>NC_083223.1:218192837-218935865 GCF_032191835.1 Heteronotia binoei
CAGTCCTTTGACATCCTTGAGCTGCTCCCGATTAACAAATGGTCCATTCTTCTCTCGCCATTCAATTATATTTTTAGCTCTTGTGGCATTCAGTCCTGCAATGTGTCTAAGAAGCAGAAAGGGAATAAAATGCCCCCCATACAGATATTAAATTATATATACTAATATTAAGCAAAACCTAATGCTGTAAGTGTCATCAAGCTGCAGCCCGCTTAAGGCAACCCCAATGCATTTTGAAGGCAAGAGATGGTTTGCCATTGCCTGCAGCTACGTAGTGATCCTGAACTTCCTGGGTCGTCTCCCATCCAAATACTAACCCTGCTTAGCTTCTAACACTGTGCTAGCCTGGGCAATCCAGGTCATAGTACACCTAATGTAAATGCACAATATGGTTTCTGCTGTTCTTGAAGACTGAAAGGACTGGACTGAAGCTTAATTACTACAATACACATTTTTGAAATTCATTTGCATGCTACTGTTCACCTTGATAAAAGAGGTTCAGAATTTCAATCTAGCTAGCACTCTACTCATGCAAGTGGATGCCATAACAAATTCAGGGTTTGAGCTGAAATATATACAAATGGAGGACAGTTACGGATTTTTATTTGCAACCACCATCCTTACCTTTCTTCAGTGATCCTAAAGCCTTTCTTTTGGTGTTTAGTGTGATTCCAAAGATATGGAAGCTGTCACACTTGCAAGGTAATCTATAAGAGCCTATTCAGAGCTTCCTAACAGCCTAACAGAGGTATAATGGTAGTGCATATTCTTTTTTTCTATTTGGTTATTGTTTAGGAATAACTTGTCCACCCTATAACCACACAGAAGACTGAAAGTAAATGAAAAAATAAACATTTATTTCCTTGGAAAGTATTAAAGGTTTATATGATCTCTGAGCTTGAAAATATTTACAAACGTAACTCCCAGCTTTAGCTGGGTACAACGCATAAGAAACAGTTACAGATAATCTTGACTAAAGCAGATCTCATCAGGACAAAATGTCGAGAGGCTAGTATTGTAATCTTCCTATCTACCAGTGATACAGAGATAAAAGAACTTTGGTGCCCCAACAAGGATATGGGGGCAGTAATCGAATCCCTGCCCAAGAGCATGAGAAATGGCAGTGTTTTCTTTGACAAGGATTAATCACTTGATCAGATAGCAGAAAGTAACTGACTGAGAAAAGACCCTTTAACTTCCAATCTTAAGATTTTGTCATGGAATATTGCTGGCTGGAAGAATAAGTCCTGTGACCTGAATTTTAGTTGCTTTCTTAGGAAGTTTGATGTGATTTCACAAGATAACCTTGAAGGAGCAGTCTGGGGATGCTCCTGGACTTAGCCCTACTGCTGAATAAGTAGGTTGCAGCTGTGGCCAGGAGTGCTTTTTACCAGTTTTGACTGGTTAGCCAGCTGCAGCCTTTCATGAGCAAAAAAGGTCTGGTCAATGTGCTGCATTCCCCAGTTACATCTAGATTAAATTACTCTAACACACACTATCTGGGGCTGCCCTTGAGAAGGGTTCAGAAACTTCAATTAGTACCAAACACTACACTGGCTCCCAACTTGGTTCCAGGCATAATTCAGGTACTGTCTTGACCTTCAAAGTCCAATGTAACTGAAGGACCACACACTCCCTTATGAACCTTCCCCACCACTATGGTCATCTTCTGAGGGCTTGTTTCAGGTACTCCTACCTTCTGAGATTAGATGGGTGGCAACCTGGGAAAAGGCCTTCTGGGTCATGGCACCAAAGCTCTGGAACCTCTCCTCAGGGAGATTTATTGGTTCTCTTCAGTTGCTTCACCAGTGGGTGAAGACTTTGTATCATTTGGCATTCCCCCAGCGATCCTTCTTTCCTAACCAATATTTTAAGTGCTGTTTTTACGTCTTTTATATAATGTAAATCTGTTTTGGGGAGGGGGGTTGGTTTTTAATTGTTTTAAAATGTGGGTTTACCATGTACATTTTAAATTGTGAGCCACTTTGGTGACACCTATGAAGATAGAAAGTTGGAATATAAATTTTGTAAATAAATAATACAATGCAATCTGAGGATAGTGAGCAAATAACAGCCAATATATGCTTTCAGAGAGAATATAAAGAACTGTATATTATATTTTGAATAGCTTGAACAGGTTAAATATTGGGGGAGGGGGATACTAAACCTTTTCAGTGGTTAGCTAGCTTTGGTTTCAGGAAACCAATCCTCCAGTGACTTGATAAACTGTACCAAATTTTAATTATCTTTATGTAATGTACTTGCTAATTTATGTAACATAATAGTTATAACTGTGAAATTAGCTTTATATGTTGTATTATTGTAACTAATGTATCTATTGTAATTTGAAGAAAGTTTTATTCTAATTTGTATCAATCCATCAAAAGCCTTTATTGGCATATATCAGATTATAAACAAACAAATAAACAGCTACAGAAATAATAAAACAGTCATATGCAGATATACATTGGACAACTGATCCTTGATTGCCAGACTCAAGAATAAAGCAACCCTTTCAGTTATTTCAGATGACAAATCATTCAGAAGACGGCAAACCTTTGGATCTAGAAACCTAAGGCGTATAGTATCATATAGGGGACAATAAAGAAGAATATGGGACAATGAGTCAACTTGTTTTAAATTACATATACATAGTCTTAATGAAAGTGGGATTTTTTTTATCTCTACCATAGCTGATGGGACTGTATTGCATATAGCAAGGGTAAATGCTCTACACAATTTTGGAACATGGAGAGTTGATAAATAAGAAGGCAGATGACAAATAGTTGGGGAAATTCCAAAATTCAGAGGGGAGCAAGATTTGTTCGCAGCACTCAATAGATTTTGTAATTCATTATCTAAAATTCTGCATTTAATTACATAGTATGCATTTGTAAGAGGAAGCATGTAAAGAGAATCCATAGACAAACCGAAGGTGATTATTTTCCTCTCTATGCAAGAAATCCATTTGGACGAGGAGGATTCAGACAGCATTTGATATAAATACCTCCCACAGTTGGTGGAATAGTGCACATGTAGCCAATATTTGATTGATATAAGCCATGCTCTAGTTTCTAACATATTGAGGCCTGTTTCTAGACAAAGAGTGGCATATGAGACACAGCATGGTAGGCCCATGATTTTCCTAGCAAATTTGGACTGACCTCTTTTGATATCAGACTCAAAGGCACTAATCCAAGTTGGAATGCCATAGAATAACTGCAAGATTACTTTGGCCTTATAGATTTTTAAAGCTGCTGGAACAAACTAGTTGCCTCTATTAAAGAAAAACCGGGAAATGGCTGATGCAGTAATGGCTGCGAAGTTAACTGCAGATTTACGGTGACATGTCCAGGACATATCGTAACTAAAAAATTCCTGACCTGTTCTATTTCTTTCTCATTCTAATTTGTAGAAATGTTTAAAAGTTTGGTTGTATTTTTACCATTGTTAATATTGTTCAAGTATTGTTTATATATTAGTTTTTGATATTTTTTAATAAAAAAATTATTTCCCTAACCTGCCTCAACTCTGTATTTTAACTGCTTTTTGATCCAATTCCTCCCTCCCTCCTTCTGCTCTGTCAAGGTTCCAAAGGCCCTGATTGGCTGTTACTGACTCAGTAAATGTTCCAATCACGTTTAAAGGGGATTGGTAGCTTTCAGATGTCCACACAAAGCAAGTGCTTCACTAGCACATTCACTTAAATTTCAAAGACTGTCCCACATTTACCAATATGCAAGTGACCCTCTTCTGTCCTGCTCTTAAAACCTTCCTTTACTCTGTAGTATGGCCAAGACACAGTATCTAGGACAGGCCTAAGAAAAAAGGGTTGCCTTGATTCTCGGTGGTTCTCAGGATGTTCTATATGGCCAGGCCAATGGACCATACATGAACTAGTAGGAGGGGGCAAAATCTGTTTCTCATTCTAGCCACTGGTATAAACAAGGACAGAGGGCAGATTAGCTCTATTCTAGCAGGTGTATGAGATGGCAGAAAGAGTGAATGGAGAAAGGACTGGAACTCCTTTCTACGGTCAGACCTGATGAATCTTTGTAGCTAATTTATCATGAAGGCTTTTGCCATTTGAGGGGTGTGGCAGATTGAGTTTACGAAACCCAAAACAGGATAGCACTCCAAACTCACCTTAATAAAATTTCAGAACAGATATTGATATCAACTCCTACAAAGCTGACACACTCCTCCACCACACTGTCTAGGGTGGCTTTGAGCAAAGTCTGTGACACGTCATGCTACAAGTTAGGGAACAAAAAAGAAACCAACAATTTAGCAATATTGGATTACTGAGACACAGAAACCACTCAAAAATGAGAATTCTAGACTACAGCAATTTTAATAATATATTTACTGGTATAATGTCAACACACAAGAGAGTCTGGAAGATGTGCATCTGTTGTATTGCCACCATTTGTACAACAGAAGTAGCTCAGCTCACTTGAATTCTTTTTCAAGCTGCCTCTTTTCACATTGCAAGAACTCCAGGAAGTCATAGTTACATGAGACACCACTTATCAGGTTTCATCTCAAAACAGAGACTGGGCAAACACAGTTTTATTTGATTCCCTTTCTTCCAACAAAGGAAAAAGAGAGATAAAGATGGAATTATTGCCATTAATTGGTCTAGTTAAGTATCTGTCTCCCAGTTTTATAAACATAATGATATTTTGTACAATATTTTGCCTTTAAAACACCATTAGCTATTTTATGTCTAAAGGACAAGAAATAGTAAGTAAACAGTATCTAGAACATAAAGGATAAATTTCAGCCCCCTGGCAATCAAAGAATCAAACTGAAAATAATTACTGGCACTGGGAAGATTGACAGGACTTTGGCTACTGTTACAATTCACCTTTTCAGGTTTTTATCATTTATTTTTTGTTTGGAAAGTTTAGTTGCGCTTTTTAGAAGCTCAAATGTTCTAAATCTTTAGAGTATCTGAACCTTTCCTACATTGAGTACACACATTTAAATCAACAATTAGGTAAACTTTATTACAGAAGCACATGGGTGTAAAGAAGCCTTTGCAAATGTGGGAAGCTAATTCAATCACTATGCTGGCTTAGCTCAAGAGCTCTTATAAGTCACTCATGGAAATCTGGGTTGATCTGCAGTGGTTTTGTGATGCCTCTGTTTGGGACATCATGCTGGCTCTGAGCCAGGATTCCAACATTTCAGCCAATAGTTTGTTTTAATCTTCTAAATCACTGAGCTCTTTTAAAGTTATTTCAACAAAACAAAACATGCTACTAGAAGCAGCTTCCATCTATCCATATTTGTAATTCATTAAACTCTAGTTAATATCAGATCAGATCCCTAATTTCTCTTCTAGCTGGCCTCCATCTTTTTATCACAGTTCATCAGATCTTAAGCAAACAATGACTATGATGAATAGCACAATGATCAGATACACAGACTACAATAAGCAAGGAAAACTCCACAATAACATCATCAAAATCCATTGTTTTAAATTACGCAGGAAATCTATCCTGATCAGCACTAAATAACCTGATTTTTTAAAACAAGCAAACAAACAAACAAAACCACCCATCTGTAAATATCTCCAACAACCTGCCCCTTTCCAAGTGGTATTAGATGAAATTATTAGAATGCTGGTCTTAGAACAGGGAGATGTAGATATCCTTTATGTTCTAGATACATTTTACTTACTACTTCTTGTATCCCCACTCTGCCATTATGCTCCTGGGGTTAGCATAGGCTAGAAAATCCCCCTCTCTCAGCCTAACATACCTCAAAGAGCTGGTTGTGAGGATACAAATGCAGGACTATGTACAAAGCTCTGGGCTATTTGGAAGAAAGTTAGGATGAAATCATAAGCACACACATCTTTCTAAAAACCTAACTACAGACACAGTTCTATGTTGACAATTCATTTTATTCTGGTAACCTCTGAAGCCAGCAAGATAGCAGAGCTACTTCCTCCAATCCATCTAAACAGCATAAAGGAAAGAAATATTATGCTGATTGGCTCAGCACAGATGACCTCTCAAAGATGCCTCAGCTTCTACTACACTACCAATGCTTAGAGTGGATGCTACTGCCCCATGCACAAGCATGTACCATGAATGGCCAACAAACAGGAGGCTCAATCAACTAGAGTGAAGAAGAAAACATGGTTGCTTACCTGTAACTGTTGTTCATTTAGTATTAGTGCAGGGACTATGCATGCACAGGCCTGCCTATCAATAGGCTTTTTTAGCTCTGAACCTCCAGAGGACATTGCACACAGGAGATGGCAGCTCATCCCTGCCCACACAGCAGCATTGTTTACCCCTAGTACCTGCATGCTGCTGAGAGCATGTAGGGAAAGCAGGAGTCATCTAATAAGGAAACACGTTGCACCCTTTTAACCACAAAAAAGGTCACTATAGGGGCCATGCATTTAGAAAATACCCTCGGTGCCATTGCCAGGCCAAAGGGGAGCACTGATAAACAATAGAAAAACACACGACTGTGTTTACAGGCAAAATAATTCTATGCATTCAACGGTAGACTCAAGCTAATATAAATAAATTCAACAAAGAAGCAATCAAATATTCACAGTGTGTAGCACACACACCAATTAATGCCTATAACAAACACAAACTTGACCTGTAAAAAATTGCAACAGTGATCCAACAAATTCTTCGATGTTGTGCCAACATCCACTTCAAATTCGAGAGTTCATACTGGGGGTGTAGCCCTCTTCCATAAAATAATGGAGATTTGGTGAAGACAGAATACCCCTCCATTTCCAATAACAAGGCTGTGTGCTGGAGACGGCCGTTTCAATATTTAAGCTTTGTCTAATAATCAGACTGGGGTATGGAAGACCACAATTCAAACACATTCTGACATAGGCTCAATGAATCAAGGTATGCTGGCTCCTTCCTGGGTGTCTGTTCATGGCTCCTGAAGGATTTACTAATAAGAATGGTTGCTACCGAAATTTGCACTTTCATCAATACATATGAAATTTTTGCCCCATCATACACACACACAAAAAAAAGACTCACCAATATTTGTTTCTAGTACCATCAAATAAACAGTTACCCTGAGACTTTTTCATAGCAGGCTCAAAACCCCAGGAATAAATGTGTAAACTATTGTAGGTCATCTACTATTTTAAACAAGCAAACAAAAAGACAACTTGACCTACACTTGTTCAGAAATTGTACTGATTTTTCCTCACTCTTTTGTAGCTGCAGAAATCAAATTAATCAAATCAAATGTGACACCAATCACTCCAGGAAAAACAGTCTAAAGCACATGACTCAAAGCAGTCAGTGGTCTGCACAGAACAGTTAATCAGTTGGCAGCTGAAGGTGCTCAAAAGTCCAAAGCAGAGTCTAGGTAATTGTTGTTCATTTCACTAGGGCTGATGAGACAGACACAACAGCCTAATGGAAAACAATGGAGACTGAAGACTGTGCTATCCTTGTATTTAAAAGACTATTTGCATATATCACAACAAAATAGTTATGATTCCACTAGACCACTTTCACTCTACCTGTGAAAAGTCTGGCCAAGGTGTGCAGTGCCAGCCACCAGTCCAGATCCAGTTGCACTGTGGGAAACTCACAGGGACTTGTGAGGAACACTACTTCCCCTTTTCCTTCATATCCTCAACCTTCAGCTGGCAATACTGGGTTGTTGTTTTTTTTTTACAATTAATAGTTTATTAACACAAACATCATCCTTTTACAAGATACTATATCATTCTGTCATATCAGTCTTGGTGTATAAATACATAAAACAAATTTCTTCTTATAATTTTCATCCAACTTATATAGCAGAACCTCTAAAATTAAACTATCTTATACATAAAACAGAGAGTGGAAATGGATTTAAACATCAAAAATTAACCACCTGATTTTATAAACTAAACTTGGTATTATATCATTTATTCATCACCACCGGATCCTTTTTTATCCTTTTCTTTTGTCTTCCTATCAAACAATATATACAATTTCTTCCATTTATTGCTTGCTACTGGTTTAGCCTCCCCTTTCAAGAGGGCTGAAAGTATGTCCGCTTCAGCAGCATGAAGTACTTTTTCAATCACTTCATCTAAATTTGGACATCTCCCTTTCCTCCAATATTTAGCTAGTAAGATTCTAGCAGCTGTAAGAATATAAATCACCAAATACTCATCTTCTTTTAATACCACTTTGCTTACCATAGATAATAACATAACCTCTGGTTTAAATTGAAAATCCATACATAGTACCTCCTTTAAAAATACAAATACTTTCACCCAATATTTTCTCACAATAGAGCAGGTCCACCATAAATGATAAAACGTACCTATTTCAGTTCCACATTTCCAACATTTAGGTGACAGACTAGTAGACATCTTTGATAACTAGACTGGCGTAATATACCACCTATGGAACATTTTGAAAAAAATTTCCCTATAGCTTACTGGTTTGATAATATTATGGTTATTTTTCCACAATTGTAGCCATTGTTCTAAGTCAATGGTCTTCCCCAAATTCTGTGACCATTTAATCATCGGTTCTTTCACCAGTTCATCTTCTAATTTTAATTGCATTATATAGTTATACACTTTTTAAATCGATTTATCCTTCTTTGCCAACAGTATTTTGTCGAAATCAAAATTTTCTTTAGTAAAACCAAATAATTTATCTTTATTAAATTTAGCCATAATCTGCAAATTTAGCCACCAATCTATTTTTATTCCTCTCTGTTCTAGGTCATCCCTCTTTCTTAACTTATCATCATCATCCAACAACTCCTGATACGTCACAATATTTGCAAAGTCCCATAGTTGAGGTTTTATAGATGCTTCTACTGGGGAAACGCACCTGGGCGTCTTACTATATATCTTACTTTTTATCTTTGTCCAGACATCAAATATAGCTTTCCGGATCAAGTGATTAGTAAAATATTTATGACGTTTGTCTGTATACCACAGATTTGCATGCCAACCAGTCAAGAGATCATGATCTTCTAAAGCAAGAATTCTCTTATTCTCCAGATTTATCCAATCTTTCAACCAGACTGTCACATTAGCAATATAGTATGATTCCCAATCTGGTAAACCTAATCCACCGTTTTCTTTTTTGTCACTTAGTATTTTCCATTTAATCCTTGTTTTTTTCCCTAGCTGGCAATACTGTTGTGGTTGCCTAGCAACAGAGAGCATTTGTTTCTTAAAGATACCGACACTGTTTCTATTATTGGAAGGATTGAACCCCCAAAGGTTTGTTCTGTTTTTTTAGATTTTCCATTAAACTGGGGCTTTTCTCAGGTTTGTAGAAAACCTTGTCTGTTCATGGCTTCTGTCTCCAGATTTAAAGATCCATAGGTTTGGCCACTTTGAGAATTAAACACATGTATGTGTGTATTAAGAACCATCAAGTTGTTTTTAATTTATGGTGACTCTATGAATTAATAACCTCAAAATGTTCTATTGTTAACAGAATTGCTCAGTCTTGCAACCTGAGGGCCATGACTTCCTTGACTGAGTCAATCCATGTCAACTTCGTCTTTTGCTTTTCCAGCTGCTAAGAAGAAGATATTGGATTTATACCTTGCCCTTTAAGCTGAATCTCAGAGTCTCAGAACAGCTTACAATCTCCTTTACCTTCTTCCCCTGCAACAAATACCCTGTGAGATATGTGAGGCTGAGAGAGTTCTCACAGAAGCTGCCCTTTCAAGGACAGCTCTGCGAGTTCTATGGCTGAACCAAAGCCATTCCAGCAGCTGCAAGTGGAGGAGTGGGGAATCAACATGGTTCCCTCAGATAAGAGTCTGTGCACTTAGCCACTACACCAAACTGGCTCAGTTTTGTCATTTTAACTTCTAGGGAGAGTTCAGGATTGATTTGATCTAAAAAAAAGGTAGTCCCCTGTGCAAGCACCAGTCGTTTCCAACTCTGGGGTGACGTCGCATCATGATGTTTTCATGGCAGACTTTTTTATGGGGTGGTTTGCCATTGCCTTCCCCATTCATCTACACTTTCCCCCCAGCAAGCTGGGTACCCATTTTACCAACCTCAGAAGGATGGAAGGCTGAGTCAACTCTAAGCTAGCTACCTGAACCCAGCTTCCACCAGGATCGAACTCAGGTTGTAAGCAGAGAGCTCAGACTGCAGTACTGCAGCTTTGCCACTCTGCACCATGGGGCTCCTTGATTTGATCTAGAACCTCCTCATTTGTCTTTTTTTGGGCCACAGTATCCATAATACTATTCTCCAGCACCACATTTCAAATAAATCAGCTTTCTTCCCGTCAGCTTTCTCTATCGGTCAGCTTTCACACCTGTACATAGTAATGAAGAATGCTATGGTATGAATTGTCTTGATCTCGGTTGCCAGTGACATGTCCTCACACTTAATGATCTTTTCTAGCTCCTTCATGGCTACCCTTCCCAGTCTCAGTCGCCTTCTGATTTCATGGTTGCAGTCTCTCTTTTGGTTGATGCTGGAACCTTAGCCACCCTGAGCCTGTTAGGGTAGGGCGGGATATAAATGTACTAAATAAACAAACAAAGAAATGGTTCTTCATTGTCCACATTTGATCAACTACCATTTTTTAATATTTTCGTCTAGTTAAAATAGTCCTGAGTAAAAGAACTAATGCACTTCAAAATCATACAGCTGCAAGCACCTACTCCTAATATATTACTATTTCTCCCCCCTTACTTCTCTTGCCATTCCTCCATACATCACCTTCCCTTCAAAAACAGAATTAGACATCTGACAGTGGAGTTTCATTTCAACTTTCAACCACACTCCATCCTCAGTTCCTCCACACTGCTTACGCACCCAACTGTTTATTTGTCATGTAATTCTGAGGAGTGACTCGACTGTCTATACAAACAGTCTGGTGAGCAAAGAATAAGAGAACAAGGAAACCTTTGAGAGATGGAGCTGCATATGTATTTCTGTCATACAAAAAAGGCGGCTTATTAGTTCTCCTTGTCAGTTTACTGCAAGTCTGCCTAACAAATGTATAGAGCTTAACACCTACTACAATAGCTGCAAGCCCATGCTAAGAAAGAGATGCCCATAAGTTTCTAATATCCAACAGATAATAGCTGTACTAGTTGGAATAGACATCTGCTGGGCATCTACGCTGAAATAGGGACAGAGACAATTTGATTATTTACAAGCTAACTATAGGATCACTCCTGCATTGATATAATGGATATGACTATATCCCAGTTATTAAAATGGGGGGGGGGGGATTTGTGCACTTCACAATTATCTTTTGATTTCAGCTTAAGGCCATTCATGGTAAAGTTGGCTAATTACATAAAATTGTTGAGGATATGCTGTTGTCAATGCATTAATCCTCTCTCTCTCGGCTTGGCTTCGCGAACGAAGATTTAAGAAGGGTGCAGTAGTCCACGTTTGCTGCAGGCTCGCTGGTGGCTGACAAGACCAATGTGGGACAGGCAGGTCCGGCCACAGCGGCTGCAGGGAAAAGTCTGATTTAGGGTTGGTGCTGTAGCAGTGCGATTCTTCCTCAATCTCCTTTTGTCCTCAAGACCAGCTATGCGTGTGTTCTCAAAGGAAGAGACAGCCTGGTGGATGGTGTGCCTCCATGCTTTGCGATCTGAGCCTAGGTCAGACCACTGGTGATGGTTGATGTGACAGGTGCTAAGGGATTTCTTCAAGGAGTCCTTGTACCTCTTCTTTGGTGCCCCTCTATTTCGATGGCCGGTGGAGAGTTCGCCATACAGGGCAATCTTGGGAAGGCGGTGGTTTTCCATCCTAGAAATATGCCCTGCCCAGCGCAGCTGCGTCTTCAACAGCAGTGCCTCGATGCTGGTAACCTCTGCCCGCTTGAGGACTTCAGTGTTGGTCACAAAGTCACTCCAGTGGATGTTGAGGATGGTGCGAAGGCAGCGCTGATGAAAGCGCTCAAGGAGTCGCAGGTGATGACGGTATAAAACCCACGATTCGGAGCCATAGATGAGGGTTGTCATCACAACCGCTTTGTAAACATTGATCTTTGTGCCTTTTTTCAGATGCTTGTTGCTCCACACTCTTTTGTGCAGTCGGCCAAATGCACGGTTTGCCTTTGCCAGCCTGTTGTCAATCTCCTTGTCGATCTTGGCATCTGAGGAGATGATGCACCCCAGGTAGCTGAACTGCTGGACTGTCTTCAGAACTGATTCACCCACAGTGATGCATGGAGGGTGATAATCTTCCTGGGGTGCAGGCTGGTGGAGAACTTCTGTCTTCTTCAGACTAACTTCTAGGCCGAATAGCTTGGCAGCCTCTGCAAAGCAGGACGTCATATGCTGCAGAGCTGATACCGAGTGGGAGACGAGTGCAGCACCTATGACAGAATACTCACAATCCCCATTTCATGTGAGTGCCTAAGGAGATTATCATTTTTTTGTTTGGATATTATTCGTCCATCATATAATCAACATTCTAAATGAAAACCACTGCTTGTAGTGCTTAAGGCATAGGTGCATTTATCCATGGGCCACTATGTTAAATTGCTCAAGGCCAGAAGGAAAACGTAGGAAAATGAAACTCCCTTCAGAAAAGCCTTGAGTCCTTCCTGTAGGCTTGCCAACCCCCAGGTCCCAGCGGGGGTTCTTCCACTGTCTCAGGCTCCTTCCCGCCCACAGTCAGCTGGCCGGTGGGGGGAAAGCCCCGCCCCCATAGCCACCATGTGACTTTCCATCTCCAGAGGCTTCAGTCTCTATTGGAAAGGCTTCTTCTTGGGATATTGTGTCTGTGTTACTTTGAACAAGTTGGCAGCAACTCGTGAGTAGAGATGCCAGTCCCTCGCTTCAAAGTCACCAGAAATGGGTGGAGGAAATATTTGCTGGGCACTTCATTATTCCCTATGTGGAGATCGATTCTCATAAGATGTAATGGGGAATTGATCTGGAGGTATTGGGGGCTCTGGGGAGGGGGGCTGTTTTTGAGGTAAAGGCACCAAATTTTCAGTATAGCATCTAGTGCCTCTCCCCAAAATACCCCCCAAGTTTCAAAGCAATTGGACCAGGGGGTCCATTTCTATGAGCCCCAAAAGAAGGTACCCCTATCCTTCATTATTTCCTATGGAAGGAAGGCATTTAAAAAGGTGTGCTGTCCCTTTAAATGTGATGGCCAGAACTCCCTTGGAGTTCAATTATGCTTGTCACACCCTTGCTCCTGGCTCCGCCCCAATGTCTCCTGGCTTCACCCCCAAAGACCCCAGATATTTCTTGAATTGGACTTGGCAACCCTACTTTCCTGCCTTTCACTTTATTCTGTTGCATGGTGGGGGCAGGGAGGGGAGATGTGCTTCTCAGCCAAGAGAACAGTGGAGAGGCAATGTTCTGATCCCCCTCCCAACAATTATGGAGCCAAATGAAGTCACAGTCCAGAACACCATACTTCACTCAAGGCAAGATCCATTATGGACCATGTATCTCTGTGAGCTGTGCACCTCTGGCCTAGCATGTCAGACTAAGTCAGGAGAGAACTAGGTTCACATCTCTGCTTACTGGGTGCCACTTTTTCAATCTCTTTCAGTCTAACCTACCTCATAGTGTTGTTCTGAAGATAAAAATGGAGGTGGAGAGAACAATATAATGCTAACTGTATTTCTTTGAAGGAAAAATGGAACAAACATAGCCTTAAAAACAATTAGAAGGGTCAGATCACTCCTTCATACCCCACAGAAAGTTCATGCTTTTTACCCATAAATTTCCTGTTGCTATTCAGTTACAAGGAAAGTTCTCAGCACAGCTCTCACCCACTGACAACCCCCCCCCCCTCCGGTTAGTGTCTGGAAGCCTATGTAATGTATATTTTTCACATACCCATTCCTTCATAGGAAAAAATTCCAAAAGAACATGTATTCCATTGAGGAAAATGTTACACTGGAAAAAGTTTCTTCATGCAATCTTTCTGATAGGGAACTAGTTTTTAAAAGAAAGCCATAGTCTAAAGAAGGTATTCATTTCACTGAAATCACAGTTTTTCACCTGCATTTCAAGTGAGACTTTTGGCTCTCACATTTTAAGGTTATCACCACTGAAACAGGAAGTACCAAAGGATAAAATTAGATCATTCAGTGTCTGGATACAACCGCTGCAATAAAAAATAAAAGTCTTATATGCTGTAATTAATCATCAAAGGAACTTCTGATATTAAAATTACACTTTAACCCTTAAGCTTTATAACCAGCAGCTTGTAAACCGGGTTTATACTCGTGTCTCCCTTTGAAGTTATTCACTGTTCTGAAAAGGCACTGTAAGGTTTTTGAGTTTCCATGGATATTGTCTTTTGATTATTTCCATAACAAATTTGCCAACTTTATAAGCAAAAGGGAAAATGTGAATGCATGCATACACTTGCACTCCCATCACAAAGCAAAGTGGCATAAATTAGCAACTGCCAGTAACATTATACAGATGATGTACATCTACATCTATCTTCCAGATAATGCACACAAGTTAAACTGTATATAGTTTTAGATTGGTATCCAGACAGCAGTGTCACAAATCTGAAAACTCTAGAACTTTTTATTGTCAAGGAGAAAACAGATGCCCCATTTTTTTATAACTCATTTGTACTTCAACAGATCTTTACCATAGGTGTTTTCAATTTCAGTGACTGGGGTGTGGAAAATTCCTTATCTTCCAAAACTGGAAGCCCCAATCCCATTCCTATTAGAATGTAAAATAGCCCCAGTCCCATTTGGAGAAAGTGGGGGATATTTTACATTCTAATAGGAATCGCTACCAAAATTCTTCTTGAGCATTCTTCATCTGTGTTTAACTTGCTGCAATTTCGCACACAGAAGACATCTCTCTTCTCTAGATAAAAATCAAAGCTTATAATCAAAACATGAAGTCTTGTGTATGGAAAGGCTGATGTAATACACAAAAAGTAATATCCTTTCATGTGGAGAGTTAAAACACACACACACCCTACATCTCAGGTAGAAGTCTCTGAAAGTTCAGACCCAAGGTTTTAATCTTTAGTGTCTAGTTGGAAAACCCCTTTCAAACAGATTATAAGAACACAAGCTTAGCTCTCTGATGTTTGATAAAAGAGCCTTGCTTCAAAACTCTCTTTTGAAGATTTTTTGTGCCCCCTCCCCCACTGCAAACTGGGATTTTTATATAGTTTATAGTTTGACTCACATCTTGTCCTTGCAAAGCCAAATGCTGTTTGTTTTTAATAGCAACATGTTATCCAGAAATATCCCCAGAGGCAAAGAAATCAATTTTTATTTCAATCAATCAAAATATTTGACAAACCTGAAAATACTATTATATTTTAAATTGCATTTGGGATTATCCATCTGTATTGAATTTACTTTATTCATTTGTTTCTGTAAAAAAACTGACAGGAAAGCAATGGTGTTACAAAGTAAGCAAAAGACTTTAATTTTTATCTTACAAATCTGAATTCATCCATTTTAGGATCTCTGCTTTCAGGATATAAGAAAAACTAAGAGAAACAGGAGGGGTGTTCATGGCCATACTGCTTTTTCTCCTCCCATCCCCCATTTTCATGTGGTCCAAATAGTTCAGCAGGGTTGGTCACAGTCAATACTTAGATGGGAGACTACCAAGAAAGACTGAGCTTACTGCAGGGAGGAAGGTAATGGCAAACTACCCCTGCTTGTCTCTTGCTTGGAACACTCATGGATAGAGCAGTTTCCAAACAAACTCAAGCACTGGAATCCACTTGCAGAAAAAAAAATCTTGCAGACAAGTACTTCTTCACCCCCTCACAACAATCACACAGTTATGAACTTATGGCTCAGTGGCAGAGCACATTTTTAACGCATAAGTTCTGTTTGCAAGCTTCCTATCCCAGGTACCAGTCAGAACATGCCAAGAGTCCTCATGATAGTATCATGCAGGGCTTTTTCTGAGCAGGAATGCACAGAAACACAGTTCTGGCTAGCATCAGGGGGTGTGGCCTAATATGCAAATAAGCTTCTGCTGGGCTTTTTCTACAGAAAAGCCCTATACTAAACAATGGTGATGTCAGGGGGTATGGCCTAATATGAAAATGAGTTTCTGCTGGGTTTTTTCTACAAAAAAGGCCCTGGTATCATGTAACTAGAAACACACATGCAGTACAGAACGTTGTAATCTTTACAGTTATCACATGGACTACCCAAGGAGAAATGGCTGTAGCATTTGAACTGCCTATCATGTGATCTACTGATATGCACACTTTTTATCAAAGTGACAAATATAAAGCAGAAGATGTTAGTCACTGGCAGCTATAGAAATCTGTTATCTCTTACCAACTATAATAAGCAGCATTGTGCAGAAAGAGTATAGTATATAATACATGCACATATACATACTGTGCTTTTGTACCATGATTAGATCTTCAGCTAGCAACAAGATTTCTTGGAAGCAGTAGAATGGCCAGACACCCACCACACGAAGTAGCTTACTTAAAAGCCTTATTACCAGAGATGCTGCTTTCTTCAGATGGAGTAAGGGAGGAAGACTGAGACAGGATAGTGCTCGATCCTCCTCCAATCTGTGTCCCATCCCAAGGGTGACAGGTAGCAGGGCCAGGTTGAATAACCCGTCTCCGTCATTGGTGCTATGCAATGCCAGGTCCATTAATAACAAGACCTCAGTCCTTCGAGAGTTTTCACTCGAACAGGACACGGACCTGGCTTGCGTGACTGAAACCTGGAACCGAGAGGGTGATACAGTAGCCCTCTCACAAACAGCTCCCCCAGGTTATTCAGTCTTCCACCAATCGCGGACTAACGGGCGGGGGGGAGGAGTGGCATTATTTATACGGGAGGCTTACTCCTTTAGGGCGCTCCCAGCCCCAAGGATCGAGGGTATTGAATGTGCCGGTCTGGCGTGGGAGGCTGGAGAGGGGTTGGCGATCTGGCTGGTGTACCGTACGCCTAACGCACCAGCTAGCGCCTTACCGTTCCTGCTCGAGGCGGCAACAGGCTGGGCGCTGGAGCACCCAAGGCTGGTAATCCTGGGTGACTTCAACGTCCATGTAGACCCGACCTCCAGTCAGGCGACGGACCTAGTGTCTTCCATGGCGACGCTAGGCCTCTCTCAATTTGTTATAACCCCCACTCACCAGGCCGGGCACACTTTAGACCTGATCTTTGCAACCGGGGTTACAGTGGACGATATAACCGCTGAAGCAGTGCCATGGTCGGACCACCTCGCCCTCAGGGCTCGTGTAGATATGCCACCCCAAACCTGTTTAGGTGACGAGCGTATTATAGCGCGCCCGCAGAGCCTGATGGACCCGGAACGGTTCCAAATGGCTCTGTGGGATTCCTGGCCCTCTGGCGATTCCCTCAATGGCTTGATTGAGACCTGGAATACCCGGCTCTCTAGGGCCATCGATGAGATCGCTCTACGATCTCGGACTAGGCTGGCCCCGTGGTATACCCTGGAGTTACGCCAGCTGAAACAAGGTCTCAGACGGCTAGAGAGGCAATGGCGGCGTACCCGTGACGAAGTGGCTAGAACATCTTATAGGAAGTTTATGAAGTCCTATGAGATGGCAGTCAAGGCCGCAAAGACAACATACTTTGTGGCCAAGATTGCGTCTGCAAACTCGCGCCCGGCACAATTGTTTAGGGTAATTCGGAATTTTACTACATTGCCACAGGGCAATCCAAACGCTAAGGAATTGGAGATAGGCTGTGAGGCTTTCGCAAAAATTTTTGCAGACAAGATCCAGTCACTCCGCCATGACTGCCCTGCCAATTTAGACACAGTAAGTGAACTCGAGACCCAATGCGTGTCTTCTAGTTTGATCTTGGACTGCTTTGACCCACTCAGCTTGGAGGAAGTCGACAGAATCCTTGTCACAGCACGCCCAACGACTTGTGATCTGGACCCATGCCTCTCCTGGCTAATTAGGGCTTGCCAGGAGGAGCTAAGATGTCCTATACGGGACATCATAAATAGATCTCTTTCAGAGACTGAAAGAGGCAGTGGTCCGCCCTCTCCTGAAAAAGGCTACATCAGACCCGGCCGAATTGGCTCATTACCGGCCGGTCTCAAATTTGCCCTTTTTGGGCAAAATTATAGAGAGGGCTGTGGCGTTGCAGGACTTTCTGGATGACGCTTCCACCTCAGATCCATATCAGTCCGGCTTCCGCCCGGGCCATGGGACGGAGACAGTTCTGGTCGCCCTCATGGATGACCTCCGGCGACATCTGGATTGAGGCGGCTTGGCAGTATTGCTGTTGTTAGAGCTGTCGGCAACGTTCGACATGGTCGACCACCGGCTGCTGACCCGTGGCCTCGCCGATGCAGGAATTCGGGGGCTAGCCTTACAGTGGCTCTCCTCCTTCCTTGAAGATCGGGGACAAAGGGTGGTGAAAGGGGGAAAGCTGTCCCAGAGACACCCACTTAACTGTGGGGTGCCTCAGGGGGCAGTTCTCTCCCTGATGTTATTTAACATCTGCATGCGCCCCCTTGCCCAGATTGCCCAGAGGTGTGGACTGGGCTGCCACCAGTATGCTGATGACACCCAGCTTTATCTATTGATGGACGGCCGGACTGACGACGTCCCTATAAATCTGGACCGGGCGTTGCAAGCTGTGGCGGATTGGCTCAGGCTGAGTGGGCTGAAGCTGAACCCAGCGAAGACTGAGGTCCTTTGCGTAGGTCGCGGCGGGCCAGGAGGGGAGATCTCCCTACCAACCTTTGACGGTGCGTCACTGATTCCAGTGCGCAGGGTCAAGAGTTTGGGAGTGCTACTGGAGCCTTCCTTGACGATGGAGGCCCAGATAGCTGCCACTGCTAAATCCGCCTTCTTCCATCTTAGGAGGGCGAGGCAGTTGGCCCCCTTCCTGGAACGTAGAGACCTGGTAACTGTGATCCACGCAACGGTCACCTCGAGGCTAGACTACTGTAATGCCCTCTACATGGGGCTGCCCTTATACCGAACGCGGAAACTGCAGCTAGTGCAGAATGCGGTGGCCAGGCTGTTAGTGGGACTACCTCGGTGGGAACATGTGCAGCCTAGGCTGCGAGACCTGCACTGGCTGCCGATTGTATACCGAGTTCGCTATAAGGTGCTGGTTATTACCTTTAAAGCCCTTTATGGTCGAGGACCTGCCTACCTTAGGGACCGCCTCTCCCCATATGTTCCTCAGAGAGCACTGAGATCCAGTTCACAAAATTTTTTAAAAGTCCCTGGACCAAGGGAGGTTAGATTGAAAACAATGAGGGAGCAAGCCTTCTCAACAATGGCTCCCCAATGGTGGAATCAACTACCAGAAGAGGTGCGAGCCCTGCGAGACCTAAATCAGTTTTGCAGGGCTTGCAAAACTGCCCTCTTTCAGCTCGCATTAAGATGAAACCCAGGAAATGACATCTAGCCATCTTATACATAGTCTGAACTGTAGCACCGGAACTTATAATTTATAATGGTCTGTCTATTTAATTTTAACTTAATTTATGAATGCAATTTTATCTATTTTAATTGTTTAATTGTTCTGTAGTAATATTGTATTTTATTGTAATCATGGTGTATACCGTGTCGTGTTAGCCGCCCTGAGCCTGCCTTTGGGGGGAGGAGGGCGGGATATGAAAATAAATTTATTATTATTATTCAAACACCCGTCATGTCTTAGGCCAAGAATATTCCTTAGAACAGGGGTCCCCAACCCCCAGGCCGCAGACCTGTCCCGGTCTGTGATGTATTGACAACCGGGCCACACAGCCCTGCTGCCCAGCCCCCCCCCCCCCGCAGTGATGCGCAGCCTCACCACCCCCGTAGCGCCTTCTCCTCCCTCCGTTTGTACAAGTTGAAGGCCAGAGAATGCAGTGCTGAAGCACCTCCCCAGCTCATTAAAGTCTGACCCCTCCCCCTGCCAATCAGGTGATCAGCAGAGAAACCGCAGCAGTAGTGTGAGTGACCAGATGAAAAAGCCGCACTGCCCTTGCCTCCTTCCCACTTCCTTCCCATGACCAGGAAGGAAATGGGAAGAAGGCAAAGGCAGTGTGGTTTTTTCAGCCGGTTGCTCGTGCTGCTGCCACAGTTTCCCTGCCAATCACCTGATCGGCAGGGGAAGGGGTTGGCCTTTAAAAGAGCTCGGGTGGCGCTTCACTTCTGCCTTCCCTGGCCTTAAACATGTACAGAGGGAGGAAGAGGCACTGTGGGGGAGGCAGGCAGGAAGCATCATGAGGGGGGGGGCACAGGGAGGAGGCACTGTGGGGGGCAGGGAGGGGGAAGCACAGTGGGGGGACCAAATTCGGTGCCCCCATCCTGCTGGCCCTGGGGCCACAGTGGGCAGGCCAGCCCTTGGGCCAAAAAGTTTGGGGATCACTGCCTTAGAAGGTCAGATCTGGCCCGGAGACCTCCAACTGCTAACCGTTCTAAGAACCTTAAATAAGTGATATGCATTGTAATAAACTTTTCCAAGCTCATGAGTCAGACATGATTTCTAATTATTGTAAACAGTATATTTATCCTAAATTAAAAATTTATCAGCCTATTTGCATATATGAAAAGCAATTACATTAAGTAGGTGTCTCATTACATTAATGAAATTAGACATTATTGTGATTGTTTGATTAAATCAGGAGGAAAAAGTGCTAATATTATGGCAGGTTCTGGAAAGGCTGGGGGCAGCTGCCCCTGCTGGATTCTCATTCGTTATGAAGATATTTGTGCAGCTTAAACATCTCCATATATTATTTTAATTGAAGGGGGGATCCTTTTGTTTTAGCTTCACTATCTCAGTAACTAAAGGTCAAGACAGAGTGCAGAATGAAAGAAAAAGGGGGAAAAGGTTGTCCATGGAAAAACACAGGCAATTTCAAATAAAGCATGAATACGTATTTTCTCTGCTTGCGGGAAAGCATCCCACTTCAATTTGATTGGCATACAGCAGCTCAAAGAAGTCAGACAGGGTTGTGTGTGTTGACTGACCCATGAAAGACTGAAAGCCCACAAAAGACCAGGAAACATTTGACATAACAGGAGAGTATGAGTTCTGTACCAGTTTCCTTGGGATTCTTCAAACAAAGCACAGAAATTCCCATTTTGTAGCTCACATATTAATAAATGGTAACAATTTCAGCTCTGATTATTTTGTGAGTGAGTTTACTCACATTAAAGCACAAAAATTAGGGTAATCTTTGCTGTAAGTGTAAATTAATTGTAGAAGAAGATGATGATATTGGATTTATACCCTGTCCTTCACTTTGAATCTCAGTCTCAGAGCGGCTTACAATCTACTTTAATTTCCTCCCCCACAACAGACACCCTGTGAGGTAGGTGGGGCTGAGAGAATTCTCACAGAGCTGCCCTTTCAAGGACAGCTATGGCTGACACAAGGCCATTCCAGAAGCTGCAAGTGGAGGAGCAGGAAATCAAACCCAGTTCTCCCACTACATCAAACTGGCTCTGCAGTTACTGTTCTTCAGAAAAGCCCACATTCAAGCTTCCAGGGTGAAATGTCAATCAGTTTTCTGTCTCAGTTGATTCCAGCCACTAAGAAACACACAGGATTCCTCTCTACTGGCAGCTCCTGGGTTGCTGACTGAAGCTGTTGCCCCCAGCTATCCATACATGCCAAATAGTATGACAACATACGCACACACACATCAAACAGAGAAAGAAACCAGAGTTTAAAAATCTCCATTGGACATGAATGGCTTGCCATACTGAAAGCCAGAGTAGTGTAGTGGTTCAGAGCAGTGGACTCTAATCTGGAGAACCAGGTTTGATTCTTCACTCCCCCACATGAAGCCTGGTGGGTGATCACTGAGTCAGTCATAGGTCTCTCAGAACCTTCTCAGCCCCACCTATCTCACTGGGTATCTGTTGTGGGGAGAGGAAGGGAAGGCGATTAAGAACATAAGAACATAAGAGAAGCCATGCTGGATCAGGCCAACGGCCCATCAAGTCCAACACTCTGTGTCACACAGTGGCAAAAAATGTTATATACACACATACACTGTGGCTAATAGCCACTGATGGACCTGTGCTCCATATTTTTATCTAAACCCCTCTTGAAGGTGGCTATACTTGTGGCCGCCACCACCTCCTGTGGCAGTGAATTCCACATGTTAATCACCCTTTGGGTGAAGAAGTACTTCCTTTTATCCATCTTAACCTGTCTGCTCAGCAATTTCATCGAATGCCCACGAGTTCTTGTATTGTGAGAAAGGGAGAAAAGTACTTCTTTCTCTACTTTCTCCATTCCATGCATTATCTTGTAAACCTCTATCATGTCACCCCGCAGTCGACGTTTCTCCAAGCTAAAGAGTCCCAAGCGTTTCAACCTTTCTTCATAGGGAAAGTGCTCCAGCCCTTTAATCATTCTAGTTGCCCTTCTCTGCACCTTCTCTAAAGCTATAATATCCTTTTTGAGGTGCGGCGACCAGAACTGCACACAGTACTCCAAATGAGACCGCACCATCAATTTATACAGGGGCATTATGATACTGGCTGATTTGTTTTCAATTCCCTTCCTAATAATTCCCAGCATGGCATTGGCCTTTTTTATTGCAAACGCACACTGTCTTGACACCTTCAGTGAGTTATCTATCATGACCCCAAGATCTCTCTCTTGATCAGTCTCTGCCAGTTCACACCCCATCAACTTGTATTTGTAGCTGGGATTCTTGGCCCCAATGTGCATTACTTTGCACTTGGCCACATTGAACCGCATCTGCCACGTTGACGCCCACTCACCCAGCCTCAACAGATCCCTTTGGAGTTCCTCACAATCCTCTCTGGTTCTCACCACCCTGAACAATTTAGTGTCATCCGCAAACTTGGCCACTTCACTGCTCACTCCCAACTCTAAATCATTTATGAACAAGTTAAAGAGCATGGGACCCAGTACCGAGCCCTGCGGCACCCCACTGCTTACCGTCCTCCACTGCGAAGACTGCCCATTTATACTCACTCTCTGCTTCCTATTACTCAGCCAGTTTTTGATCCACAAGAGGACCTGTCCTTTTACTCCATGATTCTCAAGCTTTCTAAGGAGCCTTTGATGAGGAACTTTAGCTCATTTGAGGCTCTTACAGTAGACAAAAGCAGGATATAAAAACCAACTCTTATTTTTTTAAAGATGGTCCCATTGGTCCTGTTACTTGGTCCTATGACCTCATCCCACTCCCGCCCTCACCACCTGCCTAACCCACCTTCTCGCACAGTAACTGTCCAGTGATCTTCCCCCCTCTTCATTTCCTAGGCATTTTTAAAGATAGTGTGGCAAGATACTTTTGGCCAATAAGACTTTCCAAACTCCAGTTTCTTTTCCTGTTTGCCATGCATTTCTTGCCATGTTTTCCTGAGGAGCAAAGAAGGAAGAAGCAATAGCTGCTCCAAGTTCTGGCTGTGGATGGGACAAGATGATAGTGATGGGGGCTGCCCCCCACCCCCAATTTGTTATCAGCCACCTCTCTGGCTGCCGCAAAATGGATCTAAGTGGTTTTTATCTGTAAACCAAACCAACAGCATGCCGGTAGAAGTTTTAAAACCTCAGACAGAGGGGAAATCAGTCTAAAGCAATTCTTTCATCTGTTAAAAAACTCTACTGGATGAGACAGCACAGGTACAATGGTGCTAGAGTAAAAAACCAACAAAAAATCTCCACTGTCTCTTGCTATGGAACAAACAATCAGAGGACCACAGCATATACTCAAGACAAAGAAATACAATACACCATGGAAACAGTTATACAAAATTACAAAGAATATATTAAACAATAATTATCATAAAGTCTACACAGTATTGATAAGTTCCTCACTATAAGAAACTATCCTAAGGTCCATTCCAAAGATTCCTATAATGGAGTATGCAGCATATGTAAAATCTCTCAGTTATCTGTAATATAAAACTTCACTCCAAAGAGAAGAGAAGTCTAGTCAGAGTGAAGACTATAGTGAGGCACTTAGTAATACTGTGCAGACACTGTGATAATTATTGTTCAATATATTCTTTGTATTGTTCAATATATTCTTTGTTTTCTATGGTATTTTGTATTTCTTTGTCTTGTTATAGAACAGATAGACTCAAGTCTGGCAGTACCTTAGGGATGAGAGCCAGTTTGGTGTAGTGGTTAAGCATATGGACTCTTATCTGGGAGAACCGGGTTTGATTCCCCACTCTTCCACTTGCACCTGCTGGAATGGCCTTGGGTTAGCCATAGCTCTGGCAGAGGTTGTCATTGAAAGGGCAGCTGCTGTGACAGCCCTCTCAGCCCCACCCACCTCACAGGGCGTCTGTTGTGGGGGAAGAAGGTATAGGAGATTGCAAGCCACTCTGAGTTTCTGATTCAGAGAGAAGGGCGGGGTATAAACCTGCAATTCTTCTTCTTCTTCTTCTGCATTGAACAAGATTTCCGGGTTATAAACTTTGGAGACTCAAAGCTCCCTTTGGCAGGTACTATTGACTTACCCACGGGAATCTACAGACATGCAAGGCTATCTGTACACTTTAGAGACATTTCAAAACAGGTATGGTATTGGCTCACATGTAGATGGGAAGACATGTTCAGTCAGATGCATAACTACATTCTTAGCATCATTTGTTGCCCATAACTCTATCATCTCTCTCTCTCTCTCGGCTTGACTTCGCGAACGAAGATTTAAGAAGGGTGCAGTAGTCCACATCTGCTGCAGGCTCGCTGGTGGCTGACAAGACCAATGCGGGACAGGCAGATCCGGCCACAGTGGCTGCAGGGAAAAGTCTGATTTGGGGTTGGTGCTGTAGCAGTGTGATTCTTCCTCAATCTCCTTTTGTCCTCAAGACCAGCTATGCGTGCGTTCTCAAAGGAAGAGACAGCCTGGTGGATGGTATGCCTCCATGCTTTGCGATCTGAGGCTAGGTCAGACCACTGGTGATGGTTGATGCGACAGGTGCCAAGGGATTTCTTCAAGGAGTCCTTGTACCTCTTCTTTGATGCCCCTCTATTTCGATGGCCGGTGGAAAGTTCACCATACAGAGCAATCTTGGGAAGGCGGTGGTTTTCCATCCTAGAAATATGCCCTGCCCAGTGCAGCTGCGTCTTCAACAGCAGTGCCTCGATGCTTGTAACCTCCGCCCTCTTGAGGACTTCAGTGTTGGTCACAAAGTCACTCCAGTGGATGTTGAGGATGGTGCGAAGGCAGCGCTGATGAAAGCGCTCAAGGAGTCACAGGTGATGACGGTATAAAACCCACGATTCGGAGCCGTAGATGAGGGTTGTCATCACAACCGCTTTGTAAACATTGATCTTTGTGCCTTTTTTCAGATGCTTGTTGCTCCACACTCTTTTGTGCAGTCGGCCAAATGCACAGTTTGCCTTTGCCAGCCTGTTGTCAATCTCCTTGTCGATCTTGGCATCTGAGGAGATGATGCACCCCAGGTAGCTGAACTGCTGGACTGTCTTCAGAACTGATTCACCCACAGTGATGCAGGGAGGGTGATAATATTCCTGGGGTGCAGGCTGGTGGAGAACTTCTGTCTTCTTCAGACTAACTTCTAGGCCGAATAGCTTGGCAGCCTCTGCAAAGCAGGACATCATATGCTGCAGAGCTGATACCGAGTGGGAGACGAGTGCAGCATCATCAGCAAACAGTAGCTCTCGGATAAGTTTTTCCATTGTCTTGGAGTGAGCCTTTAGTCGCCTCAGGTTGAACAGGCTGCCATCGGTGCGATAGCGGATGTAGACACCATCGTCATCATCTAGATCTACTGCGACTCTTTGAAGCATCATGCTAAAGAAGATTGTAGAGAGAGTTGGCGCGAGAACGCAGCCTTGCTTTACATCTGTGCCTATTGGGAAGGGCTCCGAGAGGTCGTTGCAGTGTCTGACTTGGCCTCGCTGGTCTTCATGTAGCTGGATGATCATGCTGAGGAACCTTGGGGGACATCCTAAACGTTTCAAGATTTGCCACAGGCCTTTCCTGCTAACGGTATCGAAAGCTTTGGTAAGGTCGACTCTATCATAAACCCTACCAAAATAATGCCTCATTCTTAATTGGTGTAGTGGTTAAGTGTGCAGACTCTAATCTGGGAGAACCGGGTTTGATTCCTCACTCCTCCACATGCACCTGCTGAGTGACCTTGGGTCACTCACATTTCTTGAAAGAGCTGCTCTCTCAAGAGCAGTTCTTGAAAGAGCTCTCTCGGCCCCACCTGTTGTGGGGAGAAGAAGGCAAAGAAGTTTGCAAACTGCTTTGAGACTCCGAATGAAGGGCGGGGTATAAATCCAATCTCTTCTTCTTTTCTTATTATTGCAGATGCAGTATCTACATGCTATATTAACTATCCATGCACACACACACAACCCAGTAATTTTTAAAAAGCAACATCACATAGATGCACACAATTCCACCTGTTTCTGCAAACACAAACACGTTTTAGGATAGAAAGTCGTACTTATTAAAATATAGATCTACCTGGAGTATACTTCCACCCTTAAGACATACTTTTAGGCATTCAACCACCATTTAAATACACCTCCCTTACTGTAATATTTGAGAGAAATGCTGCTTTGGAAAGTGTGAATTATAAATTCACAGAAAAGGGACAATATTCCACAAAAAGATCTGTAAAACAGCTTTTATTATATATATCTTAATACTGAAAGCATTCCACCTAGCCCATAACAATCTCGCTTTTCAAGCTTCTGTAATTTATTGCAACATCTGCAGAGGAGGACTCATTCCCCAGTTCTCCACCGCAGTCTTTCCATGTGTGGTTTATTCATTCCCATGTAAAAATGAGCAGGAAATTCTCATTTAGCTGCTTTTACATGCACTCTGCACTTGTGGCATGTAGGTGCGAATGACTGCACAAGGTATACAGCAGGAGAGAATTAGATCATCTTCTTGAGCTAATAATCCACAATCATTTCAGGATGCTGATGAGTCAGGGATCTAATTAGGCAATTTGTTTCATGAGCCTTGCTTGGGTGTGTTTAGTAACATTTAACCGTTGGCCACCCCTGCTATAGAGGGCTTAATTGGCAGCAGAGCTTAGCCCTAATGGTCAGGAAGTTCTTCCTAATGTTGAGCCAGAAACTCTTTTGATTTAATTTCAACCCACTGGTTTTGATCCTACTTTCTGGGGCCACATAAAACAATTCCACACCATCCTCTATATCAGGGGTGGGGAACCTTTTTTCTGCCAAGGACCATATGGATATTTATAATATCATTTGCGGGCCATAAAAAACTATCAACTTAAAAAACTCTGCTCTGCCGAGGGAGAATTATTCAGGCCAGCAAAATTAATGCAAATAATTGTTTTTCTATTTGAAGTCATATGGGGAGAGCCTAATCTCACTCACACACACACACACACGGCCTGCCGCCCCAGGCAAACGCATAGGACTCAGTAGCACATTAGACCTAATATTAGCAATTAGGTCACACACTCATTAGCATATTAGGCCACACCATCTGGGATAATCAAGTGCAAACTGAACTGTGACAGTAACTTTTCCAGGCCCTGCAGAAATTCTGGCCGGCCAGCCAGGCCCCAGGGAGGCTGCCGCACAGTACATCTGCGCCCTGTGATCCCTGCCTGGCTCTGGGGAGGCTGCTGCATGGCATGGCTGGGCCCCACGATACTCACTGGCCAGCCAGGCCCCAGGGAGGCTGTCACATGGCAATCTATGTATTTGTCCAGCAATCCCCGAGGGCCACATGAAGCGACTTCGAGGTTCCCCACCCCTGCTGTAAATGACAGAGGTTCCCCACCCCTGCTCTATATGACAGCCCTTCAAGTACTTGAAGATGGTGATCATATGCCTGTTTCCTAGTCCTGATATTTTGTACTTTTCAACAGCTGACACTACAGACTGAACTCAGGAGCTCAAGGGGCCTCCAAGCTACCATTTAGCCTCTGAAAATGTCTGTGGTACTCTGGTTTGAATTACAATATGCCCACAAGCTGAGATGCCAAAAAGGTATAGGAGAGAAAAATTCAGAGTTCTCTGAGGAGAATATGCAGCTTGAACAAAACTGTTTAATTAATAATAGTATGTTGACTGTCGCTGGAATGTAAGTCTAATCTTCTTATGGCAAACTTCTTGGTTAGGTAAGAGGCTTGTTAACACAAAGATCTTGTTAAAAATGGCCTTTAGTTGGTCAGTGTCTCCCCTTCCCCACTTTGGAAGAATCTGAACCTTGCTCAGTTTATACTGCCGCGTCATGTCATAATAACTGTTGGGAGCAGGAAAAAAAACACCCTGAAGTTTTCATAAAACAACTGAAGTTCATGCTCAAGTCCCAGCTTGCTTCCTTTCAAACACGATATCCAAAGAAACAACATATATGAAGTTGTCTGTAGTTTTTGATGTTTTCCACATAAAAGAAATTGAAATTTCAAATGCCTCTTTTGCTAAATATTTGAATGCTATGACTGGGATCCAGATAAGTGAGCATACAACTTCCCCTCAGAATTAGCTCCCCCTCCCCCCAATGACAAGATATTATTTATTTATTTGTGTGTTTGATTTAAAAACTGCCTTCCCCTGCAAGCAGGGCTCAGAACAGCGGACAACAGTTCAAATAATATTCCCAAATAGACAAGTTCGCATTCAAGTTAAAAAAGTTAAAACACCTTAAGATTACAATGACAATTTACAGTTTACAGATGGTGCACCAAACTGTTCTTATCCCATGGTGGGAGAAGGAAGGAAGGAGCCAGGCTAGACAGAAACCACTGCTGTCCTCAACCACAGGCCTGGCAGAACATCTCTGTCTTACAGGCTTGCATTAGGTCCCACAAGACATGGATGTTGTTCAGCAGAGAGTTCCACCAGGTTGGCACCAGGGCCAAAAAAGCTCTGGCTCTGGTTGAGGACAGCCAGATATTTTTCAAACCAGGGACCACTAGTAAGTTCTTCTCACCATAGCATAATGTTCTGTCAGGGGTATACCAGGAGAGGTGATCCTGCAGATATGCTGATCCCAGACCACTTAGGCCACTAAAGGTTCACACCAAAACCTTGAAACTGATCTGGTATTCAACCTGGAGCAGCGCAGCTGGCAAAGCACAAATTGAATACAGGCTGTCAAAGGGGTTCTTCTAAGGACCCATGCTGCTGTATTCTGAACCAGTTGTAGCTTCCAGGTCAGTCTCAAGGGTAGCCCTGCACACAGCAAGTTACAATAGTCTAACCTGAAGGTGACCATTGCATGGATCACTGCAGCTAGGTCAGGGCGAGATAGGAAGGGAACCAGTTACCTAATCTGGCACAGCTGGAGAAACCCAGCCTGGCAATGTTTGTGATCTGGGTCTTCATGGATAAGGAAACACATCCAAGCTGTTGACAGTTGGCACAGATGTTAATGGGACACCATCAGGAGTTGGGAGTTGGCACCCTAACCCTGCCTAGACACAGAACCTCTGTCTTAGATGGCTTCAGCCTCACCTGGCTGTGTTTCAACCACCCAGCCACAGCTTCCAACCCCTTAGTCAGAATAGCTGGAGTGGTGTCTGGGGTAGTGTGTTGCAGAATCTGTGGCGGTACCTTGCAGAATCACCAACATTCTTCTTGAAAACCAACTCACAAAGCAGTTTTGAGGATTTTGTGGGAAATTCTTAAAGGGAAAAAAATGGGAAGGGAAACTGTGGTGGAAGTTTTCTTGTAGAGTTCTGTCACGCAAGTTGCTTTGGGATGTTTAAAAAGTAGTTTGAGAGCTCTGTAACAGTGAATCTTATCAAAGGATAACTCCAAGAAAAATTAAGACATACACTCTGATAACTAAGTATCTGAAATTCACAAGGCAATTTAATCCAGTTCATGGGTTTATTTGTTTAAATAGAAGCCACTGTTCTGTGGTCAAGCACAAACTCGCCTATAAATCTCTAGTTGAAACCAGTTAAAAACCCAACAAAAAGGATTAGAAGTAGCAGGTGATGGGAAAGACCTTTCTGTGCCTGAGACAGACTAATGGTCATTCTCAGAAATAACAACTTCATAAGATCATTTTATTATTTGTATTAAAAGGCAACAAAAGAAGCTGTTGACTAAACAGTCATATGTAGAATGTTTTAAAACATACAACAGAAGTTTCCCTTTTCCTTTTTATTGACCATTACAATCATACAAATCCAGTGGAATCTTCAGAACATATTGTACAGGGCTTTTTTGAGCAGGAACACATAGGAACACAGTTCCGGCTGGCTTGGTGTCAGGGGTGTGTGGCCTAATATGCAAATGAGTTCCTGTTGGTTTTTTCCTACAAAAAAGCCCTGTGTGAAACAACGGTGCCATCAGGGTGCATGGCCTAACATGCAATTGAGTTCCTGCTGGGCTTTTTCTAGGAAAAAAGCCCTGAAACAATGGTGCCATCAGGGTGTGTGGCCTAATATGCAAATGAGTTCCTGCTGGGTTTTTTCTAGGAGAAAAGCCCTGGCATTGTAACTTCAGAGCATATGGCTTCACAAGGGTATAAAATGTGTTCTATTTCATTATCCAGTTGTTTGCCAATAATTAAGAGGTTGACTGTCCTGTAGTGTTTCACACCACTGTTACCACTCCCCCCAAAAAATAAATGAGGGTTTCACTGCAAAAGTGTGGAGGAAAATATCAAGCACTGCACATCTAAGATACTAGTGTCATTTAGGCATTATAAAAACTAATTTAACAATCCCATAAATACTTCATACTGAAACTCAAGTTAGACATGAATTTGTACTTACCGTAGATTTTGTGGAAGGAAAAAGTATGTTAAGTCACTAGCAGTCTCTTAAACCTCACAGGAATAAATAATATCCATTAATAAGAGTATATCTAGGATGCCATCTCAACATACTCAGTAACAAGGATCAGTATTAAACAGCACTCCTTTGTACAATATTTCAAATACTTACATTAAATTGAAGTCATTGTCCTTCCTGTTACTTTTAATTTATGACATAAACTGGACCTATTTTATGCCTGTATCAGATATTTTATGAGTATAAGAATGTTAAGATTCTGATATTATTCACAGACTTCATTATTTAGTAAGAAACTATTTCTGTACATATCCACCAATATCATACATTCAACACAATATGACATAGATTATAGATTTTACTGATTAGGGTACAGGGCTCTGATTCAGAAAAATGGCTACCAATTTCAGCAGATTGAAGTTGAAACTAGACCAGACTTACCTATGTAACTTTTCCATAAACAATTAGCTTACCACACAAGCATCTGATAAAAAACAAGTTAGTGAGAAACTCTCTCATCTTCTTCCAATTCAGCTTAAGCACACAACTCAGTGATGAAATTTATGCTGCACTTTCTACTTTTATGATTTATTTTCTTTCTTTCTGATGACGAGTTCAATTAAGTTGTAAATGCAGTATCCCCTTCAGGCTTCTAGATGTAGTACTGCAGTAGTTTAAAGACCTGGCAGGTATAAGATATACATATTTTCCCCAGCAGCTTCCAAACTCAAATCTGCTAAACTCTAGTAATGGCAGTTAAAGCAGGCCACCCTTACAGAAACCATAAGATGAAGGCCTCTGAAGTTTTGTTAATGGATTTTCGAATGCAGTACCAGCAATGGTTATAGGTTGTCACAACAAGTAAGCCCAACCAAATAAATATGTAAACCTGGTTTAAAATATATAAGCTACAAATATCAAAAATCTGGCAGAGATCCTGCTGAGAAATACATATTACTTTACTTAGTAACTTCATTCAGTCATATCTTCATTCCCACAATGTGAGAAATGCACTACGAGGTGGTATTTTCCAAAATCTTTAGCACAGTAGGTGTTCCAGGGAAAGACCACCATTTACAATGTCCTATAAAATGTTTGATTTGAGTCTAGTAGCACCTTAGGGTCCAACAAGGGTTTTAGAGCGTATTTTTGAGAGTCAAAAGTTCTCTTTGTCAAACACATTCTACTGTGTTTGATGAAGGGAGCTTTACCTCTTGAAAATGTACACCTGAAACTCTTCTTACTGGACTCAAATCTAAATGTTCTACTGCAGATAAACATGCCTACCTTCTGAAAGTATAAAAAATATTTGTAAGATTTCCCAGGGCATGGAAAATTGTGATCTTGCAAATATGAGCCATATTTACAAGAATTTTTAACCATGAAAAAGTAGTGGGAAAACATCATGTAACAGTGATGTTTTATTTCCCAAAATGGTTCCAGAAATCTAGACCGATTTCACACTCAGCTTACCCTGTGGCCAGGTTCCCCTGCACTTAGCTTACCCCACGGTCAGGTGCTAAAAACCAGTTTCCGTTTGCTGTGCGAAAGCCACAACACTTCCTGTAACTCCAGCACAGATAGTGGGAAATCTGACGGACACTGCGCAGAGAAGAGGAACGTGACCGCAGGGTAGGCTGAGTGTGAAATCGGTCCTAGTATCAGCATCATACCATCAGATGCAAGGCAGTCTAACTTACTCTCTTTGAATAGGAAGTAGGTGGATAATTACTTGACAAACTGTGGGGAAACTGTGAAAAAATTCTGTGATACCACAAAAGGTTATTGAGAGGGCACCAACAGAATTTAGCTTTTCTCCACAATGACATAAACATTGAAGAAAATCTAATGCAATAACTTCTGCTAAAATTTGTAAATGTCTGGGAACAAGAAAACACCAAAAGATATGTTAATAGTTTGGATCATATCAACAAGCACTCTGGATTCTGGGGCCAATGAATTTGGCACTTTAAACCAAAACTGAGAACTTTTTTGTCATAGAATGTCCTCATTAATCTTCAGGTCAGCACCCAAGGTTATTTGTTCAATATTTCTGAAAGTGGGAACATTTGTAGGAACTTCACATTCTCCAACTTTCCACCAGTTGGAGTGTTCCCTGGAAAAATAAGCACACTTTCCCTCCCTTTCTTCCTCTTTTGAGGCTCCTCTATTTTGGAACACTCAAAACTTTCCTCTAAGGAAAAGCAGTCACAAAAATTGCTTAGCACAGCAGTAGCAGACAAGTAGACTTATCATCTATCCTCCATGAAAGAAGTCTGGTGAATTCTTCAAGTAAAACCTGAGATGCTTAACACAAGCCAAGAGAGCCCTCGTATCATTAATTACTGTGCCTTAGCAAAACAGCGGAAGCTGCTGTGGCTCACTTAATAGGGGAAAGTGGGGAGAGACTGCACTTTGGATTTTAAGCTTCTTTTCAAGACAGCTCTCAGATGACTGTTTCATGATTTGGCTCCTACCAATATTGAAGAACAGCTGATTCAGCAACACAAACAAAGCAAATTGCTATCAAATTGTTTACTGTTTTTATTGTTTTGATACTTGACTTGTAACTGTGTTTACTAAAACGTTCACTGTCTTGAGCCCTGATTGCAGGGGAGGACAGTCTACAAGTTGAATGAATGAATAAATACATTTTGTTTTCCAATGCATTTGGACACAGTCACATCAGCTTTTTAAAATGTTACAGTTTCTTCATATTAATGAAAATGAAACACACAAGAACCACCCTTTCTATGGTCCACTGAGGGTCTATTTATGCATCCACATTTCTAACGCAGTATTTAAAATGATAAATTATAATTTAGTAGGCGAATATTCACAGGTTCATTCTCATCATGATAGGTGTGGGAAGTAAACAGAGACAGAAAGAGAGATAATTACATCGGTATTTTTAAATTTGCTTCAAATTCTGAAGATATTCTGAATAAATGGTGACCTTGGTCCTATGTCCATAGCTATTGGCATAGGAAGAGGTCAGCCATTCAGAGACAGCCCAAATCCCCTTCATGAATATTCAGCTTTTGTTCATAAAAATATAAGCCTTTGGACACTATACTTGTGACACTTTAAGAAAAAGAATGGGGCAGTATTGTTTCCAACAGCAGAGAACCAGGATCATGTTGTGTAGTGATAAGAATGTCCCAACTAGGGTGATGGGTACCTGGGTTAAAGCATCACTCACCATGAAGCCCCGGATGAAGCCTAATTTGCCTGACAGTGGTTGTTGTAAGGACAAAATGCAGAAAAGAAGGTCATGTTGTGTAAACAGTCCCAAACACCGTGAATAAACATTGGGATAAAATGAAATAATCAATAAAAATCAGCCTGCTGCTATCTATGTCTACACCAATCAAAACAAAAGTACCAAGATAATTAACAGCAGGTCCTTATTTTTAAATTTTACAAAATTACTTTTTGCTCTACTGATTTTCAGTACTTCTTTAAACATATTAAGCTTTCTGTATTTAGGATGACCTGAAATTACTTTTTACCTGTTAGATTGCTTCTCCACAAATTTTAGACCCTGGACCTGTCTACATTTCTCACTTTGTGAAACCAAAGATGGATAAAATCCCTACTGATATAATCATGCAAATACCTTGACACAGCTGATTCTTATTCAAAGTTTCTTTCTTTCTTTTTCTTTTTTTAAAATCTGTATGGATTAGTTTAGGGGCTGACATAAAATCAACACCACCTTAAGAATAGCTATAGCAGGACCAGACAAAAGTGGCTGTTTTAAAGGGAAGGGAAACTATGGCAAATGGCCACACGCTTCCCTGACATTCACCAAAATGAGTCCAAATTACAAAACCAATCATTGCACTGAAGGAATTCACTGTTAAGACAATAACAGCCGTATTTGTTGGCAGGGAAACTTGTATATTTTTTTACCCAGCTGGTGAGAGGATACACTACATTCCTTTTGCCACCTGGAAATCATCCAGAATTTCTCTAATTTTCAAGCCCTATTGCAGTGGCCTCTCATTCTTGCCACTATGTGTGTGCTGCAAGAGATGAGTGGAATTGAAATTACTACTAGTGCCTCTGGAGATGAGGCACAATATTTTGCACAGTGCCTTCCATATTATTAGGCATGCGACTTGTATAAAACCCTCAGAAATTGGAGCTATGGGCAGTGTAATAGCTGCTGTTCATACCAATGTAACCATTATTTTCTACAAAGAGAAATAGTCATTACCATTGTTGCTGTGTGACCCAAGCTACCTTACACATTTCTTTTAAATGGAAAGACAGAATATAAATCTTTTGACTTTCAAGTGAATATGAGTAGGGCATAGAACTGGAACTGCACATAACAGAAAATGAATTCCCATATAACATTTGGCATAATGGAAACTACTAGGTAACTGCTCTCTCTCCTCTCCTGTGATTGCTGCCAATTCCACCAGCATGAGGCCAGAAGCAACAAGATCCATTGGTGGAAAACACTTCTACAAGGGGTGGGGGGAGAGCAGTTTTCAATACTTTTCCCCTCCCAGTGCAGTGGTGGTGGTGGAGTTAAATCCCAGTTTATGGCAACCCCTTGGGGTTTTCAAAGCAAGAGACTTTCAGAGGTAATACACCATTAGGGTTTGTAGAATCTTTCGGGATCAAGTGCCGTGTTCTACTGGAGAAAGTTTTCCTTCCAGACGTTTCGTTCTCAGCTGCGGAGAACATCCTCAGTGGCGTTGCAGCCAGAGCAGGCGCTCAGACCTTCTTGGCTGCTGTGCATTGAGTGGGGCCAGGGCTGCTGGAGAGCTGCTATTTCTAGGCTGGAGGGGGTGTGATGAAAGGGCAATTGGTTCGTGGATGTGCCCATTGTTTGGTGGGGCTTCCTGGAAGGGTAGTGATAAGGAAGCTGGCTTCAAGAAGGAGACCACGTCATCCACTTTGAAAGAACTGAAGTCCTTTCTACGGTCTCACATTATCATACCCGCCTGAACAGAGAAGCTATTGAGATTTACAAACACCAGCACAATTTTAACAGAAAGGAAGAAGGCATTTTCATCCACCAATCTTGGTACCAGCTCTGCAAAACACCCTACAGACTATAAATTGCAGAAAGTCTCAGAACAACCAGCAAATTCCACAGAACAATCAGCATAGTCAACAACCATCTTCCTTATCTTCAAACCCCTTCCAACCCTCCCAGCAATTAACACAGAACAATGGTCACATTCAACAGCCAGCTTCCTTATCACTACCCTTCCAGGAAGCCCCACCAAACAATGGGCACATCCACAAACCAATTGCCCTTTCATCACACCCCCTCCAGGCTAGAAATAGCAGCTCTCCAGCAGCCCTGGCCCCACTCAATGCACAGCAGCCAAGAAGGTCTGAGCGCCTGCTCCGGCTGCAACGCCACTGAGGATGTTCTCCGCAGCTGAGAACGAAATGTCTGGAAGGAAAACTTTCTCCAGTAGAACACGGCACTTGATCCCGAAAGATTCTACAAACCCTAATGATGTTACCAGCCGTGAAAACCTGAAATCTTTGATAATACACCATTGTCTGCTTCTGCATGGTGACCCAGAACTTCCTTGGTGGTCTCCTATCCAAATACTAATCAAGGCCAACCCTTTTTAGCTTCCAAGATCTAATGAGATGAGGCTATCTTAGGCCACCCAAATCAGGGCAATGCAGATCCCCTCCCTTAAGCTTCAGACTCTCCGTGAGGGTCCACTGATCCTTTGGGGGAATGACCAAATAAGCTGCAGAAGGAAAAAGACTCTGCTTATAGTACACAGGACCCAATCCGTGCCCCCTTCAATGAGCGGAGACCTCTGGAAAGAGGATCTAGATATTATCTAACAATAGCTGATTAGTACTTGAGAGTACCAAAGCAAAGCAAAGCCTTATTCTGTTCAAAATTTATTTGGGGGGGCTGGAGAATGAGAGTGCACTACATAAAATTAGGCCAAGTTAAACCATTGATTTATCTATCCCATTATTGTGTACTTCAAATGGCAGCAGCTCTGCATGGTCTGATGGTCAAACCTGAAGTGGCAGTGGGAAGATGTATGAAGGGGATCCCCTCCAAATTAAATTCCCAGAATATCTTGTTTGGCCCTCAGGGACAGATTTTCCTCAGCCTATCTATGGGGGTGGAAGAGACTGAATTGGGCCCTTTCTTTATGCAAAGCATGTATTCTACCACTGAGTTATGGGCCCTCATCTTTTATTTTTGATAATCTCTCCAGCTAGAAGACAGGTCAACAATCCTTTTTCTTCATCAGATGGAAGTGAAATGGAGATAGTTTTCTGAGACAAACATTACTCTATTGGCATGCATGCTTGATCTAAACTTTTAGTGATTTCAGTTCAAATCTTTCAGATTCATCATGTTGTCTCAGCTCTAGTTCTCAATTCTTTGTGCATAAATTGAAAACACTAGAGCTCTGTGGGAGGGATCTGGACCCTTTTGAACTGGATTTAGACAGAGACTGGCCTGTATGTAAACATCTTTCTAAACAATCACCATGGAATGTTTCTGTGGTTCAAAAATGCATTTCTGCAAAAGAAGTTACCAAAACTGAGTTGCTTCTTCCCCTTCTTAGTATGTTTTCTCATACCATACACTGAGGTGTATGTTCACAGCAGTCAATGAAGACTGTTGGTTACCAATAACAAGGCACTCAAACAGTCTTATCCTTGCTGATTGATGGCATGTTATCAATATTAAGGAATGCTACAATAAAATTCAACAAAAATATGCTAGAGGGAACATTTCAAAATACTGCCTTCAGCACTACAAATACAGCTACACAGATATAGTAATTACATGTCAGTCATACAGAGTGCTACTATATTATATTTTGCTTGAATTAGCATTTAGTATAAGCAACAGGAAAAACTTAAGCCTCTATTTGTTATTGTTATGCCTTGACAGGTACTATTTAGGAAAATGTTTATGTACACTGTTATTAATAGGTAGTAGATTCATCTACTAAGCATTTTTGTTTTCTTAACACAAAAACATGAGTTCTCTTTTGCAAGTGCTGTGCATGGATGCTTGAACCCATTCAACAAATATGAGGTACAATAAACCTGAACAATTCAGGGTTTATATCTACATAAAATGATGCTTGGAGAAGGAGGGGATGCAAACAAGGATCTATGCTCCCAAAACTTGGAAGGAGCTAATATATTATTCTTTCAAAAATATAGAAAGCAACATACAGGTCTTGGTGGAATTTAACAGGTTGCAAGTTATTTCAACACGTAAAGCATGTTGGCAATATTTCTGTCACGAGCTGGGGCTGAGTCAGGCAAAGTCCAGGGGCGGTCCAAGGTCGGCAACTCGTGAGCAAGGAGGGTCCAAGGCACCAAAACAGAATCGTAATCCAGGTATCACAGGTCAGAGGTTCAGAAGCCGAAGTCAGGGGGTCCAGAGGTCCAAGCCAAAGTCAGGAATCCAAAAGCCAAAGTCAAGAGCCGGAGTGGATGCTAGGATGTCAGGTATGTGACTAGTTGCTTCCACAAAGCCTCCTCCCAAAGCCCACAGCTATATAGCCCTCTGCTGCCTGTTGCTCATTTGGGCTAATTGCTGTCTCAGAGCAGCAGCCAGGATCCTGCCGAAACTTAAGCATCCTCACACTTAGAAGGGCCAGAATCCTTTCACCACTCAGGGCTCAGGGAGCGTCTTGCTTGTGAGCGTGCCGCCCTCCTCCGATCCCTGAGGTCCTGACGGAGGCGGTCACGCACACGAGCCACCCGAGAGGGCGAGGCAGGGGGGCTTGGATCTTCTTCAGCAGGAGGCAGGGGCACTGGTGCAGGTGGCAGAGGCACAGTTGCTTCTGCAGGCTCTGCAGGCTCGGTTTCTTCTACAGGGTCCCCAGCACCCATGACAATTTCATCTTTGGATAACATTTTTTTTTAAGCATAAATTACAACAGTGGTGTATTATCTCTACCATCAGTGTCAACGCTGTAACATTCAAACATGGAATGAGTATTTCACATGTGTTTTAATGTAGCCAAATCAAGGTCATGCATCAAAGAACATTAGTCACACTTGAAAGAGGAGGTACAGCATCCTGGCGATGGGATGACAGGAAAAACTCTGGGAGATGGGATACATAACCAACCAAAGATGAATTTTCAGTAGGATCTAAAAACAAAAGTTGCCAGCCTGAGATGCATAAACTGAGAAAGTCACACAGGAGACAATAAACACTGGCATTACTGAGGCAATACAAAATATGAACAGTGCCATCCTAAAAAGAGTTACGTCCTTTTAAGACCACAGAACAGGGGTGTCAAATGCCCAGCCTGCAGGCCAAAAACGACCCCCCCCCGGGCTTTAATCAGCTGTGGGCAGGGCCAGCCCTAGAATGTCTGGTACCCTAGGCAAGGCTAACTTCTGATGTCTCCTCAGTGATGTCACCAAGTCACATGGGGACACCCAATTTGGCATTCCCAGAAGGCTGGCACCCTAGGCAATTGCCTAGTTTGCCTAGTAGCAAGGCCGGCCCTGCCTGTGGGACTCTTTTCTCCCCCTCTCCTCCCCTTCCTGTCCTCCCCTTTGAAGCTCCAAGGCTGATGAAGTTTACTGTCTTTGCTGGCTGCAGCAGGAAGCAAAACTGCAAGGAAAACATGGAATGGATTTTCCATTAAGGTCTCTATGCCCAGACAGATAGGGCCCAGAAACCTTAATTCCACGTTTTCCTTGCAACTTTGTCTGTGGTGCAATGTGTTGCAATGGAGTGGAGATCATTTTCACTTTCAGCATTTCTATGGCCAGCTGAGGGTCATGCTTCCTGGAGTTGTGTCCTTGCAAATAAAGGGTTGATGCTTTCAGCCAGCTTGTCTCTGCTGAATGGGCCTGATCTAGTGAGTACTCTAATCTGGGAACCCACAGTCAATGGGAATATTACACTGAAGAGCCATTGCTAATCTGATTAGATCTAGTGGGGGGGAGAAGCTTGCAATGCCATTTCATTGTTTTCCCAGGCTCAGAGCATTTTATATTTTTAGTTTCTGCTATGATCCTCATGCTTTTTCTTGATGTTTTATTTTTAAAAATTGCATTGCCAAATCCCACCATCCCCCAACTTTCTATTTTAAACAAAATATTGCAAGAGTTTTAAGCATGTTTGTATTTGAAAAAAAATATATTTAATTGGTTTGTTTGTGTCCTGTATAAAATTTATATCTCCGCTATCTCATATTATATTTTATGACACACATGGCCCAGCCCCCAAAAGTTTGATTTGTGTCAGATCCAGCCCTCCTAACAAATGAGTTTGACACTCCTACTCTAAGAAATAAGATCATTTGAACCAGGCAGCTTAAGGACAACAAAATCTAGAAATGGCCATAGTTGAACACGGGCTTCCCCAACTTTCTTTTTTCTCCACAATGAGGACTCAAAGGAGTTTACAATATTATTCTTTTCTCTTCCAGTGTATCCTGGCATCATTCTGTGAAGTAGGTTAGGATGAAAGAGAGTGACTGGCCCAATGTCATCTAGTGTGCTTCCATGGCTGAGTGGGATCTCCCAGACCCCAGACTCACCCTATCCACTACACCAATGTGGCTCTCACAATGCACATTTATTCAAAGGCTCACTACGTGATCCATTATCAACCAGACCTGTCTAATTTCTATTTTCTATAAACAGACCAGTTGGTAGTGGTGGGGGAAGCCCAAACATGATCAGTTACTGATTAAAACAACAACAAAACCCTAATTCAATACCACCATGTACAGTAATGAACTAAAGCAATATATCACACAACTCCATTAATTCAGAATGCATAAACTTGACTACCATATTGAAAGGAAAGGTCCCCTGTGCAAGCACCAGTCGTTTCCGACTCTGGGGTGACGTTGCTTTCACAACGTTTTCACAGCAGACTTTTTACGGGGTGGTTTGCCATTGACTTCCCCAGTCATCTATTCTTTCCCCCCAGCAAGTTGGGTACTTATTTTACCGACCTCGGAAGGATGGAAGGCTGAGTCAACCTGAGCCGGCTACCTGAACCAGCTTCTGCTGGGACTGAACTCAGGTCGTGAGCAGAGCTTAGGACTGCAGTACTGCAGCTTTAACACTCTGCGCCACGGGCTCTGTTGACTACCATATTACATTACAATTTAAGAATATGAAATCTTAAACTCTCTGGGAAAGAAAGTACATATTGTATATCAGTACAGTAAAGGTTAATATTTGAAGAGTTCTACTTTTAACACACAAGTAAGGTACTGCTTATACATCAAGCAATAGACTCAGGGTGCTTAAATGTCTGTTATATTTACTTTTTTTTACTTCTCTTAAGCAAATAAGGTCATGCATCTAAGATGTTAAAATATACTTCCAGACACACTTTATTTTGGAGTATGGTAACAGATGCAGAAAGGGAAACTGAGCATTTGGATAGCGTCCCTCTCTTATATGTTTGACTTTCAAAAAGCTGGCAGGTCATTAAAGGAGTGTTTGGCAAAGATTAGGAAAAATTATGATATATTGCTCACCAGCCTCTCAGTTTTCAACTGGAAATTAAAATGTAATCAGTGCTATGATGATTCGTTAAGACTATGACCAATTTTTTGTTAGCACCTCAAAAATGGTAGATGGAAGAAATGTAATCTAGCAATAAGAGGTATATGTTTAGATATATAGAGATTAGTAATGCAGGCCATTTGAGAGCTGGCTTATACACCACCAGATAAAATTCACATAGTCCAATACAAACAATGGAAGAAGTGCCTATACAACAAGACTGAGAAACTGAAAAGTCGATTAAAACAATTATACAACAAAAAAGGCAGGCATAATATTCATCAGGCTATGTTTAAAAACATATCAGAAGCTCCAATGTTAGAAATTGCTCTCCTTCTCTCGCCCGAGTAGCACTATTAAATTCAGATGCAAGGCTCTGTTTAGGTTGGACAAGCCCCAACAGTAGAACAAAGTTAGTCTGTCTTAGTACCATAACCAAATTCTACAAGTTAACAGCTTTTCATGAAAAGCTGCCATTTCAGAATGTCAATCAAGATAGAATATAAGTGGGAACTCCTGCAGAAATAATCAGCTGCAGGTTTGAAAAACATTTTTTTCCAGCTGAAAGTGGAAACACAAAAGATATTTGAATGGGATCTCTTTTCAATCATGTAACAGTAGACGGTCATTTTCACAACATCAAGGGCAAAAACACAAGGCAAAGTTGCAAATAATGTCTTGAAAAGGACAATTTGTGGGGGTGATGAATGATTCAAGTTACAAATGGAAGAATTATTGGCAAATGGAAATTCATTAATATGAAAAGGTTTCTCTTTTATGAGATGGTAGTTGGACACAATATTTTTATTACACCTGAATGATTATGATGTATTGACTGAGCTCTGCAATGTAATTCATACGATGATTGCCTTACATCAAACAAAAATCTGATTTATTTAAATGTTAAACATTCCCAATTAAAACAAGCAAAGAATGACTTGTAGACCATCATATTCTATGATAGAATTGACATATTTCACTAAACTGAGAAAAACCTTGTCATTCAGATGCATCAACAATGATCTCTTCATTATAAAATAACGAAATGTGTTATCTGTGTTGCTTATGCAAAAATATGATTTTTAAAAGAAAAATGGAAGTCAATATGATCCTGTTCCAGCCAGCTTTTCAAATTGCACTTTAGAATATTAACGGTATTGTCCTTGGGGCCATCAGTCAATTAACAACTTTTATATTGATCACCTGGCTTTTAATAGATGAACTTTGTGTACGTTGGCATATTTCCAAAACTTCAGACTTCAAAGATAATTTGCTATTCCTAACATCTGAGATGTTTTTTGTTTATTAAAACATATGCTATCCACTTTGAAAGAAAGAAAAGCAATGATTAATATTTCATTTTAAGCAATTTGGAAATGCCTGTTAATACTGTTAGGACATTTGAAATCATTTATTTTAAAAATTAATTTTGGTGCAACTCTTACAGTTTCCTAAAAAAAAAGAACAAGATGAACGCCGGGCACCATAGGCCACCTAGCATACTCATGAAGGAAACGTGTGAATACATGCTGTTAAGCTTAAATTAACATGTGAAATTCAGGGGCCCTTCTCTACTCTTATCAGTTCCTTTGTCTCTCCATGCCACTGACTCTCTTCCTATCCCATTATCACCATAGGTCACATGTGAGATATTTTTAAACAAATCTTTTTCCTACATCTTTTTCCTGCATCCTCTACATTTCCTCATTCCCATTTCCCACTATATTGTATTGGGGTATTACACTCATTTGTTACAAGGGCCAGATTTCACACAAATGGGACATTGTAAGGTTGAGTCATGTGTGTCATAAAATATAATGCCAAGTAGCAGAGATATAAACTTTATAATGGATACAAATAAACACAATTCAAGATATTACTTTTAACTTCAGATACAAACATGCATAAAGCTCTTGCAATTATTTTGTTTAAAATGGAAAGGTGGGGGAATAGTGGGATTTGGCAATGCAATTTTTAAATTAAAACATCAAGAAAAAGCACAAGGATCATAGCAGAAACTAAAAATATAAACTAAAATATAAAATGCTCTGAGCCTAGGAAAGCATGAATTGGCTAGGCATTGCAAGCTTCTCCCCCACCCCATCCATTCAAACTGGCAATGGCTTTCCAGCATAGTATCCCTCTTTGGCTGTGGGTTCCCAGGCTAGAGTAATCACAAGGCACCAGTTCTCAAGTACATTCAGCAGAGAGAAGCTGGCTCAAAGCATCAACCCTTTATTTGCAAGGAGCTTCACTCCACTCTAGCATGCAATAGCTTCAACTGGCCATATGCTGGAAAGTGAAAATGCTTAAAACTCTTGTGGTATTGAGGCTGTGATCACACACACTAAATAATGCACTTTCAATCCACTTTTAATGCACTTTCCAACTGGATTTTGCTAGTTAGCACATGAAAATCCAGTTGGAAAGTGAACTGAAAGTGGATTGAAAATGCAATATTTAATCTGTCTGATTGCAGCCTTTGTTGAAAATGGAAATGTGAGGGAACAGTGAGATTTAGCAATGCAGTTTTTAAAACAAAACCTCAAGAATCACAGCAGAAACTAAAACTATAAAATGCTCTCCGTCTAGGAAAACATTAAATTGCAAGCTTCTCCCCACCCTGCCCCCAGGTCTACTCAGATTGACAATGACTCTCCAGTGTAATATCTCCCTTTGGCTGCGGGTTCTCAGATTAGAATACTCACTAGGCACCATTTCTCAGGTCCATTCAGCAGAGACAAGCTGGCTCAAAGCATCAACAGCTGAGAATGAAACGTCTGGAAGGAAAACTTTCTCCAGTAGAACACGGCACTTGATCCCGAAAGATTCTACAAACCCTAATGAAGTTACCAGCCGTGAAAACCTGAAATCTTTGACATCAACCCTTTATTTGCAAGGAGCTTCAACCGGCCATAACTGCTGCAAAAGTCAAACTGCTTGATCCGCACTTCATTGAAATACATTGCAGCACAGACAAAGTTGCAGCACAGACAAAGTCTTGCCCAGACAGAGTAGTCTTTCTTAATGGAGACCTTAATGGAAAATCCATTCTGCATTTTTGTAAACCCAGAAGAGCTTCCAGCAAAGACAAGGCAGAAGGAGCTGGGAACATCAGCAGACTTGGAGCTTCAAAGGGGGAGGAGAGAAGGGGGAGGAGGGAATTGCCACAGGTCTGACTGAAGTCCTGGGTGGGTCAGGAGTTTGACAGCCTTGGTCTACTATGTATCTTTTCTCTTTGCCTGTAAACCACGTGGCTGGTGTTAAATGGGCACAATGACACTGTGTACTGAACAAATTGCCCAGCCAATACCTACATTACATATTGGCAATCCTTCCTAATTTTCCTAGGCAGGGAGGTTTAGTAAGAATAAACCAACTCCAAAAACAGTTGGCATGCTGGAACTGCAGAAATATTGCATCATATATACTATCTTCAGTTTACAAATTAAGGTTGAGAAGGCTAGATTCCCAGATAAATGTCACAATATTAATGAACAAGTTCCTGCCATAAGAAAGTTCTCATGTGTGGAGTGTGGAAAAAGATGCAGCTTGTTCTCTGCACACCTTTCCAATACGTTCAACTACAGGGAGACTTCATCAGAAATGTTTACAGGAACTTTATTTTGTTGAGTCTTTCAAAACCTATCCATGCTAACTTCCTCATCCCAACAACAGATATATCACATGAGAGATCTGGTTTCCCATGAGGGAAACATATCTATGATAGGAGGAGCATGCTGAGCTCCTTGGCTATAGAACACACAGGAAATATATACTGGTAGGAGAATACCTGGCCTTGAAGCTTTGGGGTGCTTTCTATGTTTAATTGCAGCTTATGGGGGGTTAATTTAACGTAAAGCATTTGTATGTCACCTTCTCCTCCACCTAAAATAGTGACCCAAGATGGCTATAGCCACATATCCACAAACATTTTAAAATCTTTATAAAATCAATAAAAAGAAAGTACACCATAAAACAGTGCATTTGAATCTAAAGAACTGACAGTTATTCAACAAGATGGGGGAAATTGCCAACTCTTCCCCATATTAACACCAAATCAACAGTTCGACAAAATACTCTCTGAAACAAAGACCAATGATCAGCATCAGTGGAACAACAAAAGTACTCTCTTTACCTGTTTTGGTATGTGCCCTGACTGGAAAAGTCTGCAGACCACACAGCCCTAGTAGACAGCACAGCAAACAACAGCCATTAGGGCAAATTGAGATAGTACACACTTTGCACACGGTGCTTAGATATATGGGTCCCAGACTGTGAATAACTTTTAAGTAGTATTACCTTAAACCAAATGAGGAAACAAATAGGCAACCTTTTTATAACAGGTATTATTTGTTTTTATGGGTACAGGGTTGGAGTACCTGCAGATCTTTTCCTTCATCATTGTGGCAGAGGTGTGGCAGAATGGACTGCTATTCCTTAGGATCTAGGACTCAAGGTGAATGGCTTCAGATGGTGATGGAGTTAAGTAGTTGGCTTTTACATTTGTCAGAAGCTAGGCTGGCCAATCAAGCAAGACAGAAACTGACTCATGGCTCAGCAAATAAAACAGCTGTTGCTTGGCAAGAGGAGGAGGAGGTTGAATTTATATGCCATCCTTCATTCGGAGTCTCAGAGCAGCTTACAATCTCCTTCCCTTCCTCTCCTCACAACAGACACCCTGTGAGGTAGGTGGAGCTGAGAGAGCTCTGAGAGAACTCCTCTTGAGAGAACAGCTCTGAGAGAACCGTGACTGACTCAAGGTCACCCAGCAGCTGCATGTGGAGGAGTGGGGAATCAAACCCAGTTCTCCCAGATTAAAGCCCACTGCTCTTTACCACTACACAAAACTTTAGATTTAAAGGATAACCAGGAACTATGTTTCTGAAGGCTCAGAGGCACCCAACAAAGAACAGCAAACATTCTGCTAAGTGACAAAATAAGGAACAATTCAAAATACTAGCAAAATAAGGAACCAGGCATACATAAATTCTGGAAATCATCCCTAGGTTTTCATTTCAGCCAGAGAAGCTTAAACTACTTTTTACCAAAACACTTTAAAGCAGTCAGTTATGCTTATGAAATTTTAGCTCTTTATAAGGATTGGTAAAATTAACACCACCATCTAATGGGGCTACTTTTAGCAACAAGCATGCCACTGTTGTTTAGAAACAGCATCATCTGTGTCCCAGAAAAATCTGGACCTGACAGGATTGCTTAGGCTGAGTCGACTAAGGCAGTCAGAGGTCCTTTGCCTGAGTTGCGGCAGTCCTGGCAGGGAAATCCCCTTACCGGCTTTTGACAGAGTGCCACTTACAATGGCACTCAGGGTTAGAAGCCTGAGAGTGCTACTGGAGCCTTCCCTAACAATTGAGGCCCAGATAGCAGCTGCTGCCAAATCCACTTTTTACTACCTTAGGTGGGTAAGGCAGTGGGCTCCCTTCCTTGAGCATGGCGACTTGGCAACTGTGATCCATGCTGCCAGTGGTATACCGGATTCACCACAAGGTGCTGGCTATTATCTTTAAAGTCCTATATGGCCAAGGACCTGCTTACCTTAGGAACTGTCTCTCCCCACATGTTTCCCAGAGGGTACTTAGATCAGGAACACAAAACTTGTTATCGTTCCCTGGGTGGAGGGAGGAAAGACTGAAAATAACACAAGAAAGAGCCTTCTCAATTGCCACTCCTCATTGGTGGAACCAACTGCCTGAGGAGGTCAGAGCCTTGTGGTACCTTGCCCAGTTCTGCAAGGCTTGTAAGACGACACTGTTTCAGATAGCATTTAACTGAAATGCTGACCACCACCAGGAAGATGCTAGATCCAATGGATGCTTAAGATCAGTGAATGCCATCTTAAATCTGTATCGAAACTACCACCAAATTATTTTTAAACTATTTAATGCTTTTAATGTACATTTTTTATTGTAAGTTATGTATTGTGAGCCGCCCTGAGCCTGCTTTGGCAGGGAGGGTGGGATATAAATACAATAAAATAAAATAAATAAAATATTCTATGTAACCGATAGTGTAATCCAATGCAGTGTTACTCCAGAATAATCTCATCAATGGAAAATCAATTTTTGGCTGAAAATGTATAAAATAAGAATTAATAAAATCCTTTCATAGCAAATACAATACAAAACAGCTGAAAATTAACAAGTACGTTGTGTTCCACTTACTGTGTATTTTATAAACATGCAGATAGGGGCATTATATAAGTAAAATCCAATATAACATACACAAATAAAGACATATGTATGTCACGTTATTCACTTGTTTCTGTAATTGCCAACAAGAAAAGGTCACCAGTTTTTACCAGGTGTAACACAAATTATTCACTGCATCACACATATACAGTAAAAAGCTCACTATAACCGTACAAATATGTAAAGAGCTCCACAGGTTTATACAAGCTTGCCAATCTGATCACTCCAAATGCCATTTTTAAAATAAAAAAATAAAATAAAAACACATTAGAAAAATTTCTCACAGGACAAAACATGGGGTGGGGAAATCTTTTTTTTAAAAAATGGAATTAGTAATATAAGCCTAGATTAGTATTCCGTTTACAGGGGTGTTAAGAATGCAAATGGTTAACAGTAGTATAAACTCTCTCCTTGGTTTAAGTTTGAATGTCTAAAGCTATTACACACAGCATTCATCTGCATTCCCTGTTTATGGGAATGAAATATGTAGTCATTTGAAGTCCACAATATGTATACTGTGTTTGTAATAACTGCAGATTTTACAAGCACATTATTCTTTCCATTAGGATTAAAACCTCACCGAATAGCAATTTGTGAAAGAATTCTAGCAGGGCCCTGAGCCCAGAACTCTGACCTCTGATGAGATGCTTGGCAGCAACGAATCTAAGTCTAGGCAAAACATCTGGTTTCAGTTAGACTTCCTAAAAAAATAGCCCCTGTACTGGGGAAACTGGTATTCACTTAGCTTTGTCTATATACTTTGACTGACTTCAGTGCTGCCACAGGAAAAAAAACTCAACCAGGATGCCTGTCAATCACTGCAGACTTCTTGGTGGCCTGTGCAAAGGCAAACGTTTACATTAAGAGTCACTGTATGTTATTTGTTCATTTTTCTTCTCTGTTTTCCTCCTTTTGGAGTTTACAGAGCTGATGTTTATTTCAAAAGTGATTGCCAGCTCATGGCCGTGTTGTCCAAAACTGCATTTTGGTTTGCAAATGCGTATAGTTCCATTAAAATTGATGGTATCTATGATAATCTCTCCCCCCCCCCCCCCCCATTTAGGTGCTTTGAATTTCTTTTTAAAAAAATTCTAAAGTCCATAGATATACACAATAATTATGTTTGGCTCTAGTTCTAGTTCATTACCAAACAGAATAACCAACAAGACAAAAAACTTGAAAATGTCACTTTAGGAAAAATTACCAACCTTAAAATAGAATTTAACACACAAATATATTGTAAGTATGTAAAACAAATAAAATATATAAACACAAAGGAGGAGATGAGCTAATAAAAATTAGTGATAAAATACTAAACAAAACAGAAAAATCTGCACCCACTGGCAGAAGACTATGGAGTGACACAGGTGAATCAATCTGGTGAGGAAGTTAAAAAGTTTCAGGATCACTATCAAGAAGGCTGTTTCTCAGGTGGCCACACAATTAGCTTCAGATAACAGGGGGCTCTTGAAGCAGGGCTTCTGAGGATGACCAGAGTGACTGTATAGGTTCATAGGAGAGAAGGCAGTATTTTAGGTATGCTGGCCCCAAATCATATAGGGCTTTAAAGGTCATTACCAGCACCCTGAATTGAGGCCAGAAGCAAACTGGAAACTTATTCCCTCCCAACTATTTTCCTAAAGCCTTCTTGAGAATCATTTGAATCTGGCAGGGAACATTTTGCCCACCTGTGACTGGCAAAAGAGTAACTTCACTCATTCTTTAAACCTTCCTTAAGCTGTCTGAAGCAATTATTCTTCTGAAATTTCAACATACATTGATGCAGCCAAACCTCAGTTTGTCTTATATGCATACGTATTTGGAGATAAGTGTCTCATCATTTAATATTTAGGTTTGTGCAGCATATTGGCACCAAATGTAACTCTTACTCATAGTTCATAGAGAACTGACAGTCGTAGAACATCACAAAATGCAAAGGATTTCTTTTAACTGGCTTATTAGGACCTAAAGATGCAAAGTGAATAAAATTATTTTTTCTTTGCATTTGCCAAGAGGTTGTTAGTCCAGAGAAATCTTTTTCAGGTTCACACAGCTCCATAAAACACATAGTGTTTATTACTTTAGTCTATTTATATTTATTTAAGTCTCCAAGGTGAAACTCCAGTGCGGCAATGTTACAGTTCAAACAAGCAAGGCTTATTTTATAAATGTGCCTTTTGTGAATTGGTGGTTCCATCTTGCATGAATGCAGGGGGCAGTAATCACGGTCACACTATTTATTCATTTGGGGGAGTTATGTGTGAGAAAAATTTACTTTTCATTCCTATATAAAATTTTACCATTAGAAAAGGCACAGAATATTTATACTGGCAATCAAGATACAATAAACTGGGAGAATGCCAACAGCAGTAGCGTGGGTAAAGCTTATTTTTTTTCTATATGTGTATATTTATATCTATTCAGTGGAAGTACAAGGTCAAGAAGGCCACCACTATTTTGATTTGCCCCCACCAATGACACCACCTTCTTACTGGAGGGGCTCATTGAATCTGGTTAGAGTATATCAATGGTGAGCACAAGGAGTTTACAGAGGTAGATTTTCCACACTTGCCCCTTTACCTAGCAGCCCTGTGATTCCCTACCCACCCTGAAAGACTGGGTGACCTTCTTGGGCAAAACGCCATTCACTATGGCAGGCTGCAGCACAGGAAGCCTCTTGTAAGATGGTACCTATTGGTGGTGATCACACACGCTAAATAATGCACTTTCAATCCATTCTCAATGCACTTTCCAACTGGATTTTACTATGGGAACTGGCAAAATATAGTTTGAAAGTGCACTGAAAGTGGATTGAATTAGTGTGTGTGATCGCAGCCATTATATCACATACACGTATCATCTAAAATCTAAGAATGTTTGTCTTTTTCCAAAGCTATTCTATTATTCATATGCAAATTTTTCAATTAATTAACTGACTATTTTCTTCAAACTTTTTAAAAAACAATCAGGTATGTTGCTTTAGATTATCATTAGACTGCATGTTGTGAATAAGTACTAAAGTTAAACAATTAATAAAAGCTTGTTTCTTCCCAGCCACAAGATTTTTAATTTTTTCCCATCTGGATAAATCTGCTTATATCACTTTCCAGGTCTTCTGGTAATTGTTTTAAAAAGATTACAGTCTACCTAATTAAATTACTGTAAATAATATAATATCCCCCGTATCCCTGCTTCAACAAGGTGGTGGGTCATAAGATCATAATCGATCATGTCAAATGCTGCTGCTAAATCAAGCAACAACAGCAACACTGATGCACCTCAATCTACATGTGTCTGGAGGTCATCTGTGAGGGTGACCAATGCTGTCTCTGTCCCACAGCCAGGGTGGAAGCTGGACTGGAAGAGATCCAGGATAAAAGTGTCATCCAGAATAGCCTGAGGTTGCTCTGCCACTGTTCTCTCAACCACCTTGTCCAGGAACAGGTGGTAGATGGCTGGAACCGCTGGGCCGAGATGGCTTTTTCAAGAGCAGTCTCACCATGCCTTCCTTCAAAAGTGCTGGGAAAGTCCCTGATGTCAGGGACAAGTTGATAATATTTCTCGGGAACTTTTATTTCATTGCTATCAACATTTACCAGCCACAATGGACAGGCATTTGGTGGACTTCACAGCTGCAGGATCCTATTGACCTCCTCATGGGACAGTTAACTGAATTGGCCCAAAATTGGGCCAGAAGATGGTCAAGGGGTCTCCAGTTCATGTACTCTATTAATCATGGTTGGCAGATCTTGGCAGAGCAACAAGATCTTATCCACAAAATTGCTCACTAACGCCTCACAGCTAATAGCCAATTCCCCATTATTTTGATTTCCCTGTGGAACGGAAGTTAAGGATCTGATTATTTTAAATAACTAAATTGGGAGAGAGCTTTTAGATGCAATGGAAGATACAAAGAACTCCTTCTTTCCAGCTTTCATTGCCATCTCATAGGCTATCATAAATGTCCTATAGGATGCTTTTGTAGCTCATCACAAGTATGCCACCACACTTGCTCTAACCTATATAATAACATAGAAAAGTTCCCCTCTCCTCAATAATATTATCATTAGGTTAGAAGCTACAGCGCTTACAAATAACGCCCCCCCCCATAGGGTCTGGGTTCCAAATTCTGTTGAGTCCCGTCCTCTAGTCGCAATCTGTGGCACCACATTCCTTGAGATTTGGCCTAATGATACAACTGAATAGCAATTTTGAGGAGGACTTAAGAAAATGGAGGAGTAAAGAGGCAGTAAATTCATATAACATGAATAGAACTCAGGTTGTGCTGGCAAGGATCTAAACTATATACAACACATATTTAAAACAGTAAGCCAACAGAGCAGGCTTTTGTACTTTGTAAAGTACTAGGAACGTAATAATAACTATATACATTGCTGAATTTAATGTGTAAATGTAATGACAAATGACATTTTTTAAAAAAAAAAAACAGTGCTGTGGCATCTTCATGTGATACTCACTCCCCCATGAGGTCTTCCAGCTTGATTAAGGTATTTTTATTTCAGAGAGTTTTTTTACTTTAAAAAGTTACTCTGGACAGTATGAGCTACTTTAAATTGAATTGTATTGCTGCTGGGTTTTCTATATTGTTTCTCTGGGTGATTTGTTTGGCTCTGTTTTATATTAAAAGATGCTAGTAATTTTTTTAGTATTGTATTCTGTTGTATAATTAACTAAATAAGAATAATTATTCCAAAGAGTAAGACAACCTTTTTGTTAGTAGGTTTGCTTATCATTTACAATATTTAAATTATTTATCATGATTACAATATTTAAAGCAAATGTAGAATCCTGGCAAGCAGGTAGTGCATATGCTTTGTACGGAGAAGACATTTGTCAGTTCCCTGATTGCAGGAAAGAACCGCTGCATGGGGCAAGACAAGGATACTGGCAGTACAACAGACAAGTATTGTGGTTGTAGAGAGAGAGAGAGTCAGGTGAGTTTCCTTTCAGCCAGCCTTTCTATAGCTAATTTGGCAGCCATCACCTCCTCCATGTCCCATGTTGACTTCAGGTTACTAAATACTTAGAAACCAAGACAATTTCATTCTAGCATGATTTTGAGTCAGAGTTCATTTGTTAGGATAATATGAAGACAAAATCATACTCTGCATTTTTCTAGGAAAAATTACAGGAGGAGGAGGAAAAAGGAGGGAAGTTGGAGACAGAGAGGGGCTTGTACAATTCTTGTCATAATTCAGGCATGAAACTAACAAGATTTTTACCCATAAGTGATGAATGAGGTCAGATGTACCAGCCTCTCTCTCACAAAGAGCCAGCATGGGTTTCTCAAGAACAAGTCATGTCAGACTACCCTGATCTCTTTTTTGAGAAAGTGACTACCTTGCTGGATCAGGGGAATGCTATAGACATCGTTTATCTTGATTTCAGTAAGGCTTTTGATAAGGTCCACATACTATTCTTGTTGACAAGTTGGTCAAGTGTGGTTTGGATCCTGTTACCATTAGATGGAACTGTAACTGAATGACAGATCTCACCCAAAGAGTGCTTGTGAATGGTTCCTCATCCTCTTGGAGAGGAGTGACAAGTGGAGTGCCTCAAGGATCTGTCTCGGGACCTGTTTTGTTCAACATCTTTATAAATGATTTGGATGAAGGAGTAGAGGGAATGCTTATTAAATTTGCCAATGATACTAAATTGGGAGGGGTTGCAAATACAGTAGAAGCCAGGATGACCTTGACAGACTGGAAAACTGGGCTAAAACCAATAAAATGAATTTTAACAGGGGTAAATACAAAGTTCTGCATTTCGGTAGGAAAAATCCAATGCATGGTTATAGGACGGGGGAGACTTGTCTTAGCAGTAGTATGAGCGAAAAGGATCTAGGGGACTTAGTGGATCATACCCTGAACACGAGTCAACAGTGTGATGTGGTGGGTAAAAAGGCAAATGCAATTTTGGGCTGTATCAACAGAAGTATAGTGTCCAGATCACGTGAAATGATGGTCGCTGAGAGGTGATACGATCACCATCTTCAAGTACCTGAAGGCCTGTCACATAGAGCAGGAGTCCCCAACCCCGAGACCGGTCCCAGTCCATGGCCCGTCAGTAACCAGCCTCCCTGCCCCCTCGCAACACCCCACAGTCTCCCCACCGCGCCTTCTCCCTGCTCCATTTTTATGATGTTAAGCCAGGGGAAACACTTTCCGGGCTCTTTAAAAGCTCACACCCCCCTGCAGCAGCTGTGGCGAGCAACCACTGAACAAGGGCAGCGCTGCTTGTTCAGTGGTCGCTCACTACTGCTGCTGCTGTTTCCCCCGCAGATCAGCTGATTGGCGGCGGGGGGGGTAAGCTTTTAAAGAGCCTGGAAGGTGCTTTCCCAGCTTAACATCATAAAAATGGAGGGGGGAGGAGGTGCCACCAGGGGGGCGGCTGCGCAGGGGGGAAGACAAAATTCAGTTCCCCCACCCTTCCAGCCCTGGGGCCGCAGTGGGCAGGCCGCCGGTCCCTGGTGCCCAAAAGGTTGGGGACCACTGATATAGATGGTGTGGAATTATTTTCTCTGACCCTAGTAGGCAGGACCAGAACCAATGGGTTGAAATTAAAGCAAAAGCGTTTCCAGCTCAACGTTAGGAAGAATTTCCTGACCATTAGAGCAGTTCCTCAGTGCAACAGGCTTCCTTGGGAAGTGGTGGGCTCTCCTTCCTTGGAGGTGTTTAAACAGAGGCTAGATGGCCATCTGACAGCAATGAAGATCCTTTGAATTTAGGAGGAGGTATTTGTGAGTTTCCTGCAATGTGCAGGGGGTTGGACTAGATGACCTTGGAGGTCCCTTCCAACTCTATGATTTCATGAATGAACAGATGAACAAATAAGATCCTCAGTCAGCAGCATGCTTGATTCCTATAGTATATTTGGTGCTGGTCCTGGCTAATCACAGGTGGATTAGGTCAACTGTCTTGTGGTAGTAATGAGTCAGGCCAATCATCCTCTTACAGGTACTGGCTGCATAGTAATAGGTCAGATTGCATGTCCAGGCTTTATTGGGGAGGGGCTGGAGTTGCTACCATTTACCTTGTTTTTTGAGGCATTTTATACACCTGAAGGACACTGACTGCCCTGTTGCTTTTGCAGGAAATGACCTGAAGATTTCCCCAAAATAGAAAACTGAAAGAAATGGCAAGGGCATTGAGCTTTCAGGATAGCAACCTGTTAGTGATCCCTGGCCCTAAAGATGCCTAGCTGTCCTCAATCCTGGCCCCAAGCTGGTGGAACTCTCTGCCAAATTCCATCAGGGCCATGCAGAACCTTATGCAATTCCACAGGGCCTGCAAGACAGAGATGTTCCACCAGGCTTTTACAGGCCCATAGCCACGGGGGGGGGGGGCACAGGGGGAATGGCCTCCCCACCACCACCACCCCTGACCTATATGGCTCCTCCTTTCCCTGCAGCTTTGGCAGCCCCCAGTCTCCCTGCCGTTCTGGCAGCCCCTGCTCCCCTCCACATGGCACCTCCCTTCCCTCCCTCCCACCTGGTGAAGTGCTGGCTCCTGGGGCTCTTTCAAGGTGCCCCCTCCCCACCAATCACTTGATCGGTGGGAAAAACCTCCTATAGTCTGGCAGTTCCTATGCCTCAGCAAGTTCAGCACTCGCCGCCCCAGCACTGAATGTGCTGAGTGCGCCAGAAAGCCAGCGTAGGAACCACTAGCCTCAGCACAGCTTAGGGCGCCTTGAAAGAGCCCCAGGAGCCCATGCTTCATTTTTTCATAGGGTGAGTGAGAGGGAGGGAGGGGGAGGCACTGCAGAGGGGGGTGGGGGCTGCCAGAGTGATGGTGAGATTGGGGGCCGCCAAAGCAGTGGCGGCAGAGAGAATGTATTTTGGAGAGGGACTGTGGCTCAGCAGTAGAGCATTTGCTTGGTGTAGTGGTTAAGTGTGCAGAATCTTATCTGGGAGAACCAGGTTTGATTCACCACTCCTCCACTTGCAGCTGCTGGAATGGCCTTGGGTTAGCCATAGCTATTGTAGGAGTTGTCATTGAAAGGGCAGCTGCTGTGAGAGCCCTCTCAGCCCCACCTACCTCACCTACGTTTCAGGAGACGTAGCTGGACGGAGCAGTTACAAAACATAATAGCTCTAACTTTAAAGAGTGCTGATAATTTTAAAAAAATATTTCCTCAGTCAGTACAAAAGACCTCCTACTTACCTATCTCAGTAAATGAGGCCAGGCTACTCAGGACTGATCAGACAAGCAGCAGGTTGAGGAGAACAGCAAGGCTCAGAGACTGCTAAGATTTTTTTTTTTCCTTCACTCAAGCACTATCTATGCCCCAACCCAGATGCATTCCAGTATTGTTCTTCTTTATCCAGTCAAACCTCAAGAAGGATTAAGCTGTTTTTTTCTAAGAGCCTATATAAATATAAGGGAAGCCTCCTTCCTTTATATGTAGCACAGCCAGCTTCATGCCTGTCCCCAACTCATCCAGACAGTCAACACCTACCCAGCTAGAGAAAGAGAGACATCTGAACCTCTTTGGGTGCTGCCAGAGAAAGTCAATAACTTCCTCTTGTGGGCTTTCCTCCATGCTAAGTGCAATGGGACCCCCACTAAACACCCTACATCCACCAGTTAATAGAACTCAAGCTGTAAGAGACAGGGAAGAAGTCTGCCAGGGACTCTGGAGAAGTATTGCCACTCAGAAGCGACATGTACTGGGGCTATTAGAACCCCATCTTTATAGACAGAGTTGTGGTTTGAACATATAAAGCCAGATTCAAATCCTCTATGAGTCAGGAAATTACCAGAGTGGTTTCATCCTAAACTATTCTAACAGGATCATTGTGAGAATAAATGAGAAGAACCATTATTTGTAATTGAAGAGAGATTTGGATTTGTGCTTTAAAAACATAAGCCTGTCATGCTGCATTGGAAACCACTGCTGAAGTGAAAGGCAATTTGTGCAATGGCATGGATTATACTTGAAGGGGGGGGGGGAATCATAATGGACATGTCCAAGTTCCTCAAACAGAATCTAGTTCAAATGTCACTCTGTATCATGGCTTTGAAAGTAATAATGCATCACAGATCAGGTCCTTCTCTATCATAGCTCCCACAATGTGCCATGATATGTTTGCTTAATGCTAACAAAAAAAGAGGTAAAGGTAGTCCCCTGTGCAAGCACCAGTCAATTTTTTCTGGGGTGACGATGCTTTCACAACGTTTTCACAGCAGACTTTTTACAGGGTGGTTTGCCATTGCCTTCCCCAGTCATCTACACTTTACCCCCAGCAAGCTGAGTACTCATTTTACTGACCTTGGAAGGATGGATGGAAGGCTGAGTCAATCTGGAGCTGGCTACCTGAACCAGCTTCCGCTGGGATCAAACTCAGGTCGTGAGTAGAGGGCTCCGACTGCAGTACTGCAGCTTTACCACTCTGCACCACGGGGCTCTTTTAACGCTAACAAGGAAACCCCAAAACCATGGTTTGCAAATCTTCATACCATTGTTCTAAACTGACTTTGAGGAAGTTATTTCACTTGAATATAAGCTACAGTTATAGAAAATATGGAGGCAAGGGGAATCCATGCATGAGAGGGCAGAATGTGATATCTGAATTGACCCTAATCCAGTCCATTTATACTATGGCCCTTCCTTTTTTGTATAATATAGAGCAGGAGTGTCAAACTCATTTGTTGTGAAGGCCCAGGTCGCAGCAGCTGCCAGGTCTGCCTTCCACCATCTACAGCAGATCAGGCAACTAGCACCATATCTCTCCCTCCAAGACTTGGCCACAGTGACCCATGCAATGGTCACTTCCAGATTAGATTACTGTAACTTGCTCTACGCGGGCTTGCCCTTGAAGCTGATCCGGAAATTGCAGTGGGTGCAGAACACGGCAGCTTGCCTGCTGACTGCATCACCTATATGAATGAGCAAGCAGCCGGTGCTCCGTGGCCTACACTGGCTGCCTATAGAGTACCAAATCCACTTCAAGGTGTTAGTTCTGACTTTCAAAGCCTTACGTGGCCTGGGACCAGCATACCTGAGGGACCATCTCTTCCCATATATGCCCCGGAGGTCACTTCATTCGGCCTCCCAGGATAGGTTGACTGCCCCCGGCCCAAAAGATGATCGTCTTGCCTCTACCAAGGCCTGTAAAATGAAGCTGTTCCGCCAGGTCTTCAGGTGAGGCGGCGGGCATCTGCCCACTAGATCGGTCGGCCTTGTTGAAATAATTTAGGCCAAGTCTGGCTCACTCAGGAAAGCCCTAAATGGAAAACCCACTTTTTATGTTACTCATATTATTCCTATGTATTGGAGTTCTTGTATGTTGTTTTATACATTGCTTAAGACAGACTAGAGAAACAATGTTAGGCTGTTGTTTAACTCTAGTCCAAGGGGGAAATACAGAATAGCATAACAGGAAGCATCTTGCATCATGAGTAGAAACCGTTAGGTGAAAATAGATAAGGGGAAATACAGGAATGCGAGGGGAGGGCGTGCTGGGACGGGACGCTTTAGGATGCTTTTGGGCATGCGTATCTTATTACTAGGCAGATTGTGAGGGGGCCCACCAATTGGTGAGTTCCACCAGGAGAAAAACCCCAGAGTTAACCAATTAGTGTAAAGTTTGACTCAACATACTAGTAGAGATAAGGTAATGAAGTAATACATATCTGTGTATAGTACTTCCATATAAGGGAAAAAGTGTTGTCTTGTGGCCATGAGTGGCTAGATTGTATGCCCTGCGCCGATGACCTGTTTGGTCACAGGGACAGATAGGGCGTGCGTTGGGGAATGTTTAAAAGACACCAGCTTGGGCGGAAACGATAGAGAGACTGCCTCCAGCCGTGACGCCTCTCTCTCTCACTGCTGCAGCGTGAAATAAACTCCTTTTGGCTTTGAGCAACCTGTCTCTGCCTGGTAAATTATTTTGGGATTTGGGGCTATGCCCAAAACCGGTTAACAGCCTCCCCTACTGTATATCCTATTGCGCTGACTCGCTGCACTGTCTAGCTGCACCATCTCATCAAAATTGTTCTGCTGAGCTGTTTATGGAATAATTGTAATTGCTTTTATTAATATATGTTTTTAATGTGATTTTATTTATGTTGTGCTCCGCCCTGAGCCCCCACGAGGGAATGGGCAGAATATAAATAAACTAATAATAATAATAATAACAATAAAATAAATGGGACTTTGTCAGGCCAGGCCATTAGTATCAAAATGAAATGCCAGGTAGCAGAGATCTAAAGTTTTCTAAACTATATAAAAAACCTACACACACACAATTAAAGATATTTTACCATTTTCTGGTAGGCAAAAGAAGCCCAGCCCCACCCGCATAAAATAGAAACATACACCCACTACAGCAAGGCAAAGCATTGAGAAGGGGAGGGGAGGTGGAGTCAGATGCATTAGGGAAAGCCAAGGCAGAAGAAGCCCAGCAATAAAATAAAATAAAAAGAAACACCCACTGTAGCAAGACAAAACATGGAGGAGGCGAAAGGAGAGGAGAGGGAGCCAGCTGCACCCGGGAGACTCAAGCAGAAGAAGCCCAGCAAAAAGAATAGAAAAACACCCACCCACTGTATCAAGGCAAAACACAGAGGAGGGAAGGGGGAAGCGGATCCAGCTGTACTGGGGAAAGCCAAGGCATATTGAGCCCAGCTCCCAGGCTGTATTAAAGTTCTGGGCAGGCCCACAGGCTGGGCTTTTGACACCTCTGATGTAGAAGGTTTGGCATGTAATCAAAAGTATGGCACAAAACGGTTTTACTAAGGATAATGTAAAAATCTCTTATTTACTCCACAACTCTATTTTCCTAATTAACATCTTTACCTCAAAAGAATTTGAGAATACATCAATTTCTGCACTCCATTATCTGATCAATTGCTCCTATTTGTTGTTGATTTCATGTTAGCTAGCAAAAGGAATCTCAATTAGCAACAGGCTACTCTGTGCATAAACAAGGCTCTGAACATAAGAGAAGCCATGTTGGATCAGGCCAATGGCCCATCCAGTCCAACACTCTGTGTCACACAGTGGCCAAACACACACATATATATACATACTGTGGCTAATAGCCACTGATGGACCTCTGCTCCATATTTTTATCTAACCCCCTCTTGAAGCTGGCTATGCTTGTAGCTGCTACCACCTTCTGTGGCAGTGAATTCCACATGTTAATCACCCTTTGGGTGAAGTACCTCCTTTTATCCGTTCTAACCCGACTGAACAATTCCATAGATTCTGGACTAAATGTTGGATTAGACTTTATTTATTTAATTCATTTTTATGCTGCATCCTCTCCTGTGTGGTCTCCAAGTAGTTTACAATAAAGCATTAGACAATAATTTAGACCAAAGAAGGTACTGTGCATTAGACAATACATGGACCCAGTTGTTATTCTAGATGTGATTGATGTCCATGACCTAGAATGACTGAAAGAATTTATTTAGAGTATCTAGAAGCTCTTTTCTGAAACTAATTGTCCAATCAATTTATATTTATGGTCATTCCATTCCAAAGACTCAGAACAGATAAACAATTAAAAGAACACAAAATTCCCTCAACAAAAAAGAAATCCAATTACGCCAAAACACAACTAAAAATTCTCACCCATCTTCTGGCTTGACACTAGGTCCCAAAAGCCAGGCCAAACACGTCTGAAAGATTCTCATGCTTGGGTTTGATTGAGTCTCCTGTTTAGACTTGTAGTGGTCAACCTCAGTTGAACTTAAAAACTAAGGAAATGTTTTTAAAAAATTAGATTGGCAACTGTCCCCCAGGCAGGGAATTCTGCAAGCCTGACTGTAGTTTCATAGTCATCATCTGGATGACAGTAATAAAGACAACATTCATCTTAAATAACCCTGAATATATGCAGTTGAGCAAGTTTAAATTTGTTTTGATTTAAGGTCTCTCAAAGTTGAAGCCAACTTGCTGAAGAAAAACATTAAACTATCTATAACTCTGTGTCAACATATGATGCTACTGGGAATGGTAAGTGAATTAATTTTCCAAGGAAAATTAATTACTTATGACTTACAGTTGTAAAAGCAAACAACGTAACTCTGGATTAGGGCACATTTAATTTCTGTTTAGAGTAGCGATTAATTTAATTTCATATAATTCCTGGTATGTAATGGAAAGCAGAACAAAGATGAAATTTTAGACAATGACTGACATAGAAAAAAGTGTATATTTATGTTAGTGATCCAAAAATAAGGGTCAGAGATAATAAACACTAAGCAATAAAATAAGATACTCATTTATTTGACTGTGTGCTGTTAGAGAGACAAGCTAGTTGTAAAAAAGTTATATATAGTAGCAGAATACAAAGACTATATATATATATATATGTTATATAGATTATATATAGCAGACTATATATAGCAGCAGAATAAAAAAGAGCACAATTTTTTGCAATATTAACTACATGACAGATAAACCTGTTCTACAAACATCACTGAATATTTAGTAAAATATATTTCTTGATGAAACAGTGTGAAAAAGAAAGAAGGAAAGAAAGAAATTAAGGTCATGATTAAAAATTGTCAGCATAGTAATTTTCACTGATGAATAATGCAACAATGAAAGACTACCAAAAACCCTAGCCAAGATGCAAAGAAAAATCCAGATAGTTCTGCGTGCTCAACAGGATTGAGACTTGTTTTCCTCAAGGCTTTCATAGCTGAGGGCATTTCCGAAAAACTTGGGCATATGACATGTGTATCAGCTGTCCAGCAAAATAAAGCAAAAGCTCCACTAGGCTCATAAAAGCCCCTTATGTGAGCTTGAAAAGCTTTCTGGATTCTGCAGCCTTGGGTCATCTGAACTGTTATTCTGGTATGAACAAATTTTCCACATATGATGAAAATATTTTGCAATTTTTTGTGTGTATAAGTATTTATTATACTGCATGTGATGTATGTAAATTGCTTCAATAGAAACATGCAAATATTTGGATGTTCTATTTTCAGAAGAATTAAGCCATTCAATTAAAATGTTGCAAGAACTTTACAAATGAAGAGACAAAACTCCTATGCCTATATAAAAAAAGAACCCTTACCATAGCATCAAAAAAATCTTTTCAAAACTCCCCAAATTCATAAACCAATTCTGATACCACACACACACACAAAGGAACAGGAAGATGAAATCTGATATAGTAAAAACAGAAGTTATTTCAAAACAGTACGACTCTGAAAAGTGTGACCAAACACATACAGTATTTTCTGAAGTTTTGATCTGTAAACTGTCCTTTTTCAAAGTAAAATATTCTACTTCCTATCAAAATAATCAGAGCCTTAATTCTTAGAGAAGCTCTCAATGGCTCTCATAACATTGTTGAGATTTCTGCCTTTCTGTCTTATTGTATGAACTGTACCCAGGTCTAACATTATATGACAAACACCATCTTATGTTAATGCAATCTATAAAACTTTCTGTATAAACAAAGTTCCAGAAATTTCATTATCTGCTTCCTAGGCTGAAAACTCTTCAGGTATGCTGAGCCCAAGAAAGCCTACATTACAATAAATCAGTATTTAAGGTTCTATAGAACTCCTTTAGGCTTAAACTTCAGGCCTCTTATTCTCTTAAATAATATTAATTCATCTATTTGATATTTTTCTTTTCTCTTTGCTATATAGGTTAAAAGATATAAAGCTCAAAATTCAAGGTTTTGTTTCATATAATATCAGCTCTAAAATATCTTATTCCAGGCAGGTTCAATACTCAAAGATGTCTGGGTCAGGGCAAGTCACGTCTGAATTTATACCAGTTATTGTGAAGCATGACCTTCACCCTCAGTTTTTTAGAATAAAGCTGTCATACAAACTTAATAACATTGTATTAAGGAAGAAAGCCAATTAAAATACACCAACCAGAATTCAGCAGTTAAGAAATGTATTTAATTAACTATTATATTTTATTAACTTTTTCTTTCTATGTACTTGCTAAATTTGCCATAGGCAATCTCAATTTGGATATGCAACCAAAAACATGTATTCTACAACCTCCAGCTTCATATTAATGAAATGGTGTTTAAAAGCCATAATTTTAACATCATAAGCTGGAGCTAATTTTCCTCTCCCACTGGGTGGTTAAAAAGTGTCATTAACTGGGACTTAACCCAGTTTCACTCCTGGCAATAACCATACGAGGCCAACATACCAAGTCTATATTCACCTCTCTCTCTGAGAAAATTTGGCAAACCTTTCACCGAAACATTTCCATTGTTTAATACATGTCAGACTCTCAGTTCTTGCCAACATTACTTCTGAAAAAATATCCTCTATGTGTGTACTGTGTAAATGTTTGTATATTGTTTTTAGCAAACATTTTACATAAAAAGTAGAAATTAAATTAATATAGACCATTATAAACAATTCCCTATTCATTTTAACAATGTTTACAGTAAAACACGGTTCTCATTTTTTTGTTTTGTTATTCCTACAGCAATGGCTATTTTTTTGTTTCATATCCTCTTTTCCCTTACTCTGGTTTACTCTGTCTACCTGATGCTAAATATATTACTATTTCAAATTTAATATTTCAATTTAATATCAGGAAAGCAGACAGCCATAATTTAGCTCTCCCACACAAACCACTACAGAAACATACAGCTTTTCCCCTGTGGAACTGCTAACACTGGAAGAAGGGGGTTTCACTGGTAAGACATTCCTGTGTAGCAGATGTTACTTTCTACCCAGAGAGAACAATGCATGGCACAGTGAGAATACATACAAGCCTCTCTCTTCTTTCATACAAGTTACAGAAACTTGCCTGTACAAATTTAAATCTAGCAGGGCCTGGATTAAGTTTATTCCAAATCTTTGCACACTTTACAGTAAATAAAATAATAAAATTAAGATATTGGTCTTTTTGTGATATGTCTGTAAATCATTTGGTCAAAAAAATCCTGTTCATAAAGACTGATTCATTGAAATGAACATGACCAAGGTTATGATCTACTGTACTGATACATCAAAGAAGGGAAAGACTGTGGGTATCAACAATATCCCAGATCTAAACCACAGTATTGTACCTCTCCCTTGTTGCCTCTACGTAAAAAGTGAGAACAAATGCAAGACCTCACAGCATTTATACCACAGGAGGCCCATTTTGTCCCTCATGCTGTTTAATATCCACATGAAACTGCTGCACAACTTTGAGGAAATAATGCCATAAATACAGCATGGTAAAGTATCATCTGCACAGCATTCAGTGGTACTGTCATTGGTGCTTCAGTTCCTGCGAAAGAAATGTGATGACAGAACTTTCACAATGTCCTGTAATCCACTTTTTCCTCATGCCTGTAGTGTTTTTTTCCTTACACGATTGGGTGGCAATATTACGAAAGCTCTCACCCTTTACCTTCAAGTTTGCCATGACTCAACTATAAGTCCAAGCCCCCTCCTTCATCTTTAACGGACTATGTTTACTCTGGCCCTGGTGCCAGACTCCCTGGACTCTTAGATACTATGGTCTAATTCAGTACATTTATCTTGCTATATTGGACTCTCAGCTTTACTTGAGTCCAATCAATTACATGGGCACCAGCCCAATCTGGACATTTCACTTTGTGTGGGACCAAGCAGCAAGCACTCCACCCAAGCTAAGGAAAACTTCCAGCATGTTCCTGACATTGCTGTGACAGTGTGCACCCTGCACAGAAGGAATCCTGCACCCTGCACAGAAGGAATCCAGATCAGGCTTCCACAAGAAGCTGCCAAGCCATGCAGAACACAACTGCACTCCTGTCAAACGAAGGCAGCACCTAAGGGCAGCCTTCACCAGAAGCCATGGAAGAAATCCTGGATCCATCTTGTTCCTGCTCAGCACCATGAGAACAAAACAGGAGCGTCGCATTCTCCAGGCCTGTCAGTGCAGATGCAAATGGAGGCCCAGAGAGCAGCCACTGCCAAGTCAGCCTTTTTTCATCTGAGGCGGGCAAGGCAGTTGGCTCCCTTCCTAGAGCGTCGGGATCTGGCAACAGTGATTCATGCAACTGTCACTTCAAGACTGGATTACTGTAATGCCCTCTACATGGGGCTGCCTTTGTGCCGAACCCGGAAGCTGCAGCTGGTGCAGAACGCAGCTGCTAGACTACTGTTGGGGCTCCCAAAGTGGAAGCACATACAGCCGGGGCTGCGTGAACTGCACTGGCTGCCAGTTATATACTGGATTCGTTACAAAGTGCTGGTTATTACCTTTAAAGCCCTATATGGCCGAGGACCTGCCTACCTTAGGGACCGTCTTTCCCCATACAAATCCCAGAGAGCGCTGAGGTCAGCTGGGAAGAACTCGCTGACTATCCCCGGGCCGAGAGAGGTAAAGCTTCAGAGTACCCGTGATCAGGCTTTCTCTGTTATGGCTCCACACCTATGGAACCAGCTTCCGGAGGATCTGCGGGCCCTGCGGGAATTTGAACAGTTCCGCAGGGCCTGCAAGACCACCCTGTTCCGATTGGCCTTCACCGAGTAAGGGAAACTGCTAGTGAAACCTACACAATAGCACCAGTATATTAATTTTAATGATTTTATTGATTTTAGAGTTTTAGTAGAATTTTAATTAATGTGTTAATTAGTTATGTTCAAATACCTTGTAAAACTAATGTATTGATTATGTTGTTAGCCGCCCTGAGCCTGCTTCGGCGAGAAGGGCGGGATACAAATAAAAATTGATTGATTGATTGATTGATTGATTGAAATTGAAGTAGCCAGCTGCTAAACAATAGAGCTTGTTGTTATGCCCATACATGTAAAGACAGGTTGCTTACCCGTAACTGATGATCTTTGAGTGGTCATCTGTGCATTCACACTGTTGGGATAGATGGTGCCTGTGCTGACTCCGATGGTGTTTCTTGAAGCTTGAATGAGGATCTTTTGCACCCTCCCACTGAGCATGCCCAGGAACCTCATTGCGCATGTCCAGAGGGGGGTGTCTGGCTCCCACCAGTTCCTTCTGGCCGCTGAACAACCCCAAAAACATTTAGGTCATCAGCAGAGGGGAAGGAGGGTGGAAAGTGTGAATGCACAGATGACCACTCGAAGACCATCAGTTACAGGTAAGCAATCTGTCTATCTTCTTCATGGTCTCTGCGCTTCGCACTGTTGGGGTTAGCAAGCTGAGTCATACCTGGTGGTGGGTGCTGTAAGACCTCAATGATGACTTGATTGCAGTACTGCCTGTCCCACCCTGGCTTGGTTGTGTTGGAGCTCATCTAAGGCATAGTGCTTCATGAAGTTGTGCGGTGATGCCCATGTGGCAGCTCTGCATATCTCCTGTAATGGGACACCCTTCAGAAATGCGGTGGATATAGCTATAGCCCTAGTCAACTGGGCCTTCAGTGGTCGGGAAGGGGTCTCTTGGTCAACAGGTAGAACAGTTTAATTGTCTCTACCAGCCACCGGGAAAGTCCCTGAGAGAACTAGTTAAGTCCCTGACTGCGTCCTGTGTATGTTATGAAGAGATGTGGGGACTTACGAAAAGATTGGGAATGATGCAAATAAAAGGAGGGTAGTGAGTGTAGGCAGCGCTCCTCATCTGAGGTTGGTTTTGGGTAGAAGGTGGGTAGAAACACCTCTGATCGGACATGAAATTTGGGGATATTCACACCCCATCTGCCGAGAAATTGATGCAAGGAGTGTCAGCCCTGAGAGCTACAAGCTCATTAACTCTTCTAGCAGATGTTATGGCTACCAGAAAGGCTGTTTTCCAGGATAACAGACAGAGATCACATTTTGCCAATGGTTCAAACAGGTGTCTTGTAAGGATGCTGAGCACCACTGGCAAGTACCAAGCCAACACTGGGTCCCTGGTGGGGGGACACATATGGCAGAGATACCTGAGGAACCGTTTGCTATCCTGATGGGAGAAAACCAAGACTCCCTGTACAAACGCATGATGTGCTGATATTGCTGCGAGGTAGACTTTAAGAGAAGAATAGCTTAGACCTCCTTTATCCATGAGGGAGAGGGGAAAGGAGAAAACATCCCTCAATGGTGCCATCTCAGGAGTACAGGAGCCTGACATGGAAGAACAGAATTTTCACCACTTTGAGAGATAGGAATGTCTAGTGGACTGTTTCCTACTGCTGTCCATCACTTCTTGTACTCTAGGCAGGAACTTACTGGCTGGACCAATCACACTATCAGTTTCAGATGTGGTATGTCATGGTGCAATATTGAACCTCCCTGACTGAGAAGGAGGTCTGGGGTCATGGGGAAATGGTGAAACTAGTGGCAGCTCAGATGTCGGAGGGTAGAGAAAAACAGGTTTTTTACCTGTAACTGATGATCTTCGAGTGGTCATCTGTGCATTCACACTCATGGGATGAAGTGCCAGTGCCGATCCCCGATCGGTAATTCCAAAGTCCAGGATTTTTCGCTGCCTGACCCTGGTAGGCATGCGCGACAGCCCCGATGCACATGCCCACCCGGTGGGCGCGAATATCCCGCCAGTTCCTTCCCGCCGCCACCTATCAGGAGTCTCATGACTGGCAGCAGAGGGAAAGGAGAGCGGGTAGTGTGAATGCACAGATGACCACTCAAAGATCATCAGTTACAGGTAGGAAACCTGTTTATCTTCTTCGTGGTCTCTGTGCTTCACACTCATGGGAGATTAGCAAGGTAGGCTTACCTGATGGAGGGAGCTGGCGGTTATGCAGAAGTAGCGGCTTGAAGGACCAGAGTACTCAGCTGTGCTCGGCGACGCTTCCGGACATCCAGGGCATAATGTCACATGAAGACATGAGGAGATGCCCAGGTTGCAGCCAAACAGATGTCCACCAAAGAAGCACCCTTCAGGAACGCTGTGGACATAGCCATAGTCCTAGTGGGGAATGCACACAGAGCGGCCCCAGCAAGGGACGCTTCGCCAACAGGTAACAAAGGTTAATGGCTTCCGTGAGCCACTTAGAAAGTCTCTGTGAGGAGATCTTGAGACCCAACCTAGGCGCCGCATAGGAGACAAATAGATTGGGATCCTTCCTGAACGGCTTGGTGCAATGCACAAAAAACAACAATGCCCTCTTAACATCCAAGGCGTGCAGACGTCTCTCTTCCACCAAAGAAGGAGAAGGGTAAAATGTGGGTAAAAAGACTTCCAAATTAAGGTGGAAACTAGACACCACCTTAGGGAGGAACGAGATGTCTGGGGCCAAGGACACCCCATCGTCCTGAAAGGAAATGTATGGAGCATCACATCGCAGAGCCACGAGCTCACCTGCCCTCCTGGCCGTAGTGACGGCCACTAAGAAGGCAGTCTTCCAGGCTAGCAGATGCATTGGGCAGGTAGCCAAGGGTTCAAAAGGCTGCCTAGAGAGTTGGTCCATCACGAGTGTCAGATCCCAAGCAGGAGGAGGGACCTTAGATGGTGGGTGAAGCTGCAGAAGACCTTTCAAAAAATGTTTTGTATGCTGATGGGTAAGAACCGAAGCGCCATCCACAGGGTCGAGATGAGCCGAGATGGCAGCGAGATATACTCAAACCAAAGAATGATTAAGTCCAGCATCACCAAGAGAAAGTAAAACCTCAAACACCAACTCAAGACCAGCAGAATGTGCATTGATACCTTTGTTCTGTAGAAAAGACAGGAACTTAGACCACTTTCCTGCATAGGCGCAGCGAGTTGACAGCTTTCTACTATTCAACATGACATGTTGCACTCTATCAGAGAATTCTAAAAGTTGACCCTCCAAGCCGTCAGTTTGAGGTGAGGGATGTCATGGTGAAACAGGCGGCCGCCTTGAGCTAAAAGGAGATCTGGTTCCAATGGGAACTTGTGGTGACACCCCCCTGCCATGGGTAGGAGAACAGGAAACCAAGTCTGTCGAGGCCGCCAAGGAGCAACTAGGATACACTCCGGACACTCCTGGGTCAATTTGTTAAGCACTCTGGTGAGAAGAGTGCTTCTCTTGGGTGGAAACAGGTAGAGGAACTTGTCCGCCCATAGAAGGAGACCATCCCCTAGGGATCTTGGATCTGTCTCTCCCCTGAAGCAGAACTGTTCGCACTTCCGATTGTTCGCCATGGCAAACATGCCTATTCTGGGATGACCCCACTCCCGGAACAGAGGTTCGAGGTAACTCCAGTTCAGTTCCCATTCGTGATGGAAGACCTCTCCCCTGCTCAGGGAGTCCACTTGAACATTTAGCTCCCCGGGTAGGTGGGTGGCTACAATGAAAGTCTGCGAAGCTATGCAGGTCTCCCAAAGCTGCATTGCCAAAGCACACGGCCTTCTGGACACAGTGCCCCCTTGGTGATTTATGTAACTGACAGCTGTCTGACCGCTGATTAGGGGTAGAAACGACCTCAAGGCCAGGTGAACTGCCATGAGCTCTAAAAAACTGATATGATGGTGAACCATCGACGAGGGCCATGGGTCACCTATGCAGAGATCTCCGAGATGCGCTCCCCACCCCCACAGCGAGGCATCCGTTGTTACCATGAGTGAGGGGAGAGAGAGATGAAAGGGAGCTTCTCCGCAAAGATTGGACTTCACCTTCCACCAATCCAGAGATTGAAGCACCAGCGAAGGAACTTGTAAAATCTTGGACGGGAGATCTCTCACCAGATTGTAATTCCTGATGGACCAGAGCTGGAGGACTCGCATCCTCAGCCTCGCAAAGCGCAGAACATTGGCTGGCCTATGACTAGCAGGTACAAGAAACTGAGCGTAGTTATACTGGATGTCTGCTGCCCCCAATGCTTTACATGTTTTAAATGGTTCAATGTTTTAAATGGTTTAATGTTTAAATTTAAATGCTCTATGTTTAACGCCTATTTATGTTAGATTCCTGTGTTGTAAGCTGCCCTGAGCCACTTGTTGGGAAGGGCGGGATAGAAGTCATAAAATAAATAAATAAATAAATAAATAAATAAAAATTGGTAGTAGCTGCCATGAGGCCCAAGAGATGTTGGATCTGCAGAACAGAAGTGCATCTCACCACCTGAAGGAGTTGAACCAGGGAGATGATATCCAATGCCTGGGAATCTGGAAGAAATGCCAGATGCTGGGTGGTGTCCAAAATCGCTCCGATAAACTGAACTCTTTCTGCTGGGACCAGGTGAGATTTCTTCTTGTTCACCATAAGTCCTAGTGCACTCAAGAGGCTGAGAACCACCTGTAGATGCGCTCTGAGAGAAGCCTCGGACACAGCAACTACCAACCAATCGTCTATGTAGGGAAAAAGGATAACACCCTGGAGCCGAAGATAAGCCACCATAACAACCATGGTCTTCATGAAACCCTTAGGGCCGTAGAGAGCCCAAAAGGAAGCACCTGATATTGAAGGTGCCTCCTTGTTTGTTTATCCATGCAAGAGCAGTAGTATTATCTGTTAGTATCGTCACCACCTTGTTTAGTAGCAGAGGGCAGAACGATTGTAGAGCCAAGTAGATCACGCTCTCTTCTAACAGATTGTGAGACCGTCTGTGACGGTGGTCCCACATAGATCCTACTGATAAGCCCCTGAGATGTGCTCCCCACCCCCACAGGGATACGTCTGTGGTGAGTGTCTCTGATGGTGCCAGGCTCCAGAATGGGTTCCTTTCTGCTAGGTGTTGGTCCAGTGTCCACCATGAGAGGGACTGGAGGATGTGATCCGGAAGTTCAAGCATACGATTCTGATGGTGTCACACTGGGTTGAATCAGGCGAGAAACCAACCCTCCACTCCGAAGAGTCTCAGAGCAGCTCACAATCTCCTTTACCTTCCTCCCCCACAACAGACATCCTGTGAGGTGGGTGGGGCTGGAGAGGGCTCTCACAGCAGCTGCCCTTTCAAGGACAACCTCTGCCAGAGCTGTGGCTGACCCAAGGCCATGCTAGCAGGTGCAAGTGGAGGAGTGGGGAATCAAACCCGGTTCTCCCAGATAAGAGTCCGCACACTTAACCACTACACCAAACTGGCTCTCCATGTGGTGACTGCCATCAGGCCCAAGAGACGTTGGATTGTCAGAGCCGAGGCTCTGCATGTTCTGCACCAGTTGTTTGAGAGTGAGGGCTGTCGGGAGGAAGGAAGGCTCTGGCCTGTGTAGAGTCCAATATGGCTCCTATAAACTGAACCTTTTGGGAGGGTTGCAATTTTGATTTCTTGAGGTTTACTTGCAAGCCTAGGTTTTTTAAAAGGGACAAGGTCAGCTGGATGTCCTTGTTGAGTTGTGATTCCGAGTTGGCCACCAGAAGCCAGTCATCTATGTACTGAAAGACTATCACGTTTTGAAGTCAAAGGTATGCTGCTACCACCGCCATGGTTTTGGTAAATACCAGGGGGCTGTAGAGATCCCAAAGGGTAATGCTGTATATTGGTAGTGCTGGCTTCCCACTGTGAACCTCAGGAATGGTCTGTATTCCTTCTGGATGGTCAGATGTAAGTATGTGTCCTGGAGGTCTATCGTTGCCATCCAGCACCTTCCTGTAGAAGGGGTAAAATTTGCACCAAGGTGGTCATGTGGAACCTTTTGGATGAAATAAATGCATTTAGGCCTCTCCGATCCATGAGGGGTCTGAGGCCCCTGTCTTTTTTGGGAACAGTGAAGTAGCGGGAGTAAAATCCCCATCCCTGTTCTACTGTTTGGAAAGGTTCTTTGGCACCCTTGTTTATCAGCATTACAACCTCTTTTATGAGGATCTGGGATGGACATGTCACAATTACCCCCGATGGGTGTGGTAGTGTGCAAAATTCGATCGCATACCCCTTGGCAATTATAGATGGTACTCATTTGTCTAATGTGATCTTCTGCCAGGGTGGTAGGTAAGGGCATAGACGGGTAGCAGATGGCTGGAGATAAGGTGCTGGTGAGCCAACCTGGAGGGAGTCAAACTCCCTGTTTGAGACAGTTGGTGAATTTGGAGCATTGTTGTATGGGAGCCTGAGCGTGCTTTGTATTGCTTGGTGGAGGATGAGTTGACACTAAGGTTTCTTGAGGCCTTGACACTTTTGTCAATTTCTTGTAGGACTGAGTCAGTGGTAGTATGGAACAGGCCAGTGATGTCAAAGGGAAGATCTTTGATGATAGATTTGGCGTCTTGAGTCAGGGATGTAGACTGGAGCCATGAGTGTCTTCGGACTGCGATGGCAGAGGAGAGTGTTTTTACAGATGTGTCTAGCTTATGTTTTATGGAATTCACGTGCTCTTGGAAACCGACATCCCCTCCTTTTGAATCTTCTTAAGTTGGGTGTTTATGTCCTCCGGGATGTTCCACATTCTTGTCTTGCACTTTGTAGAGGTGGTCCAGTCTTCAGGAGGAGATGGTGATGGATGCTGGTTATTCCCAATGAGCCTTGGCCACCTGGAACAGGACTGAAGTCATTGGCAGGGTGATTGCAGTGGAAGTGTCCTTCTGTACAATAGCGTACACAAGGTCTGTTACCTCGGGTTGAGGTTGGACTATGGAGAGGCCCAGGGTGGTCGCCATTCGTTTAATGAGGTCTCCATAGACCTGAGGTCTTCTGATGGTGAAACAAGTAGGTCATCGCCGACCAGAGTGGATGGTCCCGGAGTTGGCATGCCTGCATGAGGTCCCAGAGTCTGAGTCTTCTGCAGAGGAAGCATCGGAGTCCCTCAGATCTGACCATCCTGATTCCGATGGTGTCGGTTGGGTAGGCTTGGTTGGAGCTGTCGGTGTGTCTTCAGGCTTTTTTGGCTTCTTTGGGGGACGCTTCAGGTCTCTCAGTATGGAACGCATAGAGAGAGTCGAGTATTGGTCCCAGTCAGAAAGGTGTCAGAGTGGATGCCATGGCATCAGAGGATATGAGCCATAAAGGTGTTATAGTTGCCTTTGGTCACTGGGATGAAAACCCGGAGGCGAAAGGGAATCATCCAGAGTAGATGAGATTTGCCGTTTCTTAGAGCAGTCTTTACTGCTCTCATGGGATCTGTGTTTCTCTTTTTTACGTTTCCTTGAGGAGAAGGTCAAGGAGGACAGAAGAGAGTCTTGCTGAAACCGACTTCTCCATGGCTGGTTGAGTCGACGCAGATACCATCGATGCAGAAGTCAACTTGGTTGGCGTAAGGAGGCAGGGAGTAGCTACCACTGAAGCCAGTGAGCCCTCCAGAGAGGACACTACCCATGAGTTGAGAGGTGAGGACTGACTCGAGGAGGGCCGGGCATAGCTTTGCGGCTCGGTTTTTCCTAGTCTGCAGACCAAACTTTTGGCAGTGCGGGCATGTATCGGTGTGATCTCCCTCGCCCAGACAGAACATAAGAACATAAGAGAAGCCATGTTAGATCAGGCCAATGGCCCATCCAGTCCAACACTGTGTCACACAGTGGCAAATAATTTTTATATATACACACACACTGTGGCTAATGGCCACTGATGGACCTCTGCTCCATATTTTTATCTAAACCCCTCTTGAAGCTGGCTATGCTTGTGGCCGCCACCACCTCCTGTGGCACCTCCTGTCACCCATTTAAGAAGGCAGATGGAGTGCCCATCTGTTGGAATAAGTTTGCTCCCACAGTGGGAACAACATTTGAAGCAGCCCCACATAGGCCGAGGACCCAGTGGTGGGGCTGAGGGAGGGTAAACTTGGAGAAAACTATAACTACGCTAAAACTACTATAAATAAACTAATAACTTTTAAATATATATTTAGAAGAAGGTAGAAAGCAAAACAACTGACCAGAGTGACAATGGAGAACTTCCTCTCTATGCAGTCAGAAAGGAACTGGCAGGATCCGGGTGCCCTCCTCTGGACATGCACAGTGGGATTCCTGGGTATGCTCAGTGGAAGATTCTCACTCAAGCTTAAAGTAACACCGTCGGAGTCAGTGCAGGTGCCGTCTATCCCAACAGTGTGAAGCACAGAGATCACAAAGAAGATCAAAGACTGTTCCTGTCACCCATTTAAGAGATCGCTGGATACAAAGAAGAAGCCTAAGAGAGAGATCCATGCCTAAGACTAAGACCTAATCCTGTCATGCAGACCATCCTCATTGTGTTAGCTATGGTGTCACAGTAGCTTACAATATGGCTCTAGACTGACCAATTCTTTTCTTTCGTTTGTTTACATTAGGTAAACCCATCATGACTCACTAATCCTGTCAAACTCTTGGGAGTCTCCCCTTTCCTCCCCCTTCTGCCCCTATTGGTGACATTAGGGATCACATCTACTGGTGTCATGTAGTGTCATAAGTCACCAGACCTCTGTCATAGGTCACTTGATACAATTGCCTGGAGACACAAATTTGGTAATATAAGGCTGTGTGGTCTGCCAGTTCAGTGTGCCTTGTCTTAACCTATCACAGACTTGCATCCCCAAACTCTGTTTGGACCACTTTCCACCTTCATTTAGTTATTAAAAGCTAGAAGTGTTTGAAGTAAAATTGGTGAGTTGGAATGTTTAGTGTTGGGGGAAAGCATAGACATTGTGGGAATTTCAAAAACTTGGTGGAATGAGGAGAATCAGTGGGATACGGTGATACCTGGATATGTTATATCGGAAGGATAGGGAGGGAAGGGTTGGAGGTGGGGTGGCTCCGTATATCAGAGAGGGTATACAGTCCAGCAAGACTGAGGTCAAAGAATTAGATTCCCTTCTAGAAATGCTTTGAGTCAAAATAGAGGGCCCAAAAGGAAATTTAACCATGGGAGTTTGTTATCGCCCACCAAATCAAAAGATAGAGGACGATTATAATATGATGGAAGGATTAAAGAAAGCGGCTAAGCGTAAAAACTGTGTCGTCATAGGTGATTTTAACTACCCACAGATTGATCGGGTAAATATGTGTTCAGGTCGAGAGAAAGAGATTGAGTTTCTAGATGCTCTCAATGACTGTGCTATGAAGTAGATGGTCACAAAACCAACCAGGGGTGGGGAGAACCTGGATTTAGTCCTAAGTAATGCCCAAGAATTGGTGAGAGATGTAAAAATGATCGCACCGCTTGAAAACAGAAACCATAACGTTATTGATTTCACCATTTGTATAAATAGAGAGTTGCCCCAAAAGACCAGCACAACCATGTTTAACTTTAAAAGGAGTAAATTCTCTGAGCTGAGGAGGCATGTGAAGAGGAAACTGAAAGGAAAGGTAAACACAGTCAAAACCCTTGGGGAAGCTTGGAGGCTATTTAAAACTAGAAGCTCAGATAAAATATATACCACAAGATAGGAAAGGCACAAACAGGTATAAGAAAAGACCTGCATGGTTAAACAAACAAAATAATGGAAGCTGTAAAAGGTAAGAAGGACTCCTTTAAGCAGTGGAAAGTTAGTCCAAGTGAGATTAATAAAATGTAACACAGGCTGTGGCAAATCAAATGGAAGACTGTGATCAGGCTGGCAAAAAGGAACTACTGCAAAAAACATAAAGACCAACAATAAAAATTTATTCAAATATATTAGAAGCAGGGAGGCAGTGGGGCCCTTGGATGACCAAGGGGTCAAAAGATTACTGAAGGAGGATAGGGAAATGGCTGAGCAGCTGAATGCATTTTTTGCCTCCGACTTCACTGTGGAAGATGAGAAGTGTTTGCCTGCTCCAGAACCACTTATTTTGGAAGGGGTGTTGAAAGACCTGAGTCAGATTGAGGTGACAAGAGAGGAGGTCCTACAACTGATAGACAAATTAAAAACTAATAAGTCACCAGGTCCGGATGGCATACATCCAAGAGTTCTGAAAGAACTCAAAGTTGAACTTGTGGATCTTCTAACAAAAATATGTAATCTTTCATTGAAATCTGCCTCCATTTCTGAGGACTGCAAGGTAGCAAATGTCACCCCCATCTTTAAAAAGGGTTCCAGAGGAGATCCAGGAAATTACAGGCCAGTCAGTCTGACTTCAATACCGGGAAAGTTGGCAGAAACCATTATCAAGGACAGAATGTGTAGGCACACTGATGAACACGAGTTATTGAGGAAGACTCAGCATGGGTTCTGTAAGGGAAGATCTTGCCTCACTACATTTCTTTGAGGGGGTGAACAAACATGTGGACAAAGGAGACCCAGTAGATGTTGTTTACCTTGACTTCCAGAAAGCTTTTGATAAAGTTCCTCATCAAAGGCTCCTTAGCAAGCTCAAGAGTCATGGAGTAAAAGGACAGGTCTTCTTGTGGATCAAAAACTAGCTAATTAATAGGAAGCAGAGAGTGAGTATAAATGGGCAGTCTTCGCAGTGTAGGACAGTAAGCAGTGGGGTGCCGCAGGGCTCAGTACTGAGTCTCATGCTCTTTAACTTGTTCATAAATGATTTGGAGTTGGGAGTAAGCAGTGAAGTGGCCAAGTTTGCAGATTACAGTAAATTGTTCAGGGTGATGAGAACCCAGAGAGGATTGTGAGGCACTCCAAAGGGATCTGTTGAGGCTGGGTGAGTGGGTGTCAACGTGGCAGATGAGGTTCAATGTGGCCAAGTACAAAGTAATGCACATTGGGGCCAAAAATCCCAGCTACAAATACAAGTTGATGGGGTGTGAACTGGCAGAGACTGACCAACAGAGAGATCTTGGGGTCGTGGCAGATAACTCACTGAAAATGTCAAGACAGTGTGCGATTGCAATAAAAAAGGCGAACGCCATGCTAGGAATTATCAAGAAAGGAATTGAAAACAAATCAGCCAGTATCATAATGCCCCTGTATAAATCGATGGTGCGGTCTCATTTGGAATACTGTGTACAATTCTGGTCACTGCACCTCAAAAAGGATATTATAGCATTGGAAAAAGTCCAGAAAAGGGCAACTGGAATGCTTAAAGGGTTGGAACACTTTCCCTATGAAGAAAGGTTAAAACGCTTGGGGCTCTTTAGCTTGGAGAAACGTCGACTGCGGGGTGACATGATAGAGGTTTACAAGATTGTGCATGGGATGTAGAAAGTAGAGAAAGAAGTACTTTTCTCCCTTTCTCACAATACAAGAACTCGTGGGCATTTGATGAAATTGCTAAGCAGTCGGGTTAAAACGGATAAAATGAAGTACTTCTTCACCCAGAAGGTGATTAACATGTGGACTTCACTGCCACAGGAGGTGGTGGTGGCTACAAGCATAGCCAGCTTCAAGAGGGGGTTAGATAAAAATATGGAGCAGAGGTCCATCAGTGGCTATTAGCCACAGTGTGTATGTATACACACACACACACACACACACACATATATATATATATATATATATATACATACACACACACACACAATTTTTTTGGCCACTTTGTGACACAGAGTATTGGACTGGATGGGCCTTTGGCCTGATCCAACATGGCTTTTCTTATTTTCTTATGTTCTATTTGTAGGGATTTTTATGTAATAAGTATTAACTCTGGGGTCTCTGGTATAGAATCATTTGTAATCTGTTTGATTTCAAATAAATTTTTTGTCCAAATTTTTTTAGCTACCTTGTAAGACAACCAGTTATGAAAAAATGAACCTTTATTGCCCCAAAGTTTCCAGCAATAAGAGGAAATCTTAGATACTGAATATGAGTGATGGGCAGGAGCCAGATACCACCTAGATATAACTTTGTAAGTTTGCAACTGAATATTTACTGACTTGGATTTATATACGGAGGAGTCCCAAATTTGTGACCATTCTTTGTCTGACAATTCTAATTTAAGGTCTTTATGCCAAGCCTTTTGGTATTGATTATTTACCTGGAGATATTTAAACCATGGGATTTCGATGTGTTCATGTTCCATTTTAGCTTTTTCTTTAATTTGGCCCTTTGAGATGATATCAATGAAAGTGTGTGAGATTTAAATCTTTCCATGATTTAAAAGAAGTTTTTGATTTTCCCTGTGTAAACAAGCTCTGGCCAGTAAAGTGTATTAATAAAGAAGTTATTGAGGGGTGGTGACTAGACCATTGAGTTAAAACACCTTTGATTGCTTTATATATTTCCATATGGTTAACCTTCATTAGATTTTTTAAATTTAGTGGGACTTTTATACCTAAACAATTCCATGTAGATTTCACCTAGTTTCTTTGAATATAAGATTTACAGGTACTTTACATATTAATGGTATAAAGTTCTGTTTTGTTTTGATTAATGTGAAGACCCACCACTCAACCAAAATCAGATAAAAGAGAAGTAATTGCCAGTAAAGAGGTTATGGGATTGGTTATGTGTAACACCATGTAGTTCATTAAAAAGTGGTTAAATAATAGGTAGCAAAGGATAGGAATAAATGGACAGCTCTCACAATAGAAAGAAGTAAGGAGTGGGGTCCCATAAGGATTGGTCTTGGGCTGGTACAATTTCATTTACTCAAAAATTGTAACGAGGCCTAAGTAGAGTTGCAGCCAAGTTTGCAAATGACACAAAATCATTCAGGACGGTGAAACCAAGGCTTACTGTGAAGAGCTCTAAGAGGACCTCATAAGAACATAAGAGAAGCCAATCTAAGAGAAGTCATGTTGGATCAGGCCCATCCAGTTCAACACTCTGTCACACAGCGGCCAAAAACCAGGTGCCATCAGGAGGTTCACCAGTGGAGCCAGGACTCCAGAAACTCTCCCACTGTTGCCCCCCCCCCAAAAAGCCCCAAGAATACAGAGAATCACTGTCTCAGAGTTCCATCTAAGCCCTGCGGCTAATTGCCACTGATAGACCTCTGCTTCATATATTTATCTAATCCCCTCTTGAAGCTGTCTATGCTTGGTGAGTGGGCAACAATGTGGCAAATTAAGTTCAATGATAGGAAGTGTAAGATGCACTTTGAGACGAAAAAAATCCCATCTTCAAGTATAGGCTAGTGGGGACTGAACTTGCTAAGACTTAGAGGGAAAAAGATTTGGGATTGTAGTGGTAGCTCAATAAAAGTGTCAACCCAGTGTGCTGCAGCAGTGAAAAAGGTAAACTCTAATTAGGAAAGGAATTGAGAATAGATGGCTGATATTGTAATGCCCCTGTATAGATCTATAGTGACGCCTCATTAGGAATGCTGTGCACAGTTCTCAAAAATGACTTTGCTGAGCTGGAAAAGTACAGAAGAGGGCACCCCAGATTATTATGGGGTTGGAGCACCTTTCCTATGAGAAAAGGCTAAAGCGTCCAGGATTTTTCCATTTAGAAAAGATGACTAAAGGGGGAGGGGGATATGATAGAAATTTATAAAATGATTAGGAATAAGGCCCATTGTGAGGGGAAATGCAACGGGCTCTAGAAGGAGGCTCTGGGTGAGTGCCCCTCACTTTTGCTGTCTTCCCACCCACCCAAGTGAAGACATTCACTCCCTCCCCCACCTACAGGGGAGCTGATGTCTATCATCTGGAGAGCAGTTGTAATTCTGAGTGACCTCCAGACCTCACCTGGAGATTGGCAAAAGTGGTTCCCCAGAAGGAAATGGCTGGCTTGGAGGGTGGAGTTTATGGTATTGTACCTGTCTGAGGTCCCATCCCTCCTCAAATTCACCCTCTCCAGGCTCGACCCCTCAAATATCCACAAATTTCCCAACCTGTAGTTGGCAACTGCTAATTCACACTGGCTGTCACAGGGGGGCTGCTGCTGAACAGCAGCAAGCAGCCAGGCCTAGTTAAGTCATGCCAGTCAGGTAGCATCAAGTCATCCAGAGGGTGCTGCCAGGCCTATAGTAGCCAACCTCCAGTTGGAGCCTGAAGATCTCTGGGGATCACAACTGAACTTCAGATGACAGATCTCTCTCCCTCTGGAGAAAATAACTGCTTTGAAGGGTGGACTGTATGCCATTCTATTCACCTGAAACCTCTCCCTTTACTGAAATAAGCAGCCTTGGTTGCCTAGCAACAGCCTCTGGTCAAGGGTGAGGAGAGGAGAGAGTGACAGGAAAGAGGTAGCAGCCATGGCCTCTGAGGAAATGCTCCCAGTGGGACCAGGCCTTTCCATTGCATTGCATTATGGCAGCAGCAGCAGCTCCCTGGCTATTTCTGTGGCCTTTGGAGGCTGTGTGTGCTGGAAGGTCTGTTGCCAGCAACACCTTTCGTGAGGCTGATTAACAGAGAGGACGCAGAGGAGAGTTGGAGATGTGACTGTCTCTGATGTAAGACTGTTTTGGTGGTTTGTTCAACATTCCTGGGCCTGCAGAAGGCAGGTGCAGGGGAGTCAGCCAATGAGAAGCCAGAGACACTGAATGAGCTGTAATGGGCCAATGAAATGCACCCCCAAGACAATGGGAGAGCTCCATTTGGCCATCACCATTAGCAAATTATCTATAGTTGGCTAACTTCCCTGCCCTGCCTACTCAGGCCCAGGAATGCTGAACAAACTGCCAGAAGCAGTCTTCCCGCAGAAACAGTCACATCTCCTTCTCTATGTCCTCTTTGTCAACCGGCCTCAGAAAGGGCTGCAGAGCCATTGCAGCCTCACAAAAGGCCTCTCAGCACACTCAACTTCCAAAGTCTGGAGAAATGGTCAGAGAGGCCTGGCCCTGCTGGGAGTGTTTCCTGCCACCTGGAAAGTATAGCCAGAGGCTATTGGTCAGCAAAGGGAGAGGCTTCAGGTGAACAGAATGGCATACAGTCCACCCTTCAGAGTCATGGTTTTCTCCAGGATGGAGAGAGGGATGTGTTGTCTGTAGTTTAGTTGTAATCCCAGGAGATCTTCAGGATCCATCTGGAGCTTAGCTACCCTAAGCCTGGCAGCACCCTCTGGGTGCCTTGATGCTACCAGCCATTTCCTCCCAGGGAACCACTGTTGCCAATCTCCAGATGAGGGCTGGAGATCATTCAGAACTGCTCTCCAGATGACAGACATCAGCTCCGCTGGAGGTGGGTGGGAGAGTGAATGCCTTCACTTGGGTGGATGGGAAGACAGCAAGGGTGAGGGGCACTCACCCAGAGCCTCTTTCTAGAGCCCACTGTATTTTCCCCCACAACGGGTCTTATTCCTGGTGTATGTGTGTGTGTGTGTAAGATGCATGGAGTAGAGACAGTTGACAAAGAGAACTTTTTCTCTCTTACCCATGAAGTTCATGAGCAGTAGGTTCGGGGAGGAAAAAAAAAACAGGTTTCCTACCTGTAACTGATGATCTTCGAGTGGTCATCTGTGCAGTCACACCGATGGGAGAAGGCGCCTGCGCCGATCACGATCGGTAAACTTCAAAGCTGCGGATTTCCGCGCCCCGCCCCAGTGCGCATGCCCGGGGGCCCCACCACGCATGCCCACTGGGACGGGAGCGGACATCCCGCCAGTTCCTTCTGACCGCCGCGTCAGCCCACTGACGGACCGGCCGCAGCGGGGAAGGAGGGCGGGTAGTGTGACTGCACAGATGACCACTCGAAGATCATCAGTTACAGGTAGGAAACCTGTTTATCTTCTTCGTGGTCTCTGTGCATCACACCGATGGGAGATTAGCAAGCTACAGCATACCTGGAGGAGGGTGCCCGGTACGTCAGCAGGAAACGGATTGCAGGACTGCCCGGCCCACTAAGGACTCCCTACGTCGGCTCAAGTCCAGGGCATAATGCGACACGAAGGTGTGTGGCGACGCCCACGTAGCAGCCTTGCAGATGTCCTGAAGAGGTATGCCCTTCATGAATGCCGCCGAGGTGGCCATCGCCCTGGTGGAATGGGCCCGCACCGGTCCCGGGAGCGGCGTCTTGCAGAGCAGGTAACACAGCCGGATTGTTTCAACAATCCATTTGGATAATCGCTGGGACGATATCCTCTGACCCTTCGTCGCAGCCGCATAGGACACAAACAAACGAGGGTCCTTCCGAGAGTCCTTCGTACGGTGCACGTAGAAGGATAACGCTCTCTTCACGTCAAGAGCGTGTAACCGGCGCTCATCCTCCGAAGCCGGATTGGGGTAATACGCTGGCAACGAGATGTCAGCATTGAGATGAAAGGATGACAGGACCTTCGGAAGGAAGGTAATGTCCGGACGGAGCACCACCCCTTCAGGAGTGAAGGTTAAGTAGGGGGTATCACATCGGAGAGCCGCCAGTTCACCTACACGTCTGGCCGACGTCACTGCGACCAAGAAGGCTGCCTTCCAGGCCAGAAGATGTGGAGCACAGGTAGCCATTGGTTCAAATGGTTTTCCAGTCAAAGCCTTGAGCACCAAGACCAAGTCCCAAGCTGGCGGGGGCACCCGCACTGCTGGATAAAGCCGGGCAAGGCCCTTCAGGAACCTCTTAGTGTCCGGGTGGGTAAAAACAGAGTGACCATCCACCCGCGGATGTCCTGCCGAGATGGCAGCCAGGTAGACACGTACTGACGATACTGCCAAGTCCGTGTCCAGCAACGAGAGTAGGAAGTCAAAGATGAGTGGCAGGCCCGCCTCACATGGGTGGGCCCCCGCCGCCTCCGCAAACTGTGCAAACCTACCCCACTTGTAGGAGTATGACTTACGCGTGGACAGCTTCCTGCTGTTCAATAAGACGAATCGCACTCTCTCCGATAACTGTCGCGGCTCAGACGCCATGCTGTGAGCCTCAGGTGCGGGACATCGTAGTGGAGTACCCGACCTTGATGTGAAAGTAGGAGATTCTGCACCTGCGGGAAGTGGTGAAACTCTCCCTTGGCCAGCTCCAGAAGAAGCGGAAACCACTGTTCGCGTGGCCACCACGGTGTTACGAGGATACCCACCGGCCGGTCCTGCAGAACCTTCTGCAGCACCCTCGTTATGAGTGGAACGGGGGGAAACAGGTACACCTTGTGCCAGCACCATGGGACGAGGAGGCCGTCTCCCACAGACATGGGGTCTACCCCCCCTCTGCTGCAGAACAGCTTGCACTTCTTGTTGCCCCTCGTCGCAAAGGCGTCGAGGTCCGGTGTGCCCCAACGCTGGAAGACCGGTGCCAGATAATCCCAGTTCAGCTCCCACTCGTGGAGGAGCGCCCCTCCTCGGCTGAGGAAGTCCGCTTGAACGTTCTGCTCTCCTGGAAGGTGAGTGGCCACCAGGGACATCCCCAGGGACCCGCACATCTCACAGATGCTCATTGCCAGTCTGCACAAACTGCGAAACACCGTGCCCCCTTGCCGGTTCAGGTAGGCCATGGCGGTGGTGTTGTCGGTCATAATGGCCACCGACCTGCCCCGAACCAGGGTCTGGAAAGAGTGCAGGGCGTGAAACACTGCCATCAGCTCCAAGAAGTTGATGTGCTGACCTCGGAGCCGGTTGGGCCATGGGGCTCCCACACACAGTCCCGAAGCGTGGGCCCCCCACCCCCACAGGGACGCGTCCGTCGTCACTGTGATAGAGGGCGGGGGCCTCTGGAAGGGAACCCCTTCCACTAGGTTGCATTCTGTCCCCCACCAAGTCAGGGAGTCCAAAACCTCCGGAGGGACTGTCAGCAGTCGAGACAATGGGTCGCTGTTGCAATTGAAGACCCGAAGAAACCAGAGTTGTAACGGGCGCATGCGAAGCTTCGCTGTGCCCAGGACCCCGGTCGTAGCTGCCATTAGTCCCAGAAGCCGTTGAATCTGACGAGCTCGCACCGTGGGGTTCTGGCGGAGGGTGGAAACCGTCCTGATGATGACCTGTGCGCGGTCTAGGGGAAGGAAAGCCCTGCAGACCACCGAGTCCAGGACTGCACCGATAAATTGCACCCGTTGGGAGGGCTGTAGATGAGACTTGCTCCAATTGATTTGGAGGCCCAGTTCTGCTAGGAGGGCAAGAGTGACGCCGATGTGTCGCAGCAGTGAACCCCGTGAATTCGCCACTATCAACCAGTCGTCGATATACGGGAACACCGTCACCCCTTGCAGACGCAGGTGGGCAGCGACGACCACCATGGTCTTGGTGAAGACCCGCGGGGCAGTGCAGAGGCCAAAGGGAAGGGCCCGATATTGGAAATGGGAGTCCCCAATAGCGAAACGTAGGAACTGTCGGTGGGAAGGATGGATGGATACATGAAAATACGCATCCTTCAGGTCTAGGGTGGCCATCCAAGTGTCCGGTCTGAGGAGGGGAAGAATACACTTCAGGGAGGTCATATGAAACTTGTCGCAGCAGACGAAGACATTCAGCGCACGGAGATCCATGATAGGCCGGAGGCCCCCATCCCGCTTTGGGACCGTAAAGTAGCGGGAGTAGAAGCCTTGGGCCCGCTGATTTACTGGTACGACCTCGATGGCCCTCTTTTGAAGCAGAGATTGCACCTCCTCTCGGAGGGTTGGAGAGGGCGACGTGTAAACGAACTTGGGTGTCGTAGGGGGTTGGAGGAATTCCATTCTGTATCCCCGCCGGATGATGGCCAGGACCCAGAGGTCCGATGTAATGCGGCCCCAGGCCGAAAGGAAGGGGGAAAGGCGAATCGAGTCCACAGCCGTGGGTGGGCACACTGCCCAGGAGAAGTCAAAGGCCCTGCTTCTGCTGCTTAGAACCCTTCTGCCTACCCTGCTGGGTAGCAGGTGGAGAGTACTTGGGCTTAGCAGAGTACTGCTGACGCTGGAATGGAGCTGCCGGCTTCGAGCGCCAGGAGCGCTCTGGGGACTTTGCGTAGGGTTTTCTCTACCATGACTTAGTCCACTGGCGCTTTGTTGTAGGGCGGGACATTGACACCCCCAGGTTTCTTGACGTCTTCATACTCTTATCCAACTCCTGAAGGACAGAGTCTGTATTGGAGCTGAAAAGGCCCGAACCATCGAAGGGAAGGTCCTCAATGTAAGCTTGGGTGTCCGGCTGGAGGGCAGTAGATCTAAGCCACGAATGACGCCGCAGCGATACTGCTGTAGTCAACGCCTTCGAGCAGGTGTCTCCAGAGTGCTTGGAGGCATTCAGCTGCTGTTTGGCTAGCAACATCCCCTCCCTCTGCAACTTTCTGAGGGCGGACCTACTTTGTTCCGGCAGGGTGAGCAAAATGTCAGTAACCTGATCCCATAACGCATACTGGTACCTGCCCATGCATGCAGAATAGTTGGCTATCTTCATACCCAGAGAGCCTGCTGAGTAAAGCCTGCGACCAATAGAATCCAGCTTCCTGCCCTCCTTGTCCGGGGGCGTGGAGTGTGTCTTTTTAGCCTTCGAAGACGCCGACACAACCACCGAGTTGGGCTTCGGGTGGTTGTATAAGAAATCTGCCGTGTTCTCCTGGATTCGATACATGTGATCAAGACGGCGGGAAGACACCGGTGTCGAGGCAGGTTTGTCCCATGAGGACTTCGCTGTCTGGAGCATTACATTCGTAAGAGGAAGCGCCACCGCTGTCGAGGTATCGCGCTGAACGATGTCGAACACGGTGTCCGTGATCTCCGGCAGTGGCTGCTCCGTCGGTAATGATAGCACCAGTGCCATCCGCTTAATCAGGTCCCCGTAGGACTTCAAGTCCTCCGACGGGGAGATGGGTTTTTCCTCCGACGTTTTCCCCGAGGGGGAGGGTTCCGCTGGGGAAGAGTCCTCCGGATCTTCTGGAGAAGAGTCCCGCGCTGACCTGGTAGAATCCCCTGGGGAGTGCGAGGGGTCCGATGGGTCGCGAGGTGGTGGTGACTCGGGGTCGACCGGGGCTTTCGGTTCGACCACCGGGGCCTTTACCGGTTCCCGACGAGGTTTGGGGTCGGGGGGCTTCGAGACCGATGCCGATGCGGAGTGCTTCGGAGTACGATAGGACGTCCGGGATCGATACGACGACTCTGATCGTTGATCCCAGTCAGTCTGTCGTGGCTGGAGCCACGGGAAAGGCGGTTGCATTGGATATGCGCCATATAAGTACTGCCATTGACATTGGTCCCACGGGACTTGGGTCGCTGGCCGATGCGGAGAGCGGACACCTTCGATGTGGTGCGGTGAGTGAGCCTCTGATCGATGATCTCGGGAGAGATCCCATCGGTCCCGAGGGCTTCGGGAACGGGGGGTCCCCAGTCGAGGAAGAGGGCCCCTGTCGACATCGGAGCGTTGGGCCGGTTCGATTTCAGAGTCCGAGATAATCAGCTGGGTCGACATGGACGCCAAAGGGGTTTGCTGACGAGGCGACGCAAACAGCTTCAAAGGAGGGACGGTCCGCGCCGAGACCGAAGGGCCCTCCGACTCCGGTGAGATTGGCGGAGTTGGTTTACGGGGCTTAGGCTTCTCAGCCTTTTTGGCCTTCTTGCTATGCTCCCCGCGATCCTCCTTGTGCCGCTTAACAGGCACTGAGGAATCTGACATTTCCGCCGAGCCCGAACGTTTTTGTGGGCGGTCGGCATCGGAGGGAGTCTGCTCGGTATCGACCTGCTTCGGCGCCGATACCTGTTCAGTGGCGGTTTCCTGACCGTCGGCCATTTTGCTGGGGGAAAGCGCCTTTTCCATTAGCGCCACCGCTAGCCTCGCCGCCCGATTTTTGCGAGTCTGTTTAGAAAATTTGGAGCAATGTACACACGAGTCCGGTTTGTGGTGCTCCCCAAGGCACAACAGACACAACGAATGTCCGTCAGGCGGTGCGATCTTGCTCCCACAGTCGGCGCACCGTCTGAAGAAACCCCACCGCCTTTCCATGCGAGGGAAAGAAACGGCGGGAAGGGGATTGCGGGAAGGTGGACGGGGAGGCCGCCCGAGGGCGGAAAAAACTCACCCGACTTCCCGCGCAGCAAATTCTATTCTAACTATCGCTAGACTAACTGAAAACTAACTACCAGCTACCTAACTAAAGAAATAGAACAAGTTCACCGACCGTAGCCAAAGATCGACTGATCAGCGCGGCGGTCAGAAGAGAACTGGCGGGATGTCCGCTCCCGTCCCAGTGGGCATGCGTGGTGGGGCCCCCGGGCATGCGCACTGGGGCGGGGCGCGGAAATCCGCAGCTTTGAAGTTTACCGATCGTGATCGGCGCAGGCGCCTTCTCCCATCGGTGTGATGCACAGAGACCACGAAGAAGATCAAATAATACTTTACATAGAGAGTGATTAAAATGTGGAATTTGCTGCCAGAGAATGTAGTGATGACCTCAGGAATGAACAGGTTTAAGGGGGGTTAGATAGATTCAGGAGGATAAGTCTATCAACGACTACTAGCCACTGTGACTGAGGAGAACCTCCTCATTCAGAGGCTCTAATCCTCTGAATCTCAGACCCAGGAGGCATCACCAGTGGAAGGCCTCAGCCTCTACGCAAGAAGTGGCGAACCTATGGCACAGGTGCCAGAGGCGGCACTAAGAGCCCTCTCTGTGGGCATGCGTGCACCCTCACCCCCCCCCTGCACAACGCTTGGCTCCCCCCGCCACCGCCCTCACCTTCCCTCTCTCCCCAGAGCTGCAATGTAGCCATGCTACGTGGCCCACCCTCTTCCTCAGAAGCACGCCGAGCTGCACTGCGCCGAAGCTGGACCCTACCGGCTTTGATGCGGCTGATGCGCCTTCTAACTCTTAGAAGGCAGAGCAGGAGAAGGCTTCACTTCTCCTCACTTCTGGCTTTAAAGAATTAGAAGGCACACTGGCTGCATTGAAGCTGGTAGGGTCCAGCTTTGGCACAGTGTGGTTCGGCACGCCTCTTAGGAGGAGGGGAGCCACGGAGTGCAGCTGCATTGCAGCTCTGGGGAGGGAAGGCGGGGGCGGCCTCAGGGGGGGGAGCTGAGCCTCATGCGCGGGGGTGGGGGGCAGGGAGTGTGCATGCCCACAGAGAGGGCTCTGAGTGTCTTGGTTTGGAGAGAGATTTAAAGAAACAAATGCCTTCTCCAACCTGGCCAATGGGGCAGTGGGGGCTTCGAGAGCCATACAGTAGTTGCGAAAGAACCATCTGTAGCTCCCGAGTCATGGTTTGGCCACCCCTGCTCCAGGTGGTAGCTGGAGGTTGCTGGCTTTTATAACTGATCTCTAGATGACGGAGGTCAGTTCGCCTGGAGAAAATATCTACTTTGGAAGGTGGACCCTGTGGCATTATACCCTTCTGAGCATGGGTGCAAAACAGGGTTGCCAACCCCCAGGTGGTGGCTGGAAACCTCCTGGGATTACAACAAATCTTCAGGCGATAAGAGATCAATTTTCCTGGAGAAGATGGCTGCTTTGGAAGGTGGACTCTGGAGTCATATCTCATTGAAGCTCCTCTCCTTCCCCCAAATCTCCAGGTATTTCCCAACCCAAACCTGGCAACCCTAACTGGGCCTCCTTCAGAGAGACAATAGGGCACTCCAACCTTTTTGAGCTCGTGGGGATCTTTGGAATTCTGACGTGGGGGTGCAACCACAATGCAGCCCCAAAGCACAACACACAGAGGAAAATTCCTTGCAGGTGTTCCTGCAGTTTTAGGGAGGGGGTTAGATGGGACCCACTAGGGCAGGGGTGGCCAAACTTGCTTAACATAAGAGCCACATAGAATAAATGTCAGATGTGTGAGAGCCACCAGACATGAACGTCAGATGTCTGAGAGAAGGAAGGAAGGAAGGAAGGAAGGAAGGAAGGAAGGAAGGAAGGAAGGAAGGAAGGAAGGAAGGAAGGAAGGAAGGAAGGAAGGAAGGAAGGAAGGAAGGAAGGAAGGAAGGAAGGAAGGAAGGAAGGAAGGGAGGGAGAGAGGGAGGGAGGGAGGGAGGGGGGGAGGGAGGGAGAGGTGGAAAAAAGCAACTTTAAATTCTCCAAGTCACTGGCTGGCTTGGTTTGAAGAAGTAGTTTAAAGAGATAAATGCTTTCTCTGGTGGGGGCTTCAAGAGCCACACAATATGTGTGAAAGAGCCACAGTTTGGCCACCCCGGCACTAGAGAGATGGGTATAAGGCAGCTTCATGTTTTCATGTGGCCAAGACCTGGTTGCATTTCATATTTCAAGACTGTTGTGGCATGCTCCAAGCCGAAGGGAAGAAGAGAGCATGGGTGTGTGGGGATGCGGGGGGGAGGAGAGATCAGGACCTTGAATCAAGCACGTTTTTTAAAGGGATGTGGGTTTTTTACAGGAAATGTTGGATCCCACTAATCTGGCAGAAACAGCGGCCGGGATCGCCTCTGGTTTAGGAGTGGAAAGGGAGGAACTGCAGGCTTCCTTGCTTTCAAACACGATGCTTCTGATAGCCGTATCTGAGCAGAGCTCTTTCAAGCTACAGGGACCATAAGGCAAATTTTTGATAAGCTGTTTTTGAACTGTTGCACAGCTGTTCTGGTTTCCCAGAGTATTTTATTTCATTCGATTTGACAAGATTTTGTCCAGCCGCTGCTTAACAACTGCCAAGTGAGGGGGTCGATTGCACTGTTGAACAACTCTTACTGTTAAAAAGTTTCTCCTATGCCAGTCCTCTCTTCTGCTGCCAGCAGGAACAGCTCCCTGCCCTCCTCTAAGTGGGAGCCCTTCTAATACTTCAAAAGAGCAATCATGTCTCCCCCCTCAACCTCCTCTTCTCCAGACTGAATATCCCCAAGTCCCTTAGCCTTTCCTCATTGGGCTTGCTCTCCATGGTTACTCAGAAGTAATCTACAGTGAGCACTGTGGCACTCTCTACACATGCACAGGATTGCAGTTGTAGTTTTAAAAAAGAAATTGGATTTATATCCCGCCCTTCACTCTGAATCCCAGGGTCTCAGAGCAGTTCACAATCTCCTTTATCTTCCTTCTCCACAACAAACACCCTGTGAAGTAGGTGGGGCTGAGAGAGGCTCTCCCAGAAGCTGCCTTTTCAAGGACAGCTCTGTGATAGCTATGGCTGACTCAAGGCCATTCCAGCAGCTGCAAGTAGAGGAGTGGGGAATCAAACCCGCTTCTCCCAGATAAGAGTCCACGCACTTAACCTCTACACCAAAATGGCCCTCCTTTCTCACATCAGACTTTCTAGTTAATACAATTCAAACTATCCCTGAAGTTTCCAAGGGTAGCCGTGCTGGTCCATAGTAGAACAACTAGATTCGAGCCCAGGAACACCTTAGAGACCAACAAGATTTGGGGGAGGGGGCACAAGCTTTCCAGCATTAGAGCTCCCTCGATTTGATAAAAGAAGCTTTGACTCTCAAAAATCTTGTTCTTTAAAATACTGCTGGACTCAGATTTAGCCATATAAATCAGTGGACTCCTTTCATCAACTTAATTTATTAACTAACATCATGTATCCTCTGCCTTCCTCCCCCAAAAGGACACTGAAGTGGTTTGACACACTCTCCCCTTCTCTTTTATCCTCCCAACGAACCCATGAGGCAGGTTAACTCAGAGTATATTATTGGTCCAAGGTTTCCCAGCAAGCTGCCAGGGCAGAGTGGGCATATGAATCAGGACCTCCCAGATCTGATTGGGACACCCTAACCACCAGTTCCTACTAAATTGCTATATTTTAATATATTCTTTTTTCTAATGGCAAACTACAATGATGTTTATAATGTATGTTACATGTTCAAAAGTAAATTAAGTGGACAGGAACACCCCTTGGAAAGGCATGTGCTTAGTTAATCCAGACTTGCAAGCAACAGAGCAATGAACAGCCTCCATTTATTGCCTTATGACACTCTCACCATCATTCTCCCATTCTGACATGTTACTATTTTGTTGGTTTCCTAAGCAAATGCTATCCAGACCAAATGTTCTTTCAGTTTGTTAATTTCACTATGAGTTGTTTTTTCTAAACTAAAACCTCAGTATTCAGGTTAAATTGCCATGTTGGCACTTTGCGATAAATAAGTGGGTTTTGGGTTGCAGTTTGGGCACTCAGTCTCTAAAAGGTTTGCCATCACTGCTCTATGCCCCCCTGTTGTTGGCCCTCCAGATGAATTAGTTGGGCACTGTGTGAGACAGGATGCTGAACTAGATGGACTATTGGTCTGATCCACCAGGGTTCTTCTTATCTTGTGTTAAAAACAAATCATTATTAAGTAAATAGAGTGATAAATTTTTAAAGTTCCTTCAAATGGCCCTGTCACTTCATCTCCTTTTTTAAAAAAGTTTCAGCAACCTTACTGCCACACATAATGGTGGTGCTGAAATGTGCATGGTACATTTTTAAATGCAGCTTACCTTCTGGGTAGCAAACAAGCTTCAGCTATGCACCAAAAGGAAACACCAGAGCAATGGTAGTTTTTGAAAACATGGAGAAAGTATTGGGAAACAGCAAAAAGGGGAAAGAATGGGAAATGAAATTGTCTGCAAGATCAGAAATCATCTGCTGCAATTTGGAGCCCAAACTGGAGCAAAAAACCTGTGTGGAAGTCATTTAAAACATTGTTCTGCACAGAAAGTCTTTTAAAACCATTATCATGCAATGCCATGTTGCACACCTATATTATAAGGCAAAATTAGATTTACTCTTAGGGAGCAGAAATGTAAGACAAACTGCACATTTTAATGTTGACAGCAAAAATCCACAAATCAGACTGCTGAATGATCATTTCCCTGCAAACTGTGTGGTTTAAGGATATCTAAGCAAATGGTACACTGCTTGCTGAAAGTTCTGCTCACCTCATAAATTAACCACCTCATTTCCCTCATCACAAAAAATACAAAGCACCTTCATACATATTTGTTTTAATAAAAGTAATAAAGCAAGTCCAGAAGTTATAGTTGTTATGACATAATCACACCTTAGAGATTTAAACACCACTCAGCTGCACATCATCCCTCAAAATCACTTTTTGCAGGCAACTGTCTCCAGACTTCTACCAGACCTAAAAATACCCTGTAATGCTATTTACCTCTAATACATAAGCTCCAAGAACTAAAGCAGAAAAACACAGCTACACATAACAAGTACTGTTAATCAGTTGGCATACACTGTTCATGACTGCAAAAGTAAACACAGCAAACTATGTATTTGATTATATTCAAATGTAACCAGAAGTAAGTTGTAAAAGCTTTTGAATGCCAAATATCTTAGATGCTTATATAAGGGTATGAGTGGAAACAGATTTCCTATACATCTTGTTTTTGTCTTTTGGGTCCAAGCTTTTTAGCATTTGGGATCAAGATCTATAACCGTAGTAAACCTATCAATTGTTTTTATGCTGAAGCTGTCGTTCTTTAGCTCTGGATTTTAATTCATAACTTTTAATGTTTGATGTTTTTGTTATTTTTTATTTTGTAGGCTGCTTCAGGCAGGTTTCCTGGAGAGGCAACATAAATATATTATAAGTAAATTAATTAAAAAGAAACAGTTTCTCTGGTGGTGTGTAGGTGAACCCTATGTTTGTGAGAGTATCCTCACACATAAATATTCCATGAGTTTCAATCTGCCCTAGATGTGAATTTAGGTATTGTTTGTATGTTTTTAAAAGATTTCCCCAATTTAAGAAGGGAAAATCTAATATTGAGATTTTGAAATTTTCAGATTTTCTTTAGACTAAACCAAGTATTAAATAAATACTATATAAATAACAGGAACATAAAGTAGGCAAGAACATTAATATAGGCTATCTCCGAACTGCAGTTAAAAGCAGCAAACTCCAGGAAGGTGTGAAGAACAATCCTAAGGCCCCATGATCGCTGCCTCAAGCAGGTCTCTGAAGAGGTGGTATATAAATTTTCTGAATAAATAAATCACCCACACATATCCACTTTTGTGGGGAAGCAACTTCCCTCTGGGCTGTGGTTGTGGTATTGCACAGATTTGGTTATGGCAAATGACATTTGTTTCTCCCACCTGCTGCCAGCTGGGCTCAATATTGTGAAAGCAGTTTCCAAACAGTAACTGTAGAGAGACAGAGAGGGGGGAAATGGGCCCCCTCATTCACTAATTTTTGTGGAACTTCCAAATGTACTCCTTCATGAACACCTGAGGTGTCGATGCTAACCCAAAGGAGTGCCCTGAATAAAGAATAAATTTTTTCAGAAGAGGACTCTCTGAGAGGAAAAGAATCCCTATTTCCCTTCTTTCTATTTTTTTCTTTAATTGGTCCTCATAGTCTTCTTCCACATCTGGATCTTCTTGAAGATTCAAGGCAGGCAGAGTTTGGGCCAGTAGGTATCGGTCGTCCTCACCCTTGAAAAATCTGAGTTGGTTCTGGCACCTCAATGTCAGCCAGCTCTTAATCTGACAAATTCTCCCTTTTCCTTCTAGCTCTGCCTGTCAGAGTGATCCCGCCCCCCGGCCTTGAGATGAATCTCTCTCCCTCATTTGAGGGATAGTTTGCTTCCTGGCTGCTTTGTTGGGCCAACTGGAACCTCTGCAAGCTGAAGACCTGTGAGGAGAGGAGGAAGAACAGGACCTATCATGTCTCTTTTCTCCCTCTCTGCAAAATTTAACAATCTCTTCCTTCATGGTGTCCTTGAGAAAAGAAAGGAAGTTGGAGAGGAAAGACAGGTTGCTTACCTGTAACTGTAGATCTTCGAGTGGTCATTTGTGCATTCACACCCATGGGATAGAGCGCCTGCGCCGATCCCCGAATCGGTATCTAAAAAGCCCGGGATTTTTCTGCGCTCGGCGCCAATGGGCATGCGCAGGCGTCCCAGTACGCATGCTCACCGGCGCCAGCGTGGGGATCCCGCCAGTTCCTTCCTGACCGCTGGAAGCTCCAACTGGAGGGAGACTGTCAGCAGTGGGGAAGGAGGGCGGGTAGTGTGAATGCACAGATGACCACTCGAAGATCTACAGTTACAGGTAAGCAACCTGTCTATCTTCTTCGTGGTCTCTGTGCTTCACACCCATGGGAGATTAGCAAGCAAGACATACTTGGAGGCGGGAAGACGGTCAACCGGAAGAGACAGCTTGCAACACCGCCGTTCCCAACCGAGTCCTCTGCTGAGCATGCACATCCAGCGCATAGTGCTTCATGAAGGCATGCGGAGAAGACCAGGTGGCAGCCTTGCAGACATCAGAAAGGGACACGCCTCTCAGGAACGCCACCGACGTAGCCATCGCTCTTGTGGAGTGTCCGCGAACAGGTCCAGGTAACGGCTTCTTTGCCAACAAATAATAGAGTTTAATCGACTCAGTGAGCCATTTTGAGAGCCTCTGAGACGAAATCCTGGAACCTATCTTGGGAGCAGCATACGAAACAAAAAGCTGCTTGTCCTTACGAAAAACCTCTGAACGTTTCAAATAAAACAGTAAAGCACGCCTAACGTCCAGAGCATGCAACCTACGTTCCTCATCAGAGGAAGGGCTAGGGTAAAAAGTGGGCAACCAAACTTCTAAATTGAGGTGGAACTGAGAGACCACCTTCGGAAGAAAACTAGTGTCTGGAGCCAGGGAAACCCCAGCCTCTCTAAAAACAAGATAAGGGTAATCACACCGCATCACCGTGAGCTCCCCAACACAACGTGCTGATGTGATGGCAACCAAAAATGCAGTCTTCCATGACAAGAGCTGCAAAGAGCATGTGGCCATTGGCTCAAAGGGGCGCCAAGTTAGTTTGTCCAGCACTAAAGTCAAGTTCCACAACTGAGGGGGCGATCTTGACGGTGGGTGCAGCCTAAACAACCCCTTCAAAAATCTCCCCGAGATGCTGGATCCGCTCCCCCTCTGGAACAGAACCAGGGGCATTTCTTGTTCTCGGCCGTGGCGAAGACATCCAGCTGCGGGTACCCCCAAAGCTGGAATACAGGCTTCAGAAAACGCCACTGCAGTTCCCACTCGTGTGGGGAAGCTCCACCTCTGCTGAGGGAGTCTGCCTGAATGTTGAGGACCCCCAGAAGATCTGCCGCCTTCATGAAGATGTCGTACTGGAGACACTCCAACCAGAGATCCATCGCCAATGCGCAGAGCCGACGAGACACTGTCCCTCCCTGCATGTTGATGTAGCACAGGGCAGTGGTATTGTCCGTAAGCAGCGCTACAGTCTTCCCCACCACTAAGGGGCGGAAAGAGCGTAGGGCAAAGTGAACTGCCAGCAGTTCCAGGTAGTTTATGTGGAACTGAGTCAGTTTTGGCGGCCACTGGCCCCCCACACACAGGCCTTCCATGTGGGCCCTCCAACCCCACAAGGAAGCATCTGTGGTGATAGTCACAGTAGGAGTTGGTAGATGGAAGGGAGCTCCCTGGCAGATGTTGTTCTCTGACTCCCACCACTGTAGCGTCTGAAGAGTCCCGGATGGGATGGTGAACCTCTTTCGAGGTGAGTCTGAGTGGATGAAACTGGCGAAGAAACCACAACTGAAGGCCTCTCATTCTCAGTGTCGCAAAAAGTAGCACACTTGTCGCCGCCGCCATCAGCCCCAGCATCTGCTGAAGCTGCTGTGCTGTGCCCCACTTTCGCCTCTGAAACAGTTGTACCAGACCGACAATGTCCTTTGCCCTCTGCGAAGGCAGGTATGCACGATGCTGGTCCGTATCCAGCAAAGCCCCTATGAACTGCACTGTCCTTGACGGAGTAAGATGAGATTTCTCCAAATTGACCTGCAACCCCAAGGTGTCGAGAAGACGTAGAGTGATGGCAATGTGCGTTGACAAACTTTCCCTTGACTTCGCCACAAGGAGCCAGTCATCGATGTACGGAAAAACGACAACTCCCTGGAGACGGAGATGGGCAGCCACAACGCTCATCATCTTCGCAAACACCCGAGGTGCAGTGGACAGGCCGAACGGAAGGGCTTTGAACTGGAAGTGCTGGGAACCCACTGCAAACCTGAGGAAACGCCTGAACGCCGGATGGATGCTGACATGGAAGTAGGCATCCTTGAGGTCCAGGGTCGCCATCCAGTCCCCTCGGTTGATGAGGGGCAGGATTGTTTGCAGCGTGGCCATTCTGAACTTCTGGTACAGAATGAATTTGTTCAGATTCCAAAGATCCATAATTGGTCTTAAGCCCCCATCCCTCTTGGGGACCAGGAAGTAGCGAGAGTAAAAACCTCCCGTCCTGGCCTCCGCTGGAACTCTCTTTATGGCTTGTTTCTGTAGGAGGTTGTTCACCTCTGCCAGCAGAGGTGGGGAAGGGGGAGTGGTAATCACCACAGATTGGTTCGGAATCTGCACAAACTCTATTTTGTAGCCCTCTTCTATGATGGACAAAGCCCACCTGTCTGTAGAGATCAACTCCCAGACAGGTAGGAAAGAGTGGAGGTGGATAGATGCTAAAGTGGGGGCGATGACGCGTGCCACAAGAAAGTCAAAGGCCCTGCTTTTGAGGGCGGGCACCCTTAGACTTGCCAGTGGCCTGAGAACCATAGCGGTTCCTGTTGTTGCCTGAGTACGATGGTCTGTCAGGCTGGGTGGAGTGAGGTCGCCATTGCTGTTCGGGAGAAAACTTTTGGTAAGGCTTTTTGGCCCATGGTTTGTGCCACTGCTTCGCCTTAGGAGCCCTGGAGGTGGCCTGCACACCCAGGTTCCGGGAGGTCTTGAGGCTCTTATCAAGTGCAGCGCACTGTCTGTGGTGGTGCTAAACAGGCCATCCCCCTCGAAGGGCAAGTCCTCGACAAAAGCCCTAGTGTCCTGCTGCAGGGCTGTTGATCGCAACCAGGAGTGCCGACGAATGCACACAGCGGATGTGATTGCCTTTGCCGATACGTCCACCATGTGCTTTGCTGCAACCAATTGCTGCTTGGCCACAGCAAAGCCTTCTTTCTGCAGCTTCCTGGCAGCAACCTTTTTGTCCTCGCTCAGGGAAGAGAGGAGAGGGGTGAGTTGTTCCCATACGGAGTACTGGTATCTAGCCATGCAAGCCGCATAATTAGATACCTTTACTCCTAGAGCCCCTGCAGAATAAACCTTTCTCCCCATGTTGTCCAGCTTCTTTCCCTCCTTGTCTGGTGGGGATGAGTGGACCTTTCGTGCCTTGGATGAAGAAGAGACAACCACTGAGTTCGGTTTTGGATGGGTAAAAAGGAACTCAGCCCCCGTCTCCTGGACCCTGTACATATGGTCCAGCCTTCTAGATGGCACTGGAGTTGAAGATGGTTTCTTCCAGGGCTCCTTCACTGCCTGCAGAATCACTTTGGTGACCGGCAAAACGATTGCTGTGGATGTGTCCCTTTGCATAATGTCAAAGACATTATCATCCACGACAGGTTGTGGTTGCGTCACAGGCAGGGAGAGGGAGGTTGCCATCCTCTTCACCAGGTCGCCATAGGACTTCAGATCCTCTGATGGCGAAATAGGAAGATCTTCGGCCGTCTGGGAACCTGGCGAAGGCTCCAGACGGCTTGGACTTGGCCTTCTTTGAAGCGGATGCTTGGATCCCCGAGCCATCCCGACGCTTCTTGGCGGGCGTGTCCACTGATCCCTCATGGGATCGTTTTGTGGAGGAGCCTCGCTCGATCGGCATTTCAATCACGATCGGGGTCACATCGGCCGATGTGACCGTCGGGGCCGGGGTGTCTGCCATGGTCGATGCCGATTTCTGAGGGCGGAGTGCCAACTCAGTTAAAGCCGCCAAAAGCCGCACCGCCCGGTTCTTCTGTGTTTGCTTGGAGAAGCGGCGACATTGTGGGCAGGACTCCACGCGGTGCGCTTCACCCAAGCAGAGAAGACACAGGGAATGGCCGTCTGGGGGGGCAATCTTCTTCCCACAAGAGCGGCAGTGTTTGAAAACCCCCCAACGTCTTTCCATAGACGCCTATCGCCAAAAAACCCACTCAGAGTCCTCTGAGGGGGAAAAAAACGTTGGGAGGAAAACAAATGGGGGGAAAGGCCCCGAAGGGCAGTCCAACAAACACACACAAACTTTTTTTTTAACTATCTATCTACTCTAAGAAAACAACAAACGGGCTATATACAACGAGTAAAGGCAAAAAAAACGATATCTCACCGACCAGGGACACAAAAGGTAAACCTCTCCACGCAGCGGTCAGAAAGGAACTGGTGGGATCCCCACGCTGGCGCCGGTGAGCATGCGTACTGGGACGCCTGCGCATGCCCATTGGCGCCAAGCGCGGAAAAATCCCGGGCTTTTCAGATACCGATTCGGGGATCGGCGCAGGCGCTCTATCCCTTGGGTCTGAAGCACAGAGACCACGAAGAAGATCCCAATGTTGCAATGGTTGCTGTGGAGGTTGTCTCCTGCAGGGGAGATTCCTCACCAGAGCAAGTGATGCACTGCTGCTTGGGTTTGCCTGCTGCTATGTCCTGAATGCACCGCCTCCTCCCCATCTGAAAGTGGATCTCTTGCAGTGCTGCAGTAGCTTTTGGCACCCTTTTGGTGTTTGCTGCCTAATGGCTGCCTCATTGGGGAGTCCATAACAAATCATTGCAGGGTCTTGAAATTTCCATTATGCTGACTGGTGAACAGAGCCTCCTGCTGCCCAGCTGATAAAAGCCATCGCCTTCTCCTTGGGCCACAGTTTAAGCCACAAAAATGCTCTGGAATGGCAAATCCCTTTGGGTATAGGTGCCAGTAGGGCAACTAGAAAATAACTGTCACAGGGCAGATAAGGAGTGCCCTACGGTAGCTGGAGAAAGAAGTTAGAATAAGCTGGAGGAACAAAGCAGAAGTACAGGGATAAGAGTTTAAATAGAAAGTTTGAAGCAAGGGTAGTAAGGAAAGAAAGTTAAGTGTTCTTTTGCTCTCAAGGAAAATGATACAGAATAGTTATAGTCAAAACCTAGCTGCTCTCCCGATAGAGGCAGGAAAAGAACTGAAGTTGAGGGTGACTCTCACCAGGAACAGGAAGTGAAGAACATGTTCCTGCCTCCATATACGAAGGATGGGAATCACCCACAAGATGTCCTCCACCTCAGAGGGAGAAGAGGAAATTGCTTTTAAAAGGGTTCCAGAAAGGAATAACGCAGGACCTTGTTTGTGTATACTAGGGTGGATCTCAGGGGGATACTCCAAAATAAAATTAGGAAGCAAGAGAATGTGAGACAGTGATTGCCTTTTCACCAATAAACTACCCACATTCTTCCAACCATTGAACTGTTTCTCAAAATAAAATTAGGAAGAAAGAGAGTGAGAGAGTGATTGTAGATACAGACAATTTAACTGTATTCAAAAAAACCTACACAGAGCTCATGAGAACTAATTCCCTAAGTACACACACACCAGCAAAGAGAGGAAATTAAAAAGTTTTAGGGACAGAACATACAACCTGAATATTGTATGTTAGAGAAGAAACATATAAGCCTTTCTTAGGCTTGAGGTGAGGAGAGGTCACATCTTTCACTGACCTGGGATAGTCTTTTTATGGGAAAGAGTTCCATAGCTGCGCTTGGGAACCCTCTTTCCCAGGAACATGATTATTGCAAGATTGACTCTCACTGGATGGTTTAAAGTTAACCGCTGTCAAACTTTAGCAGGGAAAAAATGGGGAAAATACCTTGATTAGCCTATTGTGAGCAAAATCTGTATGGATACAAAGAGCCTAGGTCAGACAACATGATTAACATACTTTAATTAAGTTGAAGTGAGCCAGATCTACTTTGAAGTTTGGCTGAGTCAAGATAACTCCCGAAACAGGATGGAGCATAAATTAATGACTTGAGTGCACCTCTTGATTGAGTAAAAAAAAAGGGGGGGGGGAGAAAGATAAACCGTGCACTTGGCTGGGCAGACACTTCTGGGATGTGCCAGGATATTCCAGTGTTGAAAAGTATTTTGTTATTTTGTTACAATGGAGTCTAGAAAGAGGCTCTGTGTGAGTGTCCCCCATTGCTGTCTTCCCACCCACCCAGGTGAAGGCATTCATTCCTCTCCCTCCCACACCTCAAGGGGAGCTGATCTCTGCCATCTGGAGAGCAATTGTAATTCTGAGTGATCTCCAGCCCTCACCTGGTGATTGGTGACACTGGTTCCCCAGGAGGAAATGGCACTGTACCTGTCTAAGGTCCCAGCCCTCCTCAAATCCCACCGTCTCTGGGCCCCACCCCTTAAAGCTCCAGGAATTTCCTAACCTGGAGTCGGCAACCCTATCTCCTTCCCTTTGTCTGCCCCTGACTTCAATTTTCCATCGCCTTTCCCCTCCCTGCAGCCTCTACATAGGAAAAGTACAATCTTTCTCCACCGGGGGGGGGGACCAAAACAGCTTACATCATTCTCCTCTCCCCCCTTTGATCTGAACAACAACCCTGTGAGGCAGATGAAGCTGGAAATCTGTGACTGGTCCAAAATCACCCAGTCAGCTTCCACACTAAGAACCTGTGTCTGGCAGACCCCCCTCTGAAGCCCTAACTCCTATGCCCTCCTCAAACTCCATCACAGTATCTCCAGGAATTTCCCACCAACCTGGAACTGATAGCTGTAGTCAGGACTAGCCCCAACAAGTTCTGCCTCAGAGGTCTTTAGTGATACCTTTCAGACCAACAGTCTATCTCTGATAATGTTGTTGGTCTCAAGCAGAGGATTTGAATCTTTCTCTGTGTTTTGCTTTCTCTCCATATTTTTCTCTGTACATCTAGTGTGTTGCTACAGGACACCATTTCTCCCTCCCCCCCTTTACAAACAAAGATAGGGAGGAGTTCTCAGCCAATCAACGGAACCCTTTCTCTGACTTTTTCCCTCCTTCTCCCTCCCTCAGCCAATCAAAGGAAGGGTTTCATTCTCTCCTCTGTGAATCAGTGTGACAGGCAGCTCAGCCAATGGGACAGTAGGGAGAGCCAGTAACTGCCAGAACTAAAGTTGGGTGCCTTTTACTGACAGAATCAGCTTTGCTGGCTCGCAAGAGCCACTCAGGTGGGAGAAAGGAGCAGACTCAACCAATGGCACGCAAGTTCATAGTGCATCAAAGGTTGATGCACTACAAGTCCCACCCAATCGCAACCAATTAGGTTGCTTGGTTTTGCTAAGATGAAAGGTGTTTTATTATTTTACAGATTCCCATAACACTTTTCAACGAAAACCTGGACTCTGAAAATATTTCAGAGAAAGTCCACCAGAGTCCCATTATCCTGCTTGTAACAGCAACTACTCATCTCTCCCCTTGCCTCACCTGCCACTGCAAGCTAGAATGGCAAGGGAGGGAAAATGCCCCCTTTCCCCTTACTTCATAGTGGGGGGAAACTTTCCTTGAGATGGATTCTGAGATTTTAATCTAACAAAGCCTGCCTGAATTCATCCCTATCACCAGCTTGGCCCAAGCATAAAGCTCTAGTGGAAGGAGAAAACTTCCAACCCACATGTCAAGAGAGAACAATTCTTGGCTTCTCTTTGAGATCCAACTGTGAAGACCCTGCTACAATTTAATAGGTTTATTCAAAGCACTAAATGTCTAAAGAATTTGATGCAAACACTCTGGACGGAGTCTATATTCACATGATGGCAATACATACAGGACACAGGAGATTAAAGGAAATCTCCCACTGACAATTAAGGGGGAAGCAACCCTTAGAGAAACAACAGCCCCCTAAACTTTCAATAGGTTATTTTAAGAAAGTGGTCTCAAGCCCATTTCTGTCAATCTTGTTTAAAAATTAAAAAAGATACCAACATACTTGCCTGTATAGTATCCAGTTTCATTTTGGAATAGTAAAATATCCAGAACAAAATTTTTGAAAACAGAAAGCTGCATATTTAACTACCAAGTGAAGGGCGGAAGGCCAGAAAAAGGGCAAGAGTGGATGGCATGGCATTACCCACACTATTTAAACTTCACATTAGGTATTCCAATTATACTTTCTGAAACCCTTCTTTGATCAGGACCTTGGAGCAATACATGGAAACTAGCAGGGATAAATTAGCTCAACTGTTTTCCCTTAAGAAGCCTACATATAAAAGCATGATTCGCAGATTTTATTTGACACAAAAAGCTGCAGTTACATCTGGAATGAAGTATGCTTCTCTTCTGGGGTTTCAAAAATAATACAAATTATCTCTCCGATGCTTAAAGGATGTTAATTTCCCAAATGTGCTGAGAAGATTTCAGTGTGGAACAAAAAAGGAATGAGTTACTGAAGGGATTTTCAAGTTGTTTACAAATACAGCTGGTCAATAAACTGCACCAAAGTAAATCTAAAATGGTGCCCATGAGGGATCTTGCATTTGAGGCATAGGAACTGCTGCAAGGCAGCTTCTTCCCATGCTGCCAAGGTAATGTCAGAAGCCTCAGGTCACATGCAAGGAAATCAAAAGCGTTTCCGGCTCAACATTAGGAAGAACTTCCTGACAGAGCAATTCCTCAGTGGAACAGGCTTCCTCAGGAGGTGATGGGCTCTTCTTCCTTGGAGGTTTTTAAACAGAGGCTAGATGGCCATCTGACAGCAATGAGGATCCTGTGAATTTAGGGGGAGGTATCTGTGAGTTTCCTGCGTTGTACAGGGGGTTGGACTAGATGACCTGAAGGTCCCTTCCAACTCTATGCTATGCTGCTATCCACCCCAGTGCTTGCTGTCCCAGAAACTGGGACAACAGCTCTGGCTGGGGGAGAAGCAGCAGTGCTGGCCTCTGATGTTGCTTGCATTTTGAGAAGCCTTCATAGCACAAAGAAAGCTCCTGTAAGACTAACATGGGCCTTCTTTTGATAAATACTTTCTCTCATTTCAACCAAAAGCATCCAAATGCATGACAATGACATTTTAAAAAAATTTAAAAGCTAAATTTAACCCCCCCCCCTAAATTTAATGGTTTTTAAAAGCTAAAATAGTGAACCATTGGGGGTACTTGTAGTTAACTACACTTTTATAGTATGCCTATGGCAGAACTTGGTTATAGGAACAGATTTCAGTATCCTGTGAAACTCAATGTTTAGGCCTTTGTGAAAAGGAAGGTTCTAGATTTTGAGACATTAAAGCATCACATCAAAATAATAATGCTGATGATTCTCATTTTACCTTATTTTTAAATTTAAAATTTTTATAGTAAACAGATTGACTGAAGAAACAACAGTGGGCACAAACTGGGATAATTACCTTCAAAAGCCCCAGAAAAATGGACCTAAGTCATCATAAGTCAGACTCTAAATCATATCTCCAAGTCAGAACAAGGTTTCCAACAGAAGAGACTTCCCAAAGACTGTGTGATTAGAGCATCAGACAAGGACATGAGAGACTCGGGCTCAAAATGACAGGGTGAAAACTGTGTTTGCAGCTCTGTTCTTTGTGGAGGAAAGGTGGGATAAAAATGTATACTTCAATGGATTATAACCATGACCGAGGTCCAGTGGATTACATCCATGAAGTGGGGTCGAGGCCCAGTGACACAGCACCTGCTTTACATGCAGAATGTTCCAGGTTTAATTCCTGCCATTTCCAGTTGAAATGAATAGGTTGTAGGTTATGAAAAAGACCTCTGACTGAGATTCTAGACAGCTGCTATCAGTCAGGGTAGGCTACACTGATTTTAACAGACCAACAATCTGACCAATAGAAAGCAGCTTCATGTGTTCATCTGTACGTGAAGTCCACCATCAGCTACATGCATCTCTGATTATCTCCACATCTTACCCTAATCACAGAAGAAAGGTGGGATACACATTTTGTTAATAACATAAATATTAGAATTTTTGTTTGCACACCCAGATGGACTTATTGAGAAGTCTTTCTTTTCCTCCAACTTTTTGGCTGAAAAAAAATGACTTGTGCTTAAAGAAAGAAAGTCATAATAATTTAATCCTCTTTCCTGAGCCTTGTTCTGTTGCCCAAGGATAATAAATCTTTTGACATACAAATCATGCAATTTGTCTCCTAAAGTGGCACTGAATGCTTTGGCAATTCCAAATTTCTTTACATCACTGAGCATACATCTTATACCTTCTGGGTGATATTTTTCACTTAAAGACTTGTGACAAAAGGGTTTTGCTACCTAAAGGTATTATCTGTTCTACAATATCACTGAAGAAGAACTGGTATGACACATTTGTCATCTTGTCCACTCCAGAGTTATTCTTTCAGCACCTTAGCTCCCCAACAGGCCTTTACAGCTTTTAAAACACCAAAAATGTTCTCAAGGGACTCTTGTCAATGTTCAAGACAGTGGTAGCAGTAGCATATCACATATGCAAAGAGTCTTCACTGTCTTGATCTGAAGTATCCTCATGTGAATCATGAATCCAGCACAAGAAATTTGACTAGCTTATTTTGGTCATTTTCAATGACAGTGTTCTAAAACTATTTTTTCAGAAAGTCAAACTCTTCCTGCTTTGCTAAAAAGAGTAATCTTCCCAGTTGAGATACTTGCTTATTTTTCTGCAATACAGCTACATGATTTGAATGAGACCACAAACTATGTTTGCTCAGTATAGCATTCTATTCGATGCCTCAGCTCCCTTTCAGGAAAACCATTCCTACTGTGTAAAAGTGCTATATATATATATATAGCCAATTTGGTGTAGTGGTTAAGTGCACGGACTCTTATCTGGGAGAACAATGTTTGATTCTCCACTCCTCCACTTGCAGCTGCTGAATGGCCTTGGGTCAGCCATAGCTCTCATAGGAGTTTTCCTTGAAAGGGCAGCTGCTGTAAGAGCTCTCTCAGCCCCACCAACCTCACAGGATGTCTGTTGTGGGGGAAGAAGATAAAGAAGATTGTAAGCTGCTCTGAGACTACGATTCAGAGAGAAGGTTGGGGTATAAATCTGCAGTTTTCGTCTTCTTCATTCACACACACACACACACACACACACACACACACACACACGTGTTTAGTATAAAGTATCCCATGCATTTCAGATAACTTAGCATTCATAGTCAGTTACACACAATTGTAACCAAATTAATATTTCTCCCATTTTCAAGATCACTTGACTATCCCAGTATATACAAACAGATATATTTGTGCATTTAATCAGTTAAAAGTTTGTGAAATAAACACTTTTGCAAAGAGTAGCTGGAGAAAGACAAGGGCACAGTCCAACAACCCAAGAGTGCAGAATCAATATCTCATAGCATTTTCCCAAGGGAGCTTAAAAACCCACATTGTTGTAGCTATGTGAAAGAGAGAAGGCTTTACAGATCAAGTTACCAGCCTGATCTGATGTTTTTAATAGACAATAAATCTGGCTACAGCCATTGCTAAGTCTCAGTTGCAATCGTTAAAGCCAGAGAGTTTTTAAAGAAAAAACCTGCACAAGGACTTATAAATATTTATTACCATTCCACAAATCTTTTAAAGCAGACATATAACTAGTTGACACTTAATTACCAAGCAGAGTTTCAGTGTTGCTTCATATCATGTTGGATTATGCATAGATTAAAATGATCTGCATTGCCTTACCTGGTACATTCCAACTCCAATGTGCTTGGGCTCAATTTTCACTAGCTCAGCTAATGGGTCTTGTACACGTCTAGCTATGGAAACTGCGGAGGGGCGGGGGGGGGGGAGAGAAACAGAGAAAAAATGGTGTTCTGTGAAACGTAGGATTAATGTAAGTACTTCCACTGTGCTTTTTCTAGGGTTGCTAACTTTCATTTTGTCTTTTGTTGCATGAAGCACAATGCCCCAATTAAGACTTGCAGAATAATCTATTACATATGCAAGTAATGTAAACTTACCAATGCACTTTGAAATAATAGTTGATCTCCTTTTTATCAGCCTTGTAAATGGAACAAATATAACTCAACTTTTTTAAAAAAATGGGCAACAGATTCAGAGAACAAGATACTACAGTAACCATGTATTGATAGATTCTGTTAGATCACTTCCGAAACCTGCTTTAATTATGCTAAGTCAATTGTATGAACAGCTGAAATTACATATTTCATACTACGTTTTGTACTAAAGTACATGTGATGCTTTCTAAAAAGACCCTGCAATGTCAAAAAGATACAATTAGAATACAAAAGACTGCTTTTCATGGATGAAATGTTGAAGCATTAATATTCGCTTAATTAATTTAAAATATGAATTGCTGTTAACAGTCTGTGAAACTATCCACTATTGATTTTTCCATAATAAACACTGTATTCATTTGTTATGAGGGCTGGATCTGACACAAATGCCACTTTGTTGGGCTGAGACACGTGTGCCATAAAATGTAACACAAGGAACATAAGCTTTATAAAGGTGATATCAGATGTTGAATGGCAATAGCAGGTGAATGACAATAGCAGACTTGATTGGATTAGGTGTGATATGGAGAGAGGTAGTAAGTGTGGAGATACCAGCGCTGGAAATGAGACAGGAAACCTAGGTCTCTGTTCCGTCCAGGAGGATGCAACGAATAAATGGGCATAAAGTCTGACAGCAACATTCAGTTGTTGATCTAAGAGTAGCATTGCTCTTACAAAAGATTTTCAAAGGGAGATCTTCTAATTTCCCTTTGAAAATCCTTTGTAAGAGCAAAGATCTTAGATCAGCAACTGAATGTTGCGGTTTCTAATGTCAGACTTACGCCCACTTATACTGAATTGCAGTTGATAAAGAATCTTAAGAAAATGCATTCCCCAGGCCTGAATAGAGACCTAGTTTTCCTGTCTCATTACCAAAGTGTGTTATTATCATTCAGCATCTGAAATCATTCCACTCTCCAAGAAATAAGGACCAATCCAAGTGTTCCTAATCAGTCTTTTGGAAAGAAATTAAAATCCAGATATAAACAGAGAAATCCAATCTTTGAAAAAACCCACAACTTTTAGAATAGGCTGAAATAATTTCCTAAATGTAAATTGTGATTGTCAGAAGAATTGGGTATTAGCCACAAGGTATAGATCAGGGGTGTCAAACTCATAAATGAGACCTTCTTAGGCCGGGCCATGTCAGGTTGGGCCTAACCATGTCAGGCCGGGACATGTGTGTACCTATTTAAGATTAGGTAGCTGAGATACAGATTTTATAAAGAACACAGACAAACACAGCCAATGGATGAAACAGGTTTTGCTCTGTGGCTCCTGTGCAATTGAGCAAGCTTTGCAAAGCATGCTGTTATGCAGAAGGAAGGAAACAAGATATAGGGGGAAGGAAGCAGATGACAGCCAGTTGCTTGAGGTCTGATAGGAGCCCTCTGGGGGCCTGATTCGGCCCCCGAAACTGCATGTTTGACACCCCTGGTATAGATGGAACTCTCTGCCTGGCGCAAGTGATGCTCTGTATTCTTGATGCTTGGGAGGGCAACAGTGGGTGGGCTTCAAATGTCCTGGCCCCACTGGTGGACCTCCTGATGGCACCTGGCTTTTTGGCCACTGCGTGACAGAGTGTTGGGCTGGATGGGCCACTGGCCTGATCCAACATGGTTTCTCTGAGTCCGCTTGCGGAGAGGGCGGGATATAAATGTAAAGTAATAAATAAAATAAATAAATAAATTCTCTTATGTTCTTATGCTAAAACTGAGAAAACTGTAGAAAACTTCAACCTTTCAGGACATTAATGAGTTACCTCAAAGTAGCTGTTTTATTGCAAAGGAACTTCAAGAACAGAATGGAAAGGGAAATTGCTGAATTACAAATTATTACAACACGTGGAAGAAACACCTCCCTAGGACTCAACAGTAATTTTTTTAAAAAATTCATTACATATGCTAAACCCATTCTCACCAAACAGAGCTATACATTCACTGTACTCTAATGTATTTTTTGTATTAGAGTATTTTTGTATAAGTATATTGAAATAATGTTTGTAATACTAACATATTTATTTATTTATTTATTAAACACATGCTTTAGAGGAAACCAATGGAACATGACAACAGACTCTTAATTTATAACTCATTACAATTACGAAACCTAATGACAGCCTCTCACCATCAAGGACATATGAGTCTCCAATTCTGACATATTTATGTCCTTGTGGTGCTGTCACCCCCAGTTGAACCCAAACAAGCGATAGTCATATAACTAAGTTTATTATTCTTTTAATCTGTTAAAAACATCTTCATTATTCAGTGTGCTAATTTATTGCCCACTTCCTACATGTAAGATTTTTACCATTCCATTCCATTCTGTCTGAGGAAGTATGTGTGCACCTGAAAGCTTACACCCTGAATAAAACTCTGTTGATCTTAAAGGTACCATTGGACTCTAACTTTATCTACTATTTCAGACCAACAAGGCTACCCACCTGGATTTATGGACTTATTGGGTAGTCTATTTTATGTCTCAGTCAGGGCCTTCTACAGGTGCTACCCTGCAAATGGGCAAGATCAATAACTGCCCATACACATGGATTTTCTAGTATACTGGAAACTTAGGGATAAACATATAATGCTGTCAACCTCAATAAAATAGGCAGACTATAAATATTGCAACCAAAATAAATAAATACATGACATACCCCCACGGGAGTTGTAGCTTTCCTCCCCCAGCACCATTTACTTGTCTGACCCAATCATGGCCTTGGGGGGAACTTGATGTAACCCTATACGCTGATGCAAAAACAGCCACGAAGCTGAAGGAAAGTAAACTCCATCACCACACTTACTGAGGAACCACAAAACTGCTTCATGAGGTGGTCACGCTGAGCAATAAACAGCAAATGAATGATGAACCAAATAATGGCTCCACTCATAAACACTGGCTTTTCAAAACAGTACATATACTTGCTGAACATGTTCATCATGAAGTTATGTCTACAGTAAACCAGGGAAATCAGACTCAGGCAGCATGGGCACTGTGCCAGTTCCATGTAACTGCTTCCCTACACTTCTGCTCTAGTGGTAATGTGATGAACCAGTATGCAGCTGCCACATCTGTCATGCTACATGCCACTGTTCTGAATTGGAGAAGATGGTATCATTAAGATGGTATCTCAGATGGATCAGACAATTATAAGAGAATGTGTAGGAGGAAATAGAATTAGGAATAAAATTGATAAAAAATATAGCTATGTGTTTGTGGCTAAAGATTCCAAAAGGGTTTACTACCCACACAAATTAACCTTAATAGAATATGACTAGGTGATATTAAGCAGGCAGAAAGAGTGGAGTGTGGTGTGCTTGTATGGAGAAAAATAAAAGAACAGAAGATCAGAAAGAGAAAGAACAATGTGTATGGCGAGGAAAGAGATTAGAGTACAGACAGGGGTCAATTTGTAGAAAAATAGGTGGTGGAGCTCATCCAGGGATTGTTATGCAGTTGCACATTACTCAATGGACAAGGAGGCGGAACTCTCAGAAGGAGGAAGAGGAACTCTCAGAAAGGTTCAGGAGCTGTGCTCCTGTGAGCTCCAACTGACTCCGAGGCGTGAGTACAGATATACTGTTCTAAATGATAAGGCAACTAAGGTTTGGACTTGGAATTCTAGCTGTGTCTATAGTGAAGGCACATGGCAAATTTCTTTGGATCTAAAGGCAAGATCATACAGGAAATTAGGAAGAAAGCAGTGATATTTTGAGAAGCAAGCTACCCTAGATACTGTTCCATCACACAGATCTCTGACCTTACTTCTAGGGCTGTATTTGACTAATTTAGTTTTTATTTATTAGCAGTCCTAATTGGAGGTTTTAAATTGTGGTCTTTTATGTGTTTTTTAAGCAACAATTTTATTCATACAGTATACTTTTGAAAAGGCTGAAAAGTGCTTACATGTTTTAAATGTATGTTTCTTTTCCACTCTCCTTATCAGACAATTACATATTACTCCTCCATAAGATATTATGCCATCTTCTAGCTGTATACGGGTGGTATGTTGCGGTTTTTATTGTATTTATTGTACTTATAATTTTAATGTATTTATTGTATTTTGTGATGTTCTCGAATGTGATGTGTTTTATAAATTGATGTTACCCACTCTGAGCCAGCTCCAGGAGAGCAGGTTATAAATCTAATAAAATTAACAACAGCAACATAAAACAGCTTCTTAATATCCATCCTTTATTAAATTTGGGGTAAACATATAACCTAAATTCCAAGACATCAATTATAACTGAATTAGCAGAAAAATCTTACAGCCTTACTAACTGACTACAGCCTTATTAACTGATTTAGCACACACTGCTACAGACACACTGCATACATGGTCATACTGCTAGTAAAAATCATCTCAAACAGGCAGTTAAGTTAATCAGATATTGACACTCCAAGGACAGAGAACAAACTTTATACTTAATAGGTTACATGAGATGCCTCCAAGATCACAAACAACATGCATACAGAATGCAGTATCAGCCACTTCACATTCAAAGGTCTATATCCCCATCTTCTGATAAAGACATGTACTTAATATTAAGTTCACAGCCAGGTCACACACAAGTTTTCATATCGTTTATTACAAGTTTTAACATATATCTACAATGGCAGCTTGCAGGCTTGGCTTAGAAAGAACTACACTGGTGAAATCTGATCTGCTGGCTTTTACACCTGAAAAGTTGTGAATTCAAAGGCTTTTGCATATGCCTTTCTTGTCAAAATCACAAAAGGTTAATCAGTGCAAATACTACAGCTTACAAGACAAATGCTTTCTTAATAATAATTGCTCATATAATTACCAATTGGAACTCCAGTCCTAGAGATGAAGAATAGTCTTTCTTGCGGGGGGAGAAAGGCATGGGAAGAGAAATATTAAGAACAAAAGGATGGGGGGAAATGTAATGCAAACACAATGCAGAAAAAAATTATCTAAATTCATAGAGACCCACATATTCATTGTATTTGTATCCTATTTTTATTAGCATAATGGAAAAGGTAACAAAGTTAAAATTTAAAAAATAATTTTAAACTGAAATTATTTAATAATTTAAAACCAAAAATGATTCTGATAAAATTTATATACATTAGAATCACAGCATGTCCAGTCATAATACCCTGATATAGTAATAGACTCCTCCCTTCAAGCTTGGCCCGTCTCCTCAAAAGCCAATAATTTCTACTCTCCATAGTGGTGGGAAATTGATTGAATCCTTGATCCCTCCCTTCCATTTGCAATAACTCCTGCTGGCTTTGGAGGACTGTTTTCCTTGCTCACTGCTGGCAACTGATGTTCAAAAGCTTATGGTGATGGGGTTAGATTGCTTATATACACTGACTCTCTGCAGCAGTCTGTTATCAAAAGATCAAGCAAAGAACAAGGGGTATCAGTATTTTACTTTTTAATGCCAAAGAATCAATCATGTCATTCATACAAGGCAATGAAAGATACTGAGGGTAGTTTGGGAAGTTTTCTCTTATTAATGTTTTACCAATGCACATGCTACTCTCAAGACCAATTAGGGGCAGCCATAATTTCTTAATAAGCATCTGGGCATAAGTAAGTAAGTAAGTAAATTTATTTTTATATCCCGCCCTCCCCCGCCAAAGGCAGGCTCAGGGCGGCTCACAGACATGGAGCAACCATGATTTCAATAAAATACAAACAATACAAAAGACAGATTAAAATACAATTAAGTTACCGTTGTAAATTTAGTTAAAATTAGATAAAACAGCTGTTAAATGTTAATAGTTAAGGTGCTACAATTCACAGTCATATATGAGATGGCTAGAAATCAATTTAGCCGGGTTCTATCTTGAAAGCGAGCTGAGAGAGGGTGGTTTTGCAAGCCCTGCGGAACTGATTCAGGTCCCGCAGGGCTCGCACCACCTCTGGAAGTTGATTCCACCATCGGGGGGCCATAACTGAGAAGGCTTGCTCCCTCGTTATTTTCAATCTAGCCTCTCTTGGCCCAGGGATTTTTAAAAGGTTTTGGGAACTAGATCTCAGTGCTCTCTGGGGAACATATGGGGAGAGGCGGTCCCTAAGGTAGGCAGGTCCTCAGCCATATAGGGCTTTAAAGGTAATAACCAGCACCTTATAGCGAACACGGTACACAACCGGCAGCCAGTGCAGCTCCCGCAGCCCAGGCTGCACGTGTTCCCACCGAGGTAGTCCCACCAACAGCCTGGCCGCCGCGTTCTGCACCAACTGCAGTTTCCATGTTCGGTATAAGGGCAGCCCCATGTAGAGGGCATTACAGTAGTCTAGCCTCGAGGTGACCGTTGCGTGGATCACAGTTGCCAGGTCGCTACGCTCCAAGAAGGGAGCCAACTCCCTCGCCCTCCTAAGGTGGAAAAAGGCGGATTTAGCAGTGGCAGCTATCTGGGCTTCCATTGACAAGGAAGACTCCAGTAGCACTCCCAAGCTCTTGACCCTGCGCACTGGTATCAGTGGCGCACCGTCAAAGGCCGGTAGGGAGATCTCCCCTCCTGGCCCGCCGCGACCTACGCAAAGGACCTCAGTCTTCGCTGGGTTCAGCTTCAGCCCACTCAGCTTGAGCCAGCCAGCCACGGCTTGTAATGCCCGGTCCAGATTTATAGGGACATCGCCAATCCAGCCGTCCATCAATAGATAGAGCTGGGTGTCATCAGCGTACTGATGACAACCGAGCCCATACCTCCGGGCAATCTGGGCAAGGGGGCGCATATAGATGTTAAACAACATTGGGGAGAGAACTGCCCCCTGAGGCACCCCACAATGAAGTGGGTGTCTCTGAGACAGCTCCCCTCCAATTGCCACCCTTTGTCCCAAACCTTCAAAGAAGGAGGAGAGCCACTGTAAGGCTAGCCCCCGAATTCCTGCGTCGGCGAGACGGCGGGTCAGCAGCCGATGATCGACCATATTGAACGCAGCCGATAGGTCTAGCAGCAGCAGTACTGCCGAGCCGCCTCGATCCAGTTGTCGCCGGAGGTCATCCATGAGGGCGACAACATCCTCAACAACATCCAACATCCAACAATAAGCCAACAACATCTCTCTAACTGCAGAAATTTCTCTCTCTAACTGCAGAAATTTCTCCTTTACCGGGGCTAATATCTAGGATGACCATCCATAGTCTTTTGTTTTTATTCTAATTGATACTATGCTATTGGCACAAAGTGGAAGCAATTGCTTTTAACATGGCTAGTTTCAGGTTTTAGGGATCCTCAGGAAAAAAAGTGGTCTCTCAGGACCTCTGCCAGACTTGGGTCTGACACACAGAGTACAGAAAAACAAATAAAAGCAGCTACTGTTGAACTGTATCACATATGCATGCTCCCAAACAGAACACAAATGATCTCTCACATATTTACCCCACAAATTCACATGTACGAAACAGCAATGTACATCAACCTTCAGTCCAAGTTTCTCCTTGAAAAATGTCACCATCTCAAACCAGAAGAAGCATTTTGGTGCTGCTCATAAAGTCCCTCCCACAGTCATTAAAATCAGTTACTGTTGACCAAAGCAGCTTTAGCACAGATAGCCTTGCTACTAACTAGAAGATGAAGCACAATTGCACTAGTTCTACACCTCTGATCATGAAATAAAACCACCAGAAAAGTTCAGAAGGTAGAGGGATCTATGAAATGTAAAGCTATATACAAAGTATTAACTATAAGAACCGAGGAGGGGAAAATAAATGAAAAAGAAGTATCACTCTAGTAACTCTTTCTCCAGAGTAACAAAAGTGTTCATTTAAAATGTTTTAAAACAGTTAAACTGAAAATTAAACATTATAAAAACTTAAAGAACAAAAATAATCTGAAAACAAGTTTAAATTAATTTCTTGGAGCACAGCAAAGCAAACATACATCTAACTCCTTTAAAACTGCTTGTGACAAGTTTCAATAAAGTGTTTCATTTACAGTACCAAAGTTCCCAGTGATTTTTTTTTACTCTTTCCTTCGGGGAAAAAAAAAAAAACTAAGTCAAAATAAGTATGATGAGAGTAATGATTTTTTAAATAGTTTCTTTTCAAGTCTGGCCCAGATAAACACAAAAGAAAATTCATAATCTTTAACATACTGTTGTCAAAACAAGACAACTGAAGTCTAGACGTGTGAAGAGAATCTAGTGTCAAATACTAAACTTTTATATACTACTTAAAAAAAAAGTGATACACATTTTGACTTTTATATGAGCCTTTTTCAATGTATTTTGAAAATAATAACCTGAAGAACTCTTCTTATCAAGCAGAGGCAAAACCTTTTAGGTCATCAATTAGGAATTAAACATGAATGCAGCATCTGGCATGACAACAGCATATTGTGCTGTCAGGCAGGAACTCCATGTAAGATTTTACAGCTGGAGGGGTGGGGAGGAGCTAGGTGGCAAACCAGATTTCATGCACATACTTTTCACCTCTGCATCTCTGGCATACAGTGCAGAAATTTCAGCACAGGGACTGTCTTAGCATCTAGATTGCTCAGGGCACCTCACAAAGGGGATGATTTAGTATCAGTTTGGTAGTCTTAATCCACCTAGTGCGGCATATTTGACATGACAAAGCCACCACACAATTTAACATTTTTGCCAACAAGAACCGAAGTATACTGACAGTGCCCTTGGGGGTGAGAAGAGGTGGGGGTGGGCGAGAGAGGGGGAAGGGAGAATGCTTTAAGCAACACTTTCAGGCTAAAATCAAGAAAATGACTTTTTTTTTTTACTTGCATCATCATTATTAACCAATCATATTCATCTTTCTTAAAACTATGCATATTGTACTAATTCAATCTCTCTCAGGAATTAATTGTTGCTGTAGCTATAACACTACTGGTAACAGGTAGATTTGAGTCCAGTAGTACCCCAGAGAACAAGATTTTCAGGATATGGGCTTTTGACAGTCAATGCTCCCTTTGTCTGATAACTGACAAAGTATCTGACAAAGGGAACTTTGACATTTGAACACTTGTACCCCCCCCCCCCAAAAAAAATCTTGTCAGTCTCTAAGGTGCTACTGGACTGTTCTACTGTATACAATATGGCTACACTCTGAAACCATCACTGGTAACTTGCTGATACTACAGGAAAGTTGCTTCACAAAGGTACTCCAAATTTAATTTATGCAACAAAAGAGACTGGACTTCTCACAGAGTCGAAGTGCCAAGAGTGAATAAATCTAGAACACTAATTACTACATTAAGCTGCCACAGATAGAACCATTTCATAAGTGGTGTAGCCAAGAAAAAGAAATAAATACTAGACAATGCTATACTTTTACTGCCCATAGCATTTAATTCCAGGGGCATTTTCAAATTTTGGCTGCAGTGTGCAGCACACAAATATAGGCTTGGGTCTGAAGCAGTAAGAACAGGAAGTCATTTACATACAGCATTTGTATTTCAACGGTTCTTTACATTCAAGTCTCCTCCAGTCTGATTCTGCTTCATATGTGTGGGGAAAACCTGTAGACTTCCTCGTAGTGTGTTTGGTGGTATTTAGAGATGCCATGAACTTCGCAGTGAACATGTTCAGCAGCCACAGTTATTTGTGAGGTGAGCAGTGGGCCTCTTTGGTCCTGTCTGACTCAAACAGCTGTTAAACAGCTTTGCGGCTGTGCTGGTAGATATGGTGGTAGAATTTCATTTCCTTCAAAAGCAGCCTCACAAGCTGCTTTTTAATCTGCATAGTAAGTGAAGGAGGTTCTTCCCCATATTCACAGATGGTCAGATGAGGGAATTAAATGGCATGCAGGAATATTATGACTACCATAAAGCTATGATCAATCTCACATGTGTGAATAGCATTAATGATATGACAGGCTTAAACAAAACCAAATTGCAGACTTTAAAAAAAAAAAAACAGGGTTTTTTTTTAATTACTGATTTACTATTTATAAGATGGATTGCCTTGCAGTTATTACAAGTATGAAGGAGAGGAAAACCAGGACTATTATTAGGCTGCATGAAATACTAGAGATTACATGGCACTCTCTCTCTCTCTCTCTCTCTCTCTCTCGGCTTGACTTCGCGAACGAAGATTTAAGAAGGGTGCAGTAGTCCACGTCTGCTGCAGGCTCGCTGGTGGCTGACAAGACCAATGCAGGACAGGCAGATCCGGCCACAGTGGCTGCAGGGAAAAGTCTGATTTGGGGTTGGTGCTGTAGCAGTGCGATTCTTCCTCAATCTCCTTTTGTCCTCAAGACCAGCTATGCGTGCGTTCTCAAAGGAAGAGACAGCCTGGTGGATGGTGTGCCTCCATGCTTTGCAATCTGAGGCTAGGTCAGACCACTGGTGATGGTTGATGCGACAGGTGCCAAGGGATTTCTTCAAGGAGTCCTTGTACCTCTTCTTTGGTGCCCCTCTATTTCGATGGCCGGTGGAAAGTTCGCCATACAGAGCAATCTTGGGAAGGCGGTGGTTTTCCATCCTAGAAATATGCCCTGCCCAGCGCAGCTGCGTCTTCAACAGCAGTGCTTCGATGCTTGTAACCTCCGCCCTCTTGAGGACTTGGCACTGTACTACTTGGATATGTACAAGGTAACCAAAGTAAGCCCCATAAACCAAAGGAGCCCTGTGGCGCAGAATGGTAAAACTGCAGTACTGCAGTCCGAGCTCTCTGCTCACAATCCTCTGATTCTCACTGCCCTGAACAATTTAGTGTCATCTGCAAACTTGGCCACTTCACTGCTTGCTCCCAACTCCAAATCATTAATGAACAAGTTAAAGAGCATGGGACTCAGTACTGAGCCCTGCGGCACCCCACTGCTTACCACCTTCCACTGTGAAGACTGCTCATTTATACTCACTCTCTGCTTCCTATTAATTAGCCAGTTTTTGATCCACAAGAGGACCTGTCCTTTTACTCCATGACTATCGAGCTTACTAAGGAGCCTTTAATGAGGAACTTTATCAAAATCTTTCTGGAAGTCAAGGTAAATAACATCTATTGGGTACCCTTTGTCCACATGTTTGTTCACCCCCTCAAAGAACTGTAACAGGTTAGTGAGGCAAGATCTTCCCTTACAGAACCCATGCTGAGTCTTCCTCAATAAGTTGTGTTCATCAATGTGCCTACTCATTCTGTTCTTGATAATGCTTTCTACCAACTTTCCCGGTATTGAAGTCAGACTGACTGGCCTGTAATTTCCCGGATCTCCTCTGGAACCCTTGTTAAAGATGGGGTTGACATTTGCTACCTTCCAGTCCTCAGGAACAGAGGCAGATTTCAATGAAAATTACATATTTTTGTCAGGAGATCCACAAGTTAAGCGTTGAGTTCTTTCAGATCCGGACCTGGTGACTTATTAGTTTTTAATTCGTCAATCAGTTGTAGGACTTCCTCTCTTGTCACCTCAGTTTTACTCAGGTCTTTCAACACCCCTTCCAATATTAGTGGTTCTGGAGCAGGCAAACACTTCTCATCTTCCACAGTGAAGACGGAGGCAAAAAATGCATTCAGCTGCTCAGCCATTTCCCTATCCTCCTTCAGTAATCCTTTGACCCCTTGGTCATCCAAGGGCCCCCCTGCCTCCCTGGCTGCTTTCCTGCTTCTAATATATTTGAAGAAATTTTTATTGTTGTTCTTTATGTTTTTTGCAATATGCTCCTCATAGTCCCTTTTTGCCTGCCTGATCACAGTCTTGCATTTGATTTGCCACAGCCTGTATTCCCTTTTATTAATCTCACCAGCTTTCCACTAGCTTTCCACTGCTTAAAGGAGTCCTTCTTACCTTGTTCAGCTTCCATTACTTTGTTTGTTAACCATGCAGGCCTTTTCTTATACCTGTTTGTGCCTTTCCTAACTTGTGGTATATATTTTATCTGAACTTTTAGGATTGTAGCCTCCAAGCTTCCCTAAGGGTTTTAACTGTATTTACCTTGCCTTTCAGTTTCCTCCTCATCTCAGAGAAGTTAAACGTGGTTGTGCTGATCTTTTGAGGCAACTCCCTATTGATTTTAAGTGCCAGCAGCTTGGTTCCATCCGAGGACAAGTGGAGACCATCTCTTTTGTACAGCTCCCGCTTGTTCCAGAAAGCATCCCAGTGCCTAACAAACTTAAACCCTTCCTCCCTACACCATCATCTCATCCACACATTGAGACTTCTAATTTGTGCCTGTCTCTCCAGCCCTGTACGTTGAACAGGTGAACTTCTGAGAAGGCTACCTTGGAGGTCCTGGCCTTAAGTCTCCCGCCTAGCAGCCTAAATTTTTCCTCCAGGACCTCACGACTGCATTTGGTGCCAACATGCACCACATCATTGGTGCCAACATGCACCACATCATTGGTGCCAACATGCACCACGACCACTGGCTTCTCCCCAGCACTGTCTATCAGCCTATCTACAACACGTGTAATGTCAGCTACTTTCGCACCAAGCAGGCAAGTCACCATACAGTCAGTATGTGGTTTTGCCACCCAGCTGTCTACTTGCCTAAGGATCGAATCACCAACTAGCAAGACCCCCGCTCTCTCCCTGCCCAGGAATGGTTCCTTGGCGTGAAAGGATACCCGCTCACCAACTGAAGAAGAGGTCCCTTCTGAGGGCGCATTCCCCTTATTCTCAGCACAGTGCCCTGTTCCCTCTTGACCGTCATGCTCCCTGGAAGCAACGGAGCTGCCACGATCAGAGTGGGGCTCATCTAATACGTCCCCGAGAGTCTTCTTCAAGTGCCTAACTGACTGTCTCTGCTTCTCCGGGTCATTCACCTCAGCCTCAAGGGTACGAACTTGTTCCCTGACGACCAGGAGCCCCTTGCATCAAGCACACACCCAAGACTTCTGTCCTGTGAGCAGATAGTCATACATATGACATTCAGTGCAAAACACTGGAAAGCCCCCACCCTCCTGCTGGCATTCTACCTCCATGATAGCTTTTTAAAAATATACAGTCCCGTTTTAAATCCTGTTTGTTTATGTGGCTCTCCTTCTGGAGAGTCTACTTACCTTATTGGGAACACAAGGAAAATAGGGATCTGGGTTCCTGGTCCTTACACAGCCCCCAGGCTAAGAGCCAAAGGCCAAGAGCCCTTTACCTCTCTGGCAAAGCGCAGCTTAATAATGCAAAGAGGGTGGGGCCTCAGTCTCCCCCAGGAACACAGCCACTCCTAATCAATCAGCAACAACCACCTTCAGCCCACTCAAACAAAACAAACAGCAGTTCCCCAGCAACCACAAACTCAGGATTTTCAGCAATCACACAGTCACACAAACTCAGAAATTCTCAGCAACTCCCCCAGCTGTTTAGAAAACCAAACCTCACCCTTATAGCACTTCTTATCTGCTCTCTCTCAGAGCTCTCTGAAATGTTCAGGACTGGCTTGCTTGTAAATTAATATATGAATTGAGAGCATTTTGCCATCAAAAGGAATGGCTTGCTCCTAATATAAATATTGAAGAGAACACTTTGCCAGTAAAATCCAGAACACTTTTGCATCTGCTTAGAGAAGTTCAGGATTGGCTGAAGTTCCTAATATAAATATAAACACTTAAGTGGTGATGAGAGGTAAGTTCTTCATAACAATTAGCAATATTTTTAAATATCGTTGGTTTAAAATTTTAAGAAATATCCACTTCAATTCAGCTTTGTGTTGTATCTTGTTGTAATTACCATGGTTTATTCCAGCATGAGAGATTTTGAAGAAAATAAAGATGCTGCAGAGAGCAATAACACTGAATTGTAACTAGAGGCTGATAACCCTGAAGGAAATAGGAATACTCCTGGGGAAGTTTTTTTTTACGAATGAGCCTATATCCGAGTGCTCACTGGATGGACCTTTCTTGTAATATTGTAATGTTGTACTTCTTTATAATGTGTATCAAAACATTATATGACTCTTAAAAAGGTTTGACTAAATGTTGTTAGCCAGTGTATCAGTGTTTGTTTTTTGTATTGCCTACTGTCGAGGACAGCAACAGTTTTCTAGCTAGCTTGGCTCCTTCCTTCTCCTCCATTGAGAAAAGAATACTAAATTGTGTATCTTTTGCACCATTTGAAATTATTAGTTGCACTGTTAAGATTATTTTAATTTTTAAATGTTAAAGCGTTTGTGAATATTGTTGAAAATGTTGTTCTCTGCACTGAACCTTATTTACAGGAGAGAGTGAGTTACAGATAGAAATAAATAAATAAAAATCAGAAAGAACAAGTTTGAACATATGCAGCTACCTTAGATCTAGGCAGACAATCAGTACATCTAAGCTCTGTACCAACCAGCAGTGGGTTTCCGGTACAGATACGTTTTTCCCAATATTTGCCATCTGAGATAGTTTTGAGGGTTTGAAACTAGAAACTTCCACATGCAAAGCATGGTGGTTTACTAGTGAGATGTAGTACTTTCACAATCAACCCTTTCTAGATAGTATAGGAAGTCAAGTACTGTAACAAAAAAACCTCCAACAAATGAAAACCAGGAGGTTCATTTGCGAACCAAATGAGTTTGTGGTTCATGGCCCCACAACCCCCATTGAAAGGGAGCACAGTCCCTCTAAATGGGGTTTGCTGAAAGCCCCCCAAAATAGCTGAGCTGTGGGGAGCACCTGCTCTCCCCCCTCGGTTGTTTCTAGCTGTCTTGTGTGGTGCCACTCAGCTGTTTTACAGGCTGTCCTGTGCAGTCCCTTTATAGTTTAAAGGGACCGCACAGTACATCATGAAACAGCTAAGCAGTGGGGAGCAGGTTGCTCCCTACTGCTCAGCTGTTTTTGTAGCTTTTTTGCAGCTGCTGTGAGAGCCCTCTCAGCCCCAACCACCTCACAGGGTGTTTGTTCTGGGGGGAGAAGATATAGGAGATTGTAAGCCACTCTGAGTCTCTGATTCAGAAAGAAGGCCAGAGTATAAATCTGCAGTCTTCTTCTTTTGCAAGGAACAAAGGTTTAAAGGGGCTTGGAGTCCATTTAAACCCCTGCTTTCTACTTCACTTACTAACTGCCACAAAGCACTTTAAAAGTTTGTGGAAGTTTATGATAGTTCAGTTTCCAATAATTCATGATAGTTCAGTTTCCAAACCACAAACAGGCAAAGTTCATGATGAATTTTGCTTTGTGGTTTGGTTTGTGCCCATCTGTATTCCTATTTTCATTTTATGGTACAAACATAATCATTGCCAAAAGCTGCTTCCTGTCGTGGTGGTGAATATAAAAGAATGTGCTTTCTTATTGTTCTGTGTATCATCATATTCCAGTCTATGCGTACCTATACTGCTGCCTTGTTGGCACTATGAAATGCAAGTTCAACATGAGTGAAATGCATAGAATAAACAAACTGTAAACATTACCCCTTTACGCTGAACACCATTTAGGAAAGAACACCATTTTCCGTGGTGCTTTAGTTGTAACATCTGAACTAACTATAAAGCAGCCTTGCCACATTTTCAGAATATCTTTGAAGAGCAGGCAAGACAATTTTTTGAATGATCAGCAGACCCTGGAGCAACACCAGGATAATTAATAAAACTGAAATTTGCTAGCACGTTTATAGACTATAACTTTTAAGTAATAACATACACAGTGTTAAAATGTTTTTTTCTGTTGTAATGAATGACTGCTTGATTTGAAGTGCCTTTCTTCCTTGTGTTACGTATCAAGATATTTTAAGGCTATACTAGGAGAAGCACATTTTAGTCATTGGTTTCACGATAACAACAAAAGTTGCAATCCAAAGACGCATGTATACATTCAGATTTTCCTACGCTTGTCTCAGAAGGTGTTCCCATGAAGTCCACAGTTCTTAGCACACCTGAGTTCAAAATGAAGGCTGAGACTTTGTAGTGAGAGCTTTTCAAAAAGGGAAAATGGTATCAGGAAACAACACATAGTATCTGATGTACTTCCTGTGGTATCTCTGCGTGTGTACACATGCATAAAAATAAGCTAATTACTTGAGTTCTCGCACAAAGATTAATGAGTGACACAGATCAGATCAAGGTGACACATGACTTCCAGTATGTTTTATCTGATGAAGGGAGCTTTGATGCCAGAAAACTCACATCCCCAAAAATCTTATTGATCTCTAAGGCGCTACTGGATGCAAACCTAGCTGACCTATTACAGACCAACACAGCTACCTTCTGAAACTATGCTTTATGGAACAATATTATTTTTTGTCTGCCTGTCCCACTGGGACCAAAAGAGGATTACATTTATGATTACAAAAAAAAACTTCTAACCAATCAGTAAACAGATTACAAAATATGGTGACATCTGAGTCTAACAGCCAAGATCCTAGTAACACAAGATAATGCAATTGGGCTGAGATTGTAGAGCTGGAGGTGGGGGAGGAGGAGACGCAACCAGAATGCATGCAAACATCTGTTTCAGACAATAAGACAATCAGTGTAGGGAAGACCTTATCCCTAATAGAAGTCACCACTTGAGAGAGGTAAACCCAGTTCTCAATAAGAAACATGCTACCAAAAAATAGCATGTCCTCCAAATACATATTGTCTTCCCTATAAGCCAATTCTTCTCTCCTGTAGTGTTTTAAACAAATATGCATACATGCCTAAGGAGGAGGGCACTTCTGTTTCTTTCCTCTACATCTTTTGAACACAGATCTAATATTTGCTCAATTCTGTTCTTTTTAAACAAACATTTTAAACAGAGTTATCCTACAAAGAGTAGCAGCCCCATGGCACAGAGTGGTAAAGCTGCAGTACTGCAGTCTGAGCTCTCCGAAGTGAAGATTGCCATGAAAACATCGTGATGTGACGTCACCCCAGAGTCGGAAACTACTGGTGCTTGCATAGGGGACTACCTTTACCTTTATCCTACAAAGAACCACGTGTTAGGCAGCATCAACTAAACTGTTTTCACAATCTAAGACATCAAGAATGTTTGCATATTTCAATGTTAGGAGTCTTCCCGATGCACGTGGTATGATTTTATAAATGACCAAATAAACAAACATATCATAACCACAAACTGTTACGCTAGGATTAGTTCAACCTCAATCTTTCCATAAATAGAAACATTCTGTATTTTTATGGCCTTGCTATTTTTCTCCTTGCTGATATGTGAAACACATATCACATATGTGAAACACATACACACATGGAGGAGAAGAATACACACATGGAGGAGAAGAAAAAGAACAAGAAGATGATGATATTGGATTTATACCCCACCCTTCAGTCTGAATCTCAGATCGGCTCACATTATATTTTATCTTCCTCCCCCACTATTATGTAAATTGTTTGATAATAAAGGAAAACTTTTTGTTGGATATTTTATCTTCCTCCCCCACAACCGACACCCTGTTTATAGGTTTATTGGATTTATATCCCACCCTCCCCGCCGAAGCAGGCTCAGGGCGGCTGTGAGGTGGGTGGGGCTGAGAGAACTCTTACGGAAGCTGCCTTTTCAAGGACAACTCTGCGAGAGCTATGGCTGACCCAAGGCCACTCCAGCAACTGCAAGTGGAGGAGTGGGGAATCAAACCTGGTTCTCCCAGATAAGAGTCCGCACACTTAACCGCTACACCAAACTGGGTCACGCATACACACACGCACACCAAGCTTCAGGAGAAGAAGGTGCAGAGCTGTCCTGGTGGGGAACTCTCAGCTCCCCACTGAACCTGCTGATCTTGGGCTGGCTTCTCTTTCAGTCTGGTTTAAACTGGGCTGCAAAAGAAGCCACCCACAGCCAAAGCAGTGGGAGCTCTCAGCTATTCCCCCCCCCCCACCCAGTAGCTCTTGGGCTGACCTGCAGTCCCTTTAAAATTTAAAGGGACTGCATAAGCCTGCCCATTGAACAGCCGCAGGTATTTGCTCCCGCCTCTTCACTGTTTTAAGACCTTCCTGATGTTCTTGGAATTTTGGGGGGATTTTTTTCAATCCCCCCCCCCCCCAAAAAAACCTTGGATAAATTTGGGAAGCTGAAATATACCCCAAAATACCAATAATTTTGGGTATATTTTCAACTTTGCTAGATCCGAATGTGAAAAAAGAGTTTTTTCAGAGTTTTCACAGAGTTTGCTATGTCATGGTGCGACCGAATTGTCCGGCGGTATAACCGGATGGGCAGGCTGGGCCCACCAACCTCGTCAGCCTAAGAGAAGGAAAACTCTAACATCAAACCCGGGCAGATAGAGCTCGTTAATGTAACACCTACCACCTGGAGGACTCACTGCCGGCGTCCCGGCTTACTGGGCCATGGCAGATGACCCCCAGGTGAAAGGGTGGAGCCAGTACCGCGCACACTGCGCTTCACCTAAAAAATTCCTCTGCGCAGGCCTGAAGGGCATATCCACACACACAACCCACAACGCATCAAGTCCTGCAGCGATAGGCAAGGGGCGAAACGGCAGGTGGAAGGTGCCACTGGAAGCCGCAGTCCTGATCCTGCATGTAGGCGGTTCAGGATATTGGTCGCCTGATGCTAACCCGGAGACGAAAGCATCTTTTGGCAGCACCCTGAACGACCAAGCAGCCTTATCTAGGGACAGCACTGCTTGCTCCACACGGAGAGGGGCCTAGAAAAGGTGGCCTAAACAAAGCTCGTCTCCCCCACCCCAGTTGGCTAGCCGCGGTCAACGGGCATCCTTACTTGCGGTCGAAAAATAACAACAAAGAAAAGGCATGCACCTGCCTCACAAAGTGTGCAAAGACTAAAGCTTGCGTGTTGGAACATCAGAACCATGCTTGACACAGTAGGCAGTGGTCGCCCTGAACGACGCTCTGCTCTAGTTGCCCACGAACTTCTCAGGTTGAATATCGACATAGCAGCTCTCAGTGAGGTCCGTTTCCCTGAGGAAGGTAGTCTTCAAGAACACGGTGCTGGCTATACCCTCTACTGGTCGGGTAAGTCAAAGGCTGAGAGCCGCCTTTCTGGCGTTGGCTTCATGGTCAGGAACTCCATTGCCTCCAAACTCGAAAACCTTCCAACAGGTCACTCAGATCGCATCATGTCCATGCGCCTCCCACTTCAAAACAAGCAGCATGCAACACTCTTCAGTGTGTATGCCCCAACCCTTCAAGCAGATCCTGCAGAAAAGAACAAGTTCTATGCTGATCTACGCAACCTCGTACGGAAGACCCCTACAGAGGACAAGGTGATCATCCTTGGCGACTTCAATGCCAGAGTAGGTAAAGACTCGGAAGCCTGGAAAGGAGTACTTGGCAAACACGGCATTGGCAACTGCAATGACAACGGGCGCCTCCTGCTAGAATTCTGCATGGAGCACCAGCTCACCATCACCAACACTATCTTCCAGCAGAAGAACAGTCTGAAGACAACCTGGATGCACCCACGGTCCAAGCATTGGCACCTTATCGACTACATTCTGGTGCGCCAGAGAGACCTTCGAGATGTCTTACACACCCGAGTAATGCCCAGCGCAGAATGTCATACGGATCATCGTCTTGTACGCTGCAATCTCCGTCTTCACTTTAAACCCACACCCAGGAGAGGAGGTATCCCTCGGAGGAAGTTTCAGGTTGGCAGCCTTCAGTCAGCCGAAGTTAAAGCTGCCTTCCAGGCAAAACTCCAGTCAAGAATTGAGGACCTCAGTTGCCCCACAGACCCTTCTCCAGAAGCACTCTGGGAACACCTAAAAACTACCGTCCTGCAGATCTCTGAAGAAGTCCTTGGGTTCTCCACAAGGAAGAACAAGGACTGGTTTGATGAGAACAATCAAGAGATCCAAGAATTACTGGCAAAAAAGAGATCTGCCTACCAAGCACATCTTGCTCAGCCCTCCTGTCCTGGGAAAAAAGCAACCTTTCGCGCTGCATGTAGCAACCTCCAGCGCAAGCTTCGAGACATTCAGAACGAGTGGTGGACCAAGCTCGCAGAGAGAACCCAGCTGTGTGCAGACACTGGTGATTTAAGAGGGTTCTACGAAGCCCTGAAGGCAGTATATGGTCCATCATATCAGGCTCAGAGTCCCTTGCATAGTGCAGACGGCCAAGTGCTCCTCACAGACAAGGCATCCATACTGAACCGGTGGTCGGAGTATTTTCAGGTTCTCTTCAGTGCCAACCGCGTAGTTCAAGATTCAGCAATCCACCTCACCCCACTTCAACCGGTGAAAACAGAGTTGGATGAGATCCCCACCCTAGAAGAGACTGTTAAAGCCATCAAGCAACTGAAAAGTGGCAAGGCAGCAGGAGTTGATGGAATTCCACCAGAGATCTGGAAGCATGGGGGCACAGTACTACATAGCTCACTTCACAAAGTACTTGTCACCTGCTGGGAACAAGGCAAATTACCACAGGACTTTCGCGATGCAATCATCATCACCCTATACAAGAACAAAGGGGAAAAGTCAGACTGCTCCAACTACCGGGGGATAACCCTGCTCTCCATCGCAGGCAAAATCCTTGCCAGAATACTCCTGAACAGACTGGTGCCCACCATTGCAGAAGAACTCCTCCCAGAGAGCCAGTGCGGCTTCAGAGCTAACAGGAGCACCACCGACATGGTATTTGTTCTCAGGCAGCTCCAAGAGAAATGCAGGGAACAGAACAAGGCTCTGTATGTGACTTTTGTCGACCTTACCAAAGCTTTCGATACCGTTAGCAGGAAAGGCCTGTGGCAAATCTTGGAACGTTTAGGATGTCCCCCAAGGTTCCTCAGCATGATCATCCAGCTACACGAAGACCAGCGAGGCCAAGTCAGACACTGCAACGACCTCTCGGAGCCCTTCCCAATAGGCACAGGTGTAAAGCAAGGCTGCGTTCTCGCGCCAACTCTCTTTACGATCTTCTTTAGCATGATGCTTCAAAGAGCCGCAGTAGATCTAGATGAGGACGATGGTGTCTACATCCGCTATTGCACCGATGGCAGCCTGTTCAACCTGAGGCGACTAAAGGCACACTCCAAGACAATGGAAAAACTCATCCGAGAGCTACTGTTTGCTGACGATGCTGCACTCGTCTCCCACTCGGTATCAGCTCTGCAGCATATGACGTCCTGCTTTGCAGAGGCTGCCAAGCTATTCGGCCTAGAAGTTAGTCTGAAGAAGACAGAAGTTCTCCACCAGCCTGCACCCCAGGAAGATTATCACCCTCCCTGCATCACTGTGGGTGAATCAGTTCTGAAGACAGTCCAGCAGTTCAGCTACCTGGGGTGCATCATCTCCTCAGATGCCAAGATCGACAAGGAGATTGACAACAGGCTGGCAAAGGCAAACCGTGCATTTGGCCGACTGCACAAAAGAGTGTGGAGCAACAAGCATCTGAAAAAAGGCACAAAGATCAATGTTTACAAAGTGGTTGTGATGACAACCCTCATCTATGGCTCCGAATCGTGGGTTTTATACCGTCATCACCTGCGACTCCTTGAGCGCTTTCATCAGCGCTGCCTTCGCACCATCCTCAACATCCACTGGAGTGACTTTGTGACCAACACTGAAGTCCTCAAGCGGGCAGAGGTTACCAGCATCGAGGCACTGCTGTTGAAGACGCAGCTGCGCTGGGCAGGGCATATTTCTAGGATGGAAAACCACCGCCTTCCCAAGATTGCCCTGTATGGCGAACTCTCCACCGGCCATCGAAATAGAGGGGCACCAAAGAAGAGGTACAAGGACTCCTTGAAGAAATCCCTTAGCACCTGTCACATCAACCATCACCAGTGGTCTGACCTAGCCTCAGATCGCAAAGCATGGAGGCACACCATCCACCAGGCTGTCTCTTCCTTTGAGAACACACGCATAGCTGGTCTTGAGGACAAAAGGAGATTGAGGAAAAATCGCACTGCTACAGGACCAACCCTAAATCAGACTTTTCCCTGCAGCCGCTGTGGCCGGACCTGCCTGTCCCACATTGGTCTTGTCAGCCACCAGCGAGCCTGCAGCAAACGTGGACTATTGCACCCTTCTTAAATCTTCGTTCGCGAAGCCAAGCCGAGAGATATGTGAAAATAAAAAACGTTCTGTGTCTGAAAAACTTTGCTTTAAGCCTAAACTTGATGTTTTGAAGGGTGCTGTGTATGTGTTTTAATAAGAACTGGGTCCTTGTATGTAACCAGCTTCAGGAGATTGAATAATGCAGTATGACAATATTTGAGCCTATATTTAGTGTATAACCAGTTTCAATGGCAGAGGCAAACACACTTTGCACATGGCTGCCGTGCATGGGAATCAGTACATTTAAATGATACAATTTACATATGCAAAGTCCTATGGGAAAGTGCTTTTGTCTCAGGGCTAAATTCAATTTATGGTGGCCACGGTTCCAACCTGTGGCTACTGACACCATTTTAGATAAGAATTTGGCCATTTAAAAATGCCACAAGACTGGGAACATTAGGGCTAGGCAACCTGGTCCACTCCCATGTCTTTTCAAGTGCCAAAACAGCTTGAAACTTAATCCTGAGAAGACAGAGGTTCTCTGGGTTAGTAGAAAGTAAGACCTAGAACCTGGGATCTCTCCTTTATTGGATGGGGTTATATTCCCCTTGAGAAGCCTAGTCTGCAGCTTGGGAGCATTATTCAACACAGCAGTCACCTTTGAAAACCAGGTCACTAGGGTAGTTCAGAGTGCTTTTGCCCAGCATGGGTTGGTGCCTCATCCTGTGTAAGTCAGATATAACCACAGTGATCCATGCCTTAGTTGCATCTAGAATGCAGCGCCATGCTTACTGACTGGGTCATCTGTGCAGACACATATGCAGCCAGTGCTTTGCCAGCTGCATTGGTTACCAGTTGAGTAATGGATCAGATTGAAGGCTACCTTTAAAGCTGTATGTGGTCTGGGACTGTCATATCTGCAGGACCAACTCTCCCTATATATCCCTCAGCAAGCCTTGTGCTTTTCTGAACAGCAGCTTGTGGCCCCAAAGACATCCACTTAGCTTCAACCAAGGCCAGGGTTTTTTTTTTTACCTAAATGAAACAAGGGCCCTGCAGGACCTATTATAGTTCTGAAGGGCCTGTAAAAAAGAGCTGTTCCGTCATGCCTTTGGTTGGGCAGTGCGTGTCCAGCTACAGTGGCCTCCCTTGCCTCATCCCATCCTTTTTATTTCATCTTATTAATAATGCTCCTGCCCACTCAATTACTTATTTCTTCTAGGCATACATATAGTATCCTTTGGGAGCGCTGTAAAATTGTTTTTGCCATCTTGTGGTTCTTAGGGTTTTTAATTAGTTATTGTTAGCTGTTTTTAAAATGTTTTACCTTGTCTAATTCTTGTTGTGAAGCACCCTGAGCCCGCTCGCAGGGGAGGGCAGGATAGAGATATAATAGATGAATAAATGTTTTAAATAAATAAAAAATGGGGATACTTCTTCGGCACTTGAAAAGGTGCAGGTAACAAGTTGGCCTGGTCCTGATGGTCAGCAGGCCTAATAATTTTTAAATAACCAGATTGTTTTCTAAAATGGTGTCAGTAGCCATGGGTCAAACACATGACTGTTGCAATGTCTACTTGACTCTCAGTCGCTGTCACACTCAAACGAAGCCTAAATTGCCCTCTGTAAGAAAATACATATGTATATAAACATATACACTATCCCAGTCTGCCAAAATTGTGGCACACTTTAGAGTCACCAAAAGTTGCCATCACTATGAAGATAGAAACAGGGTAAATTCTTAATTAATGTCACCAAGAGCAGGGCCAAGGGTTAGCTCACATCCATATCCTAATCGTAAGCCTAAATCCACAACACAAGCAACTTCCTCCTACACAAGTGACTGGCTGTTGTTAATTTCCATGTGGAAAAATAAGGCCCTGTACCTGGAAAGAAAGCCAGAGTGATATTAGGGAGCTCAGAGAAATGTTAAAGGCTGACAAAAAAGAAGAGGCAGTTGTATAAAAGAGGAGGAGCCAACACAGCATGGAGAGAGGAGCATAATTGTTGTGAAGAGGAATGGGGGAAAGGTTTCCCTTATGTAAAGGGGCTAGAGGCCTTCCTTCAGCTCAGCTTGACATCCCTTCCTGCTGGTCAGATTTAAAGGATCTTTTGCAAGTCCTCAATAATATTTACTCAGTGATCGATTGTTCAGCTTTCTTTTGCCCCAGGAGATTTCTGTCCTGTTGACCTGAATTTCACCTTTCATAGTAAAGGATACAGTAAAGTGTACAGTAGTCTTTTTATTAAGAATTTGCTCTCAGTAGGGCAGGATTTGCAACACAAATTCAGTTCCTCATACATCTTCTTTGAGCGATTTAAATGAGACTTATTTTAAGCAGCTGTTCAACAGCTGTATCTCATCCCAAATTCTATTCTGTAAAAGTTGTCAAGTTTTTGTTTTGAAAAGATTAGAGTTTGGATTACTTCTGACACTAAAAAACCAATAACCTGCAACATCGCCATAATTTATAAAAATAACATGAGAGTCCTGGTCACAGACCATGTACAAAGGGGGATTTAAAATACTAATAAAAAGATTTAATATGATGAGCAAATTGTGAAAATACTTTAACATAACAAAATATCTAAAAATAAGCAAAAACCTAAACTGCAGGTTAATATCTGAAATCAAGCAGAAATCTGAAGCAGAGCTGGAAAAAAGCATAAGTATTAACATAACATGTTAAATGATGCAGAAATTACATGAAAGGATCATTCTTACAGGCAGCAACAGACAGTACAAACTGTACACAGTAACATAGTCCATAGTCGTTAGCCCCTTTACCAAAGCATCTTTCTTAACCATAAAGTTAGAGTACAGCCCTGTTATCTGCATAAAAAACCCTCCAGGATTATTCAGTTTTGTGTAGTTTGTGGAAAGCCAGGGTAGTGGGGGCCTTCCTAACCCCATCAGGCAGGCTATTCCATAAGGCGGGAGAATGCAGTTGTTGACTGACCAAAGTGATGGTGCTATGAAAGCTAAAGCACTCTTTCAATTTATAGACCAATTCAAATACTTGTAGTAGAGTTAGGATTCGATCCTACTGAACATTTCTGCACACAGAAGGGACTTCTGTCATTGGAGCATAATTTCCTCAGCTCCACCCTTTCACAACTGCAAAAAATTTCCCTAGAAATATTGTTCCTCTAGAACAGCAAACTCCAGGAACAACTGGAAGGAGGAATTGGAGGTAGGTCTGCCACAGGAAAATGATACCAGTGAAAATCTCATCTCCCCTTCATCTGCATCCAGCAGGAGATCCACAGATCAGGAAATCCTGATCTGTAGCATTCTACTGTTAGAGGACAAATTGCTCAGTTCTGTGAAATAATTTTACAAGCTTCCTCACATCTAGTAAGTAAGCATTTCAGGATATTTTCAGAACATTCTGTCTGCATTTTTACATCATTTTAAAAGTATGTAAAATTATGTGCAACAAAAACATAATTACATTCTTATAGATTGGTGCTTATTTGGGGGCTCAATATCAAACTTCTACCCTGGCTTAAATTGCCCAGGCAAGTCCAATCTCGTCAGATCTCAGAAGCTAAGCAGGGTTGATTCTGGCAAGTACTTGGATGGGAGACCTCCTTGGAATACCAAAGCCAGGAGGCAGAGGCAGGCTTATTCAGTCACCTCTCTTAATATCCTCCAGGCCCCCACTAGGAGTCAGTCACCAGAGATTGCCATGACTTTCAAGCGCACAGACATGCATAAATGCACATAAATACAACAAAAAATCAGTCTTCTAGAACTACCCTTATCCTGCAGTAAACAATTATGATTTTTAAAGAAGTTATGATATCTGGACGTTCACCAAAAGTTTATTTCTTAGACTTTAATGCAAATGTGGTTGAGACACATTTGGCTAGGTTGCAAATACCATAGCCACCAATGGAATCCTGAAAGTTCCTCATGGGAGCTGAGGTATATTACTAATGAATTCTGGAAGGCAGTTCTGAGTGAGGAATTCATAGTAGTCACATATTAACTTAACTTGTTGAAAATTCCCTGAAATACAGATGCCTCCATCACTGGTTATACAGAGCATTCTATATACTGTACAAACATTAAAGATGACAGATTCATTATAGGCACATGAAAAGGATGTCTTTCTGGACCAGGACAAAACTTCCAACAAAATTCACCTGAGATTTTCTTCCTATATATGCCAAGCAAAAGCTACCCATTTGGGATGGATGAGAAAGCTAGCATATAGTGAAATCTTCCAGCCCAAGTTTCCATAGTTTGTAGAAGACAGCAATGCTAGGAACAGCAACAATGACTTGCAATTAATTTCCCCTTTGTTTAGACAGTCTGTTCAACTTGACACTGGCACAGATTCTTTCCCTTATTCTTCTCTCTCCCTCACAACTTCCTACTACTCACCTTTATCATACCCTACCATACATTTTTAAAACAGTAAAAACAATATACAAATGCAAATTAAGTCAATCTAAACTACATATTTATTTGATTTTAAAATATGAGTCTTCTACTCTCAGAACTTAGGCTCCTTCATATGATTTGAATTTGATTTTTCCTAATTAAAAATTATCCTACAACTAATACGGAAGGAGGAGGAGATTGGATTTACACCCCACCCTTCACTACCAAAAAGAGTCTCAGAGTGGTTTGCAATCTCCTTTCCCTTCCCCTCCTCACAACAGACACCTCGTGAAGTAGGCGGAGCTGAGAGCTTTGACAGAAACTTCTCTTAAAAGGAACAGCTCTGTGAGAACTTGTGACTGACTCAAGGTCACTTCAGCAGGTGCATGTGGAGGAGTGAGTAATCAAATCTGATTCTCCCAGACAAGAGTCCATGCACTTAACCACTACACCAAACTAGCCACTACACCAAGCTGGTACCATCTAGTACTAATATCTTCTGGTGCTTAGCTCTTCATATAGATCCAAAGCAACTCAGTTCAGGTACAACACAAACCAGATACTTATGTAGTTCACAAACATTGTATTTATACTGCAGCTTATTCATATATTTTAAAATTTATTCGTACAATGGCCCTTAGTTAGACTGAGAAAATGCAACTGTACCAACATCAGTGAACTTCATGGCTGAGTGGGGATTCCAAACCATATTTCCACATCCCTAGCACAACACTGTAACTACTATACCATACTTGCTCACAACCTCCCAGCCTGGATTCAAGGAATCCCTTACCTGATCAGATGCAGAGAAGCTCATGCAATGTGAAAGGGAGGGTAACCAGTTCTCCAGGAAGAGAATTCCACAGGTAGTTATTTTGACCCAAGACACTATGACTAAGTTGTGATCGATCCAGGTGAGCAGCCATGTTGGTCTGAACCAATCTTACAAAGTCAAAATTTTAAATATCTTACAAAGTTTTATTCAAGCTGTGAGCTTTTGTGTGCATGCACACTTCGTCAAACAGGATGGAATCAGACTTGCTTGCCCATATATATATATATATATATATATATATATATAACGCAGAGGGTGAACAGCAAATCAGCATACAACCATACAATAAAATCAAATGTTTTAACAGATGCAAACAGAAATAACAAGCTAAGTCCATAAGGTCATTATAGTTTAGATTCAGTTCTGGGAGAAAACAGGCAAATAAGTGCCTCAGAGTGTTAAGAATGTTTAGAGTGATTATATGACCCTATTGTCATGTCTCTTCTCAAGTGTGGAGGTAACTCCTCACCCACAATAAGGCAAAATCTAATTCGAACATGGACACTGGTACCAGAGCTTGCAATAAACTCAAATGCCAATTTTGATGCCATATACACCCAGGCAATACAATCAGTGGACCTAACAACATTAACTACACTTGCTCATCTTCTAACACTGTATATGTCATTAAGTGCAAATAATGCCCGTTGATTTTCTACATAGGACAAACAGGTCAAACCCTACATCAAAGGATAAATGGACACAAATCTGACATCCAAAATCACAAAACTGAAAAACCTGTAGGTGAATACTTGAACCTTCCAGGACATTCAATGAGTGACCTCAAAGTAGCAGTTTTACTGCAAAGGAACTTCAAGAACAGAATGGAAAGGGAAACTGCTGAATTACATATTATTACAACACTTAGAGCAAACACCTCTCTAGGGCTCAACAGGGATGTTGGTTTCTTATCTCACTACATATGCTAAACTCATTCAAGCCTCACATCTGTATTCCCAGCAAGTACAGCTATACATCCTTTTTATTTTAGTGTATTTCTTATTTGAAATACCAGAATACTGATTGTAATGCAGTTAATCAGAGTGGTAATATTGGAATGCACTCCTCTGGTCTGGCAGAAGAGACAACATCACAGCTAAGAAAAAGATGCTATCAATTACCTCCATACTTGAGAGAAGATGTGACAAAAGGATCATAAAATTATCATTCTTAACATCAGAGGACAATTATAATATGATGAAAGAATCAAAGATAGCAGCTAAATGCAAAAACTGTGTAATAATAGGTGATTTTAACTACCCGCAGATTGATTGGGTCAATATGTGTTCTGGTCGGGAGAAAGAGATAGAATTTCTAGACACGCTCAATGACTGTGCTATGGAGCAGATGGTCACAGAACCTACCAGGGGTGGGGCGATCCTGGATTTGGTCCTAAGTAATGCCCAAGACCTGGTGAGAGATGTAAAAATGATTGCACCGCTTGGGAGCGGTGACCATAATGTTATTGATTTCACCATTTGTATAAATAGGGAGTTGCCCCAAAAGACCAACACAACCACTTTTAACTTTAAAAGGGGTAAATTCTCTGACATGAGGAGGTATGTGAAGAGGAAACTGAAAGGAAAGGTAAATAGAGTCAAAACCCTTGGGGAAGCTTGGAGGCTATTTAAAACTACAACCCTAGAAGCTCAGATAAAATATATACCACAAATCAGGAAAGGAACAAATAGGTATAAGAAAAAGCCTGCATGGTTAACAAACAAAGTAATGGAAGCTGTAAAAGGTAAGAAGGATTCCTTTAAGCGATGGAAATCTAGTCCAAGTGAGGTTAATAAAAGGGAACACAAGCTGTGGCAAATCAAATGCAATGTTGGGATCAGGCAGGCAAAAAAGGACTATGAGGAGCATATTGCAAAAAAACATAAATACCAACAATGAAAATTTCTTCAAATATATTAGAAGCAGGAAATCAGCCAGGGAAGCAGGGGGGCCCTTGGATGACCAAGGGGTCAAAGGATTACTGAAGGAGGATAGGGAAATGGCTGAGAAGCTGAATGTATTTTTTGCCTCCGTCTTCACTGTGGAAGATGAGAAGTGTTTGCCCACTCCAGAACCGCTAATTTTGGAAGGGGTGTTGAAGGACCTGAGTCAGATTGAGGTGCCGAGAGAGGAGATCCTACAACTGATAGACAAAGTAAAAACTAATAAGTCACCAGGCCTGGATGGCATTCATCCAAGAGTTCTGAAAGAACTCAAACGTGAACTTGTGGACATCCTGATATAAATATGTAATTTTCATTGAAATCTGCCTCCATTCCTGAGGACTGGAAGGTAGCAAATGTCACCCCCATCTTTAAAAAGGGTTCCAGAGGAGATCTGGGAAATTACAGGCCAGTCAGTCTGACTTCAATACCAGGAAAGTTGGTAGAAACTATTATCAAAGAGAGAATTAGTATGCACATTGATGAGCACAAGTTATTGAGGAAGACTCAGCATGGGTTCTGTAAAGGAAGATCTTGTCTCACTAACATGTTAAGAGTTCTTTGAGGGGGTGAACAAACATGTGGACAAGGGGGACCCAATAAATGTTGTTTACCTTGACTTCCAGAAAGATTTTGATAAAATTCCTCATCAAAGGCTCCTTAGTAAGCTCGAGAGTCATGGAGTAAAAGGACAAGTCCTCTTGTGGATCAACAACTGGCTAATTAATAGGAAGCAGAGAGTGAGTATAAATAGGCAATTTTCGCAGTGGAAGATGGTAAGCAGTAGGGTGCTGCAGGGCTCAGTACAGGGTCACATGCTCTTTAACTTGTTCATTAATGATTTGGAGTTGGGAGTAAGCAGTGAAGCAACTAAGTTTGCAGATGACACTAAACAGTTCAGGGTGGTAAAAACCAAAGAGGATTGTGAGGCACTCCAAAGGGATCTGTCGAGGCTGGGTGAGTGGGCGTCAACGTGGCAAATGAGGTTCAATGTGGCCAAGTGCAAAGTAATGCACATTGAGGCCAAGAATTCAGCTGCAAATACAAGTTGATGGGATGTGAGAATTGAAAACATATCAGCCAGTATCATAATGCTCCTGTATAAATCAATGGTGTGGCCTCATTTGGAATACTGTGTACAATTCTGGTCACTGCACCTCAAAAAAGATATTACAGCATTGGAAAAAGTGCAGAAAACACTTTCCCTATGAAGAAAGGTTAAAACGCTTGGAACTCTTTAGCTTGGAGAAACGTCGACTGTGGGGTAACATGATAGAGGTTTACGAGATTATGCATGGGATAGAGAAGGTAGAGAAAGAAGTACTTTTCTCCCTTTCTCACAATACAAGAACTCGTGGGCATTCAATGAAATTGCTGAGCAGTCGGGTTAGAACTGATAAAAGGAAGTACTTCTTTACCCAAAGGGTGATTAACATGTGGAATTCACTGCACAGGAGGCGGTGGTGGCTACAAGCATAGACAGCTTCAAGAGGGGATTGGATAAGCATATGGAGCAAAGATCCATCAGTGGCTATTAGCCATAGCATATTGTTGGAACTGTCTGTCTGGGGCAGTGATGCTCTGTATACTTGTGCTTGGGGGGTGGGGCACAGTGGAAGGGCTTCTAGCCACACTGGTGGACCTCTTGATGGCACTTGGTTTTTTTGGCCACTGTGTGACACAGAGTGTTGGACTGGATGGGCCATTGGCCTGATCCAACATGGCTTCTCTTATGTTCTTATTTTAACGCTCTGAGACATTTATTTGCCTGTTTTTCCCCAGAGCTGAATCTAAACTATAATGACTTTATGAACTAAGCTTGTTATTTCTGTTTGCATCTGTTAAAATATTTCATTACATTGTATGCTTGTATGCTGATTTGCTGTTCAACCTGTGCCATATATATATATATATATATATATATATATATATATATATATATATATATATATATACACACACACACACACACAGGTAAGCAAGCCTGATTCAATCCTGTTTGACAAAGTGTGCATGCACACAAAAGCTCGTAGCCTGAATAAAACTTTTTGGTCTTAAAGATGATACTGGACTCTAACTTTATAAGTTATGATAATATATACTATCAGCTATCCCATGATACTTTTTCAGTCATCCCAATGCACAAACTAACAGACGATTTCTCTGAATAAACTTAGTCCAAAATTCTCAACACATTTCAAATGCTAAAGATTTTTTTTTTGGGGGGGGGGGATACGCATCAAACAGAACAAACAGTACTTTCTCACACCAAACAAGTGAGCCCCTGAACAACTCTTTATTTCAAAACATGCAAGAATCATGTGCAGAATAAGAATACATGCTAAAGAAAGGTAGTCAAAACCACAAAAGTCTTAGTGCACTAGTTAATGCAGCAGTATTTTAACAGTTCTGTTTATATATATATATATATACACACACACACACACACTTTAAGAAAATGAATTTCACGCTTCTGGAGAAAATGTTTGACACTATTTACATTGATTTAGCCCTTCTATCAGTAATATGTTTTAATCCTTGTAATGTGTTTCTAATCCTGCATTAATTCACTTTGGCTCTCTGCAGTTAGCTGGAAGTATTTTCCACTTAAAACTGCCTCTTTCTAGTGTGTTGTTAAAAGTATATGACTTTTCTTTAGTAAAGTTTTCTAAAAGTGACCTTCTCTTCCAAGCAGCCAAAGGGGAACAGTGCTCTTTTAAGAAGCTGAAGAAATTAGCTCAAGTAGACATAAAGACACTATGTCCCACACATCTAAGCATCAAATGGTTTAACTTTCCCTGAGATAAAGTCAGAAGAGATTATATGTCTCCGATCTTTACCTTCCATTTGCTGGGTGCTGTGACAGCTCTGAATGGTACGTCTCTATCTGTAAAAGAACCCAAGGGTACAAACCCCTGCAGCATGACAAAGTCCTAACAAGCCCCACACGCCTAAAAGGCATTTGCTTGCAATGGAAAGTGCAAGTGGTTTGCTGAACTTTGAGTGTACAATAATCCAATGAATTCTGCCCTGTGGAGAGAAGACAAGCAGATGGGACTTGACAATGCTAACCCAAGCTGTGTTATGTGACCTTTTGCTCTGCTCCTCTTCCCCTTCATTCAGAAACCATCCTTTTTATGGCAGCTCCTAGTTACCCCTAGTTATACTTGCAAAGACACATAACTCACCGTGATGTGCCAGCAGAATTCCTGCACAGCATCCAACTGTAGCCAAACAAAAGTTTTGACAGATTTTCTTTTTTTGCTTTGATTTGTAACTTGCTTTCCCCATGTTTCTTCTCAAAATCAAGTGATTATTTGGCTGGCTCATTAGTACCTTTAAGACATAGTAACTGAATATGCACACTGCCAATTGCAAAGCTGGGTTCAGGTAGCTGGCTCAAGGTTGACTCAGCTTTCCATCCTTGGTTGGTAAAATGACTACCCAGCTTGTTAGGTTGTAAAGTGTAGATGACTGGGGAAGGCAATGGCAAACCACCCTGTAAAAAGGCTGCCAAGAAAACGTTGTGATGCGATGTCACCCCAGAGTCAGAAACAACTGGTGCTTGCACAGGGGACTACCTTTACCTTTTTATATAAGTACAAATGAATGCTAATAAATAAATTGTTGTGAAATCTCTTGAGCTTTCTACAGGTGACACCAGGGCAACAAAGTTCAGAAACATATACAGATACACATAGAGAAAAGTAGAAAAAAAACCTCTGTATCTAAAGGTAAATATTATTGCTAGTGGGATATGAACAAAACTATCTCATATTCATAGTAATAGATACAGAGAAAAAATTGAGGGGCATATTTCATATCCATAAGGCCTCAGGTTCAGTGCCTTCCATCTTATGTTAAGAATAGTTCTGGTGACAGGTGTTCAGATCTGCTTGAGACCTAAAGAACTACTATAAGTCAGAGAAGACCATGTTGAGCTAGATAGATTAACATTCTGTTCTGGTATATAAAGTAACTTCATTTGTCTAGTTTAATCCAAACAAAAAAACAGCAGAGCAGATTCATTTAAATGAGGGAGTTTTAAACCAATTTACTCACTGTCTCAATGAAAAGTACTTGCATGTAGGAATCACTATGTAGATTTTTTTTATGTCAACATGTCATTATACATTGTCCTAAGACCAAAGGACATGGATCAATAATAAAAACTGAACATGGGACGAGATGTGGACTGCACAACTTATTTTCCAGTACAAATCACAGGAAAACTGGCTTATATACATGGTATTACCTGCTTCTGAACTTAATTTGGTGTGAAAAAGGGAACACATAAAGATTTTAAAGAAGTAAAAATGTTAGCTCTCTAAGTTATGTACTTATTTTGCACCATCACCATGTATGGTGTGCTTTATGAAGAATAAGACAAAAGATCCTTCTCCCAAAGATCTTACAATACAAAATGAAAACAGCAAAGGGAGGAGAAAGAGAGCTAACTTGTGCCACATAGCATAACAAGACAAAGATATGATAGTTGTAGATCCCAGCTACCTTGTGGAAAGGCATTACTGTATGGATATGAATGTGCTCCTCTGCTTTAACAGGTAAAACAGAAATTAAAATGAAAGTGTCCCTCTGTGCTTCGTTGCACTAACTCACAAAAGTAATACGGACAAGCTTTACTAAGGAGATCTCTTTTGACACAGGCTAGTATAAATGCCCTTGTCGGTAAGAGGAAATGCCCTTTCCTATCTTACTGCACGTCAGAAGAAATCTTTGTACTGTGGCTTGTCTATATTTCTTTCTGTGAGTTGGTGCAATGAAGCACACAGAGCCTCTTAGCTTGGTTTTTTATGGCAAAGGAAGGAAGAAACATACACAGAAGCTGAGGAAGAAAGGAGAAATTTTGTCATTACACTAAAGAGATGTTTAATATTTACAAGCAGAAGCACTGCTAAATGAATGGAACAACTGCCAATGCAAAACACAAAGGCTAATCTTCCAGATAATTGTACTATGGCAATGATCACACTCACATTTAAGGAGTTGGCAGCATTATCTTTGCTTTATGTTTTGATGAAAAAGCACAAGTTCTGTGTGAGTTTCTTCTGGCTTTAATAGCTGAGCAAGTGTACCACTCTATCAGTTGCTGTTTATGTCTTACAAATATCCAAAGACTCCAGAATTCAAAATTGTCTGCACAATACTTTTGCTCCCATTCAAATCAACATTAACGTGTTTGAAAAGGATCTGAACAGAATTAATACTGTTTTAAACTAGTGCAAACAACTAAGAATTGCCTGTATTGGATAATACCAAGGATTTATCTCTGTCTCCAATATATTCTATTCACAATTTTTTTAAAACATAAATTTTAGTTAAAAAATAGCACTACATCACCAATACACAATGGCCATAATCCAGAGTATCACCAATACACAATGTCTGAAATCCTGAGAAAATTAAGTATTTTCAAGTTAAAGTCAAATCAACAGGATGAAGTTGCATTGTTAAACTCAAGACTGACCAACTTCAATGAGATTAAAGCTTGCTAACTGCTAACCATACCCAATGGTATCCATTCAGAGTAACATGGTGGCAAGTCACAAAGTTAAAGGCAAGGTACTTCCTTCCTGAAAGGTGCCAAGGTCTTTTGATGTAACTTGGGAACCTGATCTGGAATAAAAATACATATACTACTAAACAATTCAAAATAGAAAGTGTTCCTACATTCTTTCCACAAGCAATTCCTTCAGTTGTATTAGATTCTTCCTAGCTACAAAGGGTCAAAATAACCTGAAGGGGGAGAAATCAGTCATAATGGAGTTGCTTAAATTCATGAAAAATGTATTTACCTATGGGTGCAAGCAAACTGACAGGTTGCCATGGCAGCATCCACATCTGGAAAATCCACTCAATTTTGTGCTGTCTCCCATCAGCGGCCACTAAGCCAGCATCAAAGTGCTGCAGGCCCGTGGTTGGCCATTCACAGCAGCAATGCACCCTGACCACAGACCCAGGGGGGATGGATTCCCCCCCCCCCTGCTGTGCATGCTCAGGAGTGGATGAGCGCATGTGCACTCCTCAGTGTGGGGTTGGAGGAGGGGGGAAGGATGTGTTGGAAATGGGATGGAGCAATCATACTGCTTGTGCATATCTATGGCACACCAGGGTGATCAGATGTGTGGAAACCACCATGGAAGCTCTTCTGAGGTAGCCATTGGGAATTTGTTGGTGTCTAACCCACCTGGGAGTCGCAGCACAAGGTAACAACAAGTGGGGCATGGGGGCCAAATGTGTATGTGTGATTGTGGCCATTTAATCCAGAGGGAAGGTGGCTATGGTGGACCTAACTGCTTGTCTGATCACACCCATTGTCTCTGTCACACCCATTTTTAAATCCTAAATTGTGTCCTTTGGCATAATTTCTCTATTTGTTCTTATGGCAGAGAAGGGCTCTAAACCTGGCTCTCCAAGATTCTAGTCTGGCACTCTGCCCACTATATCACACAGAAATGATTCTGCCTTAATAGGGCATCCCTTATTAAGGCAGGGTTATGTCAGTGTTGTGCACTGGGTTAGGGTTTTGAATTAGAATTCAGGAGATCCACATTCTGGGACTAAATTCCCTATATTGAGACTGAATAGCATTTTTACTTCTTTCAACATCCAGTCTGGGGTAGTGGTTAAGAACCACAGACTCTAATCTGGAGGATGGGGTTTGATTCCCCACAGTTCCGCATGAAACCTGCTGGGTGACCTTGGGCCAGTCACAGCCTGTCTCTTAGAACTGTCTCACTCCCACCTAAGTGGAAGAGGATGTGGTTGTAAGTCACTTTGAGAATCCTTAAGGAAGAGAAAAGTGGGATATAAAAACCTATTGTTGTTGCTACTGTTGTTGAATTTTTAGTACAGAGTTAAAATCAAAGCAGTCAGCTAGATCTGCATTTGCTCAATGCTATCTGTAAACTAGGGAATGAACAAATACCAGATTTTAAAAAAAATCGATCAGCTTCATTTCCAAGGAGCAGCAGTCAATGTTTTTCAGCATCTGGAAGGAACATGTTAGTCAAGATTCCATAAGGCAGTACAGAAGCAAACTGGAGTGTGTGTGTGTGGAAGGGGGGGGGGTCCTTTTCCTACTGCTCTCAAATAACAGCTGCTCTGCATTATGACACACTCATCTGTATGATTTCACATTAGTGGGAGACTTCATTCTTTTTCAGAAGCCTACAAATCTGTGAATAAAAACATTTGGGATGAACACTATATATTAAAGTAATCTTTTTGCCAACAACAGCTGTCTAACAGTTAAATATTTATAATCCTTGCATCTCCTTCCTTCACAATTTCTCCCTCCATCAAAACAGAGATTGCAAGCTCATCAGAGCTTCATTGCTTCTGATGCTCCATAAAGAAAGCTAGCATGGCACAGTGCTGGGAGAAGCTGGGTAGCAATCATTGCATAGCCACGAAACTCATCAGGTGTCCCTGGCCCAATCTTTCAGTCTAACCTTCCTCACAGTGTTTCTGTGGTTCAAATGGTGAGTAGAACCATTTATTAAAAACCTTTTAAAGTCTGCCTTTGTCCCAGATAACTGAACTAAAAATGGTAAACAATCAAACATATCATAATATACGCTGCCATGAGCACACCGGAGAAAGGGTGAGAGAAAACTATGAAAAAAACCTGCACTGCATATATTGATTGTGCTAAATATATAATACTTCCTAATACTTTTTGCAAACTTAGGGCCAAACTGGATGACACTCTAGGACAGGGGTCCCCAACCATAATGAAGCTGTGGGCACTGGGTACATTTCAAGTTCTGTCACAGCGTGGTGGGCACAACCACAAAATGGCTCACAGGGAAGGTGTAGCCAACTATAAATGACTGCCACGGGAGGCGAAGCCAACCATAAGACGACAAGGAGTGAGGTTATGCATAACTCTAATATTAACTCTCTTTTTTGGGGGGGGGGGTGTTGTATTTTTGTATGTGTGTGTGAGTCTGCACCTAGAAGTCATGGAGACTTCTGGTGGCTGACCCCCACTGGAAGCCTGGAGGATATTCAGAGAGGTGGCTGAATAAAGCTTGCCCCTGCCTTCTGGGCCCTGGTTTTCGAGGGGTCTCCCATCCAAGTACATGCCAAAGTTGACCCTGCTTAGCTTCCAAGATCTGATGAGATTGGGCTTGCCTGGGGTATCCAGGTCAGGGCCTCTCATATTGACTCTTCAGCATTTCAGGTAGAAGTCGTGATTAAGAAGATGCCTTTTCAAATTAACATATTGTTTAAAAATACAGAAGGTTTATCTTAAGCATTCATTGAAGATTCTCATACTGTGGTGGCAGCTGCTGCCAAACAACTTTTTTTTTTAAACTGCACTGCCAATCAGATTTCCAGTGACCAATCAGAATCACTGATGGGCAAAACCTCTCCATCTCCATTATTTTAATTATCCTAAAATCAGGATTAATCTCACAAACAGACAGATCCTGTTTTGTCTTGTCAAATGCTGGTTTCACTGCCTTCTCTCTGTGGCCTGAGAGGGCATCACCAGGGAACAAGCCAGGATGTCTACATTCAGACATCAGTGAAACCACAGCTAAGATTAACTATGAAGACTAACCCTCTTCAAATCTAGGTTGTGAGAATAACTAACTACAGCTAGTGAAATGGCTTGCATTCAGATACCTTGTGTAGAGTGCGTTACCGTAATCTAACCTGGAAGTGACCATTGCATGGATCACTGTTGCTAGGTCCTGGGAGGTGAGATAGGGAACAGTTGCCTGACCAGCAGGGCTGCCTATCTATTTTTTGAGTGGGGGCAAAACTAACAAATGATGCCCTCACTCAAAAAATAGTGTGTGGGGGGCATGCCCGCTGCCCCAGGCACAGGTGCCCCCCATGCCCACTTGGGCAAAGCACCCCCAGTCTTCTCCTCCACAGGCGCTCACCCCTTTTCACTTTCCTGGATCTGTGTACAGATCAGTGGGTCCTTGAGCAACCTCCTCCCCTGCTTTTTGCTTTCCTGGATCTGTGTACAGACCCAGGAAGGAGAAATGGGTGGCACTGCAGCATTTGCTCCATCCTCGACTCCAAGGACAGAACACACACCACCGCAATGCCCCCGTTTCTCCTTCCCAGGTCTGTGCACAGATCCAGGAAGGCAAAAAGCAGGGGGGGGAGGTTGCTCAAGGACCCACTGATCGGTGGAACCTTTATTGCTCCCCCCCACTCGCCCTCTGGGGGTGCCCAATTTGGCACTCCCCCAACAGTGCCTGGGACGGGTGCACCCTCCCCCTCAATTTGGTCCTGTTGACCAGCTGAAGATGGTAAAAAACTGACCTGGCAACAGTGGTGACCTGGGCCTCCATGGAAAGCAAGGCATCCAGGATCACTCCAAGGCTCCTCAGCCTCGACACTGGGGTCAGCTAAACCCTGCCAAGGTTTGGAAGCCAGATTCCAGACCCCCAGACCTCCATGACTCAGATACAGAAACTCCGTCTTCATTGGATTTAATCTTGGACAGCTTCGCTGTAACCATCCAGCCATGGCCTCTAATGCTCTGTCCAAAATATCTAGGATGTAGTCCATCAATAGATAAAGCTACAAAGATGCAAAAGTTTGGAAAGCACTATCTGCAAGCACCACAGAAATGGCAAAAAACAAAACAAAATCTTTTGGCTGAAGTGATGAATTTGGATGAAACACAATGAGTTTTGGGAAAGGTATGTTGAATAAAAGCGTGTGTGGTGTAAAAAATGCAAGTCAGAATTATACAAGTAATGCAAATGAATCTAAAGAGTCCACTAAATAATGATTAAGTATAATTAAAATCTTCTTTAACTGTGTTTATATAAATATCCTTTATTAGCTGCCCATCTGTTACTGGGCTCAGTTTGAGATACTGGTTAGCATTATAGAAGGGACCTCCAAGATCATCAACCTTCTGCACAATGCAAGAAACTCACAAATATCTCCCCACCACCACATACAAGCCCAGTAACCCCTTTCTATGCCCAGAAGATGGCAAACAAAAAAAAAGCCAGGTTGCTTACCTGTAACTGATGATCTTCGAATGGTCATCTGTGCATTCACACTCATGGGACAGAGCGCCTGCGCCGATCCCCAGATCGGTACCTACAAAGCCCGGGATTTTTTGCGCTTGGCACCCAGTGAGCATGCGCAGGAGCCCCAGCATGCATGCTCACCAGGATCCCACCAGTTCCTTCCTGACCACTAAAAGCCTCTAAAATAGGGAGACCGTCAACAGTGGGGAAGGAGGGTGGGTAGTGTGAATGCAAAGATGACCACTTGAAGATCATCAGTTACAGGTAAGCAACCTGTTTATCTTCTTCGTGGTCTCTGTGCTTCACACTCATGGGAGATTAGCAAGCCAGACATACCTGGAGGCAGGAGCAGACGGTCAACCAGAAGAGACAGCTTGCAGCACCACAGCTCCCAAGCAAGTCCTCTGCTGGGTACGCACATCCAGGGCACAATGCTTCATGAAAGCATGGGGAGAGGACCAGGTGGCTGCCATGCAAACGTTCGTCAAGGAGACACCCTTCAGGAATGCCACTGACATCGCCATAGCCCTAGTAGAGTGCCCACGGATGGGCCCAGGCAATGGCTTCTTCGCTAGCAGGTAACACAGTTTAATAGTTTCAGTAAGCCACTTCGAAAGCTTCTGAGACGAGATTCTGGAACCCAATTGGGAGCAGCATAGGACACAAAGAGATGTGGGTCCTGACGAAAGCCCTTAGAGCGGCTCAGGTAGAAAAGTAATGCACGCTTAACATCCAAGGTGTGCATCCGTCACTCTTCGTCTGAGGTAGGCGTAGGGTAAAACATAGGAAGCCAGACTTCCAAATTAAGGTGAAACTGGGAAACCACCTTAGGGAGAAACAAAACATCAGGAGCCAAAGATACCCCTGACTCATGAAAAACTAAATACAGGTGGTCACAACACATAGCCATGAGTTCCTCCACCCGTCTTGCTGACGTGATTGCCACCAAAAATGCAGTTTTCCAAGATAGGAGTTGCAGGGAACAGGTTGCCATTGGTTCAAAGCAGCGCCTGGTCAACCTATCCAAAACTAATGGCAAATCCCACAACTGTGCGGGTGATCTAGTCGGAGGGTGCAACCTGAGAAGTCCCTTCAGGAATTGCTTTGAGCGAGGATGGGCAAACACTGAATGCCCCTCAACTGAATCATATTGAGCTGATATAGCTGATAAACTTTCACCAAAGAAAAGGAAAGGCCAGCACCAACAAGAGACAAAAGAAAATAAAAAAAATCACAGGTAAGTCCACCCATTGGGGTGAGACTGCAGTATCAGCCAAAAAAGTACAAATTTCCCCCATTTCCTGTCATAGGAGATTCGGGTAGACAACTTCCTACTGTTCAGAAAAACATGGTGGACCCTATCCGAAAATCCACAGGATCGATGAACCACTCTGTCAACTTTAGGTGAGGTACGTTGTGGTGAAACACTTGATCTTGTGGTGAGGTACGTTGTGGTGAAACACTTGAAAGGAGGTCTGGCTCCACTGGGAAATGATGAAAGTTCCCTGTGCTAAGTGGAGCAAGATCGGAAACCAGTTTTGTCGAGGCCACCACGGCATGATTAGTATGCACCTCGGTTCCTCCCTCTTTATTTTGTTGACTACCCTTGCCAGCAGCGGAAGAGGCGGGAACAGGTAAAGGAAAAGACCCCTCCAAGGGATCAGTAAACCGTCCCCCAAGGAAGACGGGTCCATCCCCACCAGTGCAAAACAAGTGACACTTCTGATTCAGAGCTGTGGTGAAACATCGAACTGGGGATACCCCCACAGTTGAAACACTGGTTGAAGGAAATGCCACTGCATCTCCCATTCATGCGGAGACGCGGCTCCCCTGCTTAAGTAGTCCGCCTGCAGGTTGAGTACCCCTGGGAGATGGGAGGCCTTCACATAGATGCCCTGATCCAAACATTCCAACCACAGCTCTATCGCTAGAGCACAGTTTTCAGGAGACTGTCCCACCCTGTCTGTTGATGTAACAAAGGGCTGTAGTATTGTCCTTCAGCACAGCCACAGCCTTTCCTACTATTAAGAGGCGGAAGGACCGAAGAGCGAAATAAATCGCCAAAAGCTCCAGATAGTTTATATGGCAAAAAGTCAGCTGTAGAGACCATGGACCCCCACACACAGAGTATCCATGTGAACACCCCATCCCCATAGTGATGCATCCATGGTGATCATAACCGTCGTTACCGGCAGATAAAAAGGAGCTCCTTGACAGATGTTGTCTCTGGAGGTCCACCATTCCAGGGACCGGAGTATCGAGGATGGAATCCTGAACTTCTTTCGAGGTGAGTCCCGTAGGGGGCGAAACTTTTTGAGAAACCAAAGCTGAAGCCCTTGTATGCGGAGTTTCGCGAGCAACAACACGTTTGTAGTCGGCACCATCAGTCCCAGCAGCCGCTGCAACTGTTGTGCCATGGCCCATTTCCTGAATTGAAAAAGATGAATGAGGGTTATGATGTCCATTGCCTGCTGTTAGGGCAGAAAGGCATGATGAAGGTCCGTGTCCAGGAGAGCTCTGATAAATTGAACTTTCCTTGATGGCAGCAAGTGAGACTTTTTTTGTGTTAACATAAGAATATAAGAACATAAGACCAAGGGTATGGAGAAGGCGGAGAGTTGTAGCAATATGGCAGGACAGACGATTTTTTGAATCCGCCACAAGGAGCCAATCGTCTATGTATGGGAAGATGATTATGCCTTGAAACCTGAGGTGTGCTGCTACAACGCTCATCATCTTGGTAAACACCCACAATGCAGTACAAAGGCCGAATGGAAGGGCTTTGAACTGAAAGTGGTTGGAGCCTATCGCGAACCTGAGGAACTGCCTGCAAGATGGATGAATGCTGACATGGAAGTAGGCATTCTTCAGGTCCAAGGTCGCCATCCAGTCACCTTGGCAGATAAGGAGAAGGATTGTCTGTAGAGTGGACATCTGAAATTTCTGGTACACGATAAACTTGTTCAAATTTCGAAGGTCCATAACTGGTCTCCGTCCACTATCCCATTTGGGGACCAGAAAATAACGAGAGTAGAACCCCCCATTCTTGGCCACTGAGGGGACCGGTTCTATGGCTTGCTTCTGCAAGAGATTGCTCACTTCCTCTAGCAAAGGGGGGGAAGGAGGTGTGATGACAAAGATTGACTGAGTTGGGACCTGGACAAATTCTATCTTGTAACCCTCTGTTATAATGGAGAGAACCCATTTGTCTGTGGAGATGGACTCCCATGCAGGTAAGTGGTGATGGAAGCGGATGGCAGAAGTAGAAGCTGAAGCAAATTTGGACTTATTATTTCCCCGATAAGGAGATCTGCTCTCAGTCTGTGATGAATGCGGTCTCCAGGATTCATCAGGTGAGTATTTCTGATACGGTTTCTTGGGCCAGCGCTTATGCCACTGCTTAGACTTTCCAGCCCGAGAAGAGGCAGGGACGCCGAGGTTCCTTGAGGTTTTAATACTTTTGTCCATTTCCTGTAAAACACTATCGGTAGTGGAACTAAATAGACCTTTGCCCTCAAAGGGAAGGTCTTCCACATAAACCCTAGTGTCAGGCTGAAGGGCTATCGAACACAAACAGAAGTGACAGCATAACGAAATGGCAGAAGTTAGAGTCTTAGCAGAGACGTCCACCATATGTTTTGACGTGGCCAACTGTTGTTTAGCCACAGCAAATCCCTCCCTTTGCAGCTTCTTCACTACAGACCGCTTATCCTCACTCAGAGAGGACAATAAGGGTGTGAGTTGTTCCCAAATCAAGTACTGGTAACGTGCCATGCAGGCCAGCATAATTAGAGATTTTTACTCCCAAGAGTAAAAACGTCTGCCAGCGTTATTGATCTTTTTACCCTCTTTATCAGGAGGGGTGGAATGCGTCTTGCGAGCTTTCAAAGACGAAGAGACCACCACTGAATTAGGCTTGGGATGGTTGAAAAGAAACTCAGCACCAGCTTCTTGGACATGATACATTGGTCTAAACGTCACAAAGAGATCGGTGTGGATGCAGGCTTTGCCCATGGCTCCTTCACTTCTTGCAGAATGACCTTGGTAACCGGGAGAGCCACAGCTGTTGACGTGTCCCGCTGCATGATGTCAAAAACAGTATCATCGATGACTGGCTGTGATTGCACCACGGAGAGCGAGAGAGATTGTGCCATACGCTTCACTAGGTCCCCATATGACTTGAGATCCTCTGAGAGAGATATTGGAAGGTCATCTGCGATGTGAGAGTCCAGAGAAGGTTCAGCCTGACCCTTGTCTGAATCATTGGTACCAACTTCGGAATCCGACGTCGAAGACGCCTCTCTCATCTCAGAGCGTTCTGATAGCTATGGAGTCAAGGCATGCTTGGATGGGAGAATCGATGCTGACGGATGAACCTGTGAGTCCCCAGACCTCTCCTTACACCTCTTCAGGGGAATTGCTACCGATGCCGAGGGTATACAACGGACCGGCGAATGATGCGAGACCCTCGAGAAGTGGGAAACTTCCAAGCGTTGATCCCAGTCCAGTGGATCTTGGGGCGGGTACCACGGATATGGCAAAGGGTATGGATAAGCTCCAAACGAGCAAGGCCACTGACGCTGGTCCCACACCGGTGGCGGCGGAAACCTGCAGAGAGAAGCAGTCGACTCAACCTCTCTACTCCAAAGATGCCCCGTGCTGGAACAAAATGGTGCTAGGGGTTCGGACGGCACCGAAACCTCAATCTCCAACACCGAACCGCTGTTGCTCTGCTGGCGCGAACCAGACCAAGAGGAAAGAGTGTGCTGGGTCAAGTCGATCTCCTGCTCTGACCCCGAAAGATGGGTCGGTTGTGACCCAAGCCTGCCCGACACCAACGGACTTCTCCAACAGCTGGGTGATGCAAGGATTTTCTGTGGTGGAGCAGTTTGCACCGATGCTGAGTCTGTAGAAGCATCCCTACAAGGGAAAGGAGTGCGGGAAAGTTTGTTCTGATTCTTGCGCTTGTCCTTCGGTTTATGCTTCTTTGGGAGGGTTGACCGGGACCCAGAGTCGTCCCAATGCTTCTTTGTCGGGGTAGACTCACTGATACTTCGGAAAGTCACTTTGCAGGCCGATCCTGATCAGTTGGCATAACAGCCAACGCTTGAGACGACGGGCCCATCGAGGCCGAGGCTACAGACTGGGTTGTGTCACCCATCGATATCAAAGGGCCCGATGCCATTTTAGGCAGTAGAAGAGCCGATTGGACTAGAGCCTGGTCGCTCGATTTTTCCTCGTTTGTTTGGAAAATTTCAAGCAATGTGGGCACGAGTCAACACGGTGCCCCTCGCCCAGGCACAACAGGCAGAGGGCGTGACTGTCCGGGGGAGCAATCTTACTTCCACACTTCAGGCACCACTTGAAGAACCCCCAACGTTTTTCCATAGGCAGTGGGAACAGCGACAAGGGAGGGGGAAAATGCCCCGAAGGGCGAAGTCCAAACTAAAAGTCTTTTTTTTCCCCTAAACAAGGATGGAGAACTAAAGAAATCGACAGGCAAGAAGAGAGAAACCAAGAAGAAACTGTACGTAATGACCGGAGCACTGAAGAAAGATCCCTTCAACGCAGCGGTCAAGAAGGAACTGGCAGAATCCTCACGTCGGCCCTGGTGAGCATGCGTGCTGGGGCTCCTGCGCATGGTCTCTGGGTGCCGAGCATGCAAAATCCCAGGCTTTTTAGGTACCGATCTGGGGATCGGCGCAAGCGCTTTATCCCATGAGTGTGAAGCACAGAGACCACGAAGATCCTCCAGGATCCCTAGACAAACTGGCCTGGAGAAAAATTGCTGACTGACTCATCCGCATTTCCCTGGTCATGTAAGAAAGGGCAGAGTAAAGCAATACCATCACTTCGCATGCTCTGGACACTACACTTCTGTTCAGGGCTTTCTTTGTAGGAAAAGCCCAGCAGAAACTCATTTGCATATTAGGCCACACCCTGACATCACCATTGTTTTACACAGAACTTTTTGTAGAAAAAGCCCAGGACAGATTCATTTGCATTTTAGGCCACACACCCTGATGCCAAGCCAGCCAGAACTGCGTTCTTGTTCGTTCCTGCTCAAAAAAAGCCCTGCTTCTATTGATGCAGCCCAAAATTGCATTGGTTTTTTTAGCTACCTCATCACACTGCTTACTCATGTTCAATGAATGGTCCACTAAGACTCCTAGATCTTTTTATTTCTCAGGTCTTTAGAAAGATGTTTAAAGAGTCACCTTGGGTTCTTTAAACCTCCCATTCTTCCTTCTCTAGGAATAGTTTGTAATTGTGCTTTCAATATTTTGCTTTTAAAAAACTCCCACCCCTCTTGAACTCCCTTCTCCTTAAATATTTCTGACTATGTGATTCTACCCAGAATAACTTTATATTTGTCAAAATTCGCTTTCCTGAAGTCCATCCTATATGTCTGACTACCTACAGCTCTTCCCATCCCCAAGACTTCCCCCAAAATTACACTCTCGCTACTACCCAGGGTGCCTACTACTTTCACATATAAAGTCCATCATGGCCTTAGTCTCTCTTATTTGCGGGACCACTGCTCTCTCTATGTGCTGCTACAACAACTTTGCTCATATTATCAGGGCTTCTGCAGGTGCCAACCTACAAATGGGCAAAATCAGCAACAGTACATAAACATGTGCTCTCCATTGTGCCTTGCAGAATGGCAGCCTCAAGAAGGTCAGGAAAGCTCCCATTTCCTATGCTTTCCACAAACTATGCAAAACTGAACTATTCAAGATTACTTTTCTGCACATGTAATAAGGCTGCACTATACACAATAATTCTCAGACTGCGACTGTGGTCTATGTTGCTGTGTATAGCTAAATAAAATAAAAAACAGGTTGAAGAGAAAAGACCAAAGACAATTAGGCGTACCAGTTAGTTGGAAGTAAATGAAACAAGGATTAAAGAAGGAGAAAATTGAATTAATATCAGTGTTTTAAAATCCATATATAAATAGCAATAAGAAAAAGCATAGTGATGTGAAAAACAAGATGAAAAGTGGAGTTGGATAAGCCATACCCCACCCCCAAGAGGACCCACTGCAAGCATCAGATACAGTATTTTTATTGACTTGACTTTTCTAAATAACAAATTTTCTAAATAAGTAGACTTTAGTCCGTAAAACCATATGCTAGAATAAAAAATTTGCCTATCATTAATGTGCAACATGACTTTTCTTGTTGCAAAAGACTAACATGGCTGCCTCCTCTGGAACCAAAGTATCCTTATTACTTTGATTTTAATCGGTAAGATTAATGCCTTAGAAAAGGCACTGTTAAGAACATAAAACAAACATGTGAAAATATAACAGAGCCAGAGACAACAATACATTTTAAAGTGGTAATAAATATAGGTTGAATCATACAGTCATGGGCGTGTTCCTTGCTGCCTCTGACAATCTCCACTTCCTCAAACTGAAGTCAATGTGTGTGAAAAAGGCAGTTTCACATATTGTGACTAGCTCAGTTAGCAAAATTCTGGCAGCAATTATAAACCCCCTCACAATTCATCTAAAGTTATTTTGAAACTCCCAGAGTCTTGACTAACTCTGTGCTAGAGCACCGGCCACTGTTATGAGAAAAATTCATTTTCAGAGACTTAAGAGGAGAACCATTCCCTTTTCAGCAAATGCTGGAATGGGTATACCAAGTTTCAGCTTTCCACATTCTGTGAAAGTAACTGACACTGTCTACAAGTGAGATGCAACCTGCCCACACATCCTCATACGTACTTGCCTGCAAGTTAAGATCAGCATCAGAGGCTCTACTCTTTGTGCCCCCACCTTCTGAAAAAGGATGGCTAGCAACCAGAGACAGGGCACTCTCTATGGTGGTGCCTTAATGTGGAATGTCCTCTCATGCCAGTTCACCAGTTCACCTGGTGCCATTTATAGACAAACTGAGGGAAATTTAATTTGGCTAAGGGTTTTCTTAATCGTTTTATAATTTTTGTGGTCTTGTTTTTGTGCTGAAGTGCTTAACTGTTTGTATGTGAGCATGTGACTTATCTCACTGCTTTATATAGCTTTCTATTTTGATTTAATCAATTTGTAAATTTTATGCTTTTAATTCAATACCACGATTAACGTTGCAAGTCACTGAGCGTTCTTTAGAGAATATGGCTGAGATAGCAGTTATTTAAAAACTATCCCATGCAATTCTGTTAATTTCCATTATGGTATTTTTTTAAAAATTTAGGATGTACATATCAAATTGTCAGGATAAAAATATATCAACTATATCACACATTGGTGTGTACATCATCAGGTGGAAGCAAGAGATATGCACAACTTTAAACAGACCTGGAACAGAAATTTTGCAGGCTTCAATTTCATGCAAATACCAGTAAAGCTCTTTGTCCCATTTATTTCTTAGATGCTTCTACTCAACAAGTAAGATATCCAAGACCTCTAGGTTAAAGAAGCTTTCAGTATACAACTTCTTTGGATGACCACCCAGGACAAAGCAGATGTATAGTGTGCAAAGTTCAAATGATTAATTAAATGAAAGCAACACAGAGTTATAGGTGACAGAGTTAATTTAATTTCAGTCCTCTATCTCCTTAAACCCTAGCCCCTTGCATAATCAGATGTTACTTTATGGTTATAAAGTATACAGTACATGCTGATTGAAATAAGAGGAAGAAATCCCATACATTACCTGCGCTTCGTAGGTTAGGGTCTAAATCTGGCATCTCTTTACAAGCTTCAGGACTCACACTGTATATAGAGGCTCCTGCCTCATTAGTAATGCTGTAGGATTAAAAAAAAAAAGCCAGTCATCAAAACTCATGATCCAAGGTAGATGACAAATTTTTGACATTAATTAGAAATACATGCTTATCAATGGAGGGAAATAAAAGCAGAAACTGTATATAAAGCACACTTCAGTCAAACTGCATGCTGCAATCCTAAACATGCATACTTGGAGGAAGTCTGCATTGAAATGTATGAGATTAGCTTTTAACATTTAGGAGTTCTGTGCCAGACCTGTCACAATCATATATATGAACATCTCCAGGAATACATCAACACTCATTCGTGCCACCTTCTTCCTTACTTTCATCGCGTTAAGTGCAGGAATGTTTGTTTTATTATTTTTTAAAATGTTGATGTTACATAAATGTTCTCCTGTTCCCCCAGTACCAGAAAACCGCTTCTTTCTCCTCACTTACAACATACAACAACCTGCTGTGGGTATATGTCCCACGGACTTCAATCGCCTTATGTATGAGAGAGCAACAGAATATATACAGGGCTAACGCAGTGTCCTCATAAATGCTGATGGCCGCTTACACTCTAAACACACATAAAAATAGAAAAATCTAAAGCAAAAGCATATAAGTAGGCAGCTGAATGAGGCTGAATTGTAAAGCACTTGGCAAAACTGAAAAGTGCTAGAAGATAATTAGTACCAATTTATTCGTTCTCATATGCTTATTTATCAACACATTTAAATCCTGAATTTTTCCACAGCTGAAGGCGGCTTATGACAAAACCCCAAATTCTGCCCCAATCTAAAAGCATCATAAAATCTAATAAAATACAAAAAATATATATTATGTTCTTTATGCAATTCACATTTTCTAAAAACGAACAATGTGCACAATAATAGGACAACTTAACAGCCCTTTTACCAGAACCACCACCACAAGTCAATTTCTACTTGCTACCTATTAATTCTGAACTGTTAATCTGGCAGAGTTATCTGTAGCTATTTCGTTACAAAAATAAAACCTGCTCCAGTGAATGTAGGTCTGTCTACACACACACACACTTACACAGACTCAGCCACACACACCTGCATGTATGCAAAGGCATTCCTAAAAATAGTATACAAATGCAGCTTTTGAAAAAAAAGGGGGGGGGAGGATAAATGCTGCTGTTTCTAGTACTATCCTGTCTTACCACATAACTCGGCATTCTACGCAGCTATCTCTTTAGCAAGCTACCTGAGCCACATCACTACATGCAAAGCACATACCAGTCCTGAAACACAAACTTACAAGGCAAGAATATCAGTTTTCCACTGCTTAGGCACACGCAAATGCTCTCATCATTTTAGACAGCACCAGCTATACAGGTAAGGTAAATACAGGATTGAACTTTCAACATTATTAGAAGACTAATTCACACATATTGTGAAGAGCATCAACTAAGAGAAAAATAAGTCATTTTTACCTGCGACAGAACTTTAGACAGTCAGATACTGGTAGAAGACAATGACATTTCTGTTCATTGCAAGGAACTAGTCAATCAAAAGATCTACAGGTCAGATATAATTGGTTTCAGTTTTATTCATACATTCCATCAAACCCTGTACAGCTGCTGCATTTGTCAAATAATTGCTTATTACCAGGAAGATTTTATAAATACACAAATAATGGTTGGGTAATACTAAAATATTAGAGGTAACACAAAAGAATCTAGTCAAAAGGCAGAACAATGTTTATATTACATGTTCTGCCTTTTGACTAGAGTCTATTGTGTTACCTCTGCTGAAGTTTTTAGTATTTTTTATTTTTTAGTATTATGTTAGTATTATTTTTATACATATACACACACTTTAAAAACACTAAATGATACAGATTGGTCACAACATACCCAGAAAACACAACACACTCCCATAAAATGGAGAATAATTTTTAAAAAAATCATAAATACAAAAAAAATTTTTTTTTCACAAGTGATGAAGCTTTAATTTTATATATACACACAGGCCTGGGAAATGTGAAGCTTATGGAGGAAAAACATATCTATTCTGCTTCAACATGACACTGTCCCACATTCCATCCTGCATAAAAAACATTTACAAGTGATGCATTCTCTACTCAAAGGCAATTGTCACATTGCTTTTGAAAACTGTGATTCTAAAAGCCTCAGTTAATATATTTGCTTAAATATCAGTGCCCAGTTAAGACCACACTACAGTTTTTACAAAGGGAAAACATTCTCAGGAAGTCAAGGAAAAAACCCACACACAATAAATAGTATCTTATTAATATTCAATTATAGACTTAATTGTTGCCAACATTCTAGTCAGCTGTACTGGGAAATGGCTATTAAAAGTTACCAAGGATGATGCTTTCTCACTGAAGTACATTCAAATACAATCAAAGGTTAACAGAAAAGTAGGACTGGAAATTCATGCACAACAACATCAATCATCATGCTGCTACAATTGTCACCACACAGGGCATAATGAAATAGCCATTTCTAGTTAAAAGTATGTTGAATCAATAAATTACATGCAAAAAAGTAAACAAAATGAAAAAAAGAGAAATGCTTCACTGACAAAATACATATTAGGCAACTGTTTGCGTAACTCAGACTACTTTTTCTAAAAATATTTGCACAAAGAAAATACAGAAAGTATGACAGAAGCAAATGAGACAAGCTCTTAGGCAAATAATGTATTTTTAAAAAAAAACTGCAGAAAAGTGATTTATCTTCCATCCTAGCAAACAAATGGCAAAATTGGCACAAAATATGTGCAACAAAACAGCTCACAAAAAGTTAGATGACGATTTTTTTTTTTGGAAGTCAAATTTAATAGGGGTTTTTCTGCAAGTTTTTAAATAACTGTTACAGAAAATTCTTCTCATCATAAATATAATTTCTCTGCAGTTCATATTTGAAAATGCAATCATACAACAAGCAGCTACAATTATTAGAAAGGACAAGTGGGTAACAAATGTATTAGTTTCACCAGTTCTTGGCCAAACTTTTACAGTTACTAGGGTTTCTTTTTAAGCTTGGTTGCTTATGGAAGTTAGTAAACTAAATTTATTCTTATAACAGCTATCAATTACTTTGCTTCAAATGCTGTAGGACAAGCCAAGGAGGAAGATCTCATTGTTTATAGTTCCAGGGAACATTAAAAAGAAATGAATAGAATACTGACTGCAGAAAAGACTATGGAGGTTTGGACTCTGGAGGTTTCACATTTGAGAGTAGATAGGCAAGACATTTTAAAGAAAATATTTACGGAGTAAACACTAGCCAGTTGAAATAAGCAGACAGATGTTCTAATCCAGAGAACTGCAAGCATTATCCCACCCCCCTTCAGTTTACTGTTGCAATGAATGAGGGATAAAGGCAGCCAAAGAGATGGCAATGCTGATAATGTCTTTGATAGCTTATACATAGTGAGCACACAATCCCAGGTGCTGGATAGAGTTCACTTTTCCCCTCCAGAGCAATCTGTGCAGTAGTATAGGGGAAATCAAAGCACAGAAACTTGTGCTTGTGTGTGGAACAGCTTTGTCGGATTGTCACAAATGTAGTCAAATCCTGCAGATTGTAATGAGATACATGTAAACATATCCACATATTAAAAGATTTGCACAAATGATAAAACAATTTTTGTTTTGCAGATTGACAGTAAGAAATTCACACAGTATAAAAAGATATAAAAGTCAGCAGATATCCAGGATTAGATTGGTCCACGTACTTTTCCCTCTGAAGCTGAATATATGGAAGACAATTTTTAAACAAGGTATAGTGGAACAATTTATTATAGAGGGAAAGTTACTTTTTCCGTTAGACTACAGTAAAAGCAGGGGGAGGGAATTAAGCATGGACTCAGCAATCTCTGTACCTCTATTTCGTAGTCTGATACCTGCACAAAATTATATAATACATAAAACAGGTGAAGCAGAGCCTTTGGCTGTGTTTTTATTTCTATTTGTGCTGCATACGCAGATTCTTTTAGTTACACAGAATTCACTGTGTGTATAGAATATCTAGGCAGAATGTCGTATGCTTTTACACTAAAATGTCCAGCAGCCCAATCAAAATACACTGAGCTGCCTGCCTGGTTTTCTGGTCAAACTCCCACAATCTTAGGGGGCCATCTACAGAATGAAAATAAATCTGGAAGCAGAGTTCTGTGGGGAAGAACTATGGAGACTGTAAAATAAATGTTCAGTCAATAAGAATCTAAAGGGCATCTCACAAGCTTATCCTAACAACAATTGGTCAGATAAACAAAATTTCGGTGAAATTGTCAACTACAATGACCATGTGACAAAAACTAGCCCCAACCACCCATCGATTGCATTTCTTTCCATGCCACATAACAAACCTCTTTTCCAACCTAAGGGAATTTCCAAAATGAAACAGAGTGTAACCTCTTTGAAGAAAAAGCCAGGGCTAACTTCGTAGCAGGAGCTCCTTTGGATATTAGACCACACACCCCTGTTGTAACCAGTTCTCCAAGAGCTGACAGTAGGCCCTCTAATAAGAGACCTATAAGCTCTTGGAGATGTTGCTGTCTCAGGGGAGCTCACAGACTAAACATCTACTTCTTGGATTCAAATCACAAACTCTTGTGCAGTGACATAGGTTTCAGATTCTGTTGAATGTGGCCAAAGACTCCTCAAGGTCCAAAGGCCCACTCTTGGATATACTCATGATTAACATTTAAAAGCAATTTATTTTAAAAGCAACAAATTTCAGAGGGTTAGATGTCAGTTTGCTGTGGCAAAAACAGCACATTAAAAAAAATCATGTATATACTTTCATGAGTCCTAGCCCACTTGTACCTCACAATATGGCCCCTGGCTTGCAAACACTAATAGCCACAGTAAATCTGTCAGTCTTTATGATGCCATGAGACACTAACCGATTTCCCACTAGCCTTATGCCACTCTCATGCTCCTCTTCTCCGTGGGGCTTCTGTCAGATTTCACACTATCTGCCCCGGGGCTGCAACTAGCTTCACCTTTTTCGTGTGGCAAACTGTGTGAAAGAGGCAGAGCGAATTGCAGCGTTGGGGTAGATAGTGTGAATCTGACAGAAGCCCCGCAGAGAAGAGGAGAGTGAGAGCAGCATAAGGCTAGCGGGAAATCGGTCTCTATTTTAAGAACATAAGAACATAAGAGAAGCCATGTTAGATCAGGCCAATGGCCCATCCAGTCCAACATTCTGTGTCACACAGCGGCCAAATATATATATATATATATATATATATATATATATATATATATATATATATATATATATATACACACACACACACACACACACACATACACACTGTGGCTAATAGCCACTGATGGACCTCTGCTCCATATTTTTATCTAACCCCCTCTTGAAGGTGGCCATGCTTGTGGCCGCCACCACCTTCTGTGGCAGTGAATTCCACATGTTAATCACCCTTTGGGTGAAGAAGTACTTCCTTTTATCCGTTTTAACCTGTCTGCTCAGCAATTTCATCGAATGCCCACGAGTTCTCGTATTGTGAGAAAGGGAGAAAAGTACTTCTTTCTCTATTTTCTCCATCCCATGCATTATCTTGTAAACCTCTATCATGTCACCCCTCAGTCGACGTTTCTCCAAGCTAAAGAGCCCTAAGCGTTTCAACCTTTCTTCATAAGGAAGGTGTTCCAGCCCTTTAATCATTCTAGTTGCCCTTTTCTGAACTTTCTCCAATGCTATAATATCCTTTTTGAGGTGCGGCGACCAGAACTGCACACAGTACTCCAAATGAGACCGCACCATCGATTTATACAGGGGCATTATGATACTGGCTGATTTGTTTTCAATTCCCTTCCTAATAATTCCCAGCATGGCGTTGGCCTTTTTTATTGCAAACGCACACTGCCTTGACATTTTCAGTGAATTATCTACCACGACCCCAAGATCTCTCTCTTGGTCAGTCTCTGCCAGTTCACACCCCATCAACTTGTATTTGTAGCTGGGATTCTTGGCCCCAATGTGCATTACTTTGCACTTGGCCACATTGAACCGCATCTGCCACGTTGACGCCCACTCACCCAGCCTCAACAGATCCCTTTGGAGTTCCTCACAATCCTCTCTGGTTCTCACCACCCTGAACAATTTAGTGTCATCCGCAAATTTGGCCACTTCACTGCTCACTCCCAACTCTAAATCATTTATGAACAAGTTAAAGAGCATGGGACCCAGTACCGAGCCCTGCGGCACCCCGCTGCTTACCGTCCTCCACTGCGAAGACTGCCCATTTATACTCACTCTCTGCTTCCTATTACTCAGCCAGTTTTTGATCCACAAGAGGACCTGTCCTTTTACTCCATGACTCTCAAGCTTTCTAAGGAGCCTTTGATGAGGAACTTTATCAAAAGCTTTCTGGAAGTCAAGGTAAACAACATCTATCGGGTCTCCTTTGTCCACAAGTTTGTTTACCCCCTCAAAGAAATGTAACAGGTTACCCCCTCAAAGAAATGTAACAGGTTAGTGAGGCAAGATCTTCCCTTACAGAACCCATGCTGAGTCTTCCTCAATAACCTGTGTTCATCAATGTGCCTACTCATTCTGTCCTTGATAATGTCCTTGATTCTGTCCTTGATAATGGTTTCTACCAACTTTCCCGGTATTGAAGTCAGACTGACTGGCCTGTAATTTCCTGGATCTCCTCCTGAACCCTTTTTAAAGATGGGGTGACATTTGCTACCTTCCAGTCCTCAGGAACAGAGGCAGATTTCAATGAAAGAGTACTTTTAAGAGTACTTGTTACAATTTCCATGTTATCTCTCATAGTACTGGCAGCCCCACCTATCTCAGTTGTTTTAAGTTATTTGTGCCTTTGGCACGCTTATAACAATAGTTGCTCAGGAAAATATGGGTGCTCCTGCGAAATAATCATATGTAGTTTGGCACAAAATGGTCAGAATGGATTTGAGCCACTTTAAATAGCTAGGCATTTAACCATTTAACTTTTTTAAATGTAGTGCAACATATTACACTGTAAAGTTTGCCTTCCTAAGGAAGTAAGCAAAATAAGCGTTAGTCCACAGCAGGCTCTTCAAAACAGTTTCTTAACTATTCCAATTTACCCTTCTCTTTTAGTCAGATAAACTTGCCTTTTATAGGCATGCTTCAAATCTGACACACCCAAATATGGACAGTTTACAATTTCATGTAAAAAGAGAAAGAGGACATGAAGTACTGCAGTATATGCCAAGAATATGAACGCTTCATATGCTTTCTTCTTCCACACATAATAAAGCTTTAAACAAAGGAAAAGAGGTTCTCTCACACATCACCTCCCTCTGTAGCCAGACAACATAGATGCAATCCTGACACAGCTATATAAAAGGTCTATTCAGTTCAAGATAACATTGTTGTTTATATTTGGATAGAAATGTTTTAATATTTTCTGCTCCCAACCAAATCCAATCTCCTCTGTCCTGTGTAAGCTCTCAGCATTATATTTTTCTAGCAGGACTAAAGCTTATTTGAATAAACTATTCCATTCTATTTACATAGATATTCTCAGAAACAAGACCCGCATACAAACCAAATCAAAGAAACCCTTGTGAACAGCCTAAATCTCATTTAAAGTTATCAGGTTGGTCATAAATGGCATTATGCCCTGGCTAGTCCTTGAACAGTGTTGCATTAGCACCATCTGGTGATTGACTATGGTTACTGCCAGGGAGTTGACAGAAAATAAAGGGAAGATTCTACTCTATCACTTGGAGAATCTAGATCAGAATCACTGAAATATTCACAAGAAGATGCTATTAATCATGTTTTCTGTATCATATACACAGATATGGATTTTGTTAAGGAACAATATTTTCTAGACTTAAAGCTTTGGAAAGCTTATAATTTCACTAAAATGGCACAGAAATAGATCAAAAAATTTAAAAATCCAAGAAAAATAGGGGGATTTAAGCCATGGCTAGGGATATTGAAAGATCAACATGAAAATACATTAACTGAATAGGACAAAATAAAGAAAAGGCAGGATTAATGCAGAACTTTACATAAGAGATGAAAGGATGACAGGTTCTTTAAAAGAAGGGTCTTTTGCAAAAGAACCTGCAGTTTTAGAAAGTGAATTGAAAGCTGCACTCAAAGCAAACGGGAGAAATAAATCACCAGGAGTAGATGGGAGACCAATAGATCTATTTCAAACCACAAAAACAGAGTCCAGCAAAACCTTAACAAGAATATGCCAACAAATATGGGAAACAAAACAATGGTCCATAGATTGGAAGTGTTGAGTCTATTTATAAATTTTGAAACAAAGAGATGTCAAAGATTGCAGCAACCTACTTTAGAGTGACAAATTTCAGACCCTCCCATTAATTTCTCATGCAAGCAAAGTAATGTTCAAAATTTTACAAAAAAGGCTGTTACCTATGGAACAAGAGATGCCAAATGTTCAAGCTGGATTCAGAAAATGAAGAAGCACTAGAGCACATTCAGCAAATTGGTTACTGAAGCATATGAGAGAATTTCAGGGGGGGAGGGGAACTCAGCTCGTGTTTCATATAAAAGCTAGGAAAGTGTTTAATAGAAAAGCTACTGTTAAGGTTGGGCAATTAAGAAAGCTGACAGGAAGGCAGTTGATTCATATGAAATGTAGTGTTGGAGGAGGGTTTCACGGATACCATGGACCACCAAAATGAAAAATAAGTGGATTCTGGATCAAACCATGCCTGAACTCTCCCTAGAAGCTAAGATGACCAAACTGAAGCTATTGTACTGTGGTTACATTATAAGACAACAGTCAGTGGAAAAGACAATAATACTAGGACAAGTTGAATGGAGAAGAAAAAGAGGAAGACACTGCCTTCAGGTTGCAAGACCTGAACAAGACTATTAATGATAGGATGTTGGTTGTCATTAATTCATAGTGTTGTCATAAGCTGAAAGGGACATCATGGCATATTACACATTCATCCATTTTATAAGTATCTGCAGCTATATTCACATTTTAATGCAATGTATGAAGGTTTTCTCCTAAGGACTACCATCTGTGTCATTATAGTTCATGCCACCCTATGTTAGCCACTGCTAATTCTCCAAAAAAGTAACTAGTTCTCCTTTGAATTGAGGTTTTTTTTTTAAATTGGCCATTACATTGGTTCCCTTGAAACAAATCTAGTTAGATTGAAAGGCTGTCACTTAGAGGAGGGAAGAGAGCTATTCCTGTTGGCAGCAGAGGATAGGACTCATAATAACGAGTTTAAATTACAGGCAGAAAGATACCAGCTGGATACTAGAAAAAAAAAGGGAGGACCCACAAAACTCACAGAGGGGGAATCCCCTTATGACTCATAGGGCAGGAGACTTGCTGGGGGAGATGAAACACTGCTGCTCAGACTGGCTACTGACATTTTCCTCTACCACAGTGGCCAGCATATTCTGCTGTCACTGCCAAACCTGGCATGGCTGCCAGGTATCTTCCACTGTTGCAGCTAAACTGCAGCAGTGGCCAGGACATGTCCTCCACCACAGCTGGGCCGCATCAACCCAGGTGTCCTCATCTTCTCAACCAGGCCCAGTGTGGTTGCCAGTGTATTCTGCTGCCACAGCCAGGCCCAGAAGCCAACATGTTTTGATGCTAAGGCCATGCCTGCCATGGCTGCCAGCAGATGTGGCCAGGCCCACCTGTAGTGGCTCTGCTCTCATCAGGTAAGAGAACTGTCTGCACGTGCACAGACAATGCAATTGCATTGGGGGGGATGTAGTTTTGTTTAGATTTGGGATTTTTCTGCAAACCTGGGTCCCCCAAGTTTGCAGAAAAATTGCTTTAGTGTCCACGTGGCCCAAATTTGAGGATTTAGATATCTGCAGATGGTGGTCACATGTCGCTAATACTATACAGATTTTTTAATGTTAGAAATGGTTCAGCAGTGGAATCAGCTGCCTAGGGAGGTGATGAGCTCCTTCTCACTGGCAGTCTTCAAGCAGCAGCTGCACAAATGCTTATCAAGGATGCTTTAGGCTAATCCTGGGAGGAGGAGGCTTGGTTTTTATACTCCACTATTCACTACCTAAAAGAGCTGCTTATGATTGCCTTCCTCTCCCCACAACAGACTCCCTGTGAGGTAGGTGCAGCTGACAGAGCTCTGTGAGAACTGTGATTGACCCAAGGTCACCCAGCTGGCTTCATGTGAAGTGGGGAATCAAACCTGGTTCTCCAGATTAGAGTCCACTGCTCTTAACCACTACACCATACTGGCAAATATTTTAGGATGCTTTTTCCAAGCTCCACAAAAATTCCAAATCTCCAACAAATTCTGGGCCTTCACATCACTATATACTTTAATGAGCATAGGAGTGTGGACATTACAAAAATAGAACTTTCTTTTACAAAGTACACTTCAGGCCACATGCTGATATTCCCAGCACATTATTAGAAGATAGCTATGATAGTTACACTGAAATAGAAGGATTTAATAAGTCTTGTACCAGTTATATGGCAATAAAAGGAGGCTGTACTTGAGAGTTCTTGGTGGACAGGTCCTTGGCTCCATTAGATCATGCTTTCTTTTGACAGACTAAAAGGTCATCTCTTAAAATCAGCACCCAAGCCCAATTATTTCCCTTGTTACATCTGTGCAACCCTGTTATCATTTGTAGATGGCAAACATGATATCTAGAAATGGGGGGGGGGGGCACTGATATACATTCTGTGACAAGAGGTTATGTCCTTTACTCAAAGATGATAAATGAGGTATGATTAGCTATAGCTTAGAAAGCTCTTCAGCACAGGCTAGACCAACTACAAGGTGCAAGTCACCACACAGAAATGGACAATACAGCATTGTATACAAAAGCAACATATTTTTGTACAAATAAAACAAATTGATCACAAGATTACTAACAGATTTTAAAGTAGGATTGAACCTTGTACCTTTTTAGAAAACCACAGAAGTATCCAGCGAAAAAATTAAAATTCCATACCAAAATTAACCCAAATTCTGTCTCAACCAAACCAGAATTTTACTTTTAAAGCCTTGCGCAGCCTGGGACCAATATACCTGCGGGATCGTCTCTCCCCATATATGTCCTGGAGGTCACTTCTTTGGCCTCCCAAGATCTCCTGACAGTCCCCAGCCCAAGAGATGCCCGTCTTGCCTCTACCAGAATCTAGCAAGTACCCAAATTAGCTTTCAGCATCTGTAATGTGTGACATATGAGATACTACAGAAAACAAGAAGAACAGTTGGTTTTACCCTTCACTACCTGAAAGAGTCTTGGAACAGCTTAAAATCATCTTCCTCTCCCCACAACAGGCACCTTGTAAGGTAGGTGGCACTGAGAAAGCTGTAACTGACCCAGCTGGCTTTCTGTGGAGGAGTGGGGGATTAAATCTGGTTCTCCAGATTAGAGTCCGCCACCCTTAATCACTACACCAAACTAGCTCTCAGTGAAATGCGACTTCCACAACTCCTCTCTCACTGTAGCCCAAAATGATCTCTGAAATGCTGCTCCTGAGGGACATTGGACCCCCTAGAATCTTATGAGAGGGGACTAAGTGAGTGATTCAGAATTTTACTGCAGAATTCCAGAGCCTATGTTAACCTTCTTAACCATGAGAATAGTAAGTAGCCCCTGGTGTGGGGAAGAGTGTTTTAATGGACTCATATCAAAAGAGAGCTGATCCAACTAGTATGTGGGTCCTAGGCATTTAAGGGCTTTAAAGGATGAAAATCAGCACCTTCAACTGAACTGGGAAGCTCAGTAGCAGCCAATGTGCATTGTGAAGAAACTCAGTAATATGAATGGTCAAACATACTAACATTGAATTTATTTTTTTCAGTCCCCAAATGGCTGGTGTAGTTGTTAAGTGTACGGACTATAATCTGGGAGAATGAGGTTTGATTCCCCACTCATTCACACGCAGCCAGTGGGGTGACCTTGGGTCAACCACAAGTTCTCAGCAGAGCTGTTCTTGAAAGAGCAGTTCTTGAAAGAGCTATCTCAGCCCCACCTGGCTCAAAGGGTATTTGTTGTGGAGAAGGGAAGGAAATTGTGAGCCACTCTGAGACTCCAAGTAAGAATCCAATCTCTTCTTCTATTCTACTGTGCCCCATGATCTCTTTCTTAGGAAGTTGCTTTGGGTCTCATTTCAGGAGAAATTAGGTAAGAAGCATAATAAATAAATGTAAATCATTTGTTATCCATCATCTGGCACCAAATTTCACTTGACATAGTTTTAGCTAGTCTCCAATTTGGAGAGATCGTTTGGAAGGTCTTCACTGTCTGCTTGGCATATGACCATATATTTATTTACTTGGTGTCTTTTTATACTGCCTTTCATTCAATAATCTCAGGGTGGCACACATGATTTCCCCATACTCCATTTTATCCTAACAATCCTGTGATGTAGGTTAGGCTGAAAAAGAGAATGGCTGACCAAGAGAATGGCTGTTTCTGTCTTACTGTTAAAAGCCTGACTCCAGATAATTTATGAATAATTTAAAGAGTGCCCAACCCAGCACAAATTCCCAGGAGACTGCATTGCCTAATTTCTCCTAAAGTGAAAGTCTATTATAATTAACATGCTAAAAAGTTTCTATGACCCCTTCATAGAAACCATGCTGATTCTCATCCAGGAAGTCTTGCCCCCTTTTTTTTTTACCATCAGCTTCATTATTTTTCAACCATGTATCATTGTATCTGAAGAACTGTGTGTGTGCACATGAAACCTTATACCTTGAATAAAACGTTGCGGTCTTAAAGGTGCTACTGAACTCTTAACTTTATTCTGTTGCTTCAGACCAACACGGCTACTCATCTGGATCTATTTTTATAATCAGTCACATCACACTTTTGAAACCAAGGGAACTTGCAAAACAACTGCTGACATGGCCTGAAGGTCTACTGTTTAGGAGGGTCAATATGCACTGGGCTTACTGAAGAAGGCAAAACATTCCCAACATGTGTATGCAAACGCATTCAACAAATACAAGTATATGTTTGGCCAGTGACTACAAAATGAAAGCACTATAAAATCTGGAAGCAAATCAGCATGGTGGAGGGTGGTCAGCCAGTTGCCCTTAATGAACACACAAATCAAGACACTTCAGTCCTAAAGGAATGCCCTTTTCTCAGGCAAGCAGGAAGTCAAAATTCTTTCTGAGATATTTCATGCTGTACACTTTCTTTATGCACAGGCAAATGGAACTCACAGGACTGAGTCTACTGCCTTCTTGGTTCTGGAGAGTCTTCATGTAGTATTGTGCAAAGCTCCAGTATGTCAACATGCTGCTGATACCCCACCCCCAAATCACCAGAGACTGCTGACTGAGACAATGCACTCACCAGGCTGGTCCTGCTGTCTCTAGAGAATGTGACCATGTGACCTTCATCAGTCTCCAGCACCAGCAGCTGAGAGGTCAGGAGCTGAAGCCTCTTCCTCTTGAGAAGGTTCACCCCTTGCTAATTTCATTTTGAAGCTCGTTTGTCCATTTCTAGCAATGGCTGTCTAACAATTGAGACTGAGCTATGGCTCCTGAAGCATACTCCATGTATGCGCCAAAACAGTGAAACATAATTCCCCATCTCACTCATCGCTTTCCTCTAAGGCTGATTCTCAACGCATTAATAAAAGAAATGTGTTTCCCTCTTATGAAGCAAAAGCATTCCCATTTAGTCCTTGTATGGATTTAAATCCCCACTTGAACTCACTCAACAGTTTTCATTGTTCTTCTCCTAAAGCTATGCAAACATTATACAAACACAGACTTTCAAGGTTATGCCAAAGGAGCTCTTGCAACATTTGGTGAATGAAAAGAACATGAATTTGCAACTGTATTTCTGCATATGTATTGGAGGGGGGAGGTTCACTGCTGTCCTCAACAGACATTAATAGAAAAATAGAAAAGGACATGAAAGCTTATTTCAGACTTGAGTGCCTGACAATTTCTGACCCCCTCCTCACAAAAAAAAAAAAACCAGCAAAGCTTCCACTTTAGACTGAAGCAACACAGTGGCTGTCATACAATTTAATGAATTAGGTGCAATCAGGACTGAAAATTTAAACTGGCTAATGCATCAATATTGGTCCCTCTTTTAAAGGATGATCTATTGGGGGGGGGGGGGATACAAAGATATGTCTGAGCTTTGTAAATGTAAACATGGAATACACTGAACTATTAAATCAGAGGCATCTGGTATCAGCTTAATTTTGCATATTTCTAAACCAAACATGGCCTTCTCAAAGGCAATTTCTTGCCAATTTCTTCTTGAGAGTTAAAACACATTTTTGGTGTGTGTTTAAACACATGTGTACACAGATAAATAAATGAACTCAACTCCAATTAGTTTTGCAGAATGTTAGATTGACAGCTTGCAATGCCAAAGCCAAAGCCAAGCCCAATGCAAAAAAGCCCTGGAGGCAATATAGCGGCATCCATTTACACCAGAACCCCATTTGGCAGCTAAACCTGAGAATAAATTTGGACGCCAGCTACGGGTCAAGGGAGGTGGCATGTGTCTCAAAAATAATGCATCTCAGAAGGGAACTGTCAGTCTCTCAGTGTTGGTAAATCCTTGCCATGGAAATGTATATAAGTTATACACAGGGGGCAGGGGGGGAGGGCGAGAAGCAGCCTTATTATTTGACACTTAATTTGAGGTAAGTTGGATTTATGTCCAATTTTATTATTTTGTTAACCTTAGGATCTCTTGGAATAACTTGTGTATCAGCTACTGACATATTTAATCATTTTCTCACATTCTATAGTGCTCTTGAAATCCCTCCTCACAATAAATTTAGAAGTGTCAGGGAAAGTTCAGTCAACATTCTGAGCCCCAGAAACCTGAGAAATTAAGAATGCACTGCCAAAGTACAGCTCTCTTTTCAAAACTTTGTTCACCTATCAGTCATGATACACTGATTCACTCCAGCCTACAAGTACATGTGGTATTGGCTGCTTGCTCGCATCTAGCCTAGAATTCCAGTATAGTAGGAGAAAGCACACATATTTGTTATAAGGCTTAAAAAATGGCAAGAAGACAGACAAAAGTATCAGCAACATTAGACTAAAAATCCTTCTAAATCCCTAAAGATACAAAAGCACATAAAAACTACAAGTGCTGGAAATCTCAAGACCCAAATGGAACCTTCTTTCATATGTGGTGGACTTGTAAAAGGCTCAGGTAGCACATGTTGCCAGGCTGGCATTCTTCCAACTTTGCCAGGTTAGGCAACTTGCCTATCTTTCTAGCCCTGAGCTTGACACAGTGATCCATGCCATGGTCACCTCAATACTGGATTACTGTAACTCACTCTACATAGGGGTAGCCCTTGAGGCTGATCCAGAAATTATAGCTTGTTCAGAACACAGCTGCAGTGGCTTCAAATTGAGTAGCTGATCCACCCCTGAGCACTTGGAGCTGGCCAGAAGCAGGCAGTGGGGGAGGAGGGAGGGAAGGAGGGAGGGAACAGGGAGGCAGACGGGCCAAGCCAGCTCGCTCATTCCATACAGTCTTCCCGGAGGAGGGCAAGAGACCAGCCTCAGCCTCCCCATTGCCTCCTGCCCTGGCAAGCCTTGGTGGCAAGGGAGCTGGGTGCTTGGAGTGTGGGGCAGACACGGGGAAGTGGAGTCACATTGACCCACCAGTCTAAGGGGCTGAATTCCAAGGAGCATGCAAGGCAGAGCTGCCCCGGCTTAGTGGACTGTGGATGGGAGAGGTGTACCAGCAGCTTTTGCTGGGGAGGGGGAGAAGGCGGCTGAAAGGACCTTCTTGGAAGGAAGCTCCCAAAGCACTGAAATAAAATGTGCGGGGTTTAAATTTTCAGTAAACATCCTTAGGACTTGCGTATTAACAATGTGTCTGTTTTTTTAAAAAAAATAATAATACTTGACATGTTTTATAAATTGTGGATTGATTTGATTACTTAGATTATCTTTGGCCTTACATTCAGCAAGAGAAAATGATAAGTGCATGACAAGGAGAAATGGTCCGCTGGAAGAGGAAAGAATGACATGAATCTTATTCAGGCTTAAGTCAAGAAAGTGATGTTAGAACCTTTCTTTTTATCCTAACAACAACCTAGTAAGGAAGGCTGAGAGAAGCGAGAGAACTGGGAGAGTTCTGTCTGTAGGCAACTTTTAACATTGAGGAACTTTCCAAAAAGCTATCCTCCCCTTTCTCTTTCTCCCCTGCCCCACAGGATTTCTCAATGCCCTACCACCCAAATTTTCTGGCTATGCCTCTGGTGTAGTAGTAAAGAAATACACTGAAAGATACAGAATATGTTAAAGTCTAGATTCCCAGTGGAAGCCAAGAGCATGCTATTAGGTGTTCTGCCTAACAAATTATAAAAAAATTTAGCAGAGCTATTCAAATACATGTCGACAATGGCTAGAACTATTTACACAGCAAAATAGAAACTAGACATGGGAAAATAAACTTGATGAACATGCAGTAATTACAAAATTAACAATCTTTTTGAGAAATCTATTATGAAATCTGAGGAAAGATGGTGTATTATATATGTATTATGCTACCAGGAGACAAACTGAAAGTGAGAAAATATCAGATACAGATGTATGGTAATGGAATAGTAGAAGTAGAATTAAAATCTGTTCTATCCCAAATATAAATGGGATCTCTGTGAGATATATAATATTCTTTTACACTATGATATACCACATATTTATTAAAAGTTCTAATGAATATGATGTGGTGAAAATAGGTTAACATTGAATGTGTAGTAAAGATGAAACCAGTGTAGTCAGATTAATTATGAAGCTTGAAATTTAAAACTTAAATGATGGATACAACTGTATCCCAACAGAAAAAATAATTATTGTACTTTATAGATAATACCATAAAATTATAATAAAGGAAATGAAAGGGAAATTATTCTCTGGCCTATACATTATGTACTACATGGCTGTCTTCAACAAATGTAATTATGTTGTATAACCCTTCCCCCACCCCTTTTCCCCTTTTTTGTACCCTCACTGCTTTTCAATAATGATGATAATGATAATATCCTTCTAAAACCCAATGGAATTTAATAAAACATGGCATTGCAACCACCTTCCACTTGACAGAATACATTTTATTGCAGTAATCTGTGCTCTGTTAGCATTTGTCAACAGTACTACTGGTTTTTATTATTATTAATCATTATTGTTTCAGGACATTGTAGGTACTGGAACTGGCTATTAACATCTTGCAGCAAAATCTCAGCTCACAATAATGAAATGTATCATCATACCAAAGAGGGATGGAGTCACTATTAAGGCATCAGCTATAATCAAGATGGAAGAATAAAAGTCTTCTGGATCAAGTCCAAGAACCTCAACTAGTTGACTTCTTTTGTAAGGAAGACAACGTTGTGTGTCAACGGGGGGAGGGGGAGGGAGGGATCAGCAAGACAATCATGTGAAGTTGCAATTATGTAATTAAAAATCTAGCCACAATGTGCAAAGATGATGGCAGAAAGTGCTGTCAAGTCATAGCCAATTTATGGCAACCCTGAAGATTTTTCAAGCAATACAAGAACAGCAGTAGTTTGCCATTACCTGCTTCTGAGTAACAACCCTGGGCTTCCTTGGTGGTCTCCAAGAGCCAAGCCTGCTTAACTTCCAAGACTTGACAAGGTTGAGCTAGCTTGGCCTAGTGCACTGTTCATTAAAAATCAGGAGTAGTTGGCAAACTGTGCATTGACAGGGTTTTTTTGTAGAAAAAGCCCAGCAGGAACTTATTTGCATATTAGGCTACACCGCCTGATGTCACCGGAAGTGATGTCAACTGTTCAGTAGGTTGCTTTCTGCATATTAACACAGAACATTACAGTACCATCAGCTGCATTTCATGGATGTGTGTTCTCACACAGCCCCATGGACACCTTGTTTTGCCCCCCTCCCTAAAAAAACATGGTGGCAGAGCAGGCTACAGCAGGCCTAGCTTCTCCTAGGAAGGGGCACTTGTGGGTGGCTCCACGTCTCTTGCTCTCTTTACAAGCCTGTTGAAGGCTGGAGGAGGCAGAGAGGACGGAGCGTGCAGTCTGGGAGCACGTGGCTGCCTAGTGCCTTCCCTCTGCCAAAGACCTTTTTTTTTTAGCTGTAGCCATGGCCAAGCCAGCCAGAACTGTATTCCTGTGCACTCCTGCTAAAAAAAAAAAAAAAGCCGTTTCCTTCAATATATCTGATTATACAACCATGTGAGCCAGTTTGGTGTAGTGGTTATGTGAGTGGACTCTTATTTGGGAGAACCGGGTTTGATTCCCCACTCCTCTACATGCACCTGCAGATATAATAATAATAATAATAAATTTTATTTATATCCCGCCCTCCCCACCTAGGCAGGCTCAGGGCGGCTAACAACAGTTCAATAAAATTATACAATATAAGGTAAATTAAAACAACAATTAAATTATACAGTAGTTTAAAAACAACAATCTAAAACCAGTTCCAGTTGTCTGGGTCGTTCCATAATTTAGACGGTGGTGATCTTCTTGATGTTATTCTGTATATTTATATTATGGCAGGGGTCACTAGATAAAATCGTTGGTGGATTAAACAGCCATCCTATCAATGGTCTACAAAGGCCTGCTTGAAAAGAGTGGTCTTACAGGCCCTGCGGAATTGGTCCAAATTCCGCAGGGCCCGTACCTCCTCCGGGAGTTGATTCCAAAGGCACGGGGCTATAACAGAGAAGGCCTGTGCCCGGGTACTCTGTAATTTTGCCTCCTTTGGCCCAGGGATAGTCAGCATGTTCTTCCCTGCTGACCTCAGTGCTCTCTGGGGCTCATATGGGGAGAGACGGTCCCTCAGGTAGGCAGGTCCTCGGCCATATAGGGCTTTAAAGGTGATAACCAGCACTTTGTATCGGACCCGGTATGTAACTGTGGCAGCCAGTGCAGTTCACGCAGCCCCGGCTGTATATGCCCCCATTTCGGGAGTCCTAATAACAGCCTGGCCGCTGCGTTCTGCACTAGCTGCAGCTTCCGGGTTCGACACAAAGGCAGCCCCATGTAGAGGGCATTGCAGTAATCTAGTCTTGAGGTGACCGTCGCATGGATCACTGTTGCCAGGTCCCGGCGTTCCAGGAAAGGAGCCAACTGCCTTGCCCGCTTCAGGTGGAAAAATGCCGACTTCGCAGTGGCCGCTACCTGGGCCTCCATTGATAGTGAAGGCTCCAGTAGGACTCCCAGGCTCTTGACCCGGCCCGCTGCTTTCAGAGGCGCACCGTCAAAAACCGGAAGAGGTATTTCCCTTCCCAGAGCGCCGTGCCCCACGCAAAGGACCTCTGTCTTCGTCGGGTTCAGCTTCAACCCACTCAGCCTAAGCCAAGTTGCCACGGCCTGCAGTGCCCGGTCTAAATTCACTGGGACGCAGTCAGGCCGGCCATCCATTAGCAGATAAAGCTGGGTGTCATCCGCATATTGATGACAACCCAGTCCAAAACTCCGGGCAATCTGGGCAAGGGGGCGCATGTAGATGTTAAATAACATCGGGGAGAGAACTGCTCCCTGAGGCACCCCACAATCTAGTGTGCGCCTCCGGGAAAGCTCACCCCCGATTGCCACCCTTTGTCCCCGACCTTTGAGGAAGGAGGAAAGCCATTGTAAGGCCAGTCCCCTGACCCCTATGTCGGCGAGGCGGCGGGTCAGTAGCCGATGGTCGACCGTGTCGAATGCTGCCGACAGGTCTAACAACATCAGCACCGCCACGCCACCTCGATCCAGTTGCCGCAGGAGGTCATCTGCCAAGGCGACCAGCACTGTCTCCGTCCCGTGGCCCGGGTGAAAGCCGGACTGGCAAGGGTCTAGGACGGAAGCGTCATCCAGAAAACCCTGTAGTTGCAGTGCCACTGCCCTCTCAATAATTTTACCTAAAAACGGTAAATTAGAAACCGGTCGGTAATTTGCCAATTCGGCCGGATCTGCTGTACATTTTTTCAGGAGGGGGCGGACCAAAGCCTCTTTCAGAGGTGATGGAAAATGCCCCTCCGAGAGGGATCTATTTATTATGTCCCGTAAAGGACATCTAAGCTCCCTCTGGCAAGCTTTAATCAACCAGGAGGGGCAAGGGTCCAAATCGCAAGTTGTTGGGCGCGCAACAGAGAGAATTCCGTCGACTTCCTCCAGGCTGAGTGGGTCAAACCAGCCCAACTCTAAACCCGAAGACAGGCGCGGAGCCTCAAGTTCCCGTACTGCATCCAATGTGATAGGCAGGTCTTGGCGGAGCGACGTGATTTTATCTGCAAAGTATTTCGCAAAAGCCTCACAGCCTATCTCTAATTCCCTAACATTTGGTTTGTCTTGAGGCAATGTAGTAAGGTCTCCAATTATTCTAAATAATTGTGCCGGGCGCGAATTTGCAGATGCAATCTTGGCTGCAAAGTAATCTTTCTTTGCAGCCTTGACTGCCATCCCATAAGACTTCATAAGATGTTCTCGTCGCTTCGTGCCATCCCATAAGACTTCATAAGATGTTCTCGTCGCTTCGTCCCGAGTATGCCGCCACTGCCTCTCTAGTCGAGCCCCTGTTTCAGCCGGCGTAGCTCCAGGGTATACCATGGAGCCAGCCTCCTGCGAGGGCGCAGAGGACGTCGAGGTGCGATCTCGTCGATAGCCCTGGTTAGCCGGCCTTGCCAGGCCTCCACCAAGTCATCGAGGGAATCGCCAGGGGGCCAGGGATCCCCCAGTGCCCTTTGGAACCATTCCGGGTCCATCAGGCTCCGGGGGCGAGCCAAAATAGGCTCTCCGCCCACACAGGGTTGGGGTGGCATCCCCACACGGGCCTTGAGGGCTAGGTGATCCGACTATGGTACCGCTTCTACCGCGATATCGTTCACCGAAATCCCGGACGCAAAGATCAGGTCTAACATGTGCCCGGCCTGGTGCGTGGGTGTCGTAACAAATTGAGAGAGTCCCAGTGTCGCCATGGAAGACACTAGGTCCATCGCCTGAGTGGAGGCCAAGTCGTCGGCATGGACGTTGAAATCAGATGTGATCTTGGGTCAGCCACAAGTTCTCTCAAAGCTGTTCTGCTCAAGGGCAGTTCTGGGAGAGCTCTCTCAGTCCCCCTACCTTACAGTGTATCTGTTGAGGGGAGGGAAAGGAGATTGTAAGCCGCTCTGAGACTCCTTTGGGTAGTGAAGGATGGAGTATAAATCCAATCTCCTCCTCTTGTTCTTCAAGAATTAACAAAATCAATGTTAAAACAACAGAAAACAATGTATTTTGAGCAGACCAGATGCCTCATTAATTCATTGGATTAGGTCCAAAAATTGCACAGCCACATGTGGAAGAGAGCTTCTGCTCATGGAAAACTTCTATGTCTCTTTTTCTAAAGCACTGTGTAAGAAAAATGAAAAACTGTATCCAGAGGTGCACTAGAACTTAAGCAGGCAAAAGGGGAAGGGGTTCGGTGGTACAGCATATGCTTTGCATACAGGAGATCCAGAATCAGATTCAGTCAGCAGTAGTAATACTGAGCTAGGCGGACCAATGGTTTGACTTGATATGTGACACCTTCACAATTTATAAAGTGTAAATAGTACAGTGTAAACTCTTGCACAAGCATGTATAGAACAGAACAAGTCAGTATTTTCCTTCAGCCCATCAAGCTATTCCATTGTATATTTCAATTGGGATGATTTTCTATATCTAGCCTCATTTCTGTATCATTTGGCCTCATGGCTTGATACAGATATCTGTATCATTTGCATCTCATAGTAAGTGACATTACTATTATCAAGAAGTTCGAAAACATCTCTGCCAGCTGCATAACATACAAACTGAGCTTCCATGTCCTTTCCTGTTTGCAAGTACTTGAAGCCTAGATGTGTCCAGATTTTTATTGAGAGTCGATGGACCTTTGTTCACAGCCTGTGGCTGTGAGTCAGCTGCCTGTAGGAACTAATAACAGTTGCGGAGTTTGTGTGGCACATCTTTGTTTTCTTCATCTAGCTTTTTGTAAACCACTTTTTGTTCCCCAGGGGGAGAAAAGCAGCCCATACATGCCTAATAATAAATCAGCCAACAACAATATTTGATGGATATTGCAACCACAGAAAGTGAGAAGCACCAAAGAGCAACCAAGTCATGTACTTCATGTACATCATGCACATACCTAAGGGACAACCTAAAGGACAGCAGCTAGCTACTTTTTAAAATAAGAATACTATGGGAATATAGGAGTAACACTAGCCTGAATTCTGGGCAGATGGCAGTGATACTATTGAGTGTTCTTGACATTGTCATGGTCACCATGTACTGGAGAACATCCAAGCTTACTCACATTAGGGATATACATGTGGATATTTCTGGTCTGCATCTATATATACAAAAATACCTTATCAGTATTTTTCAGATATATTCAGGTATTTGGATGATATTTGAATTTCTGAAATACTCAAGTCTGGAAAAATTCCTGAAATATTTGGGGCTCCTGGGCCTCTTTTTCTTCTGATTTTACAGGCTTCATGGGCAGCTCTCTCAGGTAGTTGGATTAGACATTAGTGGGAGCACTAGAATTGTCCTCCATGGATCTCTCAACATGGGCAAAGAATATAAACAGGAAGCCTGGAGCCTGACTCCATTTCAGGGCTAGCTTAATTAGAGTTCCTTCTTGTTCTGTGCTTAAACATCTTCAAGTCTGGTTTGCCCACAGTGGACTTTCATTTTATTGCTGTTGCTGGTCTGTCCCTTGGATTTCTGCTGCCTGCATGGAAGACTTGGCCTTGTTTGCAACCCTGAGCCTGCTTCAGCGGGGAGGATGGGATAGTGTGAGAGCCAGTTTGGTGCAGTGGTTAAGTGCATGGACTCTTATCTGTGAGAACCGGGTTTGATTCCCCACTCCTCCACTTGCAGCTGCTGGAATGGCCTCGAGCCAGCCATAGCTCTAGCAGAGGTTGTCCTTGAAAGGGCAGCTGCTATGAGAGCCCTCTCAGCTCCACCCACCTCACAGGGTGTCTGTTGTGGGGGAGGAAGGTAAAGGAGACTGTGAGCCGCTCTGAGACTCTGAGATTCGGAGTGGAGGGCAGGATATAAATTCAATATCATCATCATCTTCATAATCTAAATAGAACAAAATAAATAAGACTTCCTTCTTGTTCTGTGCTTAAACATCTTCAAGTCTGGTTTGCCACAGTGAACTTCCATTTTAAAATTTTATTTTAAGTATTTCTATTTAAAAAAAAAATGACTGGGATTTAGTTAAGGACGGAGAAGGAGCCTTATTTTCTTTTGGTTTTATGAAAAATAGCTTCCCTTCATTTTGTTTTGAATGGTTTTTAAAAGGGATGCATAAAGACTTGTGCTGTTGAGTTCTCTTTCCTTGTCTTGTTTTAGAATTTTTAACTGCCTTTTCTCCATTTCTAAAAGGTTTTTAATTTTAAAGGGTTTCCAGGTTGCTACTAGTTTATCTTTTTGCATTCTTCAGTGTTTACAGCTGTTCTAAAATCTTTCCAAGTTGTGGAGTTTGGGGGGGAGGGGTTTGTTAAGTTTTGGGATGTTTGTTTTTTTTAAAAAAAAATGTTGCAGCAGGTTCTGAAGAAAATTTCTGATTAGGTTTAAAGAACAGTTAACTCTAAGTGAGGGTTTAAATATTTTAAATTTCAGCTTGGGGTTCAGTTCTCAAATATAAATAGACTTTGGTTAAGCTTCCCCCAAAACAAGTCAGGTGTCTTTAAACCAAATGGAGAACAGCTTTACTTTTAGGCTGGCCTGGCGCTCAAAATAATTGGTTTAAAAATAGAGTTTAGTCCTCCAAAAACTGAATTTAGGTTTTCAGAAAGCCAGATTAGCTTAATTTTTGAATGGAGAAAAAAGGCTTTATGTGTAGTCTTGGAAAAATATAATCTGAGGTTTTGTTGTTGCTGTTTTTTAAGACTTCCACACTTGACTCATAAAGTTGCAGACCTCACAAGGCCCTCTTCATTGAATCTGCAGCAGCAGAACTGCCTGCAAAGGTATCTGAGGTAGGTGCAGGCACTGGTCAGGATCTGCTGATTCTGCCTTGCCTTCATCTTTTGCGACTCAGCAGGAGGAAGAGGAGCCTGAGCTTGGGGGACAAGATTCTTTGGGCTCTTGAGTTCACCCCAGGGAGCCAGAGTCTGCTGGAATAATTGGAGGAGAGGACTGGATACCACCAAAATACCAGTTTGGTGTAGTGGATAAGTGTGCAGATTTTGATCTGGGAGAACCAGGTTTGATTCCCCACTTCTCCACTTGTAGCTGCTGGAATGGCCTTGGGTTAACCATAGCTATTGCAGGAATTGTCCTTGAAAGGGCAGCTGCCGTGAAAGCCCTCTCAGCTCCACCCACCTCACAGGGTGTCTGTTGTGGGGGGAGAAGATAATGGAGATTGTAAGCTGCTTTGAGTCTCTGATTCAGAGAGAAGGGTGGGGTATAAATCTGCATAAGTCTTCTTCTTATAAGTGGGGTATAAGTCTTCTACTTCTCCAGTTTCTCCAGAGTCCAGCAGGCCTTCTGAGGAGAGGAAGGAAGAGAGGATGGAGGTAGCACAAGAGGAAAAGATGCAGGCATATTTCCGAGGTGCTGCCACCTCTCTCGGGCATCTCCTTCTCCATTGTCTTGTCCTCACCTCTCACAAGAGGTGGTGCTCACAGCTCCTAGTTGATATGGCTCTATACCTCCACAGTCTGGAAGCACTTCTAGAGGATGCAGAACTCTGCTTTGTCCCAGTTGTTTAGGGCTAGCATCAGTCAAGAGAAAGACCTGAGTAATCACTCAAGAATTGGGCTCAGGAACAATGTGAAGAAACACCACCACTGGTAATGCTGTGCCCTTCAGATCTCTTCTACGGAAGGGGCACACATAATCCCAGAATGGATGCTGTGATCTGTAATTTCCAGAGTCTGCTCCAAACCTGCCAGAATATCATGAGTCACTTCTCACACAGTGTGAAGGCAACCCATCTGCTACACCAAAAGCAAGCACTGATGGACATTCCATGAACAGCAACAGCAACATCAGCAGTTACTGGAATTCTACATGTGCTATGCTTGAGATTCTCATGTAGCAGAAGAATGCCCTAGACAAGGTGACCTCCAAGATTAACACTGTGTAGGGGGATAGATCATTCAGCAACAAGAAGCGGCTGACTCCCTCCCAGATGGTGGAGGTCCTTACAAAGAAGAAATTGGATTTATACCCCACCTTTCACTCAGAGTCTAAGAGCAGCTTACAATTTCCTTCCCATCCTCTCCCCACAACAGACACCCTGTGAGGTAGGTGGGGCTGAGAGAACTCTTCCGAGAACAGCTCTTGAGAGAACAGTTCAGTGAGAACTGTGGCTCGCCCAAGGTCACTCCAGCAGCTGCATGTGGACGAATCAAACCTGGTTCTCCCAGATAAGAGTCTGCACACTTAACAACTACACCAAACTGGTCTCTCACCTGACATGGCAGTCCTAGATCTCATCATTCCCTTCAAATGCTTCAGGGGAAGATAGCTGCCTTTCTGGACCCAGGTGCAGGATGTGCAGATATTGTACTGGAAGTGGGTTTACTAGTGCAGAGGCTGCAGAGGGGCATCAAGTTCCACTTGGAACCTCTCACCAAGCAGGTGTCCATGTTGGCAACCATATGTTACCATGCATCAAAGGAAGCCTTACCAAGTATCCTTGTCAGCTCAATTGCTGGAGGCATAAGCTCTCTTGATGGTTGCATCCTAAGGGAGCATGCTCCCTCAAGAATTGGAAGAGGGGGAAAGCAGCTGTGCTGCTCCCCTCACTCACTCTCCTTCTGAGCAGTTCCCCCCATGGCCACTTCTGGCACCAGTGAGAAAGAGAGATGCACAAGCCAGGCTTTGGGAGATGCAATTGTAGGGAACTGTCTGAACCCCCTGAATTACCTGCCACTGATCTCTGAGCTACTCGGCCAGGAAAGAGATGGCATGGCTGATCCTTTCCCTTGTGGTTCAGAAACTGCTCATGCTCTCCAATGAGCATAAAGAGTGAGCTTTCTGGGGTCCAAATTAACAACACTGTGCACATACACCATTCATTTCTGCTCCTCTGGAGCATTCAGCAACTGGTTTTCTTGAAGATCAACTCTTTAACTGCCCCATTCTGGACTCTGAGCATGAGTGAAGTGAACACATGATTGTGTCTGCATCCTTTCGGTCTGCGTTTGGGAGTCAAAGGGAAAATGCTCTTCCAAAGACTTAAAACTCAAGCAGAAAGAAACAGCAAGGAAGTTATCCAATTTGGTTGGCAGAATATAAAATCCACATTCGAAATTCTGGTTATTTTTAAATTAAAAAAACAACAACAACAGTTCAGCAAGGAGGTGGGGGTGGTAGAGGTCATCACTTCTTGGCACAGTTGTGTGCAGAAAATAGATAGTGCCAAAAATATAATTCTTGCCATTCTCCTCAGGAAAAAAAATGCACAAGTATCATTAAAAAAAGAGAGATTAGGAAAGTACAAGCAGAACACACAAAAACAATGAAAGCAAAGTTTATGCATCCTGTACTGATGTTTTTTATAGGCTCTAACCATCCCTCAAAACCATCTTCTGAGTAGTGGACTGATTACCACTTTTTTATCTCAATATTTGGTTCTGGTTCAGTTCCAATCCACTGAAAAAAATTCTCTGAACCAGTGCTTGGATTTGGTTTGACTTTCTGGGGAGCCATAATTTCCACTGGTAGCAAAACAAATACAGCAGGGGTAGCCAACAGTAGCTCTCCAGATGTTTTTTGCCTACAACTCCCATCAGCCCCAGCCAGCATGGCCAATGGTTTGGGCTGATGGGAGTTGTAGACAAAAACATCTGGAGAGCTACCGCTGGCCACCCCTGAAATACAGAATTCCATCCAGTTCCTTCACATCTTCTTTGAACAATAAAGGGAAATTATTGTAATATCTGATAGTTCTAGGATTTTTTAAATTATTATTCATTTTAAACTGCTTCAAGAACCATTGGCTGAGAAAGTGGGATATAAATATCAAAAATTCATAAATATTATGAATCTTGGAGTCTTCCTTGACAATGGAGGCCCAGTTAGCAGCCACTGCCAAATCCGCCTTTTTCCACCTTAGGCGGACGAGGCAGTTGGCTCCCTTCCTGGAGGCAATGACCTGGCAACAGTGATCCATGCAACAGTCACCTCGAGGCTAGACTACTGTAATGCCCTCTACATGGGGCTGCCCCTGTGCCGAACCCGGAAACTGCAGCTAGTGCAGAATGCAGCAGCCAGACTGCTATCGGGCCTACCTCGGTGGGAACATGTGCGGGCTGGGCTGCGGCAGCTGCATTGGCTGCCAGTTATTTACCGAGTTCGTTACAAGGTGCTGGTTATTACCTTTAAAGCTCTATATGGCCGAGGACCTGTTTACCTTAGGGACCGCCTCTCTCCATATGTTCCCCAGAGAGCACTGCGATCCAGCTCACAAAACCTTCTGGAAGTACCTGGGCCAAAGGAGGCCAAACTAAAAATAACGAGGGAACAGGCCTTCTCTATAAAAGCACCCCAATGGTGGAACCAGCTGCCGGAAGAGGTGCGGGCCCTACGGGACATTGGCCAATTCCGTAGGGCGTGCAAAACCGCCCTCTTCCGGCTAGCCTTCCAAGATGGAACCTGAAATAAACACCATGCCATCACTAACATCAATAACCGAGATAGCAATAAGATGAGATTATTTTAGATCGATTTTAGACTTTTATATTATGTAAACTTAATGGTAAATTTTAAATGGTATAGAAATGTATAATTGTTTTATTGTTCAACATGGCTTTTGCCACACCCTGTAAACTGCCCTGAGCCTGCCCCGGCGGGGAGGGCGGGGTATAAATAAAATATTATTATTATTATTATTATTATTATTATTATTATTATTATTATTATTATTAAAGAATGATAAAGTAACAGCTTTGCATTGGGGGCCATTAGTTTCCACAAGGATCAGCACAAACAGAGCAGTTTTAGCATTTCAGACCTCCTCCAATATTCCTTTTGGAAGGTAATCTTCCCCCCAAACCACTTCCTCTAGCTTCCTAAACCAAACATAGCAAACTGTGCAACCATGACACTGGAATCCTTTATCCATTCATCTATGAACCATGCCCTCAGCACATCTCTGCAAAGGGAAGAACGATCAGATATCTGTCTTCATCTTGTCTGAAAATGATGACATTTTTCAGTAAGAAAGAGGTCCAAATGGCAGGTGTCAAAGAGCTTTAGCTTCACACGTGGTGCTAGGAGGCAGAAAAAACAACAGCAGCGTGTGGCCATGTCAGAACTACACATTAGCTGCCGTAAGAATGGATATCTGAAAAGAGCAAACCTCAGAGTCTGTTAAATCAATCTAGTGCCAGACGCCGTCATGGGAACAAAGCTGGTGCTGCCGATTCTTCCTCCAGCAGAAATACACATCCCAAGTCAGTAGCAGAAAGTGAAGGTCTGGGATGGCAGCTCCCGAGCTTTAACATGACAGTTACCTGCTTTCCTTTCCCCCCCTTTATTTTCTACTGACAGCGTGATTAAAAACAGGTGCCGCCTTTGGGAAAGAAGCAATTTGGACTTCTTTCCTTGTTGGAAATGGCACCATAAATGTGAGCTTTTATATCTACAGCCCACTTCCAAATTAATCACTCAACAAAAGAAACTTTTTTTAACTTTCAGAGTCACTCAGTTTATTGTTGAATTGGCTCAGCATCTGCTTTTAGATAAACATCATCGTGGTTCGTCTGCAAAGTGGGTATGTGTGTAGATAAGAGAACTGGAATTTAAACAGTATGATATCCTCACTAATATTTGCCCACTTAAGGCCACTTCACCTGTTTTGGGTATACAAATAATGCATGTTTTTAAATGTAATATCTGAAAGAATCAATGATGTATGTTTCCAAACACATCTCATACAAATACATATATCACCAAGTTGGGAATGGTTGCAGCTCCTTATCGTATAACAATGGCGGTAAGCCTGGATTTGGTGCCAAATAATGTATGGAATATTCCATTGTGAATGCAGATGTTACACTATGAATAGCCCACAGAGATGTTCTCATACCCTTAGAAAAATGCATTCCGCAAGCCACAAGTCAATTACTTCAATCATTATGACTACAAGATTGGAAAGGAGAGGCAATTTGAATGGTCTAGAGCTGGGGAGATCTGGGTTGAAAATCTCATTCTGTCATGAAGCTGAATGGGGGCTCCTTGGCTAACCACTCTCTTTCAACCTCACCTACTGCACTGAGTTACAGGATAAAGAACCATGTACACTAACCAGAGTGGTCTGAAGGGAAGGCAGGATTTTTTTTTTAAACGTGTAATGTAATGTAGTGTTTCTCAACCTTTTTCTGACCGTAGGCCCCTTCCGACCTTGTTTCCTTCCTGTGACCCCCTGTCCTACCAGTATAAAGGTAGCTATTTTATTTGCCAATAAAGGTGTTGTACTTGAAGGTAGCTATTTCAATGTTTTGTTTGTAAATAGCCAAGGAACAAATAAGAATAAACAGCCACAAAAAATGCACACATGCAGTTCTTATTGGGAAACTGAAATTTTACGCATGCTACAAATTAATAAGGAAGATCACTTCTCAGAAATAAAAAACAATCTCAGAACATCTGAACAAACACAAATGAAAAATGATGTCTGAACCCAATAGATCTTTACAATGAGAAGCAACTGAACATGGCAACCGCAAAAGGAATGGCAAACACAATGGGTAAAAATACCTGAAGATTACATGCAGAACTCTTGCATGCAGCAACATACCTCTTTTCACAGTAATACTTGTGTAACTCTAATTCAATTAGAAGAGGGATACCAAAGAAAACTTTTCTTTTCAGTTAAGAACTAAGGGAGGTTAAGTCTTTGACAATATGATCCCACCTTGATTAACAAGCAACAGTTCAGGCCTGCTGTATTCAACCATACCAGGGACTCAGTCCTTTCTGATTTCTATAGTCCCTTGAAGGTGAACACACTTGCAGTTCTGCGCTGTCTTTGTCTGTCTGCTCCTCCTTTCAAGAGTTCCATGTAGCCCTGGCCTATGAATAAATTATTTTATAATAAAGCTGGAGGGCAGTTCAGGCCCTCCAATAACTCTCAGAAGCTTCATGTAACATCCATTACAAACATTCACAACACTCAAAATACAAACTGATAGCCAATTAACATAAGTATAAGGAATTCTCATACCTAGGATATCAAATATGTAGGTTTATAACAAAATCTGGAGTCCTTCAGGCCTCCCAATAACTCTGGGGAAATTGCGCTTTTTCTTCCTTTATTATTATTATTATTATTATTATTATTATTATTATTATTATTATTATTAATTATTACTATTATTTGTTTATTTATATTCTGCCCATTCCCCCACTGGGGGCTCAGAGCAGAGTACAGCAAATAGAAATAAAATCACAACAAAATCATAATAAAACCAATTACATAGTTTTATATGGAATACCCCTGCTCTTTAGCCCCCCTAGTGGACTCAGGGTTACACTTGCATGAAGAAACAGCACCCCACACAAAGTCTTTTCTGTTTTCTTTTCTCAGCCACTTCTCTGTTTTCTTCACTTCTCACTTTCCTCTATGGCCCCCTAGTCTCGTGCTGTGCAATTTTTACCTGTGGCCCCCTTGGAATATCCTGGGGCCCTCTGAGGGCCATATGGCCTCAGGTTGAGAACCACTGATGTAATGCAACAGAAGAACCAAGTATAAACACTCATTCCCATTCTTGAAACTGATTCTGTATGTTCAGAGGACCCACTTACTTGGAAGTAAAGACCCACTGAGGTTAATAAAATTTGCTTTCATATAAATATGACTGTAATTCAGATATCTGAATCCAAACTTTTGGCTGGGTGTAGAAATACAGGAATGGAAAGCAAAGCATAATAGATTGGATAACCTTTTTTTCCAGTGCCAATCTTTATTTCATTAGCTGTTTCTTCTCATAATAATTGCCAAATAAGATGGGAAATGACTCCTGATGCTGAACACTTGGGGCTTATGTTTGTTTTTTCTACAGCGACAAATCCAAGAACACAGATTGATCTCTCTATGATGACTACTTGACCAAATAGCTGCACTTCACTAATGTTTAGATATATTGCAAGAGCTACGCTTTAATCTTCTCATGATACCACATTTATGATTTTATATCCCTTCCTTTTCTTTGCTTATCATATGTCGACAATGCACTCCAGCAGAGCTTTTATTGTTTGTGGTATTGCATGCTGTGAACAGATTGCAATGTAAAAATATCCTACCCTGTCTGTCATATAGAATATTGCTATTTACTGGCAGGCAGTGATGGGATTGGGCACATCCAGTCAATACATTTTAATGTTCAGCTAAAAAGCAAAATAATAAATCACAGACTCAATAGTCAAAATGCATGTTACATTAGAACCTCAGACCATGAATTTAAAAAGCTTTTCAAAATGCAAAAATACATTCAGAGCCAAAAATTGAGAGAGCGCCAAACCCACAGACTTTATACATATAAAGCATTTCTCATCAGCCCTAAAGACCTGCAGTCAGGAAAAATCATTCCAATATCTATAGAAGCAATGTGCACAGACTTCATGCAACATTCTACAATTACGCAGCTGTCTTCCTTCAGGCCTCCTTTTGCATCTTCTGTACTGTTATTCTTTGCCAGAATTTCCAGTATTACTTCTTGCCAGTTATTACATACATCTGTTCAGCATCTGTCATCACAGATGCTGATCTGAATCCAAAAATGGCACTAAATATCAGGAATCTGAGAATCAACACACTTTTCAACACAGAAGAGCAGAGATAAGCCTTGCTTACATAGATTACATTTAATTCACACTAAAAATGCCCATGGTGTTCCAATGACATCAGACAATTAATCATGGCAGATTTTCATACACCCTTTACTATAGCTCCTTCTTATTTCAGAAATGTCACACATGAGACCCAGACAAATAACTCAAGGAGCATATGAACATGGTGCTCACTCAGGTTAGGTGTCATTTTCAATCTGGAGTGAGTGTGTGGGTGCCAAATCATGATTGTGCACATGGTCAAAACTTGCTCCATCTCCTATCACCTGACACCATCCCTTCACATTTTAGGAAACTGATTAAAACCAACATTTAAAAAAGCTTTTTTAAACAAATGCAGAACTGGGATGAAAATAACTATTCTCCTGGTCCATTTTCTACCTGTGGCTTTGGGATTCTATATTTTAAGTCCTATTACCTGCAATGTGCCAGATGACTCGGTTACTCATAATGTGATATGTAGTATATTCTATATCTGAGGTTTTTATTATGCTGCTCTGGGAGATTATCTACACAGCTAAAACTGAACCTAGTCTCAGAGGGTAGATCAAAAAATCTACCACAACAGGACTAAGAACAGCAAGAGGTGGTATTTCTACAAATACAGTGTAACCTCCAAGTTTGCAGAACAATCTTGAATTTAAAAAAAAAGTTAAGAAATCAAAGAGAATTTGAAAGTTTTAAAATGGCAAGATCTTATCAGATTACCTCCTAAAATTTCAACAGCCATTTTGGGTGCTTGGGTAATCACAAACAACCAGGTAATCCCAAAATGGATGCAGCAGCTTCAATTTGAAGCCTCGGACAAGTTGAAGCAGGGAAAAGAGTGGGAAAGCAGGAGGAGCAGGATTGGTTTTAAAACCCGCCCTTATCTACCCCGAGGGGTCTCGGAGTGGTAGGAAGGGTTGAGAGAATTCTTAGAGAACTGTGACTGACCCAAGGTCACCCATCTGGCTTCATGTGGAGGAATAGGGAATCAAACCCAGTTCTCCAGATTAGAGTCCATACTGCCCTATGGATTAGAGTCCATACTGCACTGGCTGCCAATCGTATACCGGATCCAGTACAAAGTGCTGGTCATAACCTTTAAAGCCCTATATGGCCAAGGACCGACCTACCTGAGGGACCGTCTCTCCCCATATGAGCCCCAGAGAGCACTGAGGTCAGTGGGGAAAAGCAGACTGAATATCCCTGGGCCAAAAGAAGTTAAACTTCAAAGCACCCGCACCCGGGCCTTTTCTGTTGCGGCCCCACAACTCTGGAACCAACTCCCAGAGGAGGTGCGGGCCCTGCGGAACTTAGACCAGTTCCGCAGGGCCTGCAAGACCGCCCTCTTCAAACAGGCGTTCACCAATAACTGAATTAATGTTTACCGCCAGATTAGTAACGTTTACCGCCAATGTTGACTTAGGAATGTTTTAATTAATTATTGATTATTGACTGATTTTAATGTGAATTTTAATGTGAATTTAATGTTTTTATTACTATTGTTTACCTGAAATGCTGTTAGCCGCCCTGAGCCTGCTTCGGCGGGGAGGGCGGGATATAAATAAAATTTTACATTACATTACATTACATACTACTTCCATACAACAAATTGGAAGGAAGATGGGGAGGGAAGAGGAAGTAACTGCAGAGAAGTAGAAGGGAAGAACAGAAGATTCTGTTCACTTACCGTGAAGTCTTCCTTCCTGGTGGTCCCAGGGTGGGTCAGTCCTGACTCCTGGGAATTAGCTCCTCCTCTCCGTAAGCAGGGTCAGCAAACATTAGTCCAAGAGGGAAGGGGCTGTTCCCTTCTGCTTTCAGTTCATCACCAAGCCATCCGACTCTGTAGTGAACCTGGAACACTTATCTATAGGAAGGAAGCATACTGTAATAACTTCCCCCCTCCCGGACCTTCCATTAAGGAGTCATAATCCATTCCAATTCAACTTCCTTTATTCAGGAATTGCAATCATTAACCTTGTTACAACCAAACCATTTTGCAATCACAAATTCTACCATGTAATTCAACATGGTTTACAGCACTTTTCATAATTCAACAGAACTTGACTCCCCCAACTCAGTATGTTCTACAACAGAGGCAGAAAAGATCCAAATTAAATTGGGTGGGGAGGACTGACCCACTCTGGGACCACTGAGAAGGAAGACTCCACGGTAAGTGAACAGAATCTTCCGTTCTCCAGTGGTCCCAGTAGTGGGTCAGTCCTGACTCCTGAGACATAATACAGCATTTTCCCAGTGTGGGCCTGCTCAGTCTCTGGAATCAGATTACAGATTGAAGCACCTTTCTACCAAACACCGCCTCTGCTGAGACGATCTTATCTATACGATAGTGCTTCGTAAAGAAGTGGACCAAACGCCAAGTTGCCGCTCTGCACACCACTTCCATCAAAGGAAAAGTCCTATATGCTGCCGATGTAGTGGCCCCTCTTAAGGAGTGGGCCGTGATTCCTGATGGGAATTCTAGGCCTCTAGCTTTGTAAGCTTCAGTGATACATCCCCGCAACCATCTACTGATTGTGGCCTTCGAAATGCCCTTTCCAAGTGATTTAATACTAAATGAAACAAACAAGGACTCAGAGATCCGAAGGGACTTTGTTCTGTCCAAATAAAAGCTTAATGCGAACATCTAGGCAGTGCCACAACTTTTCTTTTTCATGTTTTCTTTGGGCAAAAAGAGGGAAGAATAATGTCTTCTGACCTATGAAAAGAGGAGTTAACTTTTGGCACAAATGCGGGATCAGGCTGCAGCACCACTTTATCTTGGTGAAAAACATACAAATATTTGTGTATTGATAAGGCTTTCAGCTCAGATACTCTGCGTGCCAATGTAATCCCAACCAGAAAAATAGTCTTAAAAGTTAACAGCTTTAAACTACATAAGGTCATGGGTTCAAATGGTTTGTGACAGAGTGCCTCTAGTACTACATTGATTCCACGAAGGAAATCAATGCATTTGTGGCGGATTAATAAGCGTCACCCCTCTTAAAAAACATCTAACATGAGGATGACGTGACAGCGTCTTGCCCCTCTTATCATCCCTTACCACAGATATCGCTGCCACCTGCCTTCTAAGGGTACTAGTGCTAAGACCTTTCTCCATGCCTGCTTGAAGGAAGGCTAGCACTTCAGTTATTTTAGCTGTCATAGGATCCACCCTGTTTTCCTGACACCACAATGAAAAGGTCTGCCAAGTAATATTATAGACTCTATTGACAGAGCACAGTCTGGAGGCTAGCATTGTATCAACCACCCCTTTCTGGTAACCCAATTCTGTCAAGTGTCTCCACTCAACCTCCAAACTGAGTTTTAGCATCTCCAATTGAGGGTGTAACGCCTCTCCCTGTCTTAGTAGGTCCTTCCTTAGAGGTAGGACCCAGGGTTTGCACACTCCCAGACTCATCAGGTCCTGGAACCAGACTGTCCTGGGTCAAAAGGAGGCTATGACTGTTATTTCTGCCTTCAGTTTTTGTACCCTGAATATGAACCTCTGCAACACCTGTACTGGGGGGAAAGCATATAGCAGAGCCCTGGGCCACTTCACGTGTAAAGCATTTGTGCCCATGGCCCTTGGAGTTCTTGTCCTTGTCATGAACTGCGGAACCTGGTTGTCTAATTCTGATGCAAACAGGTCCACCTCCAGAGTTCCGAACCTCTTACAGATTTGATTGAAAATTATTTTGCTCAGGGACCACTCTGCTGGGTCCAGTGTCTGTCGACTGAGTCAGTCTGCCAATAAGTTTTCTTTTCCTGCTACATGTGTCGCCTTCAGGGAGAGCAGGTTTTCGTCTGACCATTCCATTAGGTGAGTTGCTTCTCTTTGTAGGGACTTCGACCATGACCTCCCGCCCCACTTGTTTACGTAGGCTTTCGCCATCATATTGTCTGTCTGTATGAGTATGTGACGATCTTTCATCATTCCCACAAGTTGAATTAAGGCCAACCTGATGACCCTTAACTCCAGGAGGTTTATGCTGTTGGAGGTCTCTTGCTTGGACCAGCGGCCCTGTGTCATCGCTCCTTCCAAATGTGCCCCCCCAGCCATAGAGGCTGGCATCTGTTGTTAACACGGTTTGAATCGGTTCTCTCAGCTTCTGCCCTGTACTGAACTGATGTGGAGCCGTCCACCATCTCAAGGACTCCTTCACTTGCCTGGGCGCTATCACTTTGGTCGTTTTCTTTTGAGCTAAGTTCTTTTGGAATGGATGTAGGAAGGATTGTAATGGGCGCATGTGAAAGTGAGCCCATTGCACTAAGTCCTGGCATGAGACCAGGATTCCCAGCAATCTCGCTAATGTCATCACTTCCATAATGTCCATTTTCAGCATTGACTGTACTAGTTGAGTCAATGTTTGGTGTCAGTCCTGAGTGAGGAATACTCTGTCCTCCCCTGTGTTGATCTGTATTCCAAGGTGAACAATAGACTGTGTTGGAGTGAGAGAATTCTTCTCCTTGTTTATGACAAATCCGTGAGATGACAGCATTTTTATTGTCTTCTCCAGTGCTGCTTGCATCTGTGAGAATGACCAGGTTGTCGTCTAAGTACGGAAACAGCAATATCCCTCTTAGTCTTAATGCTGCCACCAAAGTCACTAGTATTTTCATGAATACCCTGGGTGAGGCCTTTAGGCCAAATGGTAATGCCTTGTATTGGAAGTGATTTCTGTCGTACTAAAATATCAGGAATCTTCTATGTGTCTGCAAGATAAAAAGGCAAAGGTAATTCCCCTGTGCAAGCACCAGTCGTTTCCGACTCTGAGGTGATGTTACTTTCACAACGTTTTTACGGCAGACTTTTTACAGGGTGGTTTGTCATTGCCTTCCCCAGTCATCTAATAATATAATAAAATAAGCCTCCAACAGATCTATTGATGTCATAAAGTCCCCTTTTTGGAGGGATAGAAAGATAGAACGCAGGGTTTCCATTCAGAACTTCTTCGCTGCTACCTTTCTGTTGAGCCATTTCAGATCTAGGATTGCTTTCACGTCCCTGTTCATTTTTTGGGACTATGAAGAAGTCCGAATAGACTCCATGAGATTTCTCCTCTTCCAGGACCAGTTCTATGCCCCTATGTCGAGAAGATGGAGGATAGCCAATTGCAGAAGATTGTGCTTTTCAGGGGACTTGTCCTGTGGACTGCCAGGAATCTGTCCCTCGGGAAAGATCTGAACTCTATACTGTAACCCTTGGTCTCCATCTCCAACACCCATTTGTCTGTCACAGTCTATCTCCACACTTCTGCAAAGTGTCGGAGGCGTCCCCCTATCGCTGCTGGGGGTCCATCTGGGGCATAGTCATGAGGCATTGCCCTTCCTTGGGCCTTTGGATGACTGTCCTTTATTGCTGAAGGATGCAGATCTGGGGCCTCGAGACTTCTGTTGCCATCTAGCCCTGTAAGTTTTGTGGTCGGATGATTTAGAATCTCTCTTATGATCCTGAAAGGGCTGGAACTTTCTCTTAACTTTGTCCCTCCTTTTGGACGGAAGGACCTTCTTTTTGTCCTTGTCCTCTATCAGGTATTTCCCTTGGCCTTGCCCGAAAAGCAGTTCACCTTTGAATGGAACCACTGCCACTTTGGCCCTTGCTGACGGGTTCACATCCCAGTTTCTCATCCAGGTATTCCCTTGTGCCATCACACTTGAGGCCATGGTTCTCACAGATTGTTGCTTGGCGTCCAAGGTGGCGTCAGCCACAATTGCGGCAGTCAGGGCGAAGTTCTTTAAATTGTCCTTGACTTCCTTAGGCAGGCCTTTAGCAGCCTTAGATAAAACTGAGGCCCATGAGTAGATCACCCTGGATGCTAAGGATGCTGCCACCGATGCTTGTAATGAGTTGGCTGACGCCTCAAAGTCCCTTCGTAAAGCTTGTTCAATTCTCTTATCTGTAGGGTCTTTGGGTGTGCCATCTGCATCCAGAGGTAGGAGGGAAGAGGAGGAGAGACTATTGACTGATGTGTTTCATTGCCTCTGGAATGAGAGTGTGAAACCTGGAAAAGGCTGAGTGAGTCGCTTTTGGTTTAGCTGGGGGTTCCCATTCTGCCCTCATGATTGAGAAAAACCCTGCTGGTAGAGGCACCAGCTGTGGTTTGGACCTAGCCTTGGGAATAGTTTTCTCTGACCCCCACAGGAAAATCTACTTCCTCTTCCTCCTTAGCCTTGGAGTCATAGTTCAGTTCTAAGGCTCTAATAATTTTAGGGAAGTTACGTGGGTAGATGCCTGGAGGGAACAATCTGTTTTGAGGTGCTTGGATTACTTCCACCTCTTCATCAAATAACTCTCCTTTCTTACTGGAGGAGATCTCAGAATTCTCAGATTCCCTTGATCAGAGGTTGAAAATTCTTCTGTATTATCTATACGCCTTTTTTTGTTATGTGGTGGTCTAGAAGAGCCATCCTCCTTGCAATGTCTAGGTTTTTTGGCATGTTTCTTAGTCTTAGGGTTGGGGTACTAGGCAGAATCCTCATTGGATGAAAACTGCACTTCTTTCTTGACTATTTGTTCTATCCAGGCAAATAGGTTTGCTTTGGCATCTTCACCTGACAAGTCCACTACTGGGCTTTCTATTCTGTCTTCCTGAAAGTGGGAGTCAGAAAAGTCCAGGTCACAAGAGGCTTCCATGTTCTTAGCCTTGGGAAATTCAGAGGGCGTTGCCATTTTGTCTTCCTCAAGTGTACTGCAGGGAAGTGGAAGTACACACAAAATGGCCACCTTTCCCACCAAAAATTTTCTCTGCCCCTTCTCTACCCTACAGGCATCTCCCATGCCTTGTTTCTAGGGTATGCACAGTCGTTTTTCTCTTCTGTCCTTATTTCCAAAATAAAAGGTTCCCCTGGGCATAGGCACAATAGCCTCCCATCTGGGAGGACTTACTGTTAAGCAGCCCTTTTTCCACCATTGAAAGGACCCACACCTGGATACCTTTAGGCTCATTCACTCCCGATGGAGGGAGGGGGTTGGGGAAAAGAGCGATCCTAAGGTGCCCTGAAAGAACTTTCCCTGGGTAGATGCCTCCCTGTCGGCACCACAGGTCCCTCTCCCCTGGGTCGCTGTTTAGACCCTACCTGTTCCAATGCCATCAGGAGAGAGGGTTCTCTGCTGTCTTGTCCATCCTGGCACGCTGCTGGATCATGACAGGGAAGAGGAGGCCCCGGCGCGGCTCCAGTTGGGCTGTAGCCACCTTGTTCACCGCCGCCACTTTTTTCCTGTGCTGGCAATTCCCCCGCGGCTTAATCATATCAACAGGGAAAAGCGTGCAGGAGTTGTCCTGACTTCGCTGCCATCTCCAGGCTTCTTGTGGCGCTAGGAGGATGCGGCCTCGGGTTTTCCCTCGGCCCCCGCGCAGTCTCCCAAAGTCATCTCCTGAAGCAAGGAAAGGGGGAGAAAAGAAATTCCGTCCCTTTCCTCGGAGTCTGCTGTTGTGTTCTCTCTCTCTTTTTTTTAAGGTGAGCTCTGGAGGCAGGGCCAAGCAAAACTGAAAGCAGAAGGGAACAGCCCCTCCCCTCCTGGACTAAATGTTTGCTGGTCCTGCCTACGAAGAGGAGGAGCTGATTCCCAGGAGTCAGGACTGACTCACTACTGGGACCACTGGAGAAAGGAAGTGGAACAAAAGGGGTAAATGGAGGCTGAAAGGAAGCCGGTAAAGGGCTGGAGGGAAAGTGGCATTCTATAAACAGACAACTCAACAGCACTCAGATTACCATGTCATTACATATTGTCCAGCCTAGCCATCTCACATCATGATATCTCATAGAGATGACAGTTTTTATTCCATTTCCTAGCACAGATGACAGTGCTGGCTGGGGAGGCCAACCTGATCAAGAATAGACGCCCGCAGCCTCAGCTAAAAGCTTGGCGGAACAGCTCCGTTTTACAGGCCCTACAGAAGGAAGGAGACAGTCCCGCAGGCATGTTGGTCCCAGCCACCAGCGAGCCTGCAGCAGACGTGGACTATTGCACCCTTCTTAAATCTTCGTTCGCGAAGCCAAGCCGAGAGAGAGAGAGAGATGTTGTACTCCACCCTGAGCCCTATGGGGAATGGACGGAATTAAAATATACTAAAATAAAATAATAAATAAATAAATAATGGAAGGTGCTTCAATAAATAGAACTTTTATGCTGTAGCCCACTGATCCTCCACCCCGAAATGGTCCTGTCATGCAGCAGCAGCATTTCACTGAGGTTAGAGAGTTCTAGGAGACATAAAAGTTCTGTTCCACTGTTGGAAGCGGCTTCCATTAACAGACTAATTCCTTAACCAGTAGAGCACAAAGTATTACAGGGTCTTATAAGTTATTAAGAAGGTTTATAGCTAAGTGGCAGAGTAAAGGATCCATGGAAGAAGGCTCAAGGGTGAAGTCCCTAGGATCTCCAGGTGTCGTCAGTCTAAGATCCTGGATAGCTTCTATAGTTATAACAGATAAAATAGAGCCAATGGGCTGATTAGTGTAAGGCAAGTTTATATACAGCAGATTTCCCACAAGGACCTAATGCTATAAAGTAAACTAACTCCTAAACAAAATATTTTATATAATACTGTGACTGGCACTGCTAATGGCATATGACTTCAAATGACAATCATTTCTGGGAATATTACAGATGCCATAAATTTTTTAAAAATGCAATAATATTTATAATATTTGAAGACAATATGCAATAATATTTGTAAAATCAAGGACAGCCTTGAGCAATTACATTATATTAGAACTATTCAACATGCTACACTTTTCTTATTAACTGCTGTCATTCCTGTGACAAAGTATACCAGGAAAAAATGCATAGTGTGAAGGGTCGAGCAAGTGGAAACATCGTTAGAAAATGTCGCTTTCAAGGGTCATCAGTGTGCAGTTCCATCTCAGAAGGATTCAAACAATGAATTTTCATAGGGGGGTTTTTCATAGCACTTACAACCCTATTTAGTGCACTGTTAACAATGCTGTCATAACTCTACTAAAAAGTCAACAGTGTACAGAATACAGGAAAAAATACCTAGCTTACAAACAGTCAGGCTAATGGCCTTTAAAATATGACCTTACAAATGTTCCATTTCAAGGAACCTTATTGCATGAAGTATTTTTCTACGGGAAGGAGAGTTTTTCAGAGACAAACAACTTAACCCAGAAATATGCAAGTTCCTATGGGCACAGACTTCCATGCACAGATTTCAGTTTTTGTTTTAATTCAGGGAACCAACACACAAAAAACAAAGGAATACATGCATGGGTTAGCTCTTTTCATTGAAATGAATAAAGAAACCCCAACAGCTGGTGATCTCTGAACAGCTACCCAACTATCAACAGCTTCTGTACTGGGGCTAAGGAATGCAATCTTTCAATTGTTGAGGGAAAGGAAAGAGTGGTAAGATACACTTGAGTCTGAGAGAAATGTGGCCTATAAATTACCGGTGGTGGGGGAAGAGAGAGAAAGATCTGTATAAAGCAGATCCTATGAAGGAAACTGCAACTGAACTGGTGGTTCAGCAAAAGCTCCCTTCTAAAGTCCTTCCTCACAGCAGAAAGATACAAGTGCTCCAATGATGGCACATGTCTAAATAATTTCCCTGAAATACTTATCAGGTGCAAATGTTGAAAAATATTTTATCAGATGTGAATCCTATTGCAATTACTCAATAATGTCCTATTTAGAGGCTAATTGTGACAGAATAATGTATTACATTTAATTAAATGAGATAATAAAATTGGAGACGAGAAAAGGTTCTACTGAAACATAAGAAGAGTCCTGCTGGATCAGACCATGGTTTTCTTCCTTACGGCTTAATATCTTTCTCTCACGTTCTCTCTCACACACACGCAAAGGAGGAGGACACTATCTCCATCTTTGAACAGTGGATGCAGGACAAGCTCTCCCTACAGCCACACCCACCCTAGGTAGCTAGTTAGATTCTACCCCTGTCTCTCATCTATACTGCCTAGAATGGAGTTCCATATAATAGAGACTCTTATTAGTTCTGAATCTTACTGGCTCTGTGTAACTTTGTAAGTCTGCTAGCACACTCATTACCAAGGCTCTGCTGAGTGGAAATGTCTTGTGCACTCTGCTGCATTGATAGTGATTCCTGGATGTACTCAAACCAGAGAAACCAACATTAATAATTTTGAGTCATCTGCAAACTTAACCACTAGTCTGCTTACCCCCCAGAAGGTACTGCATGCAACAGAAGAGAGTGCTGTATGCTATTTGGGAGGGGGTGGGATCATCCTTCCAAAATCAATGAGATAAGGGTGTGTGTGCATTTTCAAACACCCTTAATACAAGGGCATGGAATGGAAACTACATGGACAGAATGCTAATGGTTTTCAAGCTGTGTTCCCTGAAACCGTGAGATTCTCCAGAATCTAATCTGGGTTCCTTAATGAGAAAGAAGTTTGATAAGGATTCTCTTGTAAAGCACCGTCATGGGAATATGCCAGACATATTCTACAATCCATGCTCTGTTCACATGAGATGAAGGCATAACCAAACAGGTTTTCCTGGCACCTAGCACAAACTAAGAGAGCACCTAAGAATTCTCTTCACCCTGGAACTGAAGAAATATTCAGCCTCTTTTGCATGCAGTTATTTTTCTATTGTATCAGTGCACGGAAAAGGTTCCCTAAAAGTGATAAATTTGAAAACTAAGGAACTACACTAATGAACAGAAGAGAAGCATACTTATAAATTCTAAAACATGCCTAGGGTTAAATGTTGCAGAAACAGATTCTAGGGTATAGTTGGAAACCAGACAATGCAACAACCTTGCTGAAAGTAAACAGATTATCTTGCTCAATGTCTAGAGGGGAGTAATCCTGCAAACCCTTTGTGTTTCATCCTGAGTTCCATGATAAAAGAGTCCCAGATAAAAGTCCACACACTTAATCACTCCACCAAACTGGCTCTCAGGAAGAGGATGGAATTTCTCCCTCTATAAAGGGAAAGAGTTGGAGGATTGCCCTACATTGTGGTGGTTCTTTAGGAACTAAATTGCATAACCCAGATTCTACTGGAGAAACTGAGAGCTATCCTGATGACATAGGAAGATCAGGACCCTAACAGGACCCTGAAACCAAGAAGCACCCCCCCCCCAAAAAAAAAGCCTTCTGCAGAGACAAGACCTTCTTCAATGAAATTATGGCAGTAAGGAGCTGCTAAAGAGTTCTCAATGTTACCAATAGTGAAAATTTAAGGCAAATCAGTTTCACAATGAAGTAAATCCCTGATATTTTGTTTTTTGTTCTAAGTTAGAGGCAGAGAATAAAGAAAAATATTATAAAGCTGAATCCCACAACACACCTGTCAATTGTTGATAAAACTTCCTTATAAAACAGATTTGAAGTTTCAAGACTTCCTTTTCTTTGGACTATAACATTTGGAGCATCTCACTTCTTAAATCCTACAAGTGAATCAAAATGCATGAGGAAATATATGTTTTTAATATACCCAAGGATCCAGACTGCAACCAATGCAAGCAATTCATCTTAAGGTTTGGGAAAAGGAGGTCAGCATTTGCTTTCTAGATTTCAAGAAGTTAGCACATTGAATTTGCATTAAGCACATTTAAAACAAAGGCTCCCTACATAAACCAGATGTCTCTTGAGTTAGGATTGCACTAAAAGTGGAAACAAGCACATATTAAACCAATTGCCCTGTTAGCCAGAGAGGCAGAAAAGTGATCCAGGCAAACAGTCACACTAACCATTTTTACTTATTACTACCCCATCAGCTGGGACTGGGCTCCCCTCTTCCCCTCTGTATAACATGGAGGCTACTTAAACCCAAGTACCTAATGAGGTAAGCAAGCAAGTAAAGTAAATTGTCATTACTGCTATTCCAACCTGCTACTGTATAAATGTGTGTGAATGTTATGTTTCTCCCATTAGTTCTTACTGACTGTGCCCCTTGGAGAGTAATATATTCTTCTGTTATTTGTGTACAAGATTTTTCAGTCATATTGTGGATTTTGTAGATTGGGCTGCTGAAGGGGTCCTAGGCCCCTGTCTTTTAACAATTTTTAGAAGGGCTCACAAAATTCTTCAGAGGTCTTACCACCTACTGATGAGGTTTATGTTCGCATTGAGCGATTTTATAGTATCAGTAATTGTAATGGTTTTTCTGTAGGAGAGAAACTAAACAACAAGTGAAAATATATTCTAACTTCTAACCCACACCAAACTTGAAAGAAACTGCAGAAGCACACCAAGCAAAAGCTTGTAAAAAGAAAGCAAGGCAGCTGAAACATTTGACAGACATTATTAAATGCCAGGGGATTTGTATCAGCCATTTTACTTTAAAGCATGCTTTGAAGCTGGCTATCTTTCATGTACTTCCTTTGTGGCACATTAACAAAGAAAACTGAGCAGAGGTAAATCAAGTCCTAAGGTCATCTCTAGAGTTACCGCACTGTAGGTACCTGTCGAATTAAGAATTAATGCTGCATGAGCAGCAAATATAATTTTAAAAAACAACTATGGGCTGCTAACCAATCAAGTTTTACAAGTGGATCTAAACTCTTTTTATCAGCAACCAGAGAAGAGACATCTTAATCCTTCCCCCCACATGGTCTTGAATTACAATTATCATGATGTGAACCTAAACACTGTTGCCTTAATGACTTAAAACCAAGAGTGCTATGAAGGGGAAAAGTAAGGGTAGGCTGGGTGAAACACTAGAAACACAAGAGGACTTAAAACTGGCATTTCTTAAAGCCCAGAGAGAATAACACAGGATATTTTTCAATGTAACACAAACTAAAGTCAAAAGGGATGCATAAAGGTTTGAAGGGACACATATAAAAATGAAGTTTAAGAAAACCATCTACACTTTTGCCAATAAGAGACCCCCAGCAAAGCTAGGAAGTTACTCTACTAGAAATGACCAAAACATTTAATGCATACACTGAAGTTGCTTAAACCTATGAAGCAGAATGCACTGGAAATTAGATGCCTGGTAAATTCTGGTTCATCTGTTTCAGCATACTTAAATGATTCCAGATGACCAATTGGTACAAATACTTTCGATTTGTAGGAAGCTTAGGTAAAAGAAATTTTCCAAAAGCTGAAGGATAAGATTCAGCACAGGTGAAAACAAACTGGTTAACAAAGCAAATGACAAGATAAAAGAAACCTGTCCATAATCTTACTTTGATAAAGTTGTTTTAATCAACTGCTAGGCAAGAACATTGAAACAGTGCCTAAGTATGTCCTGTGTCAAACAACATTAGGTCAACATTTAATGCACAGGCAAAAATCACCCCTAAAGGAGAAGCAGCTCAGTATGGGGGGTGGGACTTGGCATGGAGAGCTGGGCAGTAAAATCATCCTGCTCCCTGAGATTGGAATGATTTTCCCAAGGTAGGGTATGTGTAGGAAAGCAGGCAGACAGTCCCCAAAAGGGAGAAGCAGCTCAGTGTGTGTGGGGGTGGGGGGAAATCAGTGGATAACTGGGTATTGAAGACACTGGGCACCCCAAGACTGCAACAATTCCCACAAGGCAGGGTGTGTGTAGGGAAAGGCATACCCCAAAGTGGGGCAGGGGTGGAAATCAGAGTGGAGAGATCGCCAGTGAAGCCACCAAATGCCCTGAGACTGAAATGATTCCCTAAGGCTGGGTGTGTGTAGGAAAGCAGACAGGCAGACCCCAAAAGGAGAAGTAGTTTGGGGAGGGAGTGGAAATCACTGTGGACAGCTGGGCAATGAAGTCACCCCATTCCCAGAGACTGGAACAATTCCCTCAATGCAGAGTGTGTTTAGGAAACCAGGCAGAGATCACACCAAAAAGAAAAGTACACCAGTGGGTTAGTGGGTAAAAAAAAGTCAAAGAAGCCCCCCCCCCCGCCCCATTAAAAAGCCTGAAAATAAAGGAGCAACTTCTAAAGGCAAAGTGGGGGTGTGATATTAAGTGGGGGGAAGGGAAGGGAGACCAGAACACCAAGGAAAGCATAAGAGATCGAAAAAGCTTATGTGAAATGAAAGAACAATCCTGATTTCCTCCCTCCTTCACAGCAAACAAACAAACAAACAAAAAATGGTCAAGAAACCCAGGGCAAAGCAAACACCCCTTGCCCTTGACTGAGCACAATCCCCCCATGACTAGTAAAGCTCTTCATCCAACATTCTTCCTCTGTGTCCAACCAAAACCCAACAGAAGACACTGTTATGGGTCAGTATGAATTAGCTGATTCTCAACCAGCTGATGCTGCTAACACCCCTGTCAGCGACTCTGAAGAGGCAGAAGCAGGTCTCAGGGCACAAGCTGCTGATGACAGCAGGTGCACTGGGACCACCGATGAGGCAAACCTGCAAGGCAGTGCCCCAGCAACCAGGGCTGGGATCAAGAAGAGGCTCCACAGGCTGCCTCTCCTTCCCCAGATCTGTTGGAATGCAGGAGGCAGTTGAAGTGCCTGGAACTTCTTGAGAGGAGGTAAAGTGCATGCCTCACTGCCAGACAATTATCAAGTCAGGAGGAACACCTGGGACTAACAAACCAAGCAGATATTTCACGCAAGAGCTCAATAAGACCCACCTGTAAACCATCTCCATCTTGCCAACATCAAGTTCAAGGGGTAGCCTTACAGTGGTTTTCTTCCTTCCTCCATGGTCGGGGACAAAGGATGGCGATTGGTGAGCAGACTTCTCTGCGGCACCCACTTGAATGGTGCGCCGCAGAGAGCTATTCTGGATCCTACTGTGAGCTCAATCAAGGAGTTTGTAAGAAACCTATTCAGGCATCCCTCCACCATGCCTGGACTGAGACCTTATTGAAAACCCCCTACCAGAACTCCTGCTTAATGATACTGCAATCAATCTCTATTTCTTTATATTTATTTTTAGAACTGTATAATTCCATCACCACATTCTACTCTAGAAGATGTTTTAAACTAAAAAAGCAGTGTGAAAAATACAACAAAGCAACAGATGTACCTGTACAAGTTTCAGAATCAGCAATACATCTAAGTACATCAAAGGCACAAGTATTAACATCTGTAACATAAGAACATAAGAGCAGCCCTGCTAGATCAGACCAGTGGTCCATCTAGTCCAGTGTCCTGTCTCACACAGTGGTCAACCTGGATGGTCAACAACATGGCATAGAGGCTTAGTACCTCTGAATGAGGAAGTTCCCCTCAGTCACCATGGCTAATGGTGATTGATAGACTTATCCTCCATGAATCTATCTAATACCCTTTTAAAGCTATTTATTCCTGTGGTCATCATTACATCCTCTGGCAAACAAGAATTCATCACAGATACATACATTAACCTCATGTCTTGAACCAAAATCATCCATAAAGGGTTGTTGCCCTTCAGAACAAAAGCAAAAGATCCCCAAACCATTCCTGGAATCAGATTCAGCTCTAATCTAAACAAACAAAATCCTCAGTGCAGAACTGTACAATTTTTCTTCTCCACTAAAGACAACTATGAAAAGCATCTTCACATACATCATCTCAATGATCTCTTTAACAGCTCCTGTAACATCAGCCAGCATTATTCAGATATTCCAGATGTCAGTCTGAGGCTGACAGCCTAAGGGTACTTAGGCAAGATTCTGCTCTGGGGAACATTTTCTCTCTCCGGTCACACCCTTAACTCACTACACTCATATGTTCAATGTCACCTGTCTGGTGCTTAGCACTTAACCTTAGTACAGAAATAACAAACAGCAACAAAAAGTCTGACTCCTCCTTGTGCAACAGCATGTTTAGAGAAATTTCTGATAATTTAACATAGATTATCTATTGTAAACCTGTAAATTAGGCCAACGTTATCATCTCCCCCATAGCAGGTTTTTTAGAGTGGATGCTGAAGGTCAGAAAGGGTAGCTCATCTATGGCTATCTAATTAGCTAGACAGATGAGACTGGACTAGCCTGGACCATCCAGGTCAGGGCCTCACAGATCATTTATTTAGCCATCATACCTCCTCAGGATTATCTATTACTGCATTCCCTTAAATGAAAGATTACCTTCTTTGTCCCTGGAAAAAAAGGGGGGAGCTGTCTTCCATTTGGGAATGCATATGGGAAAGACATTATTCAGTCTCACTTTGGAGCCTTCTTGCACCAGCCAGGAGGTGTTAGGGCAGAGCATACCCCACCTCCACCAACTGGCTAACAAGACCACAAGCAGTGCACAGAAGGCACAGAGGCAGAAGTGGCACAGTGGCACATCCCCCCCCCCCCGCAGCCTTCTTGCTGGGTTGCTTGCAGTTTGTTGAATTACCTGGTGAGGACTGCTCTCAGTCTCTGTCCTTCTGACTGTTTACAGAGTTACAGAGACAGAGAGAGGAGTGCCCCTTTTGCTCTGGCTTGCCAGGGGCTTGCAGTCCAACAAGCCAACAGGAGTGAGCAAGCTTCTCTGTTCCTGTGCCTTATGGCCAGGGGTGGAATTCTAGAAGGAGCTCCTTTGCATATTAGGCCACACACCCTGACGTAGTCAATCCTCCAAGAGCTTACTAGGCTCTTTTTTGTAAGCTCCAGGAGGACTGGCTACATCAGGGATGTGTGGCCTAATATGCAAAGGAGCACCTGCTAGAATTCCACCCCTGCTTATGGCTCATGGCAGAAGTGATTAGGGTCATCTTAAATTCAGAGTTATTCTTGTTTTTCCCTTTATATTTCTGTTACTCAAAAATGATTTCTGTTCTCAAAAATATGAAAACAGTCTGACAAAACAGAAGAGGATACACAGGGAATTCAGCATCTCATAACAAATCTTTATGGCAGTAAACTCTTATGAAAGCAATAAGTATAGACATGCATCACTTATTTTCTTACCAGTAAGTGACATCTATGGGTGCAAAGTATTTCTTCACAATTAAATCAGCAAAGTAAGCTTCCGTCTCCCTGCAAGCTGTTCCATTGCCAATCACAACAGTGTCACAGCTTTGAATGGAGGAAAAAAAACACAATTAAGACTGCATAAAGTTGCTACACCATCCTCCCCCGCAATGGACACTGCTGCTTCTACTACCATGAGGTCAGGGAAAAGAAGATGCACCCTGCTTTGCAATCTGAACCTGAATACATTCTACCATCCCCCATTGAGCCAATATGAATTTCCAGACAACTAAATCATAGACAACTAGTAGAGGAATATGAGCTTTTTCACCTACTTATATCTCTACCTATCTCCACTGGGTCAGAACAAGAGCAGTAAGAACAGCCATGCTGCATTACACCATATGTCCATTTAGCCAGGCACCTTGTTTCACATACTGGCCAACAGGATGCCCCTGCAAAGCCTACAAGTAGCACAGAGAGGCTGAAGCCTCCCCCTGCAGTTGTCCTACAGCACTGCCATTCAGAAGATTGCTTCTGTTTGTACAGAAGGACAGAGTGCATATTCAGCATCCTTACTTAGAACACCATGGAAGTAGGAGAAGTATTTCTCCATTGAAGAGGCAACACAGGCCAGTGTTTCCTATCTTGCCACAATGCACCAGCATTCTTCTTCCTTCTGATAATACTCCAAAAAGGTCAACAAAAATGGTGCTATTTTTCTTGACCAAGGGGTAAAAGGATTGCTGAAGGAGGATAGGGAAATGGCTAAGAAGCTGAATGCAATTTTTGCCTCCGTCTTCACTGTGGAAGATGAGAAGTGTTTGCCCACTCCAGAACTACTGATTTTGGAAGGGGTGTTGAAAGACCTGAGTCAGATTGAGGTGACAAAAGAGGAGGTCCTACAACTGATAAACGAATTAAAAACTAATAAGTCACCAGGTCCGGATGGCATACATCCGAGAGCTCTGAAAGAACTCAAAGTTGAACTTGTGGATCTTCTGACGAAAATCTGTAATCTTTCTTTGAAATCTGCCTCCATTCCTGAGGACTGGAAGGCAGCAAATGTCACCCCCATCATTAAAAAGGGTTCCAAAGGAGATCCGGGAAATTACAGGCCAGTCAGTCTGACTTCAATACCAGGAAAGTTGGTAGAAAGCATTATCAAGGACAGAATGAGTAGGCACATTGATGAACATGGGTTATTGAGGAAGACTCAGCATGGGTTCTGTAAGGGAAGATCTTGCCTCACTAACCTGTTACAGTTCTTTGAGGGGGTGAACAAGCATGTGGACAAAGGGGACCCACTAGATGTTGTTTACCTTGACTTCCAGAAAGCTTTTGATAAAGTTCCTCATCAAGGCTCTTTAGAAAGATCGAGAGTCATGGAGTAAAAGGACAGGTCCTCTTGTGGATCAAAAACTGGCTGATTAATACGAAGCAGAGAGTGAGTATAAATGGGCAGTCTTCGCAGTGGGGGAAGGTAAGCAGTGGGATGCCGCAGGGCTCGGTACTGGGTCCCATGCTCTTTAACTTGTTCATAAATGATTTGGAGTTGGGAGTGAGCAGTGAAGTGGCCAAGTTTGCAGATGACACTAAATTGTTCAGGGTGGTGAGAACCAAAGAGGATTGTGAGGCACTCCAAAGGGATCTGTAGAGGCTGGGTGAGTGGGCGTCAACGTGGCAGATGAGGTTCAATGTGGCCAAGTGCAAAGTAATGCACATTGAGGCCAAGAATACCAGCTGCAAATACAAGTTGATGGGGTGTGAACTGGCAGAGACTGACCAAGAGAGATCTTGGGGTCATGGTAGATAACTCACTGAAAATGTCAAGACAGTGTGCAATTGCAATAAAAAAGGCCAACGCCATGCTGGGAATTATTAGGAAGGGAATTGAAAACAAATCAGCCAGCATCATAATGCCCCTGTATAAATCAATGGTGCTGTCTCGTTTGGTGTGCAGTTCTGATCGCCGAACCTCAAAAAGGATATTATAGCATTGGAGAAAGTCTAGAAAAGGGCAACTTGAATGATTAAAGGGTTGGAACACTTTCCCTATGAAGAAAGGTTGAAACGCTTGGGGCTCTTTAGCTTGGAGAAACGTCACCTGCGGGGTTACATGATAGAGATTTACAAGATAATGCATGGGATGGAGAAAGTAGAGAAAGTACTTTTCTCCCTTTCTCACAATACAAGAACTCGTGGGCATTCGATGAAATTGCTGAGCAATCAGGTTAAAATGGATAAAAGGAAGTACTTCTTCACCCAAAGGGTGATTAACATGTGGAGTACACTGCCACAGGAGGTGGTGGTGGCTACAAGCATAGCCAGCTTCAAGCAGGGATTGAATAAAAATACGGAGCAGAGGTCCATCAGTGGCTATTAGCCACAGTGTGCATGTATGTATGTATGTGTGTGTGTGTATATATATATGTGTATGTATGTATATATAAATTTTTGGCCACTGTGTGACACAGAGTGTTAGACTGGATGGGCCATTGGCCTGATCCAACATGGCTTCTCTTATGTTCTTATGGATGGTAATAGTTCTAATGTTTATTATTTATTCCATTTTTATCCCATCATTCCAACTAAGCATGGTGTACAAGGTTCTCTCCTCCTCCCTTTTTTCTTCACAACAACCTATGAAGTAGTTAAGGCTGCAGTGATACCAATATGGAGATGATACTCAGCTCTGCCTTTCTTTCCCACCTAATTCCAAGGATATTATTGATGTTCTCAACCAGTGGCTGGAGTCAGTAATGGGCTAGATGAGTGTGAACAAGCTGAAACTTAACCCTGACAAGACAGAGGTTCTCTGGGTTAGTAGGAAGACAAGACCAAGGAGTTCAGATCTCTCTCCCCTGTCTTGGATGGGGTTATATACCCTTGCAAACCCAGGTTCACAGTTTGGGAGTGCTGCTTAACAGTTACATTACTTAGCTTAACTTACTTTTAAAAAAATTATAGGCTGCCTTTCTCCTTTGCAGAATACAATTCAATTTACAATATAACAATTATAAAAACCTATTCTAAATAATATAAATAAAACAACAATTTTAACAACACATAAAAGGTCACAATTTAGATTTAAAAATTTGCCCACCAGACAAACTTATTTGATTGTTGGGACAGAAGACCAAGTGGCTGCAGTGACTCAGAATGCTTTTGCCCAGCTTCAGCTGGCATGTCAGCTGTACCTGTTCCCAGTTCAGTTATATCTAGCCACAGTGATCCATGCCTTAGTTACTTAGGCTGAACTGTTGGTCAGGGTCAGTAACCAGGAACATATGACCCCAAAACTACAGCAATTACACTAACTACTGATCAACTTCCAAGCCCAGTTCAAGGTGTTGTTTTTGTCCTTTAAAGCCCTACATGGCTTAGGACCAGAGTATCTGAAGGACCATTTTCTCCCAAACATTCTTGCCTGGGAATTAAGATCACAGGGAGAGGCCCTCCTGACTGTCTCACCAATTGAAGAACCAATCTGGTGGGTACACGAGAGAGGGCTTTTTCTGTGGCAGACCCAGAATTATGGAACAACCTCACCAGGAACATTAGTCTGGCTCCCTCAATGTTCATCTTTAGGAAGCAATTTAAGACAGTTTTCTTTAGGACTGCATTTGATTACTTTCATTTTTTATTTATTGGCAGTCCTAATTGAGATTTTAAATTGTGGTGTTTTATCTGTTTTTTATTGTTGTTTCAGTTACATTGTAAGCTGCTTTGGGTTCCGCAAAGTACAAAGGTGGCTAATAAATACTGTAAATAAAATAAAATAACAAGGCTGAGGATGAATGATGGTTTAAGTCATCCACTGAACTTCAGGAATGATTAGGGATTTGGACAAGAACCAGACACTTTAACTAAACCAGCACAATACCAGGCAGACAGGTAAAAATAGGGAAGCTTTCATCAACATACTTGTACTCCAACATAAGTCTTCTTATCTTCTCAGCTTCACGGAATCCTTTACCAGGATGCAAATAAACAATATCTGTATGGAGTATGTGACCTAAAAAAACAGAAAGGAAACAAACAAAAGCAGGAAGAACTCAGTTGTAAAGGTTTATATCTTTACAAGTTGATTAATTCATCTTAAAAATATAAGGACTACATTAGCAAATTTTAAAACCCTTCTCTTGAAACCTGGATCTCATGATCTACCTAATTGCAATGAGTGGATGCAATGTCCAGATCAAAAAATCCACACAAGCCATGCACCGAGGGGCTGTTATTTTCTTCTGCACACTTGTAAAAAATCCCCAGGCTTACATAAAAATATGAAATACTGAACAGAGAAATAATTGGAAGATAAAAATACCACCCCTGCCCCCATAAAATCTGCACCAGCATAATTTTAAAAAATCTTGGCCAATATCTTGGGTTGCCTTATCAGTCCATAATCCTGTGTAAAAGTTTGTTTTTTTTAAGGCAAGGCTCAGCCAATTAGAAGAAAAATAGTAAGAAGGTAGGAAACTGAGAAACTGGGCAGCTGGAGAGAGCTGGCTTTTGGGAGGGTGGAAGAGAAACTATTGTGGGAATGACAAAGACTGAAGAAATGAGAATTGGAACAAGGCCGGAGGAGGCAGAGTCTGGTGTTTCAAAGGGGTTCCTCATCCCTGTATATCCTCATGGGTCCACCCCTCCCACATTGCTTTATTCTAAACAAATCACTTACATACAGAGCAAACACTGACAGAAAAGATCCATGCTCTAAACAGCTGGTAACACAACTGGCAATTCTCTTGGTTGCTTACTTACTCATTGGTGAAATTATTGCTAATTTGCAACCATGAGAGTAGCCAGGATCAACTCCCATCAAGGTTCGCCCTCTCACAGGACTCATAAGAAGCAACTGGCGGAGGTTCCTTCCAAACATCATTACAGATTCCTTCTCTGCATCTGAAGTTAATTTTGATCTAAGAAAGGTGCATAACAAGAAATGTGCTATTTCATCACGTGTGCAAAGGAATATTTCAGTTACACACTCATGCCCAATTATTCCTCCCCTCCCGTTCCATTATTCCCTCTAGGCTCTTATTCCATTCATAAGAAGGCAAATTATACCTGTAGAAAAGCTGATGCTGCTCTTAAAAACTGATCCAAGTGCTGGGCCAATTCTTTCATTACCTAAGTGGTGTGATGCTCTCAAGGCAGCTTCACTCATGGTTCAAAAGAAGTTTCTGCCTCCTCCCTTATTTGCAATTACAAATAAGGGAGGAGGCAGAAAGGACTGCTCCCTCCCTAGTTCTTTCTGACCTAGGGAAAGTTAATTGCCCCCTCTTCCACGAGTGCTGGTCTGCTGGCTAAAAAGGGGGGGGGACAACTTCCTTACTCCTTTTCGGCACATTCCCAACCTACATCACTATTAGCCCTCATTAGGTCCTGCAAATCAGCTTCCTCTTGGTTGGAAGGGAGATATGGGAGAAGGGAACAAGGGAAAGATCTGTGGTACTTGAAACTACAGATTACTAGATCCAATCCAAGATCTCCTTCAGTCAGAGTGGGCAGCATCTTAAATGTATTTGGTTGTAACCACAGGTTTAGAGATTTGTTTGGAAGCTATAGGCTTAGCCATATGACTCATTCTCAAGATAGAACAGGATGGGACACACTAATCATGGATAGGGTATTCAAATGAATAAACTGCATCCTATTACATATTCACATAGTGTATTTCCCTGCTCAACACTACTGGAGAGCCAGTTTGGTGTAGCGGTTAAGTATGCAGACTCTTATCTGGAAGAACCAGGTTTGATTCCCTACTCCTCCACTTGCAGCTGCTGGAATGACCTTGGGTCAGCCACAGCTCTCACAAGAGTTGTCCTTAAAAGAGCAGCTTCTGGGAGAGCCCTCTCAGCCCCACCCGCCTCACAGGGTGTCTATTGTGGGGGGAGAAGATATAGGAGATTGTAAGCTGCTCTGAGTCTCTGATTCAGAGAGAAGGGCAGGGTATAAATCTGCAATTCTTCTTCAGAAAAAAACACAAATAGAGATGGTGTCATGTCTTATGCTTCCCTTTGGAGTCACTAATACACTTATGCTTCCCTTTGGAGTCACTAATTTTGAATCTGCAAATAAACCAGGGAGACGGCTGGCCTATAAACTAAGAAAAAAAAGAAAAAGAAAATGATATTGAAAATACAAGGAGGAGTCAAGGAATTAATATGGACATTCAAAAACATTTTGCAAATATTATTCCAATTTATATAAAAGCCAGGAAACCTCTCTGACTAAAATAGATGAATACATTAGAAAACAAAATTTGCTTAAGAAGAACATAGACAAATTATAAGAAGTCCTATAACAATAAGAGAAGTAGTTGAAAAAAGATTAAATCTGGAAACACTCCAGGACCAGATGGCTTATCAGATCTGTATTAAGTGTTTTGAAGATGAACTTCTGCTTCCATTGCAAAGTACAATGAACATTCATTAGGTGGACAAAATGCCAGAAACCTGGAAAGAGGCCAATATAACACTGATACCCGAAGAAGACCAAGACTTGACTGCAACAAAAAACTACAGCCCAGTTTCGCTACTGAACAATAACTATATGTTGTTTACTACAATATTAGTGGAAAGCCTTAAAACAGGGGTGTTGAACTCATTTGTTTTGAGGGGTGGATCTGACATAAATGAGACCTTGTTGGGCCAGGCCATGTGTGTCATAAAATGTAATGCTTGGTAGCAGAGATATAAATTTAATAAACAGTTAAAGTTTTTTTTAAAAAAAAACTTAAAATAAAACATGCTTAAAACATTAGCATTCAATGGTCTTAAAGGTGCTTTCTTTGTACCTCTCCTGTATGATTGAGGGAAGTAGGCAAAGGAAGCTCAGACTCTTTCCTTCCTTCCCCAGGGGACTAGGAGGGAGAGGATTCTCAGCCAATAGAAGGAAGAGAGACTTGACTCAGTAGCTCTACTGTACAACTGAGAGAACCTATGGCAAAGCAGAAGGAAGCAAGAGAGAGGGAGAAGGAAGCAGATTACAGCCAGTTGCTTGGGGGCCTGATAGAAGCCTTGTGGGGGACTGATTCAGCCCCCGAGGTGCATGTTTAACACCTTGCCTTAAAATAATCTTACAAGGCATTATTCGTGAAGATCAATATCGATTTCTACCTAAGAGGCAGCTGAAGGATAATGTCAGAATTGTTCTCGATATTTTGGAATATTTTAAAAAAACATAATGAAAAACAAACCACTTTGATTTTCTTAGACATAGAGAAAGCTTTTGATAATTTGAGTTGAGTTTTCATGTTTAAAGTTTTAGAAACCATGAACTTCAGTGAGAAATTCATAAAAGGGGTAAAACTGATTTACACATCACAGTCAGCAAAAATAATCATTAATGTAGATTTAACCAAATCATGTGAGATTCAAAAAGGCGCAAGACACAGTTGTCCACTATCTCCTCTCTTGTTTATCTTAGTTCTTGAAATTTTGATTAGAAACATAAGTCAAGATAAAAGATTAAAAAGAGAATTACAAACTCAGAGCTTTTAAGGATGGTCTGGTTTTAGTCTTGGAGGACCCTTTTAAAGGAATTGACTTGTTGATGTCTAAAGTAAAATAATTTTGCACACTGTTAGGCTTTAAAATTAATAAACAGAAAACAAAAGGTGTAAACAAAAAATATGAATTCACAAGAACAAGCAGTGCTGATGAGTAATGCAGGCTTTAAGGTTGAAAAGAAAATACTTGGGAACTACATTGTCAAATATGATTTGTATGTTATTTCATAATAACTAAATTAAGACCTGGAAAGAAATTTTTAAAAATCTGCTAAGATGGGGAAAATTGCAATTATCATTGTTGGAGCGAATATTTATAATAAAGATGAATGTTTCACCTAGAATGCTACTCCCACTTCAGACAATAGCAGTTTTGGCATCTGAGTACCATTTAAACAATGGCAGTAGGTTTGGGGCCTCCAAACCAAGCCAAATTCATGCTCAATTTTGGCTCGTGAACCAGTTCATGCCCATCCCTATGTCATAAAACTAATATAGTAATTCATTTGTGTCGAGTCTGTCTGAACCCCAGTTACAGTCCTGTTCAACCAGATAATTCAGAATTCCCCAAGATAAATGGGGTATGCAATCATAATTTGGTTAAATTCAAGTATTTCAGCTTCACAGTACAGATAGTAATTTTGGAAACTCATTTATTGGCATATGACTACTTAACTTCCTCCCTTATTTTGGGGGTGGGGGATCTGACCTTAAATGTAATTTTGATCTACACTGTTAAACTGACATTTACATTTTATCTCAACAACATTGCTATGGCACTTCAGATGATAATGGAAGCCATTATACTGTCAGTGGCAAAACAAATTGTTCCATACACTATTGTCATTAGAATACCCACAGCAGAGTTAAGCCCAATATTATGACTATTAGATTGGTAATTTAGGAACAAGAAATGACAGGTACATGAGACATTTAGAGCTAGAAAATGAGCCTTCCAGATTCTCGCAGAAGTATGAGAGATGGAAGCAGAACAACATGATGGTGTGCATTACTGGAACACTGATTGGGAAATGGATACAACAAAACAATTTTAGCAGCATTAACAGTTTGTATCAAGAGTAGGAATGGGCACAAGCCAAAATCTGTGCTGAATTCTGGTTGGACTGAGGCTCAGGAGGCAATGTTCAGACTGAACATGGTCTCCAAAGAAATCTTCGAGTTTTTAGATGCAGCTTGGGGCTGTTCAGAAAATGAAACCTACCCAGAAACTGTGACAAAAATGCTAGACAATGGTGGTGGTAGTGTTTTCCAGCCTTGGAAACACAAATAGGGACCCTCCAAAGCTTGACAGGTGCTGCTGCCTGCCAATAACAGTTACCATTTGTCTCAATGGGACTCAGATCTATATAAGTGCAGGATGAGTGTGTGTTTCCTTTGTTGGTATTGTGATTTTGGATGGAGAAAGTGTACTAGTGAAAGAGCTCTGCTGCTGGATGTGGTGAGGTGATTACTTAGTTAGCTTACTCATTCAAGGGCTGGGGGGGCCTTTGCTTTGTTCTAGGTTCCTCTGTGTTGAAGTTCAGTTTCTGTTTGTTTGCTGGAAAGTGTGGGAAAAAATCTGGAATGAATTCCTTTCACATAGAATATTTACTTAGCAGGATTTTCTTTCTGTCTGCTCCTTGGTGGTTTTCCTTCCTTTTTCTTTTCATTTTATTTCACTCACAAATATCCACTTTGAGTTGCAGTAAGATGAGGAATTGCTCTTTGGGCACTATTGGGGGGACAGCTTCAAGGGGGCTTTAACTTAGTTTTCTGCCATTTTATTCCATGTACACACTCTGGGCTTTTTGATTTTGGGGTGATCTGTGTTTACTGCCCATTGACTTTACTGCTTACTCCTCTCCATTTGAAACCTCTGCACTGCCCTGTTTCTCCTTGGAGGATGATCTGTGTTTGGCAACTTGCCTCCCTCACCCACCCTGCATTGAGGGACTTAATCCACAGTTACTGGAGTGACTAACCTTTACTCCAAACTCTCCATTTGAAAACCAACCCAACTGACCTTGTTCTCTTTAGAGGGTGATCTGTGTTTGTCAGCCTGCCTCCCTGCACCCACACTGCCTTGGGGGACTTGCTCCAGTCTTGGGGTGATTTCAGTGCCAAGCTCTCTATGCCTAGTTTGAACCCTCCCATCATCTCTCCTGATTCTTCTCTAGGGGGCCATCGATCTGTGCCTCTCTGTCTGCTGCCCTGCCTGTCTGCTTCCCTCTCTTGCAATCGACTCACTTGATCAACTGTCCTGAACTACAATTGGGTGCTTGCTTGGTCAGGTGTTTGGCACCATGAGACAGGATGTGAAGGGTTGCACTTGTGGCTGCAGGAGGATGCCATCACTTTACGCTATGCCAAATGGTCATGGACAATGAACACAGCCTCCTTCCAGCAGAGGCTGCTCCCAGTACATCACTGAGGACCTTGGCATCCACTTCTCCTGCTACATCCACATCCACAGGGCTCTCCACTGCTGCTCAAGAGTTTTCAGCATGGCTGCATAAGCTGCAGAATGGTTGGCTCTGCCCTGCACTCACTTTGTCCATGGTGGGAGCCAACAACACCATCCAGACCCGATTCAGCTGGTGAACCTCAGTTGGCCATTCCCAGCCCACCAGTATCACCTACACCCTCAGAGCACTGCATACAAAGGATGAGAACAGAAATACAGACAAGATGGCACAGTGCACATCTGGCCCAATGCCAGAATTAATGAAGATGAGTAGTTGTTCATAACGAAAGATGAGTAGTTGCAGGATTGCTTCTGAGTGACTAGTTGCAAGCATGACCCTTAGGCTGTTAGCGTGGATGCAACATGTACGATAGTCAGTAAACCACCGACTCTGCTTTGCCTGCCCCAACTAGCCTCCAAGGTCAGATGAAAGCATTGTGACCTGTTGGACCAGACCAGCATGTGCATCACTTATAGATTGAGTTGGTTAATTGGTTACCTGAATTCTCTGCAGAGCAGTGGATAAATAAGGCGTTTGTATGAGTCTTCTACTGAGTAACGCAGCAATTCCATTAATTCAGGGTTTGCATAGGCCTTTGGTCTCCATCTGTGCACCAAAATGTTTAAAGTCAGATCATTTGGCAACATCATAAATCACACTCTTCCATGAGCCTGCCACTTTATATAAAAAAAAGGATTATTCATTTAGAACATCAGTCATGAACACCTTCTTTAAATATACCTTTAATGTTTTGAAGATGTGAATCATCTTCTGGTGAGAACATACCAAACAGTTAATAAGCTCTAATAACACTGACAAATGGAGGATGATGTCCTGAAATATCAGTAGTCAAATTATCTCAAGTTATAACTGTCAAGAACCTACTTAGACCATGGAAACAAAGACAGTATACAGGAGTAACGTGATTGCAAAAACTAGTGCATGGAAGAGTGGAGGTAGAAAAACAGGTTTCTTACCTGTAACTGATGATCTTCGAGTGGTCATCTGTGCAGTCACACTGATGGGATAAGGTGCCAGCACCGATCTCGATCGGTAAACTTGAAAGCTGCGGATTTCCGCGCCGACATCCCAGTGCACATGCCCAGAAGCCCCACTGCGCATGCCCACTGAGACGGGAGCAGACATCCCGCCAGTTCCTTCTGACCGCTGCGTCAGCCCACAGATGGACCGTCCGCAGAGGGGAAGGAGGGCGGGTAGTGTGACTGCACAGATGACCATTCGAAGATCATCAGTTACAGGTAAGAAACCTATTTATCTTCTTCGTGGTCTCTGTGCATCACACTGATGGGAGATTAACAAGCCAAATCCTACCTGGAGGAGGGTGCAACGGTCCATCAGAAGGAAATCGATTGCAGAACCGCATGGCCCACCAAAGACTCCCGGCGAACACATAGATCCAGTGCATAGTGACTCACGAAGGTATGCGCGGAGGACCAGGTGGCAGCCCTGCAGATGTCCTGGAGTGGAACACCCTTCATAAATGCTGCCGAAGTCACCATGGCTCGGGTGGAGTGAGCTCAAATGGGTCCTGGAAGAGGCTTTTTACTCAATAGATAACAAAGTCTAATGGTTTCTGTTATCCACTTAGACAGTCTTTGAGACGAAATCTTCTGCCCTAAAGAAGACTGGGCATATGAAACAAAAAGCCTGGAATCCCTTCGAGAGGGATGCATGCGATGTAGATAGAACGGTAGTGCCCGCTTAATGTCCAAGGCATGCAGCCTGCGCTCAGCGTCAGTAGCCGAGTTAGGAAAGAACACCGGCAAGCGAATCTCCGTGTTCAGATGAAATGACGCTTGGGGAGAAAGGCGATATCAGGCTGAAGAAGCACACCTTCACTGGTGAAACACAAATAAAGAGCATCGCATCGAAGAGCTGCAAGCTCACTCACCCGTCTTGCAGACGTAATAGCTACTAGGAAGGCCGTCTTCCAAGCCAACAATTGGAGAGAACAAGTAGCCATCGGTTCGAAGGGCTTTCCCGACAGAGCCCAAAGAACCAAAGGTAAGTCCCAAGCTGGAGTAGGCTGTCGCACCGCCGGGTACAATCTAGTAATACCCTTAAGTAACTGCTTAGTATCAGGATGAGTAAAGACGGAATTTCCATCAAGCTGGGAATGATAAGCCGAGATGGCCACCAAATAAATGTGTAACGATGAAACTGTTAATCCTTTATCCAAAAGGGAAAGCAGAAAATCAAAAATTGTAGGCAAGCCTGCCACAACTGGATCCCAGGAACAACCAGAGGAAAACTGAACGAATTTCGACCACTTATATGAGTAAGCTTTTCGTGTAGAAGGTTTCCTGCTGTTCAGCATGATGAATTTAGCTCTGTCAGAGAGAGGAGTCACCGGAGGCACCAGGCGGTTAGCTTTAGATGTGGAACATCGTGATGTACTACCTGACCTCCATGCAAAAGAAGGAGATCTGGGGCCTGGAGAAAGTGGTGAAACACTCCGTTCACGAGACGAAGGACTAGGGGGAACCAATGTTGTCTGGGCCACCATGGTGTCACGAGGATGCCCACTGGTGTCTCCCGTAGGATCTTCTGTACCACCCTGGTGATTAAGGGGATAGGAGGAAACATGTACACTCGGTGATGATTCGACAGAACGAGGAGACCGTCCCCGAGGGACAAGGGATCCGCCCCTCCTTGGCAGCAGAAGAGTGCGCACTTTCTGTTGTTGCGGGTGGCAAACACATCCAGCACAGGTGTCCCCCAACGATGGAAAATAGGCTGCAGGAACTCCCAATTGAGCTCCCACTCGTGAAGCGAGGCTCCCCCCCGACTGAGGAAGTCGGCGCAGACGTTCAAGTCTCCCGGAAGGTGAGTAGCCACCAACGACACCCCCATCGAAATGCACATCTCCCATATGTTCAGGGCAAGCAGGCAGAGTCTGCGGGAGACCGTACCTCCCTGTCTGTTCACATATGCCATCGCTGTAGTGTTGTGTGTCATGATGGCCAGTCTTGCCCTTGAGAAACGTCTGGAATGACTGGATTGCATGGAAAATCACTAGAAGCTCTAAAAAAATTATGTGGTGGTGTGCATGGTACCAAGGCCATCTGTCCCCAACACATAGACCGTTCATATGCGCACCCCAGCCCCACAAAGAAGCATCCGGGGTTATTGTAACTGACAGGGACTCTCTGTGAAAGGGCGCGCCCTCCGTCAAATGATGCTTCTGTGTCCACCAGGTGAGGGACGACAGAATCTCTGGAGGAATGGTCAATAGACGCGAAGGAGGGTCTCAACTGCATCTGAAGTGCGTTAGAAACCAAAGCTGCAGGGTTCTCATACGCATCCTTGCGAAGACCAGAACCGAGGTGGTGGCAGCCATAAGACCCAGCAGCCTCTGGACTTGACGGGCTGTGACCGTTGGATTGCACTGGAACGCGCGGACTAGATGTATTATATCGTCTGCCCAATTTGGTGGGAGGAAAGCGCTGCAAGGAAGGGAGTCCAGAATAGCACCGATGAACTGAACCCTCTGAGAGGGCTGAAGATGCGATTTCTTCTGATTCACCTGCAGGGCCAGTTCCCGCAGAAGAGAAAGGGTGGTGGTGATGTGTTGCAACAGAGTGGGTTGAAGGCGGAGAGTATTTCGGCTTGGCTGTATACGGCAGCTTGGAGAAAGGTGACGTAGGCTTAGGGCGCCAGGGTTGATCCGGAGATTTGGAATATGGTTTCCTGTTCCATGGTTTTGGCCATTGTCGCTTAGTTTGAGAGCAAGGTGTAGAGACCCCCAAATTTCTGGACATCTTGATGCTCTTGTCCATCTCCTGCAGCACAGTATCTGTAGTCGAGCTGAAAAGACCGGTGCCATCAAATGGCAAATCTTCAATGTAGGCCTGAGTATCTGGTTGGAGGGCTGTGGAACGCAACCAGGAATGGCGTCTTAAGGCGATGGCTGTAGTCAAGGTTTTTGCACAGGTATCTCCCGAATATTTGGCTGAGTTAAGCGGCTGCTTGGCCAGAGTCATTCCCTCCTTTTGGATCTTCTTAAGAGCATTTCTGCTCTGTTCCGGAAGGCTTGGCAGGAGCTTTGAAACCTGATCCCAGAGGGCGTATTGGTATCGGCCCATACAGGCTGTGCAGTTGGCAATTTTGACTCCCAGAGACCCAGCTGAATACAGTCTCCTTCCGATGTTGTCCAACTTCTTTCCCTCCTTATCAGGGGGAGTAGAGTGAGTCTTCTTCGTCTTGGAGGACGAGGATACCACAACAGAATTCGGTTTCAGGTGATTGTAAAGGAATTCTGCACTTGACTCCTGAATGCGGTACATGTGGTCCAGCCGGCGAGACGATACAGGTGTGGAGACCGGCTTTTCCCAGGAGGATTTTGCAGTGTGCAGCATGACATTGGTAAAGGGTAAAGCTACTGCGGTGGATGTGTCCATCTGGACTATGTCGAAGACATTATCTGTGATGACTGGTTGTGGTTGGACAGTGGTGAGAGACAACGACTGGGCCATTCACTTAATGAGGTCTCCATAGGATTTTAAATCCTCTGATGGCAAAATAGGCTGCTCCTCCGTAATCTTCTGTGATGGAGAGGGTTCCCCCGGTGAGGATGTCTCTTGCTCCTCTTGAGAAGACCCTTCATGGGATCTAGAAGATGCGTCCGGCGAGTCGGAATGCTCAGACAGGTGTGGAGCTGGGGGTGATACAGGGTCCACAGAGCCAACCTTCGCCCTTTCTGAAGAGACCCGCTGACCATGCTCCCGATGGTGTTTGATCTGTTCACTATCGGGCGGTTTCGATACCGAAGCCGATGGAGCTCGTCTTGGCGGTCGGTATGATGTGCGGGACCGATAGGATGCCTCAGAGGACTGATCCTACTCCATCTGACACGGAGGAAGCCAGGGGAAGGAGGGTTGCATGGGGTACGCGCCATACAAGTACTGCCACTGCCTCTGATCCCAAGGTATCTGAGTAAGGGGGCGGTGGTGCGGCGAAAGATCGACCTCTTGGTTTCGTGGAGAGCGGCTTCTCGGGGATCGATCCCATGGTTCTTTCACTCGACACCGAGGAAGTGAGCTTCGGGATCAGAAACTTCGGGCTCGATCCGGAGGGCTCCTGTCGGTACCAGAGTGTTGCGCTAGCTCAATCTCCTGGTCTGACTCGGAGGAGATGACTAGTTCCGTTGACATCGATGCAATCGGGGGGCTTGCCTGACGACCCGGTGAAGCAAATAACTTCAGTGGCGGGACGATCGGTGCCGTCGGGTCCGATGGCAAGGTCGGAGAAGCTGGGGAGACGGATTTGCTGTGTTTTGGCTTATCCAGTCTCTTCACCTTCTTTTTCTTCTCCACATGCGATCCCTTATCCTCCTTATGCCATTTAGCAGGCGTGGAGGATTTCGACATAACAGCCGAGCCCGGGCGCTTGTTAGGGTGATCGGCGTCGGAAGGGAGACGATCGGTATCGACCGCTGTCGACGTCGATGGTTCAGCGGTAGCAATGGGCTGCTCGGCCTGCTCTGCGGTCATCCTTCGAGAGGAAAGCGTCTGCCTTGCTGCCGCAAGCCTTGCTGCTCTGTTCTTCTTAGTCTGCTTCGAGAACTTGGCGCAATGCAAGCAGGAATCGGTTCTATGCAGCTCTCCGAGGCACAGCAGACACAGCAAATGCCCACCTGGTGGAGCTATTTTACTCCCACACTTGGAGCACCTTCTGAAAAATCCCCACCGTCTTTACATGCGAGGATGGAGGAAAGGACGGGTTGGGGCAGAAGGAAATGGGGAGGAAAGGGGGAGGGGTTGGAAAAAACGGGAAGTTCTTCAGGCCCCCACTCTCCCCCAAACGAATAACAATCTAACTATTCTAACTAACTAACTACTACTACTAACTAACTATAATAACTACAATTCTAACAAGATTCTATGAATAAAGAAAGTTCACCGACCGAGGCGAGGAAAGACTGACTGATCAGCACGGCGGTCAGAAAAGAACTGACGGGATGTCCACTCCCGTCTCAGTGGGCATGCGCAGTGGGGCTTCTGGGCATGCGCACTGGGACGTCGGCGCGGAAATCCGCAGCTTTCAAGTTTACCGATCGAGATCAGCACTGGCACCTTATCCCATCAGTGTGATGCACAGAGACCACGAAGAAGATCTTGAAACAGTTTAGACACCTGCTGAAAACTTCAGGTCTTTCAACCAATGAGTTGGATTAAGTGAAAAATTCTGCTGATGAAAGGGGGAGGGTGTTGATTTTTACTCATTTTCCCCCTCCTATTGTACACCTCTATCTCCTTCCTCATGCTGTTCCTAGGTGTCCCTGAGAACAGGGTAACCACCAGTTATCACCTTAACGACTAAGTCACTTGGTAGCTGCTATCAAGTCACTTGGTCTATCAATTTCTCCTCTTACCCCTCCTCATCCTCTATACAACAGGACAGAATCACTGAACAAGATGACAAAATATTTGTAAGAGGATCCCTCCCACCACCACCACAGTAAATAGCAGCCAAAGATGACTGTGGGTAGTCTGGGACAGAAATATTAGAGAGGAAATGGTTAACTCATTCCCTCTTCATGCTGCATTCCATTTCTAGGTTCTCCAACCCCCCAAGACCCACTAAATGGGTACTTCTATACTATCTTGTCACAGGACAAATATCAGCAGGGATTTGATTTGTTTTGGGGAATCTGTAGGAAGAAGTATCACTGGAGACCACAATGTCACAGTCCCAAATTGACTCCACTATTGTTCCACCATACAGAAAAGTTGTAAGGATTACTGACAGAGTGCATTAAATAGATAATGTTTTTTAAAAATGTTATTAAAATGTAACAATACATAATCAGATGCTTTTGTAAAGGAGGGACTTTACAAAAAAAGACATTTTATCCTTTTTTTATATTTGTGAGAGAGCCAGTTTGGTGTAGTGGTTAAGTACGTGGACTCTTATCTGGGAGAACCAGGTTTGATTCCCCACTCCTCCACTTGCACCTGCTGGAATGGCCTTGGGTCAGCCATAGCTCTGGCAGAGGTTGTCCTTGAAAGGGCAGCTGCTGTGAGAGCCCTCTCAGCCCCACCCACCTCCCAGGGTGTCTGTTGTGGGGGAGGAAGATAAAGGAGTTTGTGAGCCGCTCTGAGACTCTGAGTGGAGGGCGGAATATAAATCCAATGTCGTCTTCTTAAAATTTTGCAAAACTCCTTTTTTTGAATATTTTTATTCTACTGTAACAACCATTCCTAAATGTTTTAGTACTTTGTACATCGGATTCGAATGGATTGACTTCTTAAATTGTTTTTATTGGTTATGTACCTATATTCTAATAGTGAAGTTAGGACATCTTTGGATACTTAAATCCAGTGACTGGAGCTGTGAATGGGCAAGACAAAGATCTTTCAACAAGCCGAAAAAGGGCCCTAGGTTTTCAGACAAATGTGAAATCTAAAAAAATACACCAGGGAAGAGGGAGATGGCAACTCTCTTCCACAGCAATCCTGTCTTCCACAGCAATCCTGTCGCCCTTTTCTCCTTGCTGTGCAGCTAGGAGAGAGGGAGATGTGAAGCCTCTTTCCCAGTGATCCTGTCTCCATTTCTCAAGGCTGGTTCAGGCCATTTAATGAGGTCATGTCAGGGAGCCAGCGCCCTGGAGTAGCCTTTTTAAGCAGGCTGCACAAGCAAACCTGAGACAGCTGGTCCAGTGCAGAGAAGGTTCTCAACATCGACTCAGCTGCCATGGTGTAGCCCCTTTAAACAGGCTGCATGAGGAAGCCTGTAGCTGGGATGGTGAGGAGGCGGTGGATCCTAGCTGTGGGCTCCCTCTTTCAGCCCAGTTTAAAGGAGCTGCTTGAGGGAGCCTAGACTGCTGAACTGGTGAAGACAAGTATGCAGTCAGGAGAGAGGGAGACAGGATGCCTCTTCCCCAGAGATCCTGTCTCCCTTTCTCCTGGCTGCACCACCATTTAAAGGGGCTATGCCATGGAGCTAGAGGCAGCTGCCAGCACGAGCTGGGTCAACACAGAGAAGGTTCTAGGCATCAGCTCAGCTACCAAGCTTAGCTCCTTTAAAAGGACTGCATGAGGGAGCCTGCAGCTGTGACAGTGGGGAGAGCTCTCTCTGTTATCCCAGTTTAAATGGGCTGCAGGAGAGAGTCCAAGATGGCTGAGTTGGCAGGGAGAGGTCTCTGTACAAGGGAGCCCACAGCTGGGCCGGTGGGGAGAGCTCTTCCTTCTGGCCCTGCTATCTTGGGCACCCTACTGCAGCCCCTTTAAACTAGGCTGCATGAGGGAGTCTGCAGCTGAGATGGCAGGGAGATTTTTAAAGGCTTTGAGCTATTTAAACCAACAGCTGAGTGGTGGGGAGCTCCCGGACTCTTGACTGTTTCTTGTGAAAAGTACAATGCAGGGGTAGAATTCTGCTCTACTTGAAGGGTCCAAACCCACAAACTGCCCCCCAAATTTCAAAGACATTCATTGTGGTTTGTCAGTTCACAAACGCTTGTGAGCAAAAATTCTACTTTGTGAACTACTAGTATTAAAGTTGTGAGCTACTGCATAAATTAGTTTGCTCTGGGGCCATTTTTCCTGAGCTAAGACAAAAACGTGTGAGATGGAAACTAAAAAACTGTGAGCTATCTCACACTAACTCAGCTTAGAGGGAACACTGCCTTCTCTACAGTTCCCCTGGAGAAAATGGTTTGCAGAGAAATCTGGAAAAAAATGGGGGGGGGGGTTAAAATCCCCCCTTCCATAAAAAGCATTGTCCATGCATATGCATACTATACAACTTACCTTTGAAGGCCCAACTGCTGCTCCCATGGAGCCGCTCAAGGCCTGGCTGCAGTGAATACTGGGAACCACTCCAGGCCTGGCTGCAGCAGTGCAGAACACCAGAAGTGGCTCCAGGCTCAGCCATGGCGGAGCAGAATGTCAGGAAAGGCTCCAGGTCTGGCTGCCACTGGGAGCTGCTTCAGGTTTGGAGTAGCTCCCAAGCGCCAGTGCTGCCAGTACCGGACTCAAAGGTAGGGAAAGCAGGGGAGGGAGAGAAAGGGAAATATGGGATATTAACTTAGGGGGAAGTACGGAGGATTGGCTGGGGGAGGAAAACGGAAATATGGGGGATTGGCTGGGGAGGGGGAGAGAAACAGAGGGATTGACTTGGGGGAAAGAGGAAGGAGGAGAGATTGGCTTGAGAGGGAAAGAAGGGGTGCTTTGCTTGGAAGACAGAGAAAGACAAAGAAGGGAGAACTGGCATGGGGAAGAGAGAAAAACAAAAAGGGGGAACTGGCATGGTGGAGAGAGAAAAGGAAAAAAGGGAGTATTGGTTTGGTAGGGGGAGGCAAAGAGAAAGGGAGATTGGCTTGAGTGGGGAAGGAGATAGAAAAAGACGGGGGTATTGGAGTGGGACGAGAAAGAAAGTGAAAGAAGCAAAGCCCCCTCCCTGCAAGTTTCTTGTGGGTCCCCACTTGCTCCTTTCTAATAGATGGTTAAGTATTACTACTACTCTGAACATGACTTGGATTCCCCATGTAGAACAGCACTAACTGGGATACAGTGATTAAAATATGCACACTCAGCATACGGACATAGAATAATAGCCCGAGTCCAGACAACTTGCAACCTAATTGATCAGTTTTCCTTAATGTATAACAAGAGATACACTTCAGTGAATAGTGCTGATTAAAAAAAACCCCAAATCTATTTATTTCCCCTATACTGACCTTTCATTTACACACCATCTACAGAATTCATTCCTCACCCCATCAGGGATGTTGATCTTCACAGTCAGGATTTTCAGATTTTCCCCTCTGTTAATGGCTAGAATCTGAATGCAAATACCAAAGGTAACACACATATGACACACAAAGTACCCAGAAAATCAAAATTTAAGCAAGTCAACATTTTCAAAGACATACCAGTCCTACTGTTTGTTTGTAATAATATAATTTTGATAGGAGTGCAAAAAATAATGCCAGTAGCAGAAACTTGCACAGACGTAAACTTGAGAACATGCCTAACAGTGGCATACGAGATAATTTTGGTCACCGTGCAAGGTCAGTTTTCTGTTCAACACAACTGAGGCAAGCCACTGAGGGGCTGGCAGCACCATGTGGTCTGACAGTAAAGGAGAAGATGACAGGTATGATTTATGCCTGTCATTACCTCCTGGACCCACCAGATGGGTGCAATGTGAACCTCCAAGGCTCTGGTAGTATTTCTGAGACTCAGCTTGCTCCCAGTATGTTTAGCCAAAAAAACAACTTTGGCATCTTACTTATTTCAGTATTTTGGATGCATGGATCCATCACACAAAATGTTGCAGGAGGGGCAAAAGTTTTCTTTATTAGAAATGAAAAATTACTTTTTTCTTTTTCTATTGTTTTGGCTGGACAGTTCCTTGTTCTTTGTTTAACTGTCTGTCCTACCCAGTTTTTTTACAGATGTATGCTGATCCAGCCTACAGAACTGAGAGACTAACTAAAATTCTTCTTTTGTCATTGTTTGATAATGCCACAAAACAGGTTGATGGTGATTCAAAACTAAAAAATGGCTTTATTTCACTTTTGAGGGTAAATGGTCAGGTAGGTATCAGGTTTAAGACTTAAGAGGTGAACAGGCAACAGGAATGAGGTAACATTGTGTAAATATAAATAATAGCTCATTTGTCACAATCAAGTAGCTGTTTTGTTAGACAGGTCTTTAAAAATGTGGAGAGGGATCTCTTGGCAGTTTCTGTTTAAATAAACAAGCATAAGTTTCTTTATCTCAAAAACATGAAGGCAGGAACACTCACACATTCCAATTTTCCTTCTTAACCACTTGATAGGGACCTCCCCCACCCTTTACTTTTCACTAAGAGCATTAGACCACACTCTACATCCAGAAGACACACAGAAGCACAACTTCAAATCCTACATTTCCTTACAATGCACATTTAATGGACATTCTGACAAGTTTGATCACCACACTGGCACATTAAAGACAGATTAATCACTACAAAAATGGCAGATGTATTGCTGGCTAACTGCCTTACCATGGCTTGGTGACTGGTAGATCCAGAGCTCTGCATACTCCTCCCCTCCACCATTTTCAATGCTGCTTCTAACCAGGATTGCAAACTATAGCTTGATACTAATTATGGCTATAAAAAACACTGGTGCAGGCATGATACTAATCATATCTAGGTCTTGTTATGCCATCAAATCACAACTGACTTATGGCAACCTCATAGATCTTCAAGGCAACAGATGATTAGAGGTGGTTTGCCGTTGCCTGCCTCTGTGTCACAATCCTTGACTCGCTTAAAGCAAATACTAGCCAGGGCCCAGCTTAAGTTTCCAAGACCTGATGAGATCAGCCTAGCCTAAGCTAACAGCTCTTATCACTCAATAAAAAAACACTTAAAGTTTAACAATCAGTAAAAGTTTCCCAGTAATGCCTCTCCTCTTGCCTTATGATTCCGTACTGATCTAACTCAAAAGTTCACTGGCAAAGCTAGACTTTCAAAGCCTTCCAAAAGGCCCGAGAGAGTAAGTGTCAAAATTGGGGGGTGGGGAACACTGCATCTGTATTTGGCTTGAGTACACAGTCTCCTTTTCACATAGTTAATGGATAATTGAAATTTCAATTACCATATGCACCAAATACAAACTCTGCATTTTAACTGCCAGAACAGACAAAACAGACAATTATTATGTATACTGCCACCCACATGTTCCTGAAACTTCACAAAGCCACAGATTTCTCAAACATTAGATATGCAGAAACCATTAAAAAGCTGTTAAACGTTGACATTCTAGTGTCGCTGCACATGTTGATGCTATAGGGCCCTCAGCACTGTCACAAGCAAGCTTTCCACGTCAATCATGAACTTTAATTCAATCACTAGCTAACTCAGACATGTCACATATGTTAAACACAATGGTCTAAAAATGACCCGAGGACATTGCACCAATTTATATTCCTCAGCTTTCCTGTGCTTCTTGACATACCAGGCCTGACATATCATTGAACAACAAAGAGAATAATAAAAATTACAAGTGAAATATTATAGCATCAGGTACCTGGAACGCCAAAGCAAATGTTTTCATGCAGGAATTAAAGCGGACACACGTTTACTAATCAAGCCAATGCTTTCATGTTTCTTTCATTTTGATAGGAGAGGCAAAAGCTAAATCTGGAAGGAAAGCCAAAATTACACTGCAGGCTTCATCAGGTATAGTTTACACAACTCACTTGGCTTCCATTAAAAGTGCCCTATTAATATTGAAGTAAGAATATTAGAGTATATTTCTATTATAAATTGTGATCAGCATAATTCAGATTTAACCTGACATTTAGAATGTGGGGATGAGGAAAACTTCATCCCACTAATCAAAAGAGGACCAATGGGGAGGGGGGCACTAACCCATCATGTTTTCCTCCTCCAGGCCAGCACAAACAGGGCTTCTTTTCTGGACAAATTTTTTCCCTTCATTGCCTATTCTCCCATAGACACTGGTCTTTAGTATTTTCATTTATTTACTTTGTACTTACAAGGTGACAACAGTGTATGTGCCACTGTATATGGTACACCTGCAACCACAAATTCCAAATTCTCACTCCCTGCCCATACATGATAGCAATGTTTCTGGGTTCAAACCTAGGAACTTGCCAATTCAAGAAGGGCTGCGTGTACTTCTAGCAAGCTGCCTTCTAGTGAGCCAGACCATTGGTTCACTTAGTCCACTGTTCTCTATGCAACCTTGGAGCAGCTCCTGAGAGACTGCAGGCACAATCTTTTCCTACAGATGTTAAAGGATGAACCTGGATGCTTTCCATGCAAAAGAAGTGCTCCAGCCCAATGCTCAATGCCCCCTACAAAGCATCAGAAAAAAAATTAGAGGCAGCTATGGATGAGGCAGGTCTTGCTTAATGTCCTTTTTTGCCATGGCAGTTTTGCCTTAAGAGAAGCACAGCTGCTACCATGTCTCCAGTTTCCAGATATCTTACTGGCCCTACTCCTGTGCCTTTACAAGGAGCATGACATAACAGAAATATAGTTGATGAAATGTCAACTCAGCACTTTTCTTATACAGAGAGAAAATGATGACAAATGAAACATTTGCTACATTTCTGGGTACCTGCTGCTGTTACAGACTGAGAAGCAGCAAAAAAAAAAAAAAGGCAAACTTAAGCACTACTGAAGTGAGATGTAATACAAAAAACAGCCAAGAGCTTTCTCTCTTTCTTCAGAGTTATAGGCTGTATGACACAGAGGTTAAAGGAACAGAAGACCTGTGTTCAGATCTCCACTAAGTGGTCTTAGGTGAGTCAATCCTTCCAATGCTAACCTCTAACAATAAAATGGGAAGTAGAGAACTACAAATGCTGATTTTAGTTCCATGAAAGAAAGATGGGTGTTAGCTTCAGGCTTGGATTTTCTCCAGAGATACTCAGCTCCAAAGTCCATACACACAAATTCAGCAGGTCAGGCAAAATAGATTTATTATCATCAAAGAGGCCAAAAAGCCTGGTTTAGCAAGGAATAGTCAGGCTAATGAAGCATGAATTACAGTAAAAACCAAGCAAAACTTACCCAAATTCAAAAGGCCCCTGCCTCAGACGACTCACACAGTGATAAAACTTTTCCCCTCCTGGCCTTTATCCTTACCACCAAGCAATTAATAGGCTGCCCCCTCCCTCTCATCCAGTCCAGCTGTTAATCAAGATGACTCAGCTATGCTATGCTGGTCTCAGCAGAATGAAAGTCAGTTATCTCTTCCTTACACCCCCCCCCCCACGCAGAAGGAGAGTAAACATCTATCTCACTTTCTGCAACAAAATCAAGTAAGAGATAGATTCCCTTTTTAGCCTGGTTCAGATCATTATCAATTATTCCGTCTTGCCTCAGTGTAGCAACTCGAGAGGGAATCAGCTAGCACATTGTCTTTTCCTTCAATATATTTGACCTCAAATGACAGATCTTGCAGGGACATCTCAGAATTCTAGTATTGCTTTCTTTCATATTGTGGATGAAGACCAGTGGGCTATGATCTATCTCTAGCTGAAAATGTATACCCTTCAGATATGTCTTGAGCCTATTCAATCCTCATGCTACTGCCAGGACTTCCTGCTCAATAACACTGTATTTCTGCTCCCTGGGCAGTAGTTTACAACTCAGACTTACTACTGGATGAAAGTAATTGTCTTGCCCTTTCTGCAATAAAACTAAACCCAATCTATAACAACTTGCATTAGTACGTAGAATGAACTTTTGCGAGTAATCCAGTGGTATAAGGATTGGGGCCTCTGCGAGCATCTCCTTTAGCATATCAAAGGCTTTCTGACATTTGGCTGTTCAGGGCACTTTCCCCGCTACCTTTTCTTACATAAATTAGTAAGCAGTGCTGCATGATGTGAGAAGTTGGGAATAAATCTCTTATAGAACCCGCATGCCCCTAGGAAACTCAGCACCTGTTTCTTGGTGATTGGATTTGGCCAATTAATGATTGCATCTACTTTTACCATCTGTGGAGCGATCTTCCCTCTCCCTATCTGATGGCCCAAATACACTACTAAGCTATTGGCAATTTGACACTTTGAAGGCTTAATGGTTAATCCCGCCTCTTTAATTCTCTGAAATACAACCCTCAGATGGTCTAAACGTTGTGACCACAATGAACCGGTCACTGCGATGTCATCCTGATAACTCCCTGCAAAATCTAATCCCTGTAGCACCTTGTCCATTAATCTCTGGAACACCTTACTAGCGGAATTAATTCCAAAAGGGAGCACACTGAAACGGAATTGTCCCATAAAGCATGAAAAGGATATCCTATCCTTGGCTCTTTCTGTTAATGGTAACTGCCAAAACCCTGAGGTGAGGTCCAAGGTGTTGATATATTAGGCATTTGCAATCCTTTCCAGGACCTCTATATTTGGTGATGGATATTGATCAGTTTTACACAGTTGATTTAACTTCTTATAGTCTACACATAGGCGGTGTTCCGGGGGGTTACCATCATGTAACTTCTTTTTGGGAACTATTACAAGGTTGCTACTCCACTCACAAGTGCTGGGCTCTATGACTCCCATCTCAAGCATTTTCTGTATCTCCTGCCTCACCACCTCCCTCATTGGCCCTCTGATGAGATATAGTTTACACCTGATTGGCGGATGTTCCCCTGTATCTGAATCGTGAATAATCAGATAAGTTCTCCCTGGACGATTTGTAAACAGAGCCGCAAAGGCCTGTAATACTTTCTTCAATTGTCTTTGCTGATCGCCTGTCAAAGACTCATTAATAGGAATCTCTCCTAATCTCTTCTTCTTCCCGGTCTCTGCCACTAGAGCAGGGACATCGAAATCTTCCTCAGTCCAACTTTCTACTGACAATTGCAGTACCTCACCGTTGACAAATCTTTTCAAGCGGTTAATGTGAACCAACGAAGTCCCTCCTTCTGGATCCTCCAATTGGTAGTTTCCATTACCACAACTTCTTATTACTTTGAATGGTCCACTCAATCTCAGATCTAACTTCCCCACCCCTTCTGGTTTTAGTTACAGGGTCAGATCTCCCTCCTGTAGCTGCCTGATCCTAGCTGATTTATCAAAGTGGTATTTCTGCTTCTGCCTAGCCTCTGCCATTGCCTCATAGGCTATTAATCTTACACTCTGCAAAACCCTTTGTAGGTTTGCAAAATACTCTGCGACAGGCCGAGGCTTCTCTGGGGCCCAAGCCCCTTCCCAGTTTGCTTTTAGCAGCTCTAAAACACCAGGCAGCTTCCTCCCAAATACCAATTCATTGGGAGAATATCCCCCCAACAAGGGGTGTATCTCTTTCCTACATACACTCACCAACATTGGTAGGAACTCATCCGTTTCTTTGATGCTCTGCACAGAATGCCTTTAATATTTGGGTGAGGGTCCATCTCCACCTTTCCACCTGCCCACGCGACTGCGGATGATATGTAATGCTTAATTTTTGTATCACTTCCGCTAGTTCATACAGCTTCTGCATCACCCTGCTCACAAACACGGTACCCTGATCTGACGTCACTACTCTAGGAAACTCATATGCTGTACAAAATTCCAACACAGCTTTAGCAACTCTCATGGCATCAGCCGTCCTCAGAGGCATTCCTGCCAGGAAGCAAGTTGCTCTATCTTTGATCACCAAAATAAATTTATTTCCAGATCTGGAAGGTATAAAAGGTTCTTGAATATCAATTTCGATTTCAGAAAGGGGAGTCTGAACCACAGGAATTTCACCTAAGGGAACCTTTACATGATAAGAGGCATGACCAATCTTCTGAAAGATTTCACAACTGGTGACATTTTTTTACTTCCCTGTGTATGCCAGGCCAATAAAAGACCGAACTGACTTTAGCGAGCATCCTTTAAAACCCGAGACAGGGGTCGTGGCATCGGCGCCTGGGTTGATGGCCGCTTAATAGAGGTGCTCTCCTCCCCAAACCTCCTTAAACTCCTATTGTATTGGTTTAATTGAAGATCTGAGACTCAAATTATGTGCAAAAGCACCGTGGACAGAGCTTCATCTAATCTGGCTGGTGGTAAGGCAATTTCCATCTATTTTCCCAAGCAATCCTGTGACAAAAATCCTGAGTCAGCCAGCTCTGATGAGCCTGAAGTGGCGGTTGAGGAAGGAGCAATGGGCCCCCTCCTCCCTCTCCCGATCCTGTTTTAACTTCTCTGTTGGCTGCTATGGAATTACGTCTAAAAGACACTATGACTGCTTTAATTCAACCACTAACTGATCAGTTTTATTACTTCAAGCAGGCTCTTAATGCAGTAAATCAAACAGCTGAAGGGACGAGGGAGATGGATATTGATCAGTTTTACACAGTTGATTTAACTTCTTATAGTCTACACATAGGCGGTGTTCCGGGGGGTTACTCTCCACGCTCTCTGAAACTTTTGTCATGGAGGGTTAAGGACAAATACGCTTTACGCTACATTCATGCTTCATGGGCCTCTGATGGTTGTTTACACCATAAAACTTCAGACATTATAAATATTTTTGAATCCTTCTACAAAAAGTTGTACTCTTCCAGGCTGCCATCAGCTTCTTCAATTTCAGCATTTCATTCTCAACATCCTCAACTCAAGAGATTATCTGATGAGCATCGTCGGTTCCTGGATCGTCCTTTTGATCCCTCTGAAGTTTTGGAAATTATAAAGAATCTCAAGACCAATAAGTCTCCAGGTACAGATGGGTACTCTTTGGAATTTTACAGGAAATATGCATCCCTTCTCGCTCAACCTCTAACCAACGTGTGTAATGAAATCTTGCGTACTGGTTCTCTTCCTACCACCTGGAATGAGGCATTTATAATTGTACCCCCAAAACAGGGTAAAGACCTTACAAATCCAGCTTCATTGCGACCCATCTCATTACTAAACTTGGACTATAAGATCTTTACAGCCACGCTTGCCAAACGCCTTAATTCTATGATTACCAACTACATTCATTCGGACCAGGCAGGTTTTATGCCCGGCAGAGAAATAACAGATAACATACATAAAACGCTGCATATCATCTCTGCATGCAAGACTTCCAAAATTGCCACGGCCCTAATCTCTCTTGACATCGAGAAAGCGTTTGATTCCCTGGAACCATCATATCTTTTAGCTCTTCTAGAGCATATGTCTTTTGGATCTAATTTCCTTACAGCCATCAAAGCTATTTACTCTCTACTCATGGCGAGCATTAAGATTAATGGCCAATCATCTGATAAATTTATATTGCAACGTGGAACAAGGCAAGGGTGCCCGCTGTCTCCAGCCCTATTCACATTGGCGACAGAACCCTTGGCGGATTTAATTCGTCTCTCCGAGAACATCGAAGGCGTGCAATGTGGGATTCACCATCTGAAACTAAGTCTATTTGCTGATGACATATTGCTTTAAATCACTGAACCTGAACTATCTATTCCTCACCTACACAACCTTCTAGAGATGTTTGGTTCTGTGTCAGGACTACAAATAAATCACTCGAAGTCAAACATTTTATCTATTAACTTAACAGCAGATTTAGAAAAATCCCTTAGACAGCAATATGCTTTTCAATGGTCAAAATTCTCGATTCCTTACCTGGGCATACAGCTTCCCAATGATCTTTCTCAATTATTATCTCTCAACTTTGTGGCAAAATTCAAAGAAATCTGCTCTGACTTTATAAAATGGAACAAACTAGCTACCTCCTTTGTGAATAGATTGTACCTGTCAAAAGCTTTTGCACTTCCAAAACTCTTATATTTATTCCGTACCATCCCACTAATTATTCCTCCACCGACCTTACATAATGGCAAGCAGCATTCAACTCTTTCCTCTGGAACAACAAAAAACCTAGAGTGGGGTTCCATGTCATCAGGCAACGTATCTCTGAAGGAGAGCTCAATTTTCCTGATATACTGTTGTATTATAAGACGGCACTGCTTTCATCAGTGGTCAAAATAGTACGTCATGGAGATACAGCAGAATGGTCAAAACCATTCAGACCACTTCTACTCCTGCTCTCTCCTCAGGTCTGTATTTGGGCGGATTCTAAATCACGACCCCCAGGTGTTAAACTGAACCCTATGCTTAACGCCATTCTCACTACCTGGGATGGTCTCAGAAAACATCTAGTTCCAGAGTTCTCTTGATACTACTTTCTCTCCAATGAACCCTGGTTTATCCCTGGTCATTCATCTCTTATTCTTCAGGTCTGGAAAGCTGCCAATGTCTCCAGAATTAAAGAAGTATCTTCAGCATCTGAGCTTTTTCCTAAGAATATTTTGGAACAAAAAATCGGTAGCAATATTCCTTGGTTTTTTTACTTTCAACTAGATCATGCTCTGACCAAACTTGACCTTCAGAAAATCTTTCGTTCTCCACTCACAGCCTTCGAATGATTACTACATCTAGTTCCTTTAATCACAAGGGTCTCATATCTGCAATCTATGACATCGTTTTGAGAATTTTTAGTACTAGGCCTCTGGAACATCAACTGGTGTGGAACAGTGATTGTACCCTCTCTTTAGATATTGAGCAATGGAAAGCCATCTATTCTTCTTTATGCTCATCACCAGTCATCACCACCAGACTTCAGACATTCAAAATAATCAACCATTGTATCTCACTCCGGCAAGATTATCCTCCTTTTCTAAAGCTACTTCACCTTATTGCTGGAAAAAGTGTGGCCTTAGAGGTACCTTCGCCCACTGATGGTAGGAATGTCCTTCCATTATCAATTTTTGGAACATCATTCTTCACAATATCGAGCTTATCACCTCCTATCGGATACCTCTCAATCCTTCTCTGATATTTTTGAATTTGTGGGACACTCCTGACATCCCTAAAGCACGTCAAGATCTGATTACCAGCCTGCTAGTTGCTGCTAAAGCATCTATTGCCTCATTTTGGAAAGCGTCAACTGCCCCCTCGCTGACCACATGGTTCGCTAAAGTATGGGATCATTTTGTAATGGAAAAAAATCACTCCAATTTGCAGAATACCGACTTATCTAATTTTTATGGTAAATGGTTTCTTTTTGTGGACTATATTAACTCTCAAGAAATCCCTCTTCCCGCATGTCTTTAGTCCTCTTCTAATTCTTATATGTATGTATGTGGATTATTGTCTTTTGTTTTCTGACAAAGGGGTGGAAATTTTTTAGTTCAAATTCGGATTCTAAGTTTTTTCTTTCACCCTCCTTGCATTTTTCTATATTATATTTTTTTATTATTAAATTTTATTTGTATCCCGCCCTCCCCGCCTGGGCAGGCTCAGGGTGGCTAACAACATTCAATAAGACATAATATAAAAACAATAATTAAAACACATTAAAATTATAAAACAGCATTAAAATTATACATAGTTAATAATATACATAGTTAATACATTTTAAGAACTAATCCAACGTATATAATCTATAACATATATAATCTATAACTTAACAGCAGCAGAGGTGTTCCGGGCGCTATATATTTAAATGGTGGCAAGAATCATTAAAGAATCACTTTGTTGGATCCTCCGTTCAGCCATCCTCTGTCAGCATTCTGAGAAGGCCTGCCTAAAGAGGATGGTCTTGCAGGCCCTGCGGAATTGATCTAAGTTCTGCAGGGCCCGCACCTCCTCCGGGAGTTGATTCCAGAGGCACGGGGCTGCCACGGAGAAAGCCCATGCCCGTGTAGTCTGTAATTTTGCCTCCCTTGGCCCAGGGACAGTCAGCATGTTCTTCCCTGCTGACCTCAGTGCTCTTTGGGGCTCGTATGGGGAGAGACAGTCCTTCAGGTAGGCAGGTCCTCGGCCATATAGGGCTTTAAAGGTAATGACCAGCACTTTGTAGCGAACCCGGTGTGTAACTGGCAGCCAGTGCAGTTCGCGCAGCCTCGGCTGTATATGCTCCCATTTCGGGAGTCCTAATAACAGCCTGGCCACTGCGTTCTGCACTAGCTGCAGCTTCCGGGTTCGACACAAAGGCAGCCCCATGTAAAGGGCATTACAGTAGTCCAATCTTGAAGTGACCATCGCATGGATCACTGTTGCTAGGTCCCGGCGCTCTAGGAAAGAAGCCAACTGCCTTGCCCGCTTCAGATGAAAGAATGCCGACTTGGCAGTGGCAGCTACCTGGGCCTCCATCGATAGTGAAGGCTCTAGTAGAACTCCCAGGCTCTTGACCTGGCGCGTCACTTTCAGCTGCGCGCCATCAAAAACCGGGAGAGGTATTTCCCCTCCCAGAGCACCGCGGCCCATGCAAAGAACCTCTGTCTTCGTCGGATTCAGCTTCAGCCCACTCAGCCTAAGCCAGGTTGCCACGGCCTGCAATGCTCGGTCCAGGTTCCCTGGGACGCAGTCAGGCCAGCCATCCATGAGCAGATAGAGTTGGGTGTCATCTGCATACTGATGACAACCCAGCCCAAACCTCCGGACAATCTGGGCAAGGGGGCACATATAGATGTTAAATAGCATCGGGGAGAGAACAGCTCCCTGAGGCACCCCACAATCTAGTGTGCGCCTCCGGGAGAGCTCACCCCCAATTGCCACCCTTTGTCCCCGTCCTTTGAGGAAGGAGGAAAGCCATTGTAAGACCAACCCCCTAACCCCTATGTCGGCGAGTCGGCGGGTCAGTAACTGATGGTCGACTGTGTCAAACGCAGCCGACAGGTCTAGCAACATCAGCACCGCCACGCCGCCTCGATCCAGCTGCCATTGGAGGTCATTGTCACGAGCTGGGGCCAGGCCAGGCGAAGTCCAGGGGCAGTCCAAGGTCTGTAACCGGTGAGCAAGAGTGTCCAAGGTGCCAAAGCCAAATCGTCGTCCAGGTATCGTAGGTCAGAGGTTCAGAAGCCGTAGTCAGGGGGTCCAGAAGTCAAGCCAAGGTCAGGAGGTCCAAAGTCAAAAGCCGAAGTGGATGCTAGGACGTCGGGTAGATGACTAGTTGCTTCCACAAAGCCTTCTCTCTCTTTTTTTTTTTTTTAAGAAATTTTAAATTTTATTGAGAAAAGTAAAATACAAACAAAACGAAATACAGAAACACTAAAGCACTAAAACAAAGAAAACACAAAACATGATACACATAACTACATACAACCCCTAACCATTGACAACAACTACATAACTACAAATACCCCCCCCCACAGGAGAGGGAGAGGATTGAACTTGTAAATTAAAACATTTATTACTCCATCACTACTTTAAACTTGATATAATTATTTTATATCAAAACCTCTGTTTTTAACCCACTCATATACAGGATCCCATTCCTCCCGGCATTTCTGCACATTACCATTTCGCAGTCGGGTAGTCAACAAATCCGATTCCGCTATTTCTAAAAGTTTAGTAATAAACTCTTCTCTATTAGGAATTCTATCTTCCTTCCAATATTTAGCGTATAAAATTCTGGCAATTGTAACTATGTACAACAGTAATTTCAGCTTGGTCGCAGGTAAATTTTGTCTACAAATGTTTATAAGATACAATTCCGGGACATGTTTCACTTGTATTTGCAAAATTTTTTGGATCCAGATATTGACTTGTGTCCAATATTTTCTGGCCTTTTTACATTGCCACCATATATGGAACAGAGAGCCTTTAACTTCGGTACATTTCCAACATTTATTAGAGTAAGAAGGATATATCTTTGCCAATCTATCTGGCGTGAGGTACCATCTGTATATCATTTTATACATGTTTTCTTTAAGGTCTGCTGGCTTTAATAACTTTATATTTTGCTTCCATAGCTTCTCCCATTCTTGCAAATCTATGTTATAACCGAAATCCTTCAGCCATCTAATCCATGCTTCTTTAACCACCTCATCTTGCATCTTGACTTGGAGCAACCAGTCGTATACTTTGGTAATTAATTTTTGTTTAGACTCCAAAATCAAATCTAGGTCAGAATAAGAGTTCAGGAAACCAGTTTCTTTATCTTTCCGAAATCTTGATCTCACTTGGCATTGTAGCCACCAAGATAACTTTAGAACTTCTTCCTCAATCAATTCATTCTGGTCATTTAGCAAATAAGCATAGTCCTGTTGGTTTTCCCAGTTATATAGTTTGGGATGTGACGCAGCCTCTATCGGGGAGATCCATTTTGGAGTATGTTTGTACAGCACTTTAATTTCACTCCAGACCGCATACAGAGATCTTCTTATTTCATGCCTGAAGAAACGTCCGGTTTTGATCGGAGTTTTATACCACATGTAGTTATGCCAGCCTTCTCCTAACCCATCGCCCTCTAAAGACAGTAATCTTTTATTTTCCAGTTTACACCAAGTTCTCAGCCACGCAATATTGCACGCTTTATAGTACAATTTCCAGTCCGGGAGAGCTAGTCCTCCTCTTCGCTTAGCATCTTGCATAACTTTCATTTTAATTCTGGCCTTCTTACTCTGCCAAATAAACATTTTAGTCATCTCGTTAAGTTGCTGAAAGAAAGATTTAGGTAGCGTAATTGGAATCGTTTGAAATAAAAATAGCACTCTCGGAAGAATATTCATTTTAATCGTTGCAATTCGGCCAAGGAGCGAAATTTGGAGATCTTTCCAATTAATTAGATCCCTCCGAATCTCTCTCAAAAATTTTTCATAATTGTCTCTATATAAATTCTTTAAGTTGTTGGTCAAAAAGATTCCCAAGTATTTAACCTTCTTTTCATTCTTAAATCCAGAAAGCTGTTCCAACCTTTCAATTTGGTCCTTTTCCATATTCTTCGTTAAGATCTTAGTTTTAACAGCATTCAATTTAAATCCAGATACTTCTCCATACTCTCTTAGTCTTTGTTTTAAGAGCTCAGTCGATGATATGGGTTGTTCCAATGTGAATACCAAATCGTCTGCGAACGCCAACGTTTTTAATTCTGTATTATTTATTCTAATTCCTTGAATTTGAGAGTCTTCTCTAATCTTCTTAATCAGCGGTTCTAAGGTCAATATAAATAGTAGCGGAGACAGTGGACATCCTTGTCTTGTACCTTGTTCTATTTCTATTAAGTCGGTCGTTACTCCATTAAAATTGACTTTCGCTGTCTGTTTCGTGTACACTGCTTCAACCATTGAACAATATCTTTCTCCACACCCGACTCCTGCCAAAGTCTCTTTAATGAAATTCCAATTAACATTGTCAAAAGCCTTTTCAGCGTCTATCAGGATCGCCGCAAATTCTTTATCTGGGTGTTCTCTATAATACTCAATTGCGTTCAAGAACAGTCTCACGTTCTGATTCATTAAACGTCCCGGAACAAAACCCGTTTGATCTTCGTGAACTAAACTTCTAATGACTTTCTTCAATCTATTTGCTAATATAGTTGCGTAAATCTTATAGTCACTGTTCAACAAAGAAATTGGTCTGTAGTTTTTAATTTCTGCTGGGTCGGAATCTTCTTTATGTATAAGAGATATTAAAGCTTCTTTCCACGATTCTGGAATATCACCCGTATTGTAGACATTTTCCATTACTTTCTTGAAGGGAAGCAGTAATACATCTTCAAAAGCTTTAAAAAATTCAATCGGCAATCCATCTGTACCCGGCGTCTTGTTACTTTTTTGAGTTTTTATAGCATCAACTACTTCCTGCATTGAAATTGGGTTTTCTAAACTTGCTTGTTGTTCCTTTGTTAATTGTTGCATTTCCACTTCCTTTATATAAGCCTCTTGTATTCGGATCATAGCCCAATTTCGGTGGCATTTCAGGAACAAAAAAGAAACTTTAGATGGTCTTTAAATTTACAAATTTTGAAGGAAACTAAATTCTTGGAAGAAGCCAAAAAAGAAATACAAGAATTTTTCAAATGTAACCTTGAAAAGGATACAAAGATCTCAATAATATGGGATGCATTCAAGGCTTTTTTTAGGGGTGTAGCCATCCGATATTCATCAAGGAGGAAGAGGGAACAAAGAAAGACCTACAATGAGCTCTTAACAAAATTGAACTATTTTGAGAAACAACAGAAAACGGTGAACCCAAACGGGATCAAGACCAAAATTATAGCTGTTCAACATCAGATAAATATTCTTTTGGCAGAAGAAATTGAGAGAAAATTAAAGTGGACAAGACAAAACTATTTTGAAAATGCGAACAAAGTGAGTAGATGGTTGGCGTACAGATTGAGAAAAGAGGAGAAAAAGATTATAAAGATGTTAAGGAATGAGGCGAAAGAGGAGATCTTCCAAAATTCTCAAATGAAAACCATCATCCAGAATTTTTATCGGAATTTGTATAAGAAACAGAAACTTGATCCACAAAGCCTTCTCTCAAAGCCTACAGCTATATAGCCCTCTGCTGTCTGTTGCCCATTTGGGCTAATTGCTTACTCAGAGGGCAGCCAGGATCCTGCTGGGACTCAAGCACCCTCACTCCTAGAAGGGCCAGAATCCTTTCAAAACTCAGGGCTCAGGGAGCGTCTTGCTTGTGAGCGTGCCACCCTCCTCCGATCCCTGAGGTCCTGACGAAGGCGGTCACGCACACAGCCACCCGAGAGGGCGAGGCAGGGGGGCTTGGATCTTCTCCAGCAGGAGGCAGGGGCACTGGTGCAGGTGGCAGGGGCACAGTTTCTTCTGCAGGCTCGGCTTCTTCTGCAGGGCCCCCAGCACCCATGACAGTCATCCGCTAAGGCGACCAGCACTGTCTCCGTCCCATGGTCCGGGCGAAAGCCGGACTGGCAAGGGTCTAGGATAGAAGCCTATAGGCCTCTCTCTCTTTCAGTTTTATTTTCCCATGCAGAAATATATGTTCGACACCTTGAGACAAGGAACCCTTTAGGAAATATTTTTTTGTTTGTTTGTTTTGAGAGGGGAGGGGAGAGAGTTGTTTTTTCATATGTTTGATTTCCTGTTTGGCATCAGCACTTTTATAATATGCATTTCTTTATTGTAGTGTATTTATTTGCAGCAGTATGTCATCTTGGGGTTTTTTTGTTTAGTGCTTAATATATCTTGACACCTTTTTTGATTATTGTACAAATTTGAATCGTTAATAAACTTTTGAAAAGTTAAAAAAAAACTTGAGATGACCCACCAACGGTACATCATGCCCTACTCTTAGAATTTCTTCTCTGAATCTTTTGGGGACCACCAGCTGTAAGCTTCAGACTTGGATTTTCTCCAGAGATACTCAGCTCCAAAGTCCACACACAAATCCAGAAGGTCAGGCAAAACAGATTTCTAATCATCATAGAGACAAAACAGCCTGGTTTAGCAAGGAATAATCAGGCTAATGAGCTTCAAGAAGAAGACTGCAAAGGTGATATGATCACCATCTTCAAGTACTTGAAGGGCTGTCATATAGAGCATGATGTGGAATTGTTTTCTGTGACCCCAGAAGGTAGGACCAGAACCAATGGGTTGAAATTAAATCAAAAGAGTTTCCAGCTCAACATTAGGAAGAACTTCCTGACCGTTAGAGAAGTTCCTCAGTGGAACAGGCTTTCTCAGGAGATGGTGGGCTCTCCTTCCTTGGAGGTTTTTAAACACAGGCTAGATGGCTATCTGAAAGTAATAAAGATCCTGTGAATTTAGGGGGAGGTATTTGTGAATTTCCTGCATTGTGCAGGGGGTTGGACTAGATGGCTCTGGAGGTCTCTTCCAACTCTATGATTCTATACCCCACCCTTCTCTCTGAATCAGAGACTCAGAGTGGCTTACAATCTCCTACATCTTCTCCCCCCACAACAGACACCCTGTGAGGTAGGTGGGGCTGAGAGTGCTCTCACAGCAGCTGCCCTTTCAAAGACAACTTCTGCGATAGCTATGGCTGACCCAAGGTCATTCCAGCAGCCGTAACTATTTATTCAAATGCTAATTTTTATCTCCTTTTCAAAGTGCAATCAACCTCTTGCTGCACCACAGATACGCACATCCTTAAACTGAGTCAGCCTCTTTATCAAGGCCAATATTGCATAGTCTGACACTACTGGCTCTCCAGGGTATCAGGTGGAGGTCCTTCTCATCACTGCTGCCTGATCCTTTTAACTGGAGAGGCCAAGGATTGAACCTGGGGAACTTTTGCAAAGCAGGTGCTTTACCATTGAGCCATGGCCCCAACAGCTATCCCACTCAACCAGTCATTTTATTAAACAGCCTCTACATCTGAGGTAACATCTTAAAACTGGTCTCAACAAAACTCTCCAATCCATTTTAGAAGTCACTCATTAAGACCCTGACCTGGATAGCCCAGACAAGCCTGATTTCGTCAGATCTCAGAAACTAAGTATGGTTAGTACTTAGATGGGAGACATCCTTGAAATACCCACTTGAGAGGACAAGGGCAGGTTCCATTCAGCCACCTCTCTGAATATCCTCCAGGCCCCCAGTAAGGATCAGTCACCAGAGGTTGACATGACCTCCAGGTGCAAACACACAATTTTTGAAAAAGTCACTCATTAAGAGTAAAAAAAATTGTTCACAAACTGTAGAAGAAGAAGATGATATTGGACTTATATCCCGCCCTCCACTCCGAAGAGTCTGAGCGGCTCACAAACTCCTTTACCTTCCTCCCCCACAACAAACACCTTGTGAGGTGGGTGGGGCCGGAGAGGGCTCTCACAGCAGCTGCCCTTTCAAGGACAACCTCTGCCAGAGCTATGGCTGACCCAAGGCCATGCTAGCAGGTGCAAGTGGAGGAGTGGGGAATCAAACCCAGTTCTCCCAGATAAGAGTCTGCACACTTAACCACTACACCAAACTGGCTCTCTTCACATCCTGTGAAGTATGAATTACAGTAAAAACCAAGCAAAACTTACTCAAATTCAAAAGGTGGGGAGTGCCCTGCCTCAGACAACGCATGCAGTGATAAAACTTTTCCCCTACTGACTTTTATCCTTACTGCTAAGCAATTAACAGGCTGCCCCCTCCCTCTCATCCAGTCCAGTTGTTAATCAAGATGACTCAGCTATGCTATGCTGGTCTCGGCAGAATGAAGGTCAATTATCTCTTCCTTACAGTGTGATAAAAAAATAACAGTGTGATAAAAAAATAACAGCCCACCTAGTCTGTACCGTAATGTGTTCAATATTTTGTAGTGGGTGTGGTAGTGACAAAACGTCTACAAGTGATTGGCTGAGCTGTCTTGATTTCAGAGAGGAGCACCAGGGCTGGCAACATGTCTCTGGGTCTCATTGAACTAACTTTCTGACCTCAGTTGACAAATATTAAGAAACATTGGCTGAACTGCTCTGATCCTGTAACGGCAGCTGAATGAACAGAAGGGCCAAAGAAGGACAGAACTGAAGAGCTATCTGACTCTCTTCTGTGGTCTGTGTCTGCTGGTTAACTGAAACCAGAGGGCCTAGTCTGAGTGACCCACCTCTGAAAGCAACATAGCTGCCTACAAAACAAAAGATTTCCTCAGTGCCAGCTCCCAAGCTATGCAAAGACATTCATCTAGCACTACACTTTCCTCAAGCAAAAAACTTTTCTGTGAAGTTTTTAAATGACATTCTCTCATATAACAACAAAGGTCATTTTATTGCTTAATTTAGAATTCACTTATCTTAATGTGTTCTTTTTAATCTTGGAAGTGTATTTAATTTTTTTGTCAGTCATTTTTCTGAAATGCAGTGAAGAAAAGCAGAATAAAAATATAGTACATAAATAAGGCGAAAGAAAGAAGAGAGAGCAAGGCCAGAGACACTGAAGATAGGAAAGGATGTTAGATGAAGAGGATTCAAAATTGGGAGACAGACTGGACAGAGGGATGTGAATGGGAGGGAGAGCTCTGGAGCTGCAGAAGAAAAGAAATGTCGAATTACATATAATGATATCAAATAACAAGGCCAACTTTCTCACTGCTAGTCAATAGTTTATGCATTTAGGGTGTAAAGGCTAGTTTCAAATCACAGTGCTTGTTCAAATAAGCACACAGCACAGGAAATCCATTTGAAAAGACTCCAGAGAGATGACCCCAGAGAGGTAAAATTCAAGGTTAGCTGTTTAAGGTGAAATCCTCACATGTCTTTTCACTGCTTAGCAGACTGTAAGACAAAGGAAAGCACAAATGGCCCACTGCGGGCAGGAGAGTGTCCTGAGCCCTTAACCATGGTCCAGCACACTGCACAGGTTCATTCACTCACCTTACTCATGCCTCCCTTCTGTTTACAGTGCTTGCCATGATGCAGAGTGGATCTGCTGAAGTTACAGCTAACATGGGTTATCCTCATAGTTTAAAGTCTACAAAGATTAGGTTGGGAAAGGAATGATTTCTGTACAGTTGTGGGGGCATTTTTCTTCTGATTTCCTCACTTTTGCAACAGCCCTCCTATACTATTTCCAGTCACCTAAAAGCATCATGAGAGGGGGGCATTTTGGGCTACAGAAAAGTCATGCTCCATTGATTCAATTCCTTCGGTCAGTAGAAATTTTTAGAGAGATCCAAACTTTTGGTTTAAAAAGCAAGGATGGTCTGGTAAAACTCTGGGACAGGTACTGTTCCGCCCAGCCCGGACGAGGACTACGCAAGGGGGACCCCCCGGCGCCTGCCAGCCACTCCCGGCCCCCGCCGCCGCCCCGAGAGCCTCCCACACCTTCCCAAGCCCCCGCGGCGGCCCCACCCCTCACCTGGGCTGACGGAGTGCCAACAGCCGCCCGAACGACGCCTCTCAGCCAACGCGCCCGTCTCCAGGTCCGAGGAGCCTGGCCAGAGCGAGACGTCGGGGAGCAGGAGGGAGAAGCTGACCCGAAGCGCTGGGCAGAGAGGAGGAGAGCCGCCTGACCCGTGGCGGCGAGAGACGCCACACCCCAGCACGCTGCAGAGGTCCGAGACGCCCGATGCACGCCCAGGCAGCCCAGCCCCGGCTCGCCCCTCCCGGGCGTCTGGGGCTTTGAAGGGGGGGGAAGAGCCAGAGAGGGGCAGAACCCAGGAAGGGGGAGGACTGAGACGGGGGGATAAAGGGAGGGAAGGAGGTCGGGGATGAAGCTGGCCGGTGCTTACTGAAGCTGCCTCGCGCGAGAGAGGGACAGGGGCCGCAGCACAGCCAGGAGGGGAACAGGGGCCTGCGGTGAAGTAACCTGGCTCCCACCCCTGTTTCTGAGACCTCCGGGGAACGCCCCAGAGTGCCCGGGAGGGGCGACGGCGGCGCCGGGAGACCGGGAGAGGTACCCAGAGCGTGACAGGTACATATTGCACTGTGGTTAACATCCAAAAGGGATGAGAATGAAAACTTGTGCAAGGGGCAGGGCTCATAGGGTACACCCCAACTCTTAATTATGGTTGCAAGACAGGGCACCATTACATCTGTGCTAAGTGTTTCGAGTCCAGAGCTGATCCATGGAATCCAGTAGAACTAATTTGGAAAAAGGTGCTTTCAGACTATAGAACGCTTTTTAAAAAACACTCATAACATTTTTAAAAACTACCTTTTTTACCTTGATACTATGAATATTTAGCACATACTAAGTGTACAGTTAAAGAAAACCTTACCGCCATCCTTTCAGGTCACCTTTAATGACAATTATCAGACTTTTCTCACTGCATCAGGCCAATTTCAACTGACGGGTTTAATGCTGAATGGCTCAGAGCATTCTCTGATCATGTGAATGTTCCCTGAGCCATTCAGCACAGCAGAGGTTGACACAAGACAAGAACTCTGAGGCTGGATTTAGAAAACTGTGAAACAGAATTGGGAAAACGAGGGCTCCTGGCATAACTCAAAGTGAAAGGAACCAGGGGGGGAGGGGCGGGGAAGGACAAATAATCATTACAGAACTCTCATTCTTCTCAGGAGGAAACTATGAAACATTTCCTTCTTCCTCAGCCTGACTCTGTACTAGAATATTGAGGCATGGACCCTTGTATCAACCAACAGGATGCTTGCTGCTGCAAATCTTTCTCTCAGATGAATGACCCCAATCCTGATGCCCAGTGCACAATTTTCCCCCTATGTACAAGGAAAATGGATACAGCTGGGCTTTTTGAAACACCTTTCTTTTCTATGTCACTCCTGTGCCTGGAGCACCACAAGAGATGGGCACCTCATTCACCTCAAACCCAGTCCTCACTAGGAAGCACTAGCTGGCCTGGTCTTCCCATTGTGCCACTGTCAAAACTACTCAAAGCAGGCATGACATCACATGAAGGAATGCACAGATGTAGTGGGTTGTACTGGGATTTGGGTTCAAATATCCACACAGTCACAGCAGCTCACCTAGTAGGTCAGGGCCATTTATAACCTCTCAGCTTAATTTACTGCACAGAACTGACATTCAGATAAACTGGCATCACGCTTGCCCACACCACCAAGAGAAAGCGACAAATACTTCAATGCAAGCCACTAGAGGTCTCCGCAATGAAGTAAATGACCTGGCTGTATTGTAGTAAACCCAGCAGCTTTGCCACAAAGAAGAGAGCCTAAGCGGAACCCTTCCACATGCTGCTCTCCGTTCTTGAAGAAACAGTCTTGGCCAAGTTGAACAAGACATAACAGAAAAAATCCCTGCTACTAGATATTCTCTTCTAGGGACATCACATTCAAATATACCTCCCAAATACAGATGCAGGATTCAGATGCAGGAAAAAGAAAAACTAATGACTTCTTGTCCTAGATATTGAGCAATTAAGACTTTTGCAGACAGCATGGAAGGATGCATGACAATCTTGTACCAGGTGCAACAGCAGGCTGGTGCATCAGAGCTTTGAATATGGATCAATGGAGAAGCCACTTGGCACATCCAACACAACAGCAAAGTGGTCACTGAAAGTGGTCAAATCAGGAATGGTGATGCACAATAGAACCCCTTCTTTTGAAAAAGAAAGCCAGTAAAAACAAACAACAGAAGACCATTACCATATTTATTTGTGTGTGCCTCTAGTTTTTCCTTTAAAAAACACAAACACAAAAGAGTTAGGTCTCTGAGGCTTTAAATGCAACACTGTGAAATCGTTCTAGGATTTAATATACAAAATAATCATTCTAGGATTTAATATACAAAATAATTTCAAACATTCTACTCTCACATGAATTGCTGTTATTATTATGGATGTGTGCCAAATACATGGTATTACTTTTAGGCAAGGATATAGTACCTGTAGAAATAAAAAAAGGTTGCGAACAGGCCTGGAGAAAATGTCTTGTCCATTTAATAGAGACTAAGTGTATGGAAAAAGGATAGCAGAAGTTTTTCATGGCATGAAGGTAAAAAAGATCATCTGCTAAATAACATTCTATTAAGCCTCTCTTCTAAGGACAAAACACATTTTTCCAGGCATTTGGCAACTCCAGAAACAACAGGGAAGGTTCCACACAAGCCTATGCTAGTTCCAGTGTAAACAAGTCAATTTCTCTTTTTTTTTAAAAAAAAACTTCTTATGTCATGTATAAACATACCTGGTGATGCTGAACGTTCTTTATATTGCAAGAAAAATTCTGGTATAGATGAAATTTGTTGATGTCTTTTTCGTTGGCTTTTTTGGAGGTCACTTTTGACAAAGATGACTGAATGCAAACATATCTTTTTTGGCATCTACAAACATAAAAAAGGGTGAATAGAAAGTATGTTTTCTCCGGTTCTAGGAAAAAAGCACAAAGGAAAAATGCCCAAAGAAAAAATCCCACTGACATAAATGCTCACAGGAAAAAAGCACCCATGGAAACATGCCCACATGGGAAAAAGCCCATAGTGAAAGTAGCCCACACAGAAAAAAGCCCCCATGGAAAAATATGTAAAGCACCACAGGTTTTTATAATTGTGGATAACCATTAATGATATTTTGTTGTTAAAGTCCAATTCAAGAAATATCTGGGAACTTTGGGGGTGGAGCCAGAAGCAAGGTTGTGACAAGCATAATTAAACTCCAAAGGGAGTTCTGGCCATCACATTGGGGGTTTTTCCGGTTACCGTTTTCTCCTATATTCTAGGAATCACTGCATTAGCCTTCAACTAGAAGCATATTTTTGTTGTTGTTGTTCTCGCTATTCTAACAACTGCATATTGTATTATAACATCACCACAAAAATTTAAAGAAATTAAAAGGCCTCCTTATATTAAAGCAGCATCGCAAGAAAAGGCCAGATAGTCTGTACTTGGACTTGCTTCCCAGCTGTGTCCATTCTTGGATCCAAGCAAGTTGTGCTGTGTTGTGCCTTTCCTACTCAACATCTCACCATGATAGACTCCAGTTACTGGACAGCCTACATGTTTTTAAAGTTGATATGAAGACTCCATACACAATTAATGCTTCCTAAGAACAAGCTTGTAAATTCAAACCCAGTATCTCCCTGTCTCTTTTTGAGCACATAAATGCAAGGGTAGCTCACAAAGGTATGGTCAAGCCTCTGACCCTGAGATTCTGACCCCTCCAGGGCAACTAGCTGGCCACTGTGTGAGATAGGACACTGGACTAGATGGACCACTGGTCTGATTCAGCATGCTCTTCATACATTTTTATTCCTCATTCTGTGCTCCCAACAGCCTTCTCATGCAGATGGCTGCCATCATGCTGAGAGTCTTGGAAGATCCAGAATTGTAGACAAGGGTATGGAGGGAGTTGCTGAATTCATCACAGGGAATCCTTTTTCAGTGGCAGCACCACAAGCATTGTAACACATACATGGCAAAAGGACACAGTATATGTGTCATATATAGAGAGAAAGAGGAAGTACACTCTCCTAAGAACAAGAAGTAGACTGGTTTGCCTCGAAGGCACTGAGAGAACATCTCTTCATAGTGGCCAAGAATGCAGAAGGTAAAAACCAGTAAAAAGAAAAGAAGCATTTTATATTCTATTAATTAACTCTTAGCTGAACAGTAAATCAAAAATCTGAAGGCAAATAAACTAATTGCACTACTCCTCACTCAAAGTAGTGAAATTAAAAGTGCTGATTTCAGGAGCTCACTCATCCTGCTAGGAGATTTATAAGACACGACCTCAACAAACAGCTGAGCTGCACTAACAGTCTCCTTGCATCAGTGCTTGGCAAAGCCCCCTTCAGCATGCACAGGAAAAAGAGACAAACGTTAATCCATAAGAGTTGCAAAACAAGAACATCATCAACTGCACCAAAGACACTTACAAGGCTCTGATGAAATCCAGTGTATCTTTATCTTTAGCAACCATGTCAGCCAAGATGTGTTGAACTCCAGATTTTACTTCCTCAATAGTAGAGAGCCCTCAAAGAAAATAAATGGACAACTGAATTCATTTGAGTTAAAACTTGTAAGGTTTTGCCCAGAATCTATAACAAGACTTCTTGAGTAAGTGTAAAATAAGCTTTTAATGAAGAATCAGGTAGCAAACACTTGTAGCAGGTGCACGAAAGACTGCTTGCCTTGACAAACTGACAATAAGTGAAAAATCCAGTCCAGATATAGGTTACAGGTTCATCCTTTCCTCTGCCTAACTCTCTCCAGCTTAAAAGTCTTTGAATTAATTCCCAGACCACAGTGTTACTCTTCTCCAAGGTCACATTCCAGCTTTGCAGACAGTTTCAGTTGGCACCTATCTTCCATTCCCAGGGAGACAAGATTAGGCCCTTGCTTCCTAAAATAAGTTGCACTCATTTATGGCTTTATATGTTACCACTCCTAGTAGTCTACATAAATCCATTAAAAATATAATGAATGTATTTAAAGGTTAGTAAATACTGACATTTTAAAGCAGGGATTAGTGCAGTCATGAATACATGTACATAAATGCATATACGAATACATAAAACAATGGAATAGCAGATATATGAATATGCTTGGGACAATTAGCCATTAATCAGCAATGACAATAATATTAGGAAAGTCAATAAGCTGTTACTGAACCACCAGCTTGAAACAAATCCCTGTAGGGACTTGTACCTGACAAAACTTATAACTCACCAACACAACCTCCATGAAACCCTCAGGGTAGCTGAAGTGTGGCTCACCAAAATTCATTACATTACAAAAGGTAATGGTCATCCAACAATAAACTCTTTACTACTTGCAGTTGTAGCCTAATTGAAAACAAGATGGAATCACAAGCCAATGTAGGGAGCACCAGGGGCTGGCAGGTCCATCAGTAGGCTCCAGATCTCAGAACTCAGCAGAATGGGAAGTGAAGACAGAAGAGCCATCCTATTTATCAGGTGTTTTTTATAGCAGGCCTATGGCAGGCCTATAGCAGGCCTAGCCAATAAAAAGCATCATGCTGCTGACCAATCGGCAGGAACCAATGTTATGCAGCCCTTTTTATCTTGGATTCGATATGTTTATAAAGTTGAGACAAAGGATCTGGGAGACCCTGGTTAGAATCCCCACTCTGGCAAGGAAGCTTGCTGGTTGACCTTGGGCCAGTCACAAATACTCAGCCTAACCTACCTCACTGAGTTGCGACGATAAAATGCAGGACAGAAGGATATACATTGCTTTGGGTTCACATTGGGGAAAAAGGAGGGGGGGGGAAATGAATAAAAAATACCCAGTTATTTCCCAACAGTTTGCAAAATTGGAGTCACTTAAATATAATGAATTTGCTAGGTATTTGAACCACACTTAACAAGTAGACATTTAGAACTTCCTTCAACAAAATATCCAATTCCATATCTTTAACATAAAAACCTCTAAAAATGAAACAGCAAACTGTTGCAGGAAGATTCTTATAAGGATCAAGGCATTTTATTGTCTAACATTGCCCCCTACAGATTAATCTATATGTACTGTAACAGATATGAAGTAAGATACACAAAAAATGTGATTTAACAAAATTAACTCAAATTTATTCAAATGCTAATTTTTATCTCCTTTTCAAAGTGCAATCAACCTCTTGCTGCACCACAGATACGCACATCCTTAAACTGAGTCAGCCTCTTTATCAAGGCCAATATTGCATAGTCTGACACTACTGGCTCTCCAGGGTATCAGGTGGAGGTCCTTCTCATCACTGCTGCCTGATCCTTTTAACTGGAGAGGCCAAGGATTGAACCTGGGGAACTTTTGCAAAGCAGGTGCTTTACCATTGAGCCATGGCCCCAACAGCTATCCCACTCAACCAGTCATTTTATTAAACAGCCTCTACATCTGAGGTAACATCTTAAAACTGGTCTCAACAAAACTCTCCAATCCATTTTAGAAGTCACTCATTAAGACCCTGACCTGGATAGCCCAGACAAGCCTGATTTCGTCAGATCTCAGAAACTAAGTATGGTTAGTACTTAGATGGGAGACATCCTTGAAATACCCACTTGAGAGGACAAGGGCAGGTTCCATTCAGCCACCTCTCTGAATATCCTCCAGGCCCCCAGTAAGGATCAGTCACCAGAGGTTGACATGACCTCCAGGTGCAAACATACAATTTTTGAAAAAGTCACTCATTAAGAGTAAAAAAAATTGTTCACAAACTGTAGAAGAAGAAGATGATATTGGACTTATATCCCGCCCTCCACTCCAAAGAGTCTGAGCGGCTCACAAACTCCTTTACCTTCCTCCCCCACAACAAACACCTTGTGAGGTGGGTGGGGCTGGAGAGGGCTCTCACAGCAGCTGCCCTTTCAAGGACAACCTCTGCCAGAGCTATGGCTGACCCAAGGCCATGCTAGCAGGTGCAAGTGGAGGAGTGGGGAATCAAACCCGGTTCTCCCAGATAAGAGTTTGCACACTTAACCATTACACCAAACTGGCTCTCCACACCAAACTGGCTCTCCCCTGTACCCCCCTACTAAGCATAGAATGGAGGACCCAACCTATTCTTACGAATTAGCCTAGAACTTATTTCATGTCATCACATGATTCAGCAGAAGCTCAAAGGAGCACAGCTCCTGAACCTTTCTGAGGGTTCCATCTCCTCCTCCCCACCTTGTCCATTGAATGGTAGGTGAAGCTGCATAACAATCCTTGGATGAGCTCCACCACCCATTTTTCTGCAAAGCGACCCCTGCTTATTATACTATTTTAAAAGTAACAAGTCATACACAACAGCTTTAAAACACCAGTCTATGCACAGACCCTGTGCAATCGTACAACCAAGCATTTTCTTATCAAAAAAGTGTTAAGAGCAGGTTTAGTTTCCCTGTTTCCTGTGCCCCCAAGTTAGGTTGCAAAATCAACTTGTCAGTTGATTTTTTAAAAGGAAAGTTCAAAGTAATTTGCTTCTGTTAAAGCCATTTCACTCCATGAAGCTGCCTTTTAAGTAGCAGATGGTTCCACTGCAATAGATTCAAAAGAGCTTAGTTTTGGCTGGAAGTTCCCACTTTTAATACAACAAACAAGCTTCCAGTTTTATGTCTGGAACAAGGTGAAAAGAGGAAGGCTGCCTCCAACAAGAGGCACAAGTAAGGGGTAACAAGTACGCAGGTGTAAGTAATAGAAGCATATGTGAACTAGCCACTGATAGGTTGATGACATCGAGCTCCATTTTCGCTTTACACTTGAACCAGCTGAATCAATAGATGTTTTGTACAGATGCCTAGAGGCAATTACATGCTAGATGAGGGACAATAAACAGAACTTCAATCCACATAAGACAGAGGGGATATTGGTCAGTTAGGTGTCTAATCAAGGATTAAGGTGTCACAGTGTGGAACCATGGATCAATGGTTAAATATTTGCTTCATATAAAAAACAGAACTCCCGTCTCAGGGATGTTAGTCCATCCCTTTGTATCACTGTCTTTTGCCAGTAGCTGAAGATTTTTTTGTTTCATCCAGTGTTCCCACCTTCCTGCCCTGTATTTTAATTTTGGGGTCTGTGTTTTTATATATGAATTATACTCTTGGTTTTATGATGTTTTATAATGTTCAGCTTTTAATTGTTAGTCCCCTTAGTGGCCTTGATTGGGCTGAAAGGCAGAATATAAATTCTGTAAATAAAAATAAATGTATACCATTCTAAGGCTCTCGAAGGAAGAACAGTATATACATCCAATAAAGTAAGCTACTGAATAAAGAACATGTATTATGAGTATTTGGCCTGAAGACTAAACCTTGATGCATTAAAGCACTGTTTCCCATTTGCAGGGTCGGGACCCGGTACCGGACAACGGAAGCCTCACTACTGGGTCACAAGAAAAGTCAAAGCTAGCCCCGCCCCCAGCAAAGCAAGACCTCTGCTCTGCTTCCTTCCTTCCACCATCTCTCTGTTGTGAAGAAAAACTAGCCTTGAAGACTGACACAGGCTGCAAAGCCTGAGCTCCATTTGGCTTCCTTCCTTCCCCCATCTCTGTGTTGTGCAGAGGGGAGCTGGGCTGTCTCTCCTTCCTTCTCCCCCTCTCCCAGTGTTTGAAAGAAAAGCTGGCATCCACTGGCACTTTAGATCCATGAAGTGGTCTTCAAAGTATGAGCTTTCATGTGCCTTGAAGTATGTTCTTTTGGGGAGATTTCCCCAGGAGGCCTGGGAGGCAAAGAAGGGGTGTGTGTTTTTTCAGCTAGGAGAGGTGGGGAGTGGGCATTTCAGTAGCTATTTTTTTTTTTTTAACAAACGACCCCTCGGCAGAATTGTTGCTGGCTGGGATAATCTGATGGTGAGTAAGGCTTTTTTCCCCTTTGTCCCCCCTTCTTTCTTTTTCCATCTGCAAGGGATGCTCTGTCTATATTCTTGGTACTGGGGGCAGGGGGGAAACAACAGTGGGAGGGCTTCTAATGCCCTGGCCCCACTGGCGGACAGTCTGGTGCTTTTTGGGGAAGAATTTTTTGGACTGGATGGTCCACTGGTCTGATCCAACATGACTTCTCTTATGTTCTTTCTTTCCATGTCTTTCTTTTCCTTTCTTTCCATTTCATTCTTTCCCTTTCTTTCCTTCCATTTTTACTGGATGCAACTTTTCTGTTCATCATACTGTTCTTGCAGACATAGGAGCTCTGCCAATTAAAAGTTGGCACCCCCAGTTGTAGTCAGCCAGCCTTTCTATGAGATTTCTGTGTGAGTGAGAGAGTGAGAGGTGTGGGGCAGGAAGAGATTATTGGAGATTACTGCTGTATATCTCAACAGCACTGGAAGTAATGGTACTATGAACTTGGCAGCATTTTACTGGTCCTGCTTTTAACAGCTATCTGACACCAAAATTAAACTCCTGCTATAGATATTTAAAAGGATGATAGATGTTCACTGGCTAAATATCTGCAAAACAGGTTGCTTTTAAAGGCATGGGGAAACACAGCCAGTAAAAAGCTGCAAGCCCCTCATAAATATCCTTTCTGAGATAACTGCAGAAAAGCTTGTATGAACTTTACATAACTTGAAATTAATTCATTAATTGCAGTACAATTCTCTGCTACCTTTTACAGCAATTTCCCAGTGTTTCAGTCAAGGAAAAGTATGACAAATAGCTGTCGAAAGATTTTCTTGAAACCAAGCAAGCTTGGTTGTAGCTGCTGAAGGAAGGGCCTACTAATGTGTCAGCATATTTTGAGGTACAGCAGGTGCCAGGGCCCAGTGTGAGTGGTACACAGCACTGGCATTCCTGATGGCAATGGCAACAGCGCTTCCAACTGCATACACTGGCCAGTGCTGTTGAGGAAGGGGTGTGTAGGTGGTGCAGGCAATTGAACATGGGCATTAGGAGTGCTTGCAAGCTGAAGAAGAACACACAAACAGATAGGTGCATGCAGGTGTGAGGGTGGAAAGAGAGGACCCTGGGAATGTATGAAAATGCTGCAGACCACTCACTTTCCACCCCCATTTTGGCTCAGCATGAGTTTCAGATAGATTTTTCTGAAAACAAAGTTATTTCAGAAGAAGAGGCAAGTTTGGGGGAGTGCCCTTGAAGTGACATCACAGGAAAAGGTGGAGTTTTGGTTTTGGTGGAGTTTTGGTTCAGTGTGCCCTGGAAGTGACATCACTTGGCCCTTGACCTAGAAGTGACACCGCAGGAAATGACATAATTCCTGTCTCCTGGCTCCACCCCCGAATGTTAGTGGGCCACAAAGGAGAAGTGTAAAAATAACAGGGCCACGGAAAAGAAAAGTTTGGGAAACCCTGCATTAAAGGACTATCTGAAAAACCAAGCCATACACACGGATTACCCTTGGAGCTTACCTTCCACATTGGACTTGACATAAGAAAACAGGTTGAGTTCTCTAGGATTTGCAAGGAGCAAGTTGGCTGCATGTTCTAATCCCAGCTGTCTGGCCCTCTGAGCCTTGGTGCCTTTACTTCCAGTTTTATATGGACCATACTAAGATAAAAACACATACACAAAATACATGAACAGAATGTAGTAAAGTAAAAAGCAGCGGAGAATGACAAATTGGCATGTATCCTACTGAATGCCAATAAAGGTATCTGAACCAAAAATGTATTCTACTGTTCCACTGAGCAAAGCTTCCAGCCCAAGGGGCCTTCCTCTAGCTTGAGGCTGTTCCTTTTAAGCTGGAAGGAGACTCTTTAGCATGAAGAAACTACCTGCCTACCTGTAACTTATGACTGGATACATGGCAACATTCTAGACTTTGTCACCTCCAATCTTTTTTGCAGTACTTTACTTTTTCACAGAGAGATAATATTTACACAGAGCCTAAAAAGAATGCTGGGTGATATTTTTTACACTACACTAATATGTTAAAGGCACACTAAAATACTTCATTTCTGCCTGCACTGCAGCAAGCAGTTGCTGAAGTCATGACCATTGCTATGTGGTGCCAGGCAGGAAGGTGCCTAGGAGAACTGCCACCACTGCTACCAGGGGGGGGGGGGGAGCTACCAGGTGGGAGAGTTGCCGCTGCTGCCATTGCTGGGGAAGATCAAGAGTTACTGTCGTCATTGCTGTGAGCATGAAGCTGCTGGGCAGGTGCTGCTGTTGCTGTGCATGGAAGGAAGTTGCAGAGCTGGGGGGGGGGGCAAAAGTTGAGTAAGCGAGCAGGGTAGGTTGCTAATGAAGTTGTATGGCAGCAGAAACTGCTCCCAGTCAAAAAAGATGTCCACCATGCAACCTGTTAGCCAGAAGCAATGGCACACCCTCCCTCCCTATACTGTTCTTCCCCACCTCTGCCAATATTTTAGAAGTCCTTCAAAATGCATAGGAACTCCATGACAAATATACAGGAATTCAGCAGACAAACCAATGTAGAAAGGAAAGGAGATGGTTGAAATAGAACTAGAAGCACTTTGTATATGTGCTTTAAAAGAATACTAACCACATGATCCAGCTCCTCCAAGGTTTTGCAGTTTAACAAAGCAGTTAAGAGATCTTCTGACAGCTTTCCTTCTTTCTTAAGTTTCTGTATTGTGCCATGGACCTTTTTGACAACAGTTCTAAAATAAAAGGGAAAGGTTGGTTAAGATATTTATTAAATTATAATACAACCAATGTTCCCTCTAAGCTGCAGGGTCTTGTGAGCAAAAATTCTACTTTGTGAGCGACTGGCATTAAAGCTGTGAGCTACTGCATAAATTAGTGTGCTCTGGGGTCATCTTTCCTGAGCTAAGACAAAAATGTGTGAGCTGGAGGCTAAAAACCTGTGAGCTAGTTCACGCTAACTCAGCTTAGAGGGAACACTGAATACAGCTCCACTACTCCTCTCTGTATGCAAAAACAGGTAGAGTTAGCAATGGTGGCACCCTGAAAATTAACAAAATATACTACAGAATACTTGATTGTGAGGCTGATGCAAAGAGGGTATCAACTGATAGAAATATGTATACAAAAACATACAAACAGAAGAAAACCCTGCAAGAGAGTTATTACTAAGAGACATCACGGGAAACGTCTAAGGCAAAGGCATCTTAACATCAGATTGCAGACTAGATGAAAGCAGACACAGGTAAAAGGGTATGATTTTTTTGTAAGACAACACACATTAGGGGGAAATCCTAATTTTTCTATACATGAAAGATGACAGTGATGATTAAGTTGTTGACTTTGCATCAACTTTCCCATTCCTGCCTCCACCCCACCACATACTGTAGTTCCTCCAACGTTTGTTGCACCTCTCGCAACGCATCGGCTTCCAGATTGTTGATGAGCTCTTTTCGGTACCGGGCAATAAAAGGAATAGTATTATCATCTTTGAAGAGACGGATTATGTTTGCGCACACCCATTCTTCTATACCAGTCCTTTGTGACAAGACCTGCAACAACAACCAAAGTCCTTGCAAACAGTGATGTTCCAGAAGACAGAATGTTTAAAACTATAAATGTGTTCTCTAGCACTGCCTAAGTTTAATTAAAGAGTGCACATGGTGCAAAGACACCGAGTGAGCTTTGTGGCTGAATGGAATTTAGACTCAGGCCTCCCCAGTTCTATGCTGACAGCACACCAAACTGGCTCAACTTGATCACGTGTGTTGTTATAGTAAGTCATGATACTGATAGCAAGATAGCTGCATACCCTGAGCTGTGGACTGAGATCCAGAAAACAAAGATGAAAGAGCCAACTCAGCTAGGTAACACAAGCAGTTCCCTTCAGACTTAGGTCTTTGCCTGTGAGGGTTATAACCAAGAAACACTATAGGAATAATTACATGTATATGAAATAATAATTAGCAGTTTTGATTACTTCTAATCCATCTTAAATTCAGGCAATACAAATTCATATAGAAACAGTTTCTCCCCCAATATTATGTCAGCTTATAAAATGGCAGAAGGCCTTCAGCTGTCTCAGTAGAGATTACAAGCTGTTATTTGTTATTTTCCCACAAAACACAAAAGGAATTTTTAAAAAAATGTAATTCTCTCTACTTTTCCTTCAGAATGGGAGCAGCCAGAACACTCACAAGACTGAGGGGGAATGCTCTCTCCAAAGAGAAACAGAGATGTGATAAACAAACAAAGCTACCTACAACAAAGCATGGGATGAGATATCTCAGGTAAATTAGGTGGGGCCTATGCTGAAGGTTTTTTTAAAAAAAAAACCTGAGCAATTCAGAAATCTCAAAGTCAGTGGCAAGCATTCATATTTACTATTAAGAATAAAATAGAAGGAATCAAAGTAAAATAACCAAACAACAAAAAATTATGAATCAACTTAAGCCAAGACTACAAGAAACATCACTCTTTTTGCAGTATATCCCTGAACATGGAACGTTATCATCTCAGTACAGTAAGTTCAAACAGCTAAAGCACTCAGTTGGAACAGATCCTGTACCTGCACTATATTCCAATTCATTTTCTGGTCTTCATTCACTGCAGAGCATGCAGCATGTTTTACACGATTTCCCTGAGAATGCATCGATGATTTTAACTTTTTTAAAGGAGGTTCATCAAATGTAAAGTCTTCTTCAGACTCTTCCATCTTCAGTTTCTCTTTAGATACAGCACTTGTGGAGGGTTCTTCAGCATTATCCAGGCCACATTCAGGATGCTCTAAACCAAGATTCTTCAATGGAAGTATGGTAGGCTTTTTATCTGGACTTCTCAGATTTGTCTCTTCTTTAAATTGTGCCCCTCCTTCCTTCCCTCCAGGAACAGGAACAGGTAAAGATGTGTCCTGACCAAGTCACCAACAGAACAAGCATTGACAAAAGAAAAGATTAATTCTGAAACACTGTGGACTAGTTAAATGATGCAAAGTTCACCTTTAAATACAAATATATTACTTATACATGAAAATTATATTAATTATTATACAGTTCAAGGTTAGCTTTAAAAATATGAAACAAGATTTTATCCTGAAAATTCTGGATGCAGTTTTTTAGGGGATTGTTTGTAAGGAAAATAAAGATAAGACCTTTGGTTCTGTGGTAAACTCCTCTGATGGAAGGGAGATTTCTATCACCAGAACAAGACTTCCTCACTGTATGAGAGAGGAGTCACAAGATCTGCAGGTTCACCAACTTTCATTAGCAAAAATCTTCTGCAGGATCTAACCCAATATGTGGCTCAGGCTATGTCATGTCACAGTTCAACTTGACATCTACACCTGGAAAAGTTTTAGAACAAATCATCAAACAGTCAGTCCTGGAACATTTAGAAAGAATGGATGTGATTACTAAGAGTCAGCATGGGTTTCTCAAGAACAAGTCATGTCAGACTAACCTGATCTCTTTTTTTGAGAAAGTGAATACCTTGCTGGATCGGGGGAATGCTGTAGATGTCATTTATCTTGATTTCAGTAAGACTTTTGATAAGGTTCCACATACTATCCTTGTTGACAAGTTGGTAAAATGTGGTTTGGATCCTGTTACCATTAGGTGGATCTGTAACTGGTTGACAGATCGCACCCAAAGAGTGCTTGTGAATGGTTCCTCATCCTCTTGGAGAGAAGTGACAAGTGGAGTGCCTCAGGGATCTGTCCTGGGACCTGTTTTGTTCATCATCTTTATCAATGATTTGGATGAAGGAATAGAGGGAATGCTTATTAAATTTGCAGATGATACTAAATTGGGAGGGGTTGCAAACACAGAAGAAGACAGAAACAGGATACAGGATGACCCTGACAGGCTGGAAAACTGGGCTAAAACTAATACAATGAATTTTAACAGGGATAAATGTAAAGTTCTGCATTTAGGTAGGAAAAATCCAATCCATGGTTATAGAATGGGGGAGACTTGTCTTAGCAGTAGTATGTGCGAAAAAGTTCTAGGGGTCTTAGTGGATCATACACTGAACATGAGTCAACAGTATGATGCGGTGGCTAAAAAGGCAAATGCAATTTTGGGCTGTATCAACAGAAGTATACTCCAGATCACGTGATATGATGGTATTGCTTTACTCTGCTCTGATAAGACCTCATCTGGATTATTGTGTTCAGTTTTGGGCATCACATTTTAAGAAGGATATAGACAAGCTGGAACAGGTCCAGAGGAGGGCGACGAAGATGGTGAGAGGTCTGGAGACCAAGTCCTATGAGGAAAAGTTGAAGGAGCTGGGATGTTTAGCCTGGAGAGGAGGCGGCTGAGAGAGGATATGATCACCATCTTCAAGTACTTGAAGGGCTGTCATATAGAGGATTGTGTGGAATTGTTTTCTGTGGCCCCAGAAGGTAGGACCAGAACCAATGGGTTGAAATTAAATCAAAAGAGTTTCCAGCTCAACATCAGGAAGAACCTCCTGACAGTTAGAGCGATTCCTCAATGGAACAGGCTTTCTTGGGAGGTGGTGGGCTCTCCTTCCTTGGAGGTTTTTAAACAGAGGCTAGATGGCCATCTGACAGCAATGAAGATCCTGTGAATTTAGGAGGAGGTGTTTGCGAGTTTCCTGCATTGTGCAGGGGGTTGAACTAGATGACCCTAGAGGTCCCTTCCAACTCTATGATTCTGTGGAAGCTCAGAAAAAGTATTGTATGTGAGGGCAGATGCTGAATACAGCCTAAGATGCTGAATACAGTCTAAGAATCTCAGTATTTCTTAAAAGGGAATTCCTATCATGGAATCTGGAAAATTACCACTGAAATGGCAGTGACTGCCAAAATCGCAGAGGCAAGAAAGGGATTGAATAAGATCTTTAGTTGTGGGAATCAGTAGGAAAACCAGAATAAATTATACCTGTGAAAGTAATTACGTACATTTTGAAGAACTGAGCTTTACTTAGCACAAATCCATATAATTTTTATTTCCCAGGTACAGAATTTTAAATTATAGACATATAACTCACAAGCCAGATCAAGTCAGTTTAAGGCTCACACAAAAAGCCACAAACACACACACTGGGAACTGTTTTGATACTAATTACTGGGCTCAGGCACTTACCTGAGATAGCACATAAGGCACTGCAGACATCAATGGTGCCCATGAACAACCACGGAAGACTACAAAGATCATATGCTTCCTGAAATAAGCACAGTTCCTTCTAGAGTACAAATTTTCTCCACTGGGCTTAAATGCAGTTACCTGATATATTGACAGTGGTGTTAACTAGACATGAGGCTACCACACAGCTAATCATATCAAAAGACACAAGGAACATTTTAATTGGATGTTAGAGCCACGTGGAAGGAGTGTCAGGAAAACAGTGAACCTAATCAAGGGCTTAAGGAACACATAATTCAAAGATGTGGTTTAACGGCCAATCACATTTATATATATTTATAAATGTAATTATTAAAAATAGTATACTGATGTCATGATTAAAGGCCACAAGAATACACTAATATGATACATATATCAATTGAGTGAATTTATGGGGGAAATAATCTTGAAAGTGGTTCTATTTTTTAAGAACAAAATTAGTTATTTAATGAAATTAGTTAAAGGTTGTGAGCCCAAATAAGTAAGACAGCTGGGTGACTGTTAAAGATATTTGTAACAGGAAGAAATCTCTTGAAAACATGACAGCTTAAGAATTAAACATCAGCTTTCCTTGAGCTCACAACATAAGTACCTGGGTGGCAATATAATGCATAGGTAAAGCTCTGTTTTTTACATAAATGTGTATTGCACACACACATACAGAACTAAGTACTAATACTTTTATGGCTTATGAAATTAGTCAATTTATTTTATGTATAACATTTATTATACATAACAATATAAAGCACATCATAAAACCTTATTATAAATCATTATAAAAAACATTACATACCAGCACTTTGGACCAACTTAGAGATGCCTTAGAAATCGACCACAAAAATCCTTCCCCACACAAACATCTGCTGCCTGTCCTCATCCCATACTCACCCCCCATCCTCCACAGTGCAACTCAAAAAGCTATTACTTCAGAAGTGGTAGCAAATTTTTGAGCTGAATGCCAGTCGCCTCCTCTCCATCTGGAAGCAGAAGGGCGCAAGCAAGGTACCTTGATGGTATGAAAACCACAAAGCTCCCTCAAGCCTCATCTGGGTTTTTTTTTAACAAAAAACTGTTCAGAGCGCATATGCGCATGAGGACGAGCACGTGTGCATGTGCATCACATACGTACGACCACTAAAAATGTTTTTTGGGGAAACCAACTGAGTAATAGGAATGGTGCAAGACAGCCATCTGATTGTGTCTGTGTCGCCCCGTGGACAGGATGGGGATGGCTTGCAGATGAGTGTGTGGATGCTTTGGGACAGCTCCTTTTGAGCCGGTCCAATTTGGAACACCTCCAATCCACCTCACATTGCCCATCTGTTATCAGCCAATAAAACAACTGTTGTAAAACCCATAAAAGTTAACGGTTTAAAAACTCCAAATAGGACTGCCGATAAAAAAAGCTACCGTATTTGCCGGCGTATAAGGCGACTTTTTTGGCCTGAAAAACATGCCTTCAAGTGGGGGGGTCGTCTTATACGCCCAGTCGTTTTATACGCCGGCAAATATCTGCCCAAGTGTGCTTGCGCATGAAAACTTGGGCGCAGAATCAAACTTCCTTGGTCTTAAAGGTGCCACCAGCCTCGCCTGCTGCTCTTGAGCCAGTCTGTGCTGAATCTCCTCCAGGAACACTGACTTTTGAGCAAGCATGCTCACCACCGGCCTCTTTTAACCCCGCACTTCACCATTTAGTTTATTGGAGGTGAGGATAAGGAAGAGAGAAAACTCCACGGCGGGCGGGAGGGGAGTGGCGGCCGTTGCCCTCTCCAGGCGTTCCTCGCGGGGCGGCGGCCCCTTTAAGAGCCGGGCTGGGCTCTCCTGGAGCGGCCGCGAGGAAACCAACCCGCCCTGTTTGGCCCTTCTCAGCACCTTCTCAGCACCTCACCTCTGGTCGCTGCACCTCAAAAAGGATATTATATCATTGGAGAAAGTCCAGAGAAGGGCAACTAGAATGATTAAAGGGATGGAGCACTTTCCCTATGAAGAAAGGTTGAAACGCTTGGGGCTCTTTAGCTTGGAGAAACGTCGACTGCGGGGTGACATGATAGAGGTTTACAAGATAATGCATGGGATGGAGAAAGTAGAGAAAGAAGTACTTTTCTCCCTTTCTCACAATACAAGAACTCGTGGGCATTCGATGAAATTGCTGAGCAGAAAGGTTAAAACGGATAAAAGGAAGTACTTCTTCACCCAAAGGGTGATTAACATGTGGAATTCACTGCCACAGGAGGTGGTGGCGGCCACAAGTATAGCCACCTTCAAGAGGGGTTTAGATAAAAATATGGAGCACAGGTCCATCAGTGGCTATTTGCCACAGTGTATGTGTATATAAAATTTTTTGCCACTGTGTGACACAGAGTGTTGGACTTGATGGGCCGTTGGCCTGATCCAACATGGCTTCTCTTATGTTCTTATGGGAGGTTATTCCATAATTGTGCAGCAGCCACGGAAAAAGTCCTCTCTGTTGTACATGCCAAACAAGTGTTGTCAATCAGTGGGAAAGTCAGGAGGGCATCTCTCAGTGATCTTAATTCCAGAGCAGGAACATATGGAGAAGACGCAGCTGATGTACCAGCTGGAGTTGGGCAACACAGTCCAAGCCACAGAAGTCACCTGGTTTACTAATGTGGCCACTGTGTTAAGCAGCACTCCCAAGCTGCAAACCTGGCTTTTCAAGGGGATCATAACTCTATTCAAGATACGCGAGATCCCCAGTCCCATGTCTGCCTTTCTACTACTTGTGTGTGTGTAAACACTCATAAATGTAAAATGGATGCACAATGTATTGGGAAGCTAAATAGAAGGCTATGACTTCTCAAGTGCAACCTTTATCTAGATTATCTTCACAAAGGGCCACTGGCAAAACCATACTTGAATCCAGTATCCTGAATTAAGAAAGAACCTGGGTGAGCCCTAACATGCAATAGTTAAGTAATAAGAAGCATGTGCTAGCCCACTCCAGCAGATTTAGACTTCCCTGTTATGTCTGACATTGTCTCACTGAGATTCCTAGACATACTAAATGACTGTGCACTAAAACAGTGGATCACAGAGCCAGCCCGAGTTGGGTTGTGCTCTTGGACTTGGTATTGAGCAGGTGCTGAATTATTCAATTATACATTTTGCAATGGAAATTCATTTCATGCACAGAAGGAAATTGCAATCAATTGCTTGTGTGAAGCTGTGTGTGCACACTCTCATTCATAAGTGTGCAGAGGGAGGTGCTGTAGAATCTTTTTCACTAGAGGTATAGAGCATCTACAGAACTTTTTTGCGGGAGGGTTTGCCATCAAATTACAGGTGACTTATGGTGACCCAATGGGGTTTTCAAGGCATCAGATGTTCAGAGGTGGCTTGCCACTGCCTGCCTGTGTGTCTCGCCCCTGGACTTCATTGGTGGTCTCCCATCCAAACAGTCCTACCTGATTTTCACCACCCTGAAGAACTTAGTGTCATCTGCAAACTTAGTCACTTCACTGCTTACTCCCAGCTCCAAATCACTAATGAACTGGACCTAATAAAAAGCAATGGACCTAGTACCAAGCCCTGTGGTACCCCACTGCTTACCACCCTCCACTGAGAAAATTGCCCATTTATACCCACTCTCTGTTTCCTATTAAATAACCAGTTTTTGATCCACGAGAGAACCTGTCCACTTATCTCATAACTGCTGAGTTTACTTAGGTACCTTTGATGAGGAATTTGGAAGATGGAGTTACACAGGCTATAAACCCTGAATACTGATATATCCATGGTGGGCAACAATGTTTCATCCAATAGATATGTCAACCATTATATTCAAGGCTTTGGAAAGCAGATCGCTTTCTTCATTATACTACTTACTGGCTCCTCTTTCACCACTACTTTCTTGGTCCTTTTGCGAGGCACAGCAGTCTTCTTCTGGGTTACAGCTGCCTTTTTTGCTCTGGGCTCTTTTGTTTTTGGGACCCTGGCCCTTTTTGTAGCTTTCTTTTTGGGCTCCCACTCCTCTTCATACATCTCCTCCTCTTCCGATGATCTGAAAAAATAAGAGAGAAACTTTTAAAGTGGAGTTATAAATGATACAGGTGTTAACTTAAAAAAAAAGGTGAAGTAGGAAACATACAAACCATGCAGGAATACAAGGTCAATGAAATCACAGCTCAGAATGGATAGCAAAATGCTTATAATGGGCACCACAGTTTTTTATATTGTGGCACCAGCACTGAAAATGGTGGCGAGACCCAAGTGCACTGGTAGCTTGAACAAACTGTAGCCTGCAAGCCAAATGCTGTGGCCTATCATGTGCTTACCTGTCCTGATATTATTACACCCAGCATCTGGTTAGTCATCATACTTAATGCTTGGTGGATCACAAGTTATGCAAGCCTGCCCTAGACAGTCATCAGAGTCCAAACCCTCTTGGGAATATTCAGGACACAAATATTTAACAAGTAGATGTGACATCACCCCTTGGGTCAGTGACAACTCATTGTTGGCACAAGGGACTACCTTTACCTTTTTTTTAACTTCAGAACAGCCAGGCCACATCTTCTTTTGCACCTTTTGCTTCCCCATTGTTTTACTGAACAGACAGCATAAGGAAGTGTCCAGTGAGATTTAAAAGCATTCACCCTGATCTTTAAATACGAATTGTACCCAAAAAAACACTCCCTAACAGTTGCTTTGTATTTTCTTCTCTACAGATTGTTAATGTTTTTACAAAGCTGAACTGCAAGAGTTTTACAGTTTTATCCTTTAGCCACTAGATGCTCCTATGCACTGATGTTCCATTTATCTACAGTATTTGGAAGTCCATACTGCTCTCTGTGATTGGTGACTATTACTATTTAACACAGCATACACATATACATCTCCCTGAGGTTTTCAAGAGTTGAAGTAAAATGTGAGTGGTTAGATACACGATCAGGAGTTCCAAGAATTCAAGGCCTAGTCTGATGGTGGTTTATAAGTTATGCAGTTTAGTGTAGTGGTTGAGCATGCGAACTCTTATCTGGGAGGATGGGGTTTGATTCTGCACTCCTCCACTTGCAGCTGCTGGAATGGCTTTTGGTTAGCCATAGCTATCTCAGAGCTGTCCTTGATAGGTCAACTTCTATGAGAGCTCTTTATCAGCCCCACCCACCTCACAGGGAATCTGTTGTGGGGGAGGAAGATAAAGGAGATTGTGAGCCACTCTGAGATTTGGAGTATGGAATATAAATCCAATGTCATCTTCTTTATTCACTTTGCTTTTAGTGTTTAATCTTTATAGAATATTGTAGCTGCCTTGTTAGAAAAAGACAAGTAGAACATATCATCTTATCAGTAGTGCTATACACGCATCCCTGAAGGCCATCTTGCCCACCACCCTCATCATCCTATGCAACCCAAAGCTTCAGAATGACGTGCATCTCTTAGAGTGCACTAAAAGCGGTGGCAAAACCCAAGCGCACTGGTAGCTTGAACAAACTGTAGCCAGCAAGCCAAGTGCTATGGCCTATCATGTGCTTACCTGTCTTGATGTTTTTACACCCAGCATCTGGTTAGTCATCATACTTAAGGCTTGGTGGACCACAAGTTATGCAGGCCTGCCCTAGACAGTGATCAGAGTCCAAACCTAAAGAATACTCCAGAAGGACTACAAAACCTTGTTTTGAGGTGGCATGACACGAGGGCCAATTTTAATAGTATTGAACATATGAACATATGAAGCTGCCTTATACTGAATCAGACCTTTGGTCCATCAAAGTCAGTATTGTCTTCTCAGACTGGCAGCGGCTCTCCAGGGTCTCAAGCTGAGGTTTTTCACACCTATTTGCCTGGACCCTTTTTTGGAGATGCCGGGGATTGAACCTGGGACCTTCTGCTTCCCAAGCAGATGCTCTACCACTGAACCACCATCCCTCCCCTAATCAATATAATTGGGTATTCTGTGTATTCTGTGTATCTATACACCAGTTGGGAAACAACAGAATAGTTACTTGTTTTGAACTTTAGACAAACCATTATGATATTCTAATTTTTGTTTAAATCACCTTAAGAGAAAAGTTAACTTACATATTCACTCATGCTAAAAATATATGAATTTGTCATTTATTTATTTAAAACTTATATATTGTACATTTGGCCCCCAAGGGGGTGGGGGACTCAAAGTGGGCTACAACATAACGTTAAAACAGCAATCACAGCAAAGATGTTGAAAGCAAACATTGACATCTGATCTTCCAAGCCATGTGAGCATTACCAGGATAACCCCATCCAATATTCTATCCTTACTTATATTCCATGACGCAATTTTGAATGTATTCACTCATTAATATTCATATCAACATACTTTCCTCCTAAAAGGTATTGCTTCATGGAACATAAATTATAATTTCAACATGTAACCAAATTCTTACTTAACATTTCTATACCACTAATCCCCCTTGTTAAGTGTTGTGTTTCCGACTTGCAAAGGAAGATAATTGAAGCTAAAAGATCAAGGGGAGTGTGGCTGCATGGAGCTTAAACTGTAAGTGAACAAGAAATGTCAAAGTACATTCTAGTCCTGTGCCCAAACTATAGTGCAATCATGTATAACCCATGTACACTTAATGCTTGATTTTCTTAATTATGTGCTTTGAGGCATTCCCATGTTACAGTCAATGCATGTAAAAAGGAAAATGTGATTTAAAACCCACATTTATCCAGGTATTAGTCCAGTTTCATTTGTAAAGTGAATGTATGTTGACTCTTATAAACAGATGTACATGTGTGCATGCATGCATTCACTATAATATGCAAACAGGGATATGCACAATTTCTGTACATTTAACAACTTGGTATTTCTTTCTATTTCTTTAGCATGATGCTTCATCTCCTCAGATGCCAAGATCAACAAGGAGATTGACAACAGGCTGGCAAAGGCAAACCGTGCATTTGGCCGACTGCACAAAAGAGTGTGGAGCAACAAGCATCTGAAAAAAGGCACAAAGATCAATGTTTACAAAGCGGTTGTGATGACAACCCTCATCTACGGCTCCGAATCGTGGGTTTTATACCATCATCACCTGCGACTCCTTGAGCGCTTTCATCAGCGCTGCCTTCGCACCATCCTCAAATCCACTGGTGTGACTTTGTGACCAACACTGAAGTCCTCAAGAGGGCAGAGGTTACAAGCATCGAGGCACTGCTGTTGAAGACGCAGCTGCGCTGGACAGGGCATATTTCTAGGATGGAAAACCATCGCCTTCCCAAGATTGCTCTGTATGGCGAACTTTCCACCGGCCATCGAAATAGAGGGGCGCCAAAGAAGAGGTACAAGGACTCCTTGAAGAAATCCCTTGGCACCTGTCGCATCAACCATCACCAATGGTCTGACCTAGCCTCAGATCGCAAAGCATGGAGGCATACCATCCACCAGGCTGTCTCTTCCTTTGAGAATGCACGCATAGCTGGTCTTGAGGACAAAAGGAGATTGAGGAAAAATCGCACTGCTACAGCACCAACCCCAAATCAGACTTTTCCCTGCAGCCACTGTGGCCGGATCTGCCTGTCCCGCATTGGTCTTGTCAGCCACCAGCGAGCCTGCAGCAGACATGGACTACTGCACCCTTCTTAAATCTTCGTTCGCAAAGTCAAGCCGAGAGATTTCTTTGTATGCATGTTAAGTAATTCTTATGTTACGTTCAATGCATGTACAGATGACCATGTGATTTAAACTACATTGTAATTCAATTATTTGTAAAATGAAAATGCATTGGCTCCTCCTTGCAAACAGATAAACAAGTACACGCAAGTTCACAGTTGCTCACACACATGGCTAGCATCTGTACTGTATTGTCTACTGTTCAGAGGGTACACTTCCATGGTTTGTGAAACAAAAGCAAATTTGTAAGTTCTTTTTCTCTTCTCCTAGACAGAAGCTTTGTTTTTATTCAAAGTATCATTTTTTTTAAAAAAGGGGGTGGAGGAGGAATTATTGGATTACATGATATGGGGAGGTCTCATCTCTACACATAAATATAACAACATTCCTATGCAACATAAACCAGTTAAAAATTAAACTCCTTCAAAAATAACTCCTTATACCCCCCTCCCAATTTGGCATTTCTGAATTAATTATGAATTTTTTTAATGGGTTGCTTTGCTACACTATTTCACCAATAGGGGAGGGACAGTGGCTCAGTGGTAGAGCATCTGCTTGGGAAGCAGAAGGTCCCAAGTTCAATCCCTGGCATCTCCCCCCCACAAAAAAAGGGTCCAGGCAAATAGGTGTGAAAAACCTCAGCTTGAGACCCTCGAGAGCCGCTGCCAGTCTGAGTAGACAATACTGACTTTGATGGACTAAGGGTCTGATTCAGTATAAGGCAGCTTCATATGTCCAATATGGAGAGAAAGCCTTACAAGCCAATGCATTAGTTGGAGAAACAAATATTTCCCTCTATTTCATCTACTTCTCCCCCCACAAACCCCAAGATCCCCCTCCTAATATAAGTGGTTGTGCTAATGCAGCTAATACAATTTCCTGTACTTTCCCACTGGGCACCTTAGGACAGACTTCCATGGCCAAGACATAATTCAACAACTTTCAAAACTATAAAATTAGGATATGGTCACATGGCCCCTGGAATGCTAATATGTCTAATTTGGATTAAAAAGATAACAAACATCAGTTTCAACTCACGATTTAAGGAAGGAAGGTAATTCATCTTCTGATGTCGTTGGCTTTGCTGTTGTTCTAGCTCTCCTAGGCAGAGCTGACATCTGAAAAAATGGGGACAAAAAAGAGTCATGCATGACTTTTCTCACCTATAAAGGCCAGTGTAGATACACCACTGCCAACTGCTTTTATCAAGGCTAAATAATTAGAAATAAGGTGTGGAATCTCAGGCCCCCTCTCCGCTCATTACTTTTGGAATGCAGATTCCCCCCTACTTAGCAGAACTACATTATGTCAGCAACAATATTAACTACACCAGACTCTGCTGACCAGAGCATCATTAAGATCCCAGCTCAATCAAATATCGGCAACTAACTTCAAATACCTAGAACAGTGGTTTCCGAACTTGGATTAAACAGAAAAGTCAGATCAGTCACCCCACCCCTTATGCCTTAGATGGCCTACATGCAAGTTAAAAGGTGTGTAAGTCAAGGCCAATTTATGATGACCCCTAGGTTTTTCAAGGTAAGAGACTAACAGGTGGTTTGCCATTGCCTTCTTCCACATAGTGACCCTGAAATTCCTTAGGGTCCCCTTTCCAAATTCTAACCAGGACCAATCCTGCTTAGCTTCCAAGATCTGAAGAGATTAGTCCAGCTTGGGCCATCCAGGTCAGGGTGCAAGCTAAAATACAGCCTGTCAACCAGCCCACACCTGAGCCCATATACTGATCTGATGTTTTTACAGAGAAGCAATACCCCTGAAACACTCCATCAGAAAAGTGAAACAAGGTAGTTGGGAAAAAATTGTATGAAAACTAAACTCAGGTAACTGACATCCTCATAGCATGTTTCCTGGAGATTTTACATGCTATTACAATTATAGAATTCAATCAGTTCAGCATTAACTCCAAAATACCAGCCTGTGAAAAATAAACATATCATAAACATGCTAAACAAATCAGGAGAGTATGAATTAAAAGGGTATTAAAAGAATGACACACTCCTGGAACTCTAAGTATTTTTCCATCAGATGGATAATTAATTCAAGACCCCAAGCTATATTCAGACTGAGAGTTTACATGTAAACCATGATTCTGAACACATCCTGGCCATCCGATATGCAAAATATATAAATTGGTGTACTCTTCTTTAAAATACAAACAAAAGGGCCCTGTTTAAAGCACTGTGAACAGCATACATTGTAAAGTGGAACATAGTGAATCTATTCATGTACTTGGCAAACAGCATGTGTATTTTGCACTCAGAAATATGTATCCAGCCATGTTCGAAATTACCCACAGTAATGTGGCAGTGTGTCCTCAAAAAAAACCCTAAACTGTTCATGTGCCTTCATACTTGATAACAAGTGCACATATTTTGAAATCAGATAACATTTTCTTCAGAAATATTTCTTACAATGTTGTTGTAAATGGATCATTCTGTCTTTCCTTTATATGCATTTTTAGACATGTAATCCTTCCTATCCTCCGCATTTCAGTTTTCTGGCTCCACTGCATTCAAAAGAAATACTACAGCTTTCTGTATTCAGGAAGACTGATATATCCGCCAGTATAGGATGACACTACAGGCATCTATTTTGTGTGGCATTCCCCCCACTAACTGTTACTGGCCCCTTTCCCTGGTTGCACTGTTATTGTGCTGGTATGCTTTACTGAATTAAATATTTTTATCAACTTATATTTTAAATGCTGGTTTAACGTTCGATGTCTTGGGGAGGCTACTTGGGTAGAGAGGCAACAATGTTTTAAATAAATAAACGTGGGCTGCTGAAAAGCTCGTGCCGCAATTAAATTGATTGTTAATTAACTAGTTGTTCCTAACCGCTGAAGATCATACAGATTATGCTTCCCAAAGCGTGGTGGGTGGAACCGCCGGCTTGTATCCTTTGAAGATCATACAACAATGAGGGGATTTTCAACCGTGGACGAACACGGCAGCCCCGGAAGTTTCCCGCTTCGGAGCTTCATCCCGCCTCACCACCCCCGGCCCCCTCCAGTCCCCTCACGCACCTTCCAGTGTTGCTCCGCGGCAGGGCAAGGAGAGGAGACGTTTGTTTTTGCGCCCCTCCAGTTGCTGACGAGGGCTTCGGATTTGAAAGCGGCGCCACAACGGCCAGAGCGGCAAAGCAGCGTCAGGCACCAAAACCCCAGCAGGCACCAAAACGCTCAGCCCACGGAGAAGGAAGAGGAGGAAGTGATTGCTCTACAAAGCGAGGAAGCCCCGGAACAGCTAGTCGCCAGGCAGCGAGGGAGGCGACTGCTGGTCGGGGGTTGAGTGGGAGTCTTACTTGCTCTTATGGCCTTTTTTGTAGAAAAAGCTCAGCAGGAACTCATTTTCATATTAGGCCACACCCCCTGACATCACCATTGTTTAGCATAGCATAACATAACAATTGTTAGCATAAATAATTGTTTAGCTTTTTTTAAAAAAAAGCCCAGCAGAAACTCGTTTGCATATTAGCTCATACCCTCTGATGCCAAGACGGCCGGAACTGCGATCCTGCTTTAAAAAGCCCTGCTTGCTCTTGTTCCCAGGCTCTCTGAGCCGACTGTGTATGTTCCCTCCCTGAGACACTGTGACAGGTTTGTCCCCCAGAAACAATAGCTTGATGTATTTACCGGAAATTTCACAAAAATTTGGACAAAGCTTTGCTAGCTTTCCCTGCGGGAGATCAAAGAATCCAGCGAAGCCAAATGGCTAGCATGTGCATATTAATATTCACTTATTAACCCTGAGGTACAGGATGGGAGACACTTCCTGGTGAGAGCCAGTTTGGTGTAGTGGTTCCGACCGCAGGCTCTAATCTGAGCGGAAAAACTGGGTTTGATTCACCTCTCCTCCACATGCAACTGCCAGAATGACCTTGGTCAGTCACAAGTTCTCTCAGAGCTCTCTCAGCCCACCTGCCTCACAGGATATCTGTTGTGGGGGGAAGGAAGTGGAAGGGAAAGGAGATCTGAGACTTCGAGTGAAGGGTGGGGTATAAATCCAATCTTCTCTTCCTCTGAATGCATCAAATAGGGAAGGGGGGCGTTAACTGCATTTATTAATGGTTTTAGTTTAAATGATGTTATAGTGGCTTTTTTAAAAAAAAACACTTCTAACTTTTTTTTGTAAACCCTCTTGGGAATATTCAGGACACAAATATTTAACAAGTAGAAGTGACATCACCCCTTGGGTCAGTGACAACTCATTGTTGGCACAGGGGACTACCTTTACCTTTTTTAACTTCAGAACAGCCAGGCCACATCTTCTTTTGCACCTTTCACTTCTCCATTGTTTTACTGAACAGGCAGCATAAGGAAATTTCCAGTGCGATTTAAAAGCATTCACCCTGATCTTTAAATATGAATTGTACCCAAAAAACACTCCCTAACAGTTGCTTTGTATTTTCTTCTCTACAAATTGTTAAAGTTTTTACAAAGCTGAACTGCAAGAGTTTTACAGTTTTATCCCTTAGCCACTAGATGCTGCTATGCACTGATGTTCCATTTATCTACAGTATTTGGAAGTCCATACTGCTCTCTGTGATTGGTGACTCTTGCTACTATTTAACACAACATACAGAACATATACATCTCCCTGAGGTTTTCAAGAGGGAGTAAAATGTGAGTGGTTAGATACATAATCAGGAGTTCCAAGAAGAAGAATTGCAGATTTATACCCCGCCCTTCTCTGAATCAGAGACTCAGAGCGGCTTATAACCTATATCTTCTCCCCCCATACCAGACACCCTGTGAGGTTGGTGGGACTGAGAGGGCTCTCACAGCAGCTGCCCTTTCAAGGACAACCTCTGCCAGAGCTATGGCAGGTGTAAGAGGCTTACAAGAACTCAAGGCCTAGTCTAATGGTGGTTTATGAGTTATGCAGTTTAGTGTAGTGGTTAAGCGTGCAGACTCTTATCTGGGAGATTCCTCACTCCTCCACTTTGCAGCTGCTGGAATGGCCTTGCTATCTCAGAGCTGTCCTTGGTAGGGCAACTTCTGTGAGAGCTCTCTCAGCCCCACCCACCTCATAGGGTATCTGTTGTGGGGGAGGAAGATAAAAAAGATTGTGAGCCACTCTGAGATTTGGAGTGAGGACAGGATATAAATCCAACGTCGTCTTTATTCACTTTGCTTTTAGTGTTTAATTTTTATAGAATATTATAACCTGCCTTGTTAGAAAAAGACAAGTAGAAAATATCATCTTATCACTAGTGCTATACAAGCATCCCTGGAGGCCATCTTGCCCACCACTCTCATAATCCTATGCAACCCAAAACTTCAGGATGACGTTGTGCATCAATTAGGGTGAAAGTGGTGGCAAGACCCAAGTGCACTGGTAGCTTGAACAAACTGTAGCCACATGAAGCTAAATGAGGTGGTGAAATGGACTTCAGACCACAGGTAGAGAATACCGTTTTCTAGGTCTGTTCCCTGCCACTAATGCATCAGGAGAAAAGATTATAACCAGGTTACTTCCTGTTGCGCTTTTATTAAAAACAGAAAAACCTCACAAATATGATCTACAGCTTGCAGTCTGAAGTAGTACAGTCCATTCTACCATCTACTACTTCACTCCCATCTTATTTTACATGTTGTGTGGTCCAGCTGTAGTGTATGCCCTTGAAAATATCTCAAAATATGCCCCCAGCATGCAAAGGTTTGATGGCAGGTGTTTATGGGTTCTTCAGTAGATAAGCTGGTGCAGAATTCCCTGAAGGTATACAGTTTGAAAACTTGTGCTAGCCACCTTAAAAATGAGTTAACAACTATTATTGCAGGAGTATTCTTCTTTTAAATGTATTTTCCCTTACCCTTTGTGGATAAGATCATGTCCCCTGTTGTCTTTCCCTTCCCAAGTATTTTCCCAACCAGTTCCTCCAACTAATATTTCCAGTTTCGCAAAAGAAAAACATATTGTTCGGGTATCTGCATGACTGGTGTTTTAGTGGTTATTAAAGGTTTACTCATTCAGATTTTTGGTGGTTTGTGAATTTTGGCATCTCTTGAATTTTGTTTATAGAATACTGTGTGTATTTTATTCTTCCATTTTTGTTTTATTTGCATATATTCACTATGATTGTAAACCACATGACTCTGTCCAAAAAAGCAGGACATAACTGTCTGTAATAAACTACAACTATGCAAATATTGCATTTTCATAATTCAGGGGAATCAAACCAAGGATGCTTGAAGATCTGCAGTGCCTGTTGCATTCCTGCTACACTCCAAACTAGTCAGTCATTTTCAGAGTAAGACAATTATTGCCCTTCCACTAATTGCTAATACTGTGTGCCATATACCTTTCCTTTTAAATTTGCAGGCCAGCATGGCAACTAAATAGTGTAGCAAGTGTAATATACTGTACCTGCCACACAGCCCCAGTTGTCCTTCCAAGGGAAAGATTCTTATTTCTTTTCTTTGCCATTTTCCTCTTTTTGTTATTGTGAGCTCCTTTGCTGCACCACAGAAATTTCTTTTAAGTATTTTTCCTGCCATGTCAAACAGCAGGTTGGACATTTGCAGACAAGTTACTGATGGAAAGGTGCTTCAAGATGCAGCAAGCCTACAGTGGAATAATGTTTCTTGCATTGGGCAAGAGGAATGAGGCAGGCATCAGAAAGAAAGGTTCAGCAATGGATTGCCTTTTAAAATTGCAGGTATCAGCAGTAAAGCCTTTCCTTAAAATCAACCAAAATGCCATTACAGAATGAGCAAGTTTTCAAGTTCCACGAAAGTCTTCATCAAGGAGGATGTTCAGCATAAAAATAAGGAATGGTAGAGGGAGGTGCTTCAGGATATGATGGAGAAGCCCCAAGTCTCCAACTTGCAGGGTACATGAAGTATAATAGACATAGATTAGATGTTGCGAAACAGATTTCAAATTGTGTTAAAAGGGAAAGGAAATTCTAGTGCTGGCGTCTGTCTTGAAGACAAATGTGGTAGTCATAACAACTGATGCAGATTTTATATGTTTTATTTCAGTAATCCTTATAACAATCAAGTAAAACATCTGTATTATCTGAGCATATAAACTGACTGCATTACAGAGCTCTAAATAGTAGTTCATACAAGGATACATAAGAGCAACCTGTGATGTATCTGCAGTGTCACATTCAAACATCAGATCAGGGGTGGCCAGTGGTAGCTCTCCAGATGTTGTTTGCCTACAACTCCCATCAGCCCCGGCCATTGGCCATGCAGGCTGGGGCTGATGGGAGTTGTAGGCAAAAAAACATCTGGAGAGCTACCATTGGCCACCCCTGCATCAGATCATCATTGCAGTCATCAGTAAATACATACATTTAAATCCACCCCAGGTAGCAGGATGCCTAATTGAATCCCTGAGTGCAATCTGTTCCTTTATCTGCAAGATGGTCTGAAGCAACTAACACCAAACTATAACACCAGCTTTCCCAGATGACTTCTGCAAACCAAACCACCCATAAAATGACAGACACAGGGCACATTATTCCTTCCAGCCCCTTGCTAGTTGTTAATCATTGTTAGGAGAAGCGTGAAGGCTGGGTACAAATATCTTAAAGTAACTATAACATTAAGCATAGATTCAGGTGGGTAGCCATGTTGGTATGAGAGTCCAGTTGCACCTTTAAGACCAACTAAGTTTTATTCAAAGTATGAGCTTTCCTTTGCATACACACTTCTTCAGATACGTTGAAATGAAAGTTATCAGTCCACACCTGTAGGAAGAGGGTGTGCAGCAAATTAGCATACAGCATAATTAAGATGTTTAACATGCTAAGACCAAACAAGAATAACACGCTCAGTTTATATGATCACCACTTATTTGGGTTTAATTTTGGGGAGAAACAAAGTGAAGCAAATAAATATATCAAAATTGGAGACTGAAATGTAAATTATGGAATGCTGAGTGTAATTAACCGAGACCCTGTTGTTACATTCCCTCCATGTCCTCTCAGGCATGGAGATTAACACCATGTAGTGCCAGGGCTTATGTTTTAGTTTGTTTGCCAAAGTCAGTTCAGAATCTTCTATCTTCTGTTTACAGCCCAGGAGTGATAACAGCCAGCTGCAAAACTTTAGTCCTTGGCTGGTAATTAGTGGCTCCTGGGATAGCTAAAGGAGGAGATTTTTCTTCCTTGGGGGGACTTGCCGTTTTGATTACTAGCTTGTTTAGGCAAGGGGTTGGTACGCTGAAGTGAAAAGAGGAGAGTTGCCCTGTGAAGCTCTGGACTTTTAACTGTCTACAGTTGGCTTGTTGCCAAGGTAATTTAGTTAGCTTTAAAAGCTTTTTTATTTTCTTTACACTATGTTGTTGCCCCTTATCCCCCTTATTATATGCATCGGCTATGGAACCTTTGGCAAATTTGCTTTGTAGCAATCCCCTAATCAAAGGAATCCCAGTAGGAAAATACTCAGTTACTAATTGCAGATTATATGGTTATTTTTATTTCCAACCCTAGAATTTCCCTTCCTCAAATACAACACCATCTCACAGTTTTTAGTCAAGTAGCTGTTCTAGTGGTCAACCATGAGAAATCATTATTACACCCAATTCATCTAACTTCAGAGAATGACGCTTTCATTACATTCTCTTTTCAATATAGCTGGGTCTCAACCAAATGGAAGTATCTTGGAATTCAAGTCCCACTTAATTTAAATGATTTATTAAAATTTAACCACTTAGATATATCTGCTATGATTAAAACACATGTTCAGAAATGGACCTTTTACTTTTGAGCCCTCCCTATTGACATTCCACTGTCTCTATTGGGTAGTTGGCAAAGAACTATTAATTCCTTTATATGGTCAAATAAAAAAGCTAGAGTACATTTTCACACATTTCAAAGACCATATCAACAGGGTGACCTGGCTGCTCCTGACCTTAGATGCTACTATGATGCTATTATCTTGACTAATTTCATTAAGTTTTATAGAACACACAATGCTGAATGGAATGCTGTCTATCTCCCTATACCTTTCAGCAATCAATATGGTATAATCAATCGAGGTCTCATAATCAACTCTTCAATCCATTCCTGAAAGCTCTCCTTAGAACTTGGAACAGGATGCATAAACTTATCTCACCTCTTACCTCTCCACTAACGGAATTTATAAACTACAAACACTTCCCTCCTGGACTAGGATCAGGGAACTTATGAACATATGGACATATGAAGCTGCCTTATACTGAATCAGACCCTTGGTCCATCAAAGTCAGTATTGTCTTCTCAGACTGGCAGCGGCTCTCCAGGGTCTCAAGCTGAGGTTTTTCACACCTATTTGCCTGGACCTTTTTTTTAGCTGGAGATGCCAGGGATTGAACCTGGGACCTTCTGCTTCCCAAGCAGATGCTCTACCACTGAGCCACCGTCCCTCCCCAAAAATGAACATATGAACATATGAAGCTGCCTCATACTGAATCAGACGCTTGGTCCATCAAAGTCAGTATTGTCTACTCAGACTGGCAGCGGCTCTCCAGGGTCTCAAGCTGGACCCTATTTGCCTATTTGCCTGGACCCTATTTAGTTGGAGATGCCGGGGATTGAACCTGGGACCTTCTGCTTACCGAGCAGATGCTCTACCACTGAGTCACTGTCCCTGCTCATGGACCGCTGCTCATCTCATTAGGTTTTTTGATATTCTCTCTCAAGGTCTTCTAAAACCTAAGCTCCAGATGGAAACCAAAACAGGATGCCCACTGCCTTGGTTTGAATATTTTCAACTACATAATTTTCTTAATTTTCATGAATTTGATCCTTCATTGCAAGTTAATCTCTCTCATTTTGAAAAGCTTATGCAACTGGACACAGTTCCAATATTTCCCTGTTGTATAGTATGTTATTAAATCTGCATTTGCCATCACCTCCAAATTGTCAACTGTTACGGGAGAAGGATTTAGCCAATTCTATAATCACAGAACAATGGTCTCAAATCTGGGAATCGCCTCCCATACTCCAAATTGTTAAATATCCAGCTCCAGGAATATAAGCTAGTCTTGTGCTAGTATTTGTCTCCTTCTAAACTTTCATTTATGATACCCAACATAGCACCAGAATGTTTCAAAGGGTGTGGACAAAAAGGAACATTTCCATAGTTGGTATGTCTGCCCAGTTATAGAGGATTTTTGGAAAGCTATTCTTACTCAAATAGAAGAGATTGCTCATATTTCTCTTCCATTATCTCTTCAGCTTTTACTTTTGAACGTTTGGGACAACATTAATATATCTAACTCTCATTTAGAATTGATATCTCTAATGATAATTGTGGCTAAATATGCAATCGCTATGAAATGGAAGTCTACAACTTGAACCTGCTAGAATGGCCTTGGGTTAGCCATAGCTCTCTCAGAGTTGTCCTTGAAAGGGCAGCTTCTGGGAGAGCCCTCTCAGCCTCACACACCTCACAGGGTGTCTGTTGTGGGGGGAGAAGATAAAAGAGATTTGTAAGCCGCTTTGAGTCTCTGATTCAGAGAGAAGGGCAGGGTATAAATCTGCAATTCTTCTTCTTCTTCTCCCTCATTGACCCAATGGGCTGAAAAGCTTTGGGAATATTTCCTTCTTGACAAAATTGCAGAAATTAAACAACCTCAAAAACCCGCAGTTAAGTGCTCACTGAAAGAAAAATGGTTACCCTGTCTTCAATGGAAATTAAAACATCAGCATACATCACCTATGTTTGGCAAATCTGATCTCTCTTCATTACTCTCTTATCACTTGACTACTTAATTCTTTATCTCTTTTCCTTTTTTTCCCTTTTCATTTGATACCACAGCTGCAGCCACAACCCAATTTTTCCCCCTCCCCCCCACACACATTTTTTTCTTTTTCTTTTCCATTTTTTAAATATCTAATGGACAAAAATACTGGTATTTTAATGATATTTTATTAATTATATATTACAATTAAGTAATTGGAGCCTACATAAGTTTGAACCCTTCTAATTTTTTATTACTGAAATAATTTTGTTTCAACCTATTAGTAATGTATGTACTAGTACTACTATTATTTAATCTTTCTACCATGTTGGTTGTTCTTGTATATGTTTTCTATGGTTCCCAATAAAGTTTGGAAATTTAAAAAAAAAACGTGTTGTGGAATGCCTGTGTACCCAGAATAAATCTTGTTTGAACTTTTGTTCTGGAATTTGTGCCTGTGGCTTGCAAAAGAGACCAGTTGCTTTTGGGGCTTATGAGGGAATGTGTGAATGCCTTAAGTATCTCCCTGTTCATTTGGGATTATTGCCCCTTCTAAAGGGAGCAGGGTGGATTGGGCCCTGGAAGGATACCCAGTCTTGTGGCAGCTTATGTGGGGGAAGGTAGCAGTGGTCTGCCTCCCTCTTTGGAATAAATTATCAAGGGCCCTGCTAGCAGGTTCCCAAGACTGGCCTCCTCGCAGGGAGGTGGGCTAGAGGGGCCTTCAGGGCTCTACACACCATCCTTTTCTTTAGAGTGATTGGTTGTGCAGTGTTATGTATCCTCTTCCACCAGACCAAAGAAATACATTCCAGTCTACCATTCCAAATTATATTACATTCTACTATCATTTCGTTACATTACAGTCATTATTCCAATGTACTATTCCTGATAAGAAATACAATAAAGAGGATGTATGGCCCTTCTTGGTGAGAATACAGATGTAAGGACTGAATTGTTAGCAATATTGCTGTGGATCTCCTCTTAGATGGGGGAATTAGCAGAGGAGACCCTGGCAGAGTGTAGGAGAGATCTTTTGCCAATTTTCGGAGGTGTTTTCAGAAAAAAGACTCCAACAGTAAAATAGCTTTTAAAATAAAAATGTTTACTTAGAGAAATATATATAAAAATACAATCACACATTCAAACAAGGTAAATAATTCATACAACAGTCACACAGTTCCTAAGAAAAATAGAGATGAAATTGATAGGGGTAACACAAGGGTATTAAGAGCCCCACGGTGGAGAATGGTAAAGCTGCAGTCTTGCAGTCCTAAACTCTGCTCATGACCTGAGTTCGATCCCGATGGAAGCTGGGTTCAGATAGCTGGCTTGAGGTTGACTCAGCCTTCCATCCTTCTGAGGTCAGTAGAATGAGGACCCAGCTTGCTGGGGGGAAAGTGTAGATGACTGGGGAAGGCAATGGCAAACCACTCTGTAAAAAGTCTGCCATTAAAATGTGAAAGTAATGTCACTCCAGAGTCGGAAACAACTGGTGCTTGCACAGAGGTCTACCTTTACCTTTTTAACACAAGGGTAAAACATAGGATGATACTTTTCCATTGTGAAGATTTCCCAGTAACGATAGACAATGATGGAAGGGATAGCCAGAGATGACCAGCATTACTAGCCATAATAGGGCCCAATTGTGCAATTGGGGATGGCTCAGGCAGCGGGGTAGGGATGCTAAATGAGACACACTGAACTTGCCATGTGCTGGCCTTGATATAAACTGATTTGTGCCCTCAGGTAATGAGATCATGTGGTGTGTGACCAGTAGGTCAGGTGACTTGTGACACTGCAGTGATGTCAGTACATGTGACTCCTATGTTGCCAAAAAGGGGCAGACAGGGGGAGACTCCCAGAGCTTGATAGGATTAGTGGGCCTTTATCGGCTCAACTGTTGTAAACCAGCTTAAAGAAACACAGATGGGAAATTTGGAGCCAGATTGCTATCTCATTGTAACAGCAGAGCAAACACAATGGGGTTGTTCTGCATGATGGGCTTAAGACCTTAGCAACAGTCACTTCCTTGGGCCAATTCCTCGTTTCCAGCAATCTTCTCAATGGCTGACAGAAACAAACCTTGCTCTTTTGTTCATTTGCTGTCTACTTCATTTGTATCTGCATTGACCCACTCTAAGTATGTGCTGCTGTTGTGCCATCATGTCTGCCGAGCAAGAACAAGATGGATTCAGGATCCCTCCCATCATGGCTTCTTAGAGACTGTCTTCCTTGGACAGAAGTGCAGTTGTGTTCTGCATGGCTTGTCAGTTTCTTGGAGAAACCTGATCTGGAATCCTTCTATGCAGGAGGAATGCACAGTTACAGCAACGGCATGAACAAGCAGGGAGGTCTCTTAGCTAAGCTGTTTGGCCCCCACAGAGTAAAATGTCCATATTGAAACTGTCACAGTTGCCAAATGCTTAAGATCACACAGGATCCACTGCCTATAGACAGTAGGCAAGTGAGTATTTGTTATTAATGTCCATATTGAGTTAGTTCTTATACCCAATATTTTCTGCTTATCACTGAATGTCCATAGAAGCAGTTTGCCTGTGTTCACACAATATAAGTTCATAACAATAAGAGTCCTGTATTTCTGACACTAGGCCAGAGTTAACTCATTCCATAAAGGGTGACAAAAAGGGGGTCCAGGGAGTCTGGAACCAAGGCCAGAGTGGACACAGTCAGTTTAAAGATGGAGGAGGGGGCTCATGCTTACAGAATAAGATTAACATATGTAGCCAGATAAGAAACCAATATTCCTGTTAAGTCCTGGGGGTTCCATTGTTCTGAGTGTTGCAAAAGCTTGTAATTTAGCTGCTTTCCTTTCCTGTATGTTCCTGAAGCTCCTTTGCAATAAAACAGCGGCTTTGAGATCACTCACTGAATGTCCTGGAAAGCTGATGAGTTCTCCTACTGGTTCCACAGTCTTGTGATTCTTAATGTCAGATTTGTGTCCATTTATCCCTTTACACAGGGTTTGAGATGTTTGTCCTATGCAATGAACAGTAGGGCATTATTGGCATTTAATGGCATGCACAATGCTGGAGATGAACAAGTGAATGTGCCTGAGACTTTACTTGAATTTTGTAACATTAAACATAGTGATTATGAAGAAAAATTAAGTAATGTACTGTACATCATCTGTGAACCAGCCCGTATCATAAATCAGCACGTTCTTGTTCCCTTCCATGATAATAAGGCACAGACATTTCACCCTGCCAGTCAAGTGTGTTATGATCCTGGTTTACATTTTTTGCATATTACTCTTTCTGCAACAATGTGAATTTACAAGATGAATTTATTGCAATGTGTAGTGGCTCTGTAATGGGGACCTCAAAAAACTTTTTCCAATCAGAGAGGAGCAAACTGGATGATGATACAAGATTGATAGAAGAGGGAGCAAGGGATAAATAAGGGGTGAGTGACATTGAGGCCCATGCGCATGATGCTGTATAAATGAATCTTCATTGCCAACTCTTTTGGGGTTGCTCAGTTCAGAGTAAATTCTGGTCTGGGCAGCTTCATCCATCATTCAACTTGAAAACTTAGTATGACCCTTAAAAGTAAATGAGCCCTCTCAGGCACTATATTTTATAGATAATAGATTCTGGGCAGCAGTTTCCAAGGAAAGTTATTCCTAGTTCTGCTAACATTGCCATTTTTTTTTCCTGGCAGAATTCCTGTGATTTTAAACTGCTGCATAACACACAAGTTCAGCAGGTGAAACCTTTCTTATTACTGGGAACTGCCTGGCCTATTTTACTTCTGCTTGTCTATAGAGACATTGTGTTGCCAGCTTACCACCCAGGGATTTGTACAGTACCTTTCAACAGGAAATGAAATAGCTGTAGTCTGTCCCACCTTTACTGTATCTGGTTGTTTTGTCTGCATCTTGTACAGGCAGATGGAGTCCTATTTAGTATAGCAGGCAGGAGAGAGAAAAGGGAGGGGGTAATGGTAGAAGCCACAGCTGATTTGTCTCTCCTTTCATTGATTCTGGCAACCCTAGACACAGGACTTCTGCCAGGAAAAAAATGGGAGCCCTAATTACTGTTAGGCCCTTGATATTCTTACTCTAACTGCTAATGCCATACTTTCTTGATGGAGAATCGGAAGAGTGTGCTATCTCTGAACTCAAAACACTGTAATTGATTTATATAAATGCATCCTTTCAATTAGTGCTAATTTCAAGCACATATTTCCTCTTACAGGAAGAATGTAATGTTCCACTGTAAAAAGATTTTGTGCTCTGATCGCTCTTCTAAATGTATCTGAAGCCTTTGGAGTAGGGAACGTCAGCTATTTTGTTGTTTGGATGTCAGACGATTCCACTTAAGAAGCACTGGTTAAATATATTTATGAAGATTTTCACATCACTAAGCCATAAAAGTCAATCAGTGAAGCAGAGAAGTATTTAGAGCATTTGTAGCTGGCGATGTTCTGCATCTTGGAACAGGCAAGGTATTCTATTAGCATGAATTTTGTTACAAAAAGTATTGTAAGTGCATGTTACTCTGTGTTGGACTGTAGTGATCATATTTTTGAGGGATCACCACTTCCCTCATTATCAGCATATTTTGAAGGAATAATATGCAACAGGAAAGGACATAGGCCATGTGAATTTTGCTCAGTCATACAGACAACCTTCAATAAAGATCATGGATCAATAGAATTCAAGAAGGGAAACCATATCCAGCTAGTTAACCAGAAACTGGTACAGGTAAGATTAGGAAACAAGAACTAACCTAGTGCTCTCAGCAAACTTTACATACAGGTATCCAAGTAGCAACTACAAGTGGGGGGGGGGGGATAGGATTGCCAGATCCATGTTAGGAAACTCCTGGATATTTGAGCATGGATCTTTGGGGGAGGGGGGCTCAGTGGGGTACAAAGTCATTGAGTACACCTTCTAAAGCAACTCTCCAAAGCAGACAATTTTTCTCCAGGGAATCTGATCTCTGGAATCTGGAGATGACCTGCAATTCCAGAGGATCCCCAGGTCCCACCTGGAGGCTAAGGGGAAGAAGATATTGGATTTATATCCCGCCCTCCACTCGAAAGAGCAGCTCACAATCTCCTTTACCTTCCTCCCCCACAACAGACACCCTGTGAGGTGGGTGGGGCTGGAGAGGGCTCTCGCAGCAGCTGCGCTTTCAAGGACAACCTCTGCCAGAGCTATGGCTGACCCAAGGCCATTCCAGCAGGTGCAAGTGGAGGAGTGGGGAATCAAACCCGGTTCTCCCAGATAAGAGTCGGCACACTTAACCACTATACCAAACTGGGAAGAGAAGCATCTGAGGTCAGGAAGCAGATTTGTCTCCCTTAAATCCTTTTGGAGCATATTATTAATAGCATAGTTAGTCTTTCAGGTGACACAAGACTCCTATTCATTTTTGCTTCAACAGGCTAACACGGCTACCCTTCTGGAATTACAAATTATAAATTGTTGGCTCTTCAGTTGTGCAGATTGTTCATACTCTTGTCTCTAGGATGGAACCAGCCAAACATATATTTAATTATGTACTATATCTCCTTGGCCAAATTGTGGTGCCCCTAAAGAACTGCAACTCTGTCTGCTCAGTGTTGGGTCTTCAGAAACACAGACCTAGCAGATGAAGTTTTTACAAGTGTGGAGGTAAAGTAGGTGAAAGAGCTCACCTGCTAAATGCCTTTGTGCTAGGAAAGGCTAGTTGGGGGAGGGGAAAACCCCTAGCAGGGTATCAGATAGACTGTTAATAAATAACTCCACTTATGACTGGGAATGTGTTATTTTAAGAATTCTGAAGTGGAATGGTATCTTTTGCAAAATGATAAAAAAAAATGTTCAGGAGATAATAGGGTACTATAAGAGTAGGTAGTGTAACAGAAACTTGCAGACAGATATTTAGCTGTTATTTCTCATCATCAATCTATAAAATTAAGTTTTTATTCATATTGTATTTTTCTTTCTTGCAGTCTAAAAAGTCTTGCTCTTTATTCATAGCAATTGTAGCCTGTGCTGTTTATCAGTATCTTATGATTGACCCTTGGCCACTGGAATGTTCATGAACATTCTACAACATGCCTAATAAGGATTGAGGGAAACTATTACTAACAGGCAAAACTATTTAATAATGAAGTATATGGAAATGGTCTCTTTCTTCAAATCCATCATTTAATTAAGGCTGTAACCATAATGAGGATACATTCCAAATTTCTGCCCAGGGAAGCACAACTCCTGTTGCAACAAGAAGTCGTGATTAAGAAAAACCATTAAATCCCTATTGGGATTATGCACACTCCTTCCACTAGCAGCAGTACTGCAGTACTGTGATCTGAACTCTCTGCTCACGACCTGAGTTTGATTCCGGTGGAAACTGGATTCAGGTAGCCGGCCCAAGGTTGACTCAGCCTTCCATCCTTCTGAGGTCGGTAAACTGAGTACCCAGCTTGCTGGGGTGGGGGGAGTGTAAAAGACTGGGGAAGGCAATGGCAAACCATCCCATAAAAAGTCTGCCGTGAAAACGTTGTGAAAGCAACATCACCCCAGAGTCGGAAACGACTGGTGCTTGCACAGGGGACCTTTCCTTTCCTTTCCACTAGATAGTGCTCTTTCCCCACACAGCCAGCTTGAATATCAGGCCATATAAAGGTCAATGGCTGGTTTAAGGAAGGTAACATAAAAAGTCTGCGGCTTTCAAGCTCTACATGTTTGCCTTTGCAATTATACAGGCAGAGAATTCACAAGTGTTGGCTGTAGAAAAAACTAACGGTAAATAAATCCAGTTTTTTTAATGACTTCAGGTTGCTACTTGCATTAATGCAAATTTAACATTATTAGCTTTGAACTGAATTGGAAAATGAGAGCATCAAAGAGAAAGAAAGCTTCTCCTCCCACATTGAATAGAGGTCTTATAGGGTTTTTTTCTGCCCTCATCTGTATTATATACTGCTGTGCTGCTACATATTGGCTGGTTATAGACAGGCAGTTTAAGCTGCCACAGGGACAGCAGATGAGTGGATCTAAAAAGCACATCCAAATGCACATATCTGCCTGCTATCTCCAAGGTGCCTCCCTGGCTGTCTGGATAGCTGGGGAGCATCTGGAGAGTGACAGATGAGCACTCTGGATGCTTCTCCAGGGCACATGCAGCCTGTCCCTGTTCCGGGCACATACCGTGTGCCGTCTGGATGCTCCCAGGCACTCCATTTCCACTGAATCACTTCCAGGCCAGCTTGCTGCCATCCTGAGCCAGCAGTGTGGACCCAGCCATTTAGTTATCTCAGTAGCCCAATATTATCTGTGAGCTCTCCCAGGCTCATTGTGGTGTTTCTCAGTCCCACTGGCTGAAACACTTTAGCTGGAGGCTCTGAACTTGGAACCTTCTGCATACAGGATGTGAGACCTGCTACTGAGCTAGTGAGTTATATGCCTCTGCATGTGATTTGACAGAATTCATGCAGTATAGTGGTTACGCTAGTGTCTGGGAGTCCAACATTCAAAATTCCACTCTGACATGATTCTTGACAGGTGACTTGGAGGCACTCTTTCCTCTCCCCTTCTCTCTAGCCTATTTCACAGGGTTGTTGTGGTCTTTTAATGTGCCAAACCTCAGGTGGCTAGGGTATTTAGAATATTTTTTTTAACTTACTTTCCCCCCTGAGATTACAATTTTTTTAAAAAATCAAACTGGTAACATAAGACATCCAATAAAGAATGCAATAAGATTAGGATTACAGAATTGGAAAACAGTGCAAACAAACAAACCCCATTTAAACCATGGCATACCATCATACAGAAAGTGAATTACAAATGTAGAATGTGAACCATAATGAAGAAGGTGAATTACAAAGGTAGAAGACAATGCAGTAAAAAGCAAGCTGATACATATAATAAACATTGTAATTGGCTGCAATCCTGTTGCACAGTGCCCTCTCAGGTAATCTTAAAACACATGTGGCCACATATGGGGGGGGGATATTCCTTCAAAAACTGTGTCTGGACCCTTTAGGTAAGGAGATCTTAAATTGTTAAAGACATACTAGAAATTGCCTGAGCCAGGTATTAGGAAATGAACAATTGTAAGTAGGAATCTGCAAACAACTCATACAGTTATGCACTTTGGTCATCCATACTGTGCTGGTGAGATCTAACAGGTTTACCATCTTTTTGAATTGGCATAACCTAATTTCCTATACCTCCACGAATGCAGCTGGAAGCCATGGAAGAGCAAACATCAGGGGAATTAATGACCCAACAGAAGCAACATTGGTGAAAATACTGGGCTTTAAGGATTACCTAAAAGTGGGGTATACTATCACTCACCTGATCAAACTCTTGAGGAGGAGATTGGATTTATACTCCCACCCTTCACTCAGAGTGGTTTACAGTCTCCTTTCTCTTCCTTTTCCCACAACAGACAATCTATGAGGTAGGTGAGGCTGAGAGAGCTCTCCAGTAACTGCTCTTGAGCAGAACAGCACTGAGAGAGTTATGACTGACCTAAGGTTACTCCAGCAGTTGCATGTGGAAGTGAGGAATCAAACCTGGTTCTGCCAGATTAGAGTCCCTGCACTTAACCTCTACACCAAACTGGCTTTTTATACCTAGGATGATGTTGAGTTGGAGAAGGAAATAAGGGAGGTGACTAAAGCAGATAATGTTATGATATTGGGAGGTTTCAACTACCCTCCCAATGACTGAGTAAACATGTGCTTGAGTCATGCTGTAGAAATTAGATTCATAAATGCTAAAGGAAGATAGGGATATGGCAGAGAAGCTCAATAACATTTTTTTTTTTCTGTGTTCACTATGGAAAGTTTTCAGGAAGGCAATCTGAAGAACTGAGCCAAATTGAGATGACCAGAGATGAAGTTCTAGACCTACTGGGGAAATTAAAAATTGATAAGACTCTTGGTCCTGAGGGCTTACACCTGAGAGTTCTTAAAGAACTCAGATGTGAGATAGTTGATCTACTAATCTGTATATGTAACCTACAGCTAAATTCAGCCACTGTATGAGAAGACTGGAGAGTAGCAAATGTTTTAAAAGGGATCCAGAGGGGAACCAGGAAATTACAGGCCGATCAGTCTAATGTCTGTCCCAGGCAGAGAATTTAATCAAAGACAGAATTGTTAGACACATAGAGGGACAAAGCCTGCTAAGGGAAAATCAGCAATGGCTTCTTCAAAGGAAAGTCCTGCATTACCAGCCTTTTGGAGTTCTTTGCGAAAGTGAATAAGCATGTAGACAGTGGTGACTCAGTAGATATTATATACCTGGATTTTCAAAAGTGTCAACCTAGAAGGGCTTCTATGTTACTAGGAGCTACAATCTTGTTTCATTATAATGTTTAAATGCCTCCCCACCACAGGAACAAGGTACCTCACCAAAGACTCCTGAGTAAATTTAGCAGTCACAGAATAACATAATGGCTTCTCTTATGGATTAAAAACTGATTAAATGACAGGAAGCAAATAATAGGAATCAATTGACAGTTGTCATAACGGAGGGAAGTAAGCAGTGAGATCCCATAAAGATAGGTACTGGGACTGCTACTATTAAATTTATTCATAAATCATCTAGAACTAGTGTGGTGAGTAGTATAGTGACCAAGTTTGCAGATGACACAAAATTATTTAGGATGGTGAAAACCAAGGCTGACTGAAGAGTTTCAAGAGGACCTGCACTAACTGGATGAGTGAGCAACAATGTGGCAAATGAAGTTCAATGTTAGTAAGTGTGTAAGGTGATACATATTGGGTCAAAAAAATCCAACTTCAGTTATAGGCTAACAGGGTCTGACCTTGCTAGGACTGAGAAGGAAAAAGATCTTGGAGTCCTAGTGGATACCTCAATGAAAATGTCAACCCAGTGTACTTTAGAGGTAAAAAAAGGCAAACTCTGCATTAGGATTCGTAGGAAAGCGACTGAGAATAAAATGACCAATGTTGTGATGCCCCTATATAGATCAATGGTGAGGCCTCATTTGGAATTCTGTGTACAGTTCTGGCCTTGTACTTCAAAAAGAACATTTCAGAGTCAGAAAAAGTACAAAAGAGGGCAAGTATGATGACAAAGGGGTTGGAATACCTTCTGCATGAGGAAAGGCTGAAGAATCTGGGACTTTTCAGTTTAGAAAAGAGAAAACTAAGGGGGACATGGTAGAAATTTATAAAATTATGCATGGGGTAATGGGAGTTGAGAAAGAGACATTTCCCTCTCTTTGCTGGAATACTAAAGGGCATCAAATGAAGGTGATGGACAATAGGTGATGGACAAAAGGACATATTGCTTTACATAGAGAGTGCTTAAAATGTGGAATTTGCTGCTAGAGGATCACCACAGGAATAAACAGCTTTAAAAGGGGATTAGATAGATTCATGGAGGATAAGTTTATAAATGGCTACTCCACTATTTCACATTCAGAAGTACTAAACCTCTGAATCCCAGAGCTTTGAAACAAGAGAAGGCCTTGGCCTCTATGCCCTGTTGACCCTCCAGAAGGACTGATTGGCCACTGTGTGAGACAGCACGCTGGACTAGATGGACCACTGGTCTGACCCAGAAGGGTTCCTATGTTACTAGGAGCTACAATCTTGTGTCATTATAATGTTTGAATGCCACCCCACAGGAACCTGACAGGTGTCAAATACAGTGTTCAAAGGAACTAAGTCATGGACGGAAGATGAATGTAAACTCCATCCAGCTGCATTGTTTTAGTGGTTTGTTCCTCCCCTCTCAGCCCAGCTTCTCATTCACTGATGGAATCCCCTGTTGCTGTGCTTGTAATGTTAGTCTCAGATCCAGCTGGGAAGACCATTTCCCTTTGGTTTTCTATTCACTTCCCAGGCAGGCTGAGAAAATTCTTGCTCTAGAAGCCAAGGCTCTCCTGTCTCAAAAGGACTAGGGAGTTATGACTCTGCAGCTGATGCTGCCCGAAAGAAGCACATGCTCAAATCCCAACACATTACCTCACTGTCCCTTAGCAAGAAATGCTGGGGGTTAACATGAGCCAGCCACAGCTGATCAAAGCAGTTAGAAGGGGGAAAGGATTCCTGTCCTGTCTGTATCCAAGCCTTACATTTGTCAACAATTTATCACAGTTTGGAAAGTGCTAAAAGGCTTCCAAAGGGATTTTGATTTTAAGATAGATGAAAAGAGGTAATAACTTAACAGCTGGGTGGAAAATCCTAAAAAAGTAATAAATATTCACAGCAGGCTTCTACATCATCTTGTGTGCTAATGTCATCTATTGGCACTATTCTAAATATGATCCTGCTCTTTGCTCATATAAATAAAAGTGTTGTGGCTATTAATAAATGACTGGTATTGATTTGCAGGAAACAGGGTAGGTATCACAGAGTAGGGTTGGTTCCCACCCAATGTTCTCTTACCATTATCTCCTCAACCTATTAACATATTTTCCCCTATCCCAAAAGCCTGTAGGTACCAGTGAATACTGGGTTTTGGACCCTGGTCATTTTTAATTGCTAGGTTTCTACCTTGCAACATCAAAATTATACTGCAGAGATTATTACTACACATCTATGCAAATTTCTGAATACACATTCTATAGAATTGGACTACAAAATATTGTATAATTTCCTCTACAGACATGATGGCGGCAGCAGCACAAACCCTGGAAATGTGAAGCCTTTGAACTTATGGAACGTTGTATAACAGCTGAAGTCATTCTCGGTTCCTTGCCCTGAGCTAGCATTTTTTCATCTCAAGTAAAATATTACCTATATTAGTATGTTAGTTATGTACTTTATCTTCCTGTATGTTTAGCTTGCTATGTTCTGTTTTTTCTAAATAAATCTCCCCAACCTTTGTGATTACTTGTTTTAAGTCTGAGATATTCCAAAGTTTTGGCTAGGCGGCAAGGCCTTACCCTGCTTAATGTTATTTATGAATATAACATTTCCAAACGGCGAGGCTGGAAAGCCTCATATGTTAAATATAAAAGTGATCCATAGTTCCAGCAGATCTGGTTTCTGTTTGTTGGTGGGAGGTTTGTTGTGGGGGTGGGGGACCAAGTATCTCTGCTTAGTGTATTATCGGCCAGCAAAAGAGTTAGGATCTATTCTAACCTCAGGTGGCCTGATGCTGGACTCATAGCTAGGCAGTATTCAGGGCGAGGCACTGCCCACAGAAGAGCAGAAGCCTAACAAATAGTAACAATATTATATGTAGAAACTGTGTATGTAGCAGCAAATATTTATGACATTCCTTTCTTGAACTGGACTTCTCTGTTCCCCCTGGTTTTCAGTCACTTAGCTATACATCTTAAGATCCAGAAGATCCAACTTTCTTCATACAACTTCTTCCCCATCTCCAGGGAAGAAGGGTTTAGGGTTGCCACATCCAGGGAATGGTAGGGTTTAGGGTTGCCACATCCAGATTGAGAAACTCCTGGAGATTTCAGGATGGAGCCTGGGGAGTACAGGGACCTCAGTGCGGTTCAATGCCATGTAGTCCACCCTCCAAAGCATCCATTTGCTTAAGGGGAACTGATCTGTGTAGTCTGGAGATGAGTTGTAATTCTGGGTGGGGGGGAAGGTTCCAGGTCCCACCTGGAGGGTGGCATCCCTAGAAAGCTAGCATGTCAGTAGAAAAGCTAGACTACATCCCTGACATGTTCATTTTCTAGGCAGAGGGATTTTTCTAAAATGAACAAAAACTAGTACTGTCCAGACTCCTATTCACCATTACATTGTTAAAGATACAATGTATCAGGAGTATGCCTCAAATCTTCAAGGCTTTGGTAGTGAGGCTTGGGCACTTGGGACCCAGCTTGCTATGACTAAGCCGCCTGATGTGCTTTTAGTGCTAGAGCATCTGCAGTAACAGAGTGTATCTAAGGTCTGCCTCAAATATAGCACAATCCCTATCCTAAAAATGAGAGTACTTGTTTGATGGTTACACATATATGCATTTTACTGTTTGCTAGGAAGCTATGGCAAACAGTGCCAAGCCAATGTGTTTATAGTTATATGCACTGAACAACACTTGTCACCTTATATCCTGTTTTGGTTTTTTTAAGCCAGGGCTTTCTGCACTTTAATCAATATATTTAATTATCAACCGCATGACCAAATCTGTTGATATTTAAAGACTAGGGGCATGAAGAGACAAGACAGATCTTTCTATGAACCATAAAAATACACCAGGTTTAATACAACAAAAACATTGGGGGAATTAACCCTCCCAAATAATAGATGCAGCACCAGTAGCTTTAGGAAACAAATGTCCTCAGTGGCCATTGCTAGGCAACCACACAGTATTGTCAGCCCCAAGCCTTGTTTTTTGTTAGTAAATTTCAGGGGGAGGGCCCTTTACAGGGCTATTTTGGCCTTTGAGGAAAGATTCCTTGGGGTCAGGTCCACTAATACTGATCTCTGTCATCTGGACGTTAGTTGTTTCAGGACAACTCTAGGTGACTCTGGATGTTGGCAATGCTAGGTGAAATATGCATGAAATAATATAGTTGAAGATGGGGTTAGATAAAAGGTAGGTGAGTGGGTGGGTGGGAAGGAAGGAAGAAAGCAGGGAAAGGTGAAGATACAGGGTTTGCCAGGAGGAAAGAGGACTACTGTGGGGAAGGGAATACAAGGGGGGAAATGAGGCAACCCCCTGAAAATCTTTGTAACTCTCCACCATGAAACTGGGTCCAGTCCAGCAGCTGTCTGTCACTGTACAACTAGACCATAGTTTTTCTTCATAGAGGCTGCCAGAAGGAAAGGAGGGAAAGCTGAAGACTGGGGCGGGGGGATATAAAAATAGGCTGGCAGGCAGATGGGTGGGAAGGAAGCAGGAAAAGGAGAGTTGGGGGCTTTCAGGGAAAGGAAAGGAAATACTGGGGGATGGGGAAATGAGATGTTCTCCACTAATCTTTGCAGGTCCCTTGCTTTTTTTTGTACATTTATGGAACTCTGAATGAACTGGTCAAAATGGCTTTTCTTGATCTCTCAGAAATAACATGTCAACCCCTCACCCTAATCAGCGGAGATATCTGAAATTAAGCAATGCCTGGGGCCACCTTTTGAAGGTCCCAAGTACCATATAATTGGCAGGGAACCTGCAACTCTAAGGAAGGTGGAAGCAATTGAACATGGGGGAGAAGTGTTAGTATTTTCAGTTTTACAACATTAAGAGAATAGTCTAGCACAGGGGTCCTCATATGTTTTGAGCTTCTGGGCACCTTTGGAATTCTGACACAGGATGCAGCGACAAAATGATGTTTTCAGTTGTGGTATCTGCAAGGCAGCATGAAAAGCTGCTGCAGCTGTTTGCAGTTTATGGTGGCTGTGGCTTGAACCTAATGAATACTGGACCAACATGTCCTTCGCTATTGTGCTACTGTAATAATAAACCTCCTCAATTTCCCTGTAAGGCCAGGTGAATGATGACAATATAGCCCATATCCAGTGATGCGTGAGTGGATCCTACCAAATTTTCCACCCTGAAAGCAGCCAGTTCCTGACACTTCTACTGTCTTCACTCTGACACAGTAAGACCATTGGCCCAGCTAGTCCTTCATTATCTATTCTGACTGGCAGTGGTGGTCCAGGCCCTGTTCCAAAGAACTCACTTTCTTTCCCCATTTTTCACTGCCTTTTTTCCCCTCTCTCCTGTGTCGAATTTGAGATTGTATACTTCCTCAGAGTAGGGATTTGTTTTGTCTGCCAAACCACATACACACCAGTGGCACTCTGCAAAAGACATATAAATAATAGCGTTCATCTGTAGAGGAATTGATGGGTCGGGAGATGGGGGGGCAGAGAGAAAAGCGCCGCCTCCCGCGGTGTCTGTTAAGTGGGAAGTCTGACAACCTCTCAATCTGAGCAGGGCAGCCCCTTTCTGAACTGCAATTCTCTCTCTCTCTCTCTCTCTCCACACACACACACACCTTCCCGCCACCGCTGTCAGCAAGAGCAACAACTTTTGAAAGAAACGGGAGGGTTTTGTTTTTCGGTTCTTGCCAGGAGAGCTGCGGAAAGTCACGACCCCCCCCCAAAGCAGCAGCGCCTGTTCTTCTTTCCCTCGCTCGGAGCTGTTGCTTGCCGGTGCTCGCTTGAAGCGTATTGCTCCCCCAACAGGCAAAACTTTCTATTCACAAACACACTCACACTGACGTCTTTTGCGCATTTCCTGCATTAGGGAGACAGACACAGAGAAAGAGAGAGAGAGAGGTTGGGGTGGCGCTTCTCACTGGCGAGCCGAGCCAGCGGCACAAGAGCCATCCTGAAGGCTATTGGGTGGGATCACGGTCCTTATTTTGAAACAAAACACAGCAAAACAAAAATCTCCCGAGCAGTCCGGTCCGGAGCAGTCTCTCCTCATGCATTGGATTCGATCCACTGGATCCTTGGCCTTGGAGGAGGAGGCGGAGGAGGAGAAAGCGAGGAGGCTCCTGAAGCCGATGCGGATGTAAGGTTCCCCGGGCTGTGTGATTTTTCAATCGGGAGGCTGTGAAGTAGGCAGGGCTGCTTGGTTTGGTGTTTCTGGTTCCCCCCCCCTCCCGCCTTCCCTCCCTCCCTCCCTCGCCTCTGTCGTTGCTGCTGCCGCCGCTGCACAGACAAGACAGCACTAGCGCGTGCAAGAGCCTCGGATTGCTTTTGCAGGAGACTGATCCAGAATTATGATCTAAAAAGGAAAACAAAAGGAAGAGGAGGGGGCGAAAGGCTGTGCTGCAGCCACTCTCCGAGGATCTCTTGGTTGCTGCTCGGGTTGCATTTGGGATTTCTGCAAGCAGGGACGTTTCCCCCCTCCCTTTCCCTCCTGTCCCCTCCTTGTTTTTCCGTTAGAAAACACACAGGCGAGGAAATACATATATGTGTGTACATATGTGTGCGTTTGTGCCTTCCTTCACTGGATGTCGCAAGAGGAAAAGCTAAAATAATCATAGGTAGCAAAAGCAACAAGAAGGAGCCCCCATATAGCCTCCTCCACCCCTTCACTCAAACCTGTCTCCTTATTTATTGGCGAAATCTCCTCACCTCCCTCTTCACTCCAGAGTGTGCTTGATCCCAGGAAAAAAGTGAAGCCATCTAACCATGGTGGTTTTCAATGGCTTGCTGAAAATTAAAATCTGCGAGGCGGTGAATCTTAAACCCACAGCTTGGTCATTAAGGCATGCCGTGGGACCCAGGCCTCAGACCTTTCTACTGGACCCATACATTGCTCTCAACGTGGACGATTCAAGGATCGGGCAGACCTCGACCAAGCAGAAAACTAACAGCCCTTCCTGGAATGATGAGTTTGTTACTGATGTTAGTAATGGCAAGAAGATCGAGATGGCTGTTTTCCACGATGCCCCCATTGGGTACGATGATTTTGTAGCAAACTGCACTATCCAGTTTGAGGACTTGCTGCAGAACGGGAGCCGCCACTTCGAGGATTGGGTGAGTGATCAAGCCATGTGCTAGGTCTGTGCCTGTCCGGTTTTACATACTTGAGCTGGAAGGAGCATCTCCCTTTGTTTGATAGATGTGTCTGTGAAGGGAAATGGTTAGGATGGACTTTGTTGATGCTCAGGCAGGTGGTAGAACTGGAGATACAGGTGCTATGAACTGGTATGTGGGAATGAAGACATTAGAAATGATACCGGCTTAACCCTGACAGTTACCATTGTTATTTTCATCTGGGAGACTTTGGTGTCCCAGGAGCAGCCATACAGATATTATAATTCCTAGGCTTGAATGCTTACCGAAACATGTATGAACATTGATGCTGCAGTCTGGCTGTGGTTGCCTTGTAGTTATCACAACATCATGTTGTCCAGCCCATCACTTGAATCTAGTAAAATTTATTTGCCACAGCTGGCCAGTTCATTGCTGGCAGCAAAGGTAATGTCAATATGCTTTCTGTTTTGTACATCAATATACACACCATATAATCTCATCGAGTCCTAGCATGCCAGTGAAATAATAGTCCCAAGATTGCTGGATATGGTACCCAGAATTCTGAAACATCTTCATTTATTGCTTTCTGCTGCCTGTGTGATGAACTGATTTAGTGGTAATTATCTGAACAGCTTCCTGATTCTTCTGGACCCTACCACCACCAAAAAAAGTGAATCTAGCATTTCAGGATATCATGATGTAACAGGACTGACAGGTGGAGAAGCTGATTGACCATTGTACATGAACAAGGGGCATGTAGAACTGAAGATAATTGGTAAAGTAACTTAAAAGCTGTAATGTTGACAATAAGCAGTAAAACAATCCTTTCTGATTGAGAGATTGATCTGTCAGAGACCAGTTCAAGGCCTGTATTTACTGTGGACAGTATTTACAAGGACAGTATTTACTGTGCCCTTGGGAATCTGTCTGGGCTGACATCAGCAGGGCTTGAGCTTGCTCTGGTCTCTTGACTGTAAGTAGAAGGAAATTACCTGGGCATGAGATTTCAGGTCCACGAGGTTTCTTCTGCCCATAGTAAAGGAAACAGAGGAGTGAACAGGTGAGCCTAGGGCTCTCTCCCAGCCTTTATGTTCCTGGAAATTAACTAACATTTAAAATATGCCCCTTCAGGATTTTTGTTGGGTCAGGGATAGCATTACATGATTATGAAAGCATGAGTAGAACATAATTAAATTTAACGGAAGAGTGTGATGCTTGATCATATAAACATCTTGGCTGTTGCTAAAAATATTCTAAGAAAAATTGGTTGGTCTATAAATGTGGCCTAAGGTGTTTGCATAATTCTGAGACAGCAAGAGATCTCACTGGATACATTAATAGGTTTTAAAAGAAGGAATTAACAAGCTTTTCATATTACCACTATGGTAATTGACATTCCAGGTTGCTTTATAGATTGGCTATGAAACTAATGATGCATATTCTTTTTTATTTCAAATTTCTCTGCTTATCTTTAAAGATGCTCTCTGCTGTAAGTAGAAACATGTACGTTTCTGATCAGAATATTCCCGAGCCCCAAGGGTGTTCAACTTGTTCAAGAACTGAAGGTGTACAAGGTTTGGCCATTTCTCCTGGAATGATCTCAAGGGGTGGAGGGGAGAAAGTATGTTGAGGATTACAGTGTTGAAGAGTAACTATGGGACAAGTAGGAGTGTGATGCTGATAATAAGTGTGCAAATTTTGCAAGTTTCCTGATTTCAAATGTTTTGGTAAGAACATAACACCAATCCCACATTATTGTGGGGTATATTATATTTTCTTCTATATTTTGGGAGTCTTATTCTGAATCAGTTATTTTTCACAGTTATTCCTATGGCACATTGCAGTGCAAATTACCTTGTAGTCTCAGCCCTTGGTAGGTCCCGTGTAATGACCATTATTATTCCCTATTAACAGATGGGGAAACTGAAGCTTGCCAAAAGCTATGCAGTGTTCCTGTAGCCAAGCAGGAATTGAGCTCAGTTGCCTGAGGTCTGCTAAGTCCCACACTGTGACCTACAGGACTGCATTAGTTCCCTGATGCACGTGCAAAACCTTTTCAGTGTAATCCTGTGCTCAGAAGTAAGTCCCATGTTGTGGCTGAAGGAGAGCTTTGCAGCTGCTTTGTCCACAGGTGAACAGATGAAGTTGCTGCATGCGTTATGTGGTGGGAAGTGGTTTGAACACAAATTCTCTGCCCAGAAAGCAAATGCCTCAGTATGCTGCAAATGTGTGTTCAAACTCTCTTAATTCCCATTCTGAGTCAAACCTTTGGGCTATGTAGCCCAGTATTGTCTACACTATGACTGGCAGTGTCTTTCCAGGATCACTGGAAAGTATCTCCCAGTCACGTTTCGCGAAATCCTGTTTTCTTAAGCTGGGGAGCTTTTGTTCTTCCAGATGTGTAGAGGTGCTAGCATGTATGTGTCTCCCTTGTAGCACAGGTAGCTGAACCAACAGATATCTGTACACACAAGGGAAGATCCCATAGCTGAGCCACAGTACACATTTGAGTTTAGCATTCAAATCCCCAAAATGACAAGGGTTACATATATAGTTTACATATTTCATGTACGAGTATACTTTTGTTTCTTAAAGGCGGGGGAGCAGAAACTAGAGAGAATATATACCAAATTATCATCTAACTGTTGTAGTACAGCAATCTATTGAGATCTTTAGCGATGCTGCTGTTGTTGGGTTCTGAAAGAGAAATATTGCATGCTTTTAGATCTGTAACTGAAATGATTGCTTTCCCCCCTGACAGTGGCTTCCTGAATTATTGCAAAGGGGTGGCCATATTAGTCATTGTAGCAAAATAAAACAAAAGTTGAGAGCAATGTTTATTTCAATATGAGCTTTTGAGAAGTGAGCTGTGACTCATGAAAGCTCATATTGAAATAAATGTTCATAGTTTTTAAGGTGCCACTGTCCTTCTGTTTGATTTTCCTGATTTATTATCAGGGTTAAAAAAACAGCATTTGAATGCATGAAATTGACTGTCAGGATCTACTCTGATTAGCAGCAGGTCTCTAGGGTTCTAGGTAGAAGTCTTTCATGCCACCTCCTACTTGATCCTTTTAACTGGAGATTTGGGATTCAAACTGGGACCTTTTGCATGCCAAGCAGATGCTCCTCTACTGAGCAATGACTCCTCCCTAGGAAGAAACCTATTCCTCATCTTTGTATTACATGCCCTAAAATTAAGGGAAGCAATAAAATATGTCTATAAGTTTCCAGTATTTTTAAACTTAGTGAAAGCTAATAACATCTTAGCACAGTTTGAAACAAGTTAGTGCAGCTCAAACCATCTTGCAAAATCATACATCTGTAGTTATTTATTGGTTGGTAATATATGTATTCACAAGGCATTTAACAAAATATTAAAAATATAATACGGATTATACTGGAATTAGAATAGCAGTAGAAATTAACCTAGCCAGGAAACAAGCAATAAGTCTACCAACTCCCTGCTTCTTTCTTTCATGGCAGAGATGCTCTGTATCTTGGTGAATAATCATTCATAACATTTGAAAGCGAGATTCTTGTCCATTGCTATGGATGTTCCCCTTTTTGTTAAATATTAGTTTCATCTAGAGGTTGCAGACAGGACAAGGAACAAAGTTGTTGACTGTGAAAATAATCAGTTGGTCTATAGTAACAGCTGTTTCTAATTTAAATTGTGTTACATTTCAAATTTAAATCCACATGAATGGTCTATATAATACAAATTAGGTGAAGGTTTTGCATATTTTAAAATTATTGTACTGAGATTGTACCAGTTTGGGAAAGGAACATAGTTCACTGACAGAGTGCATGCTGAAGATTTTCAGGTTCAGTCCAGTTAAAGGCTCTCAACTAGCTAGTATTTGGAAATAAATTTCTGTCTTGAGAGCTGTTTCCACTCATTGGACCAATACTGGACCAAGAATCTGACTTGTTATATGGCATGTTTATATGTTCATTTACCATTGTAGTTGGCATACGTACATGTTATACTTTAGAGTCTCATATATACATTTTTAAAATAAAAGAATCCAGTAACAAATAAAGTGTTCCCATGGTTTCCCTCAAATTTCATATGTACTAGATCGTTCTGTTTCCTTTAACATGTCATTTAGTCTTATAGACAGTCTCTCAGTTTCTGTTGAAACACTCTTGTTGGCAGTTGTGTTACCTTCGGTTTGCTTGCAAACACTATCCCTGCAGTACAATTTAAATGACCAGCCGGTCGCATATGACCAGCACATAAAGAAGGCAGTGGAGAATATCAGAAGAATATTGCATTTCATATCTTGCTAGTTGTTGACTCTGTGGTCTGGTACTTTTACTATCTTTTTAGACTCAGCATAAATGGTATAATGTTCTGGTCTTCAGTCTGCACTTCCTTCTTACAATAGCATCACCAAAATCCTCATACATTGATAACATAGCCTATCAGCATATTAATAGCTTGATTGTGTTCTGCTGGAAAGCAAGGATAAATTTAAATGGAACATTTACAGGCAAATGCCATTCTTTATTCGCAAATGTCAGCTCTAGAAGGAGATTGCAGATTGTGTTCTGTATCGTAGAATAAGGCTTTGCGGGAAGCGGGAATATGTAGAGATGGCATCTGAGTCAATTCATGAACAGTATATTGTTTTTTGTGTAGTTAGTCATTTCACTTCTTGGTTGTCGTTCTTCATTACATGTATCTTAATATGCTGAGACATTAGTCATCAACCTTTCCAGGACCAAGATTCACCTTTAATCTCCACCTACAGTGTGGGATTCCAGGCTTAATAATGGACCATACATTTCTTTCCACCTTTGCGTTCTTTATTTGTTCTGTTTTTCTTACTCTTGTCTCCACCTCTTGAGAAAAAGTACCTAAAAATGTGCCATGGTGAGGGTGCCACTGCTGTGACCCTCCTTAGTTCAGTGACCACCAATGTGGCTCACAAAGCCCAGTTGACAACCACTAGTTTTAAGAGTTTAGAATGTGGTGGTTTTTTCTGTTCCTTGTGGGACGATGCTGGATATTTTCCTCTATGTTACAGCCATGATGTAGACTGATTCCATGGTTACAGAGCAAGCACTTGCAGTGATACACAAGTACAGCTTGGAATCACGATAGTAATTGTTGTACTAGGAAGAACATGACACGCATGCTCAAAGCAGTTTTCCTTTAGTCTATGGAATATTAAGGGTTCCCCAGATAACTCAGTTCTTTGGCAGCAATAATTCTACTTCTAGGTAGAGCTGTATCTCATAGGCATTATCTGTGGGAAGCCTTACGGAAGATAGTTACTACTGCACAGCAAATTATTACTTTTAAGAGTGGGTAAGTGTTTTGCTTGGGGGGGGGGGAAGGGTTTGGGTACTTATAGTGATGCCTGTTCATTTTTTTAGAAATAGTAATTAGGAAGGGAGCTGTTTTTGCAAGTGGAGTTTTTTATTTTTAGCACATTGATTTTTAGATTCTTCTGGAGTGTTAGAACATTTACTTTAAAGCATGTGATGGCAAGCGAGCATCATGAATAATATCACAGCTGTGAAAACTCAGAACGTGCTGCAGGTTATGACAATTGTGTAAATGATAAGCTTAACACATGGCTGTTACATCCAGATCATTGGCCCATCCAACCTAGTCTGTCTATTCAGACTTTACATGGCAAGTGATTAAAATGTGCAGTTTGCTGCCCGTGGATGCAGTGATGTCCACAGGCATAGGGAGTTTTAAAAGGTATTTACAGAGATGCATGGAGGACCAGTCTATTGGTGGTTACTAACCATGGTGACTAAAGAGAATCTGGTGACTAAAGGGAACTTGCATGTTCAGAGTCAATAAACCTCTAAATACCAGTGCCAGGAGGCAACATAAAGGGAAAGCTTTAGCCTTTATACCCTGTTGTTGGACCTCTAGTGTAACTGGTTGGCCACTGTGTGAGACAGGATGCTGGACTAGATAGATCAGCTGGGCTTATATGTTCTTATGACTAGCTGCAAATAGGACTGCCCAGACATGCTAAGCTTAGGTAATTTTGTCTTGAGGAGCCAGGGACTTAAGCCCAGAATTTCTAAGTGCAATAAGTCTGAAGCTGTAAGTCTGTTCCTGGCACATGAAGCTGCCATACAAAGCCAGACCCCCTGCAAGTCTGGACTAGTGCTGTCTTCTCTAACCAGCAGTAGTTGGACAAGACCTCAGGCAGAAATCTTATCCAGTTTGATAGTGGTTAAGTGTGCAGACTCTTATCTGGGAGAACCGGGTTTGATTCCCCAGTCCTCCTCTTGCAGCTGCTGGAATGGCCTTGGGTTAGCCATAGCTTTCACAAGAGTTGTCCTTGAAAGGGCAGCTGCTGTGAGAGCCCTCTCAGCCCCACCCACCTCACAGGGTGTCTGTTGTGGGAGGAGAAGATATAAGAGATTGTAAACTGCTCTGAGTCTCTGATTCAGAGAGAAGGGCAGGGTATAAATCTGCAGTCTTCTTCTTCTACCCAATCATGCTGTCGTTTCACTGCAAAAGCCAGGTGATGAACCTAGGACTTTCTAAATGCAAAATGTGTGCTCTGTCACTGAGTTGTGGTGCCTCTAAGCTTTCAGTGCTTTTGTTATTTATGTTTTTATTTTTTTTTCTTTGTTCCAATAGGGACCAAAAAGGCTTATGGTATTCTACTCTCCCATTTTATCCTCACAGCAACTCTGAGGTAGTTGTGCTGTCTGGGAGGGTATGATTGGCCCTAGATCACCCAGCAGGCTTCTAGGGAAGAGTGGAGATTCAAGCCTGGATCGCTCAGATCCTAGCCAAAGCTGTAACCACCATGTGTTTTCCATTAGTTTTCCTGTGAAACAAGGATCACCAAAATGATTGAAGTAATGCTGTGTGCAGTTTGGCTACTTGAATCTCATTGACTTCAGTGGGGTTTGAGCAGCCTAACAAGATGCATAATTACAGCCATAATGGAAGTGGAAAGGTCATGAGGGCAGTTTGGGGGGGGGGGGCGAAGTATCACAGAACAGTTACGACAAATATAAATTTTGAATAAATGACCTCACTCTGGTTTGTACACATGGAAACTGTCTTTTTTTCCAAGGGCACCTCCTGAAGACCACCTGTTATCAATTCAAATCATCTTTCAACCCACCTCTTCTCCTTTGGCTCATTCTGTTAGTTCTCATCCCTTATCAAAACTAAGCCTGCCTATGTGTTACTTCATTTCTTCACATTCTTTCATTATCCTTGCTTCTTAGTGCAATTCTAAGAACATATTCCTGGGAGTAAGTCATATTATAGACCTGAGTTGGATTCTGAATAGTCCTATTATTCTCCATATGTCTCTTTTAGACTCAGTTCTGCATTGTAAAATGAGAACAACAATAATGTTGTATTCCATTGGACATTATTGTGATGATATATTTTGCCCTTGCATCATCTGGAAATAAAAGCAGAAGCATGGATAAATTTCTACCTAATTTATACACAATTTGTACATGCATCTGAATTGAGTGATAATGTTTTCTTGAGGAGGATCACTTTAGACCTTTTACTTGACATTTTTGATTGGTCTCTCTTTTTAAAAAGGCCTTGTCTGTAGAAAGTAAGTGTTAGTGGAAAGGATTCATCCTAACATTTTCACTGGTGTGTGTTTTTTTTCTGTCTGTATGTCAATCTCCCCCCTCACAAAACAAGAGTAAATGTACATGGGGTACAATGAGAAGAAGTACATGTGGTACAGCATGGGTACATAGTGGTTTTTAGTCACATGGCCTACCTTGTCATATCTGAAGTGGGGAGATCATGGGAAAGGCTAGACAGCATCAGGGTTTGCTTTTGGAGAGGTAGGCTTGAGCTGTAGAATCTCTGATTTTAGCTTAGTGATTTAGGAAATGCCTTCTATCTTGTACTCGGTTGTGGAACTCATTTCTTAGAAACGTTGAGCAATGTGCTTCCTTTTGTCCTCCTGAGAAAAGAATAGGCAGGTGTGGATTTTATACTGAATATCCTAGATGGTTGAGATGGATGTTTCTCATCATGTTCTTTCTGCATTTGTTGTTTTACACCGGAGAACCTTGACTACTGAAAGCTTGTGTGTCAAGAAAGTAAATCTAGAAACCAAAAATCTTCCTGTGTCAACTAGTAAATATACAAAATAAATTTTACTAAAACTCTTGTGTTTAAATTCTTACAAAATTACACTCAAACACAAATACAGAATATCGCCATACACCAAGGTTCACATTACTTTTTCTACAATCTTTCTAATGAGTACTCCATATATGTGTGTGTGTGTATGAACACATCCAGGCTCAAGTCCACATTTCAACTTTCAAAAAATGTTCAAAAATGAACACCAACAGATTACTGGTCGTTATTGCTTCGGTTGGATAAACCTTTTTCCAGGGAATGTTTTATTTTGTTGTAAATCCAAAAGGGAGTTGGCTGATGCTCTGTTCCTTCAATTTTTGATGCTTCTTCTCAGTCGGTATGGAGTATTTATTTCAGTATGTTTTCTCACCTGGGCATTTATGCTAATCTTAAACTATTTACTTCACAGAACACCATAGCCATTGCTAATATTTAGCTCACATTAATCACGTACTAGAGAGTAAGCAAGGAAATATCTGATTCAGTGCTCATCAAAGTCACTAGGAACATCTTATGTTATCCTGGTGGAGTCGGAGGCATTGCAGGTTTCACTGTCAGTGCTGCTGGTTCCAGTGCTGCTAGTTCCACTGTCACTAGGATAAAGTGATAAAGTCCTACACCACATGGGAGAAGCTCACACTGCAGTTCCTCTCACACCAACATCAAAGCTCTAGAAACTGGAGCAGTGGTTTTAGAGGGAGGATCCACAGGCTGGAATTCTGTCACACTGCTGGAAATTTTTCATGTTACCCAGGGGCTGGAAGGATTTGTTCTACAGAGGCTGCTATGCTGCTTGGGTAACAAGAGAGGCCATTTCACGTGGTATCAGGTAAACACTTTCTTTGGTTTAGCTTCTCGTTTGTTGGATGAGTACAGAAATACTGACCTATCTAAAATTTTGCTATAAGAAGCAATGAACTATTATTTATTATGTGTTTTATAACAAAAACCTCTTCTGTATAAATGTTAAACATTCTTAAAATCATCTGAACAACCATTATCCCATTTGCTTCACTGTCTAAATTATATGTCTCCCATTTATCTCTAATCCCCCCCACCTTGTATGTTGTGGGTGTTCCTCCCAAGGGATTTTGATACATGCGGTTATACGGCAGCTCATGTTGAAAATGCTGCCTATGAGGCCCTGATTGAAGGAGAGACAGAGCTTCTGTAAAACTCTGTAGAATCAAGTAAGTTAGAAAACACAGGGGAATTAACTCCCAAACAGAAGTGATATGAGTGGAAATACTATCAGTCAGGGGTTTTCTTGTTCTGCATTGGTTTTATTCCCTTTAGCTCTTAGTTTGCATCCATTTGCTGTTTTCCTGGGTTATTTGAGAGTGGATTTGTGCCACTCTTTGCCTCACTTCCAAACCGAAGGTAATTCAAAGGCATACATATTTCCTTGGATTAACCCGTCCCCTTTCCTGCCCCTCAGAGGTTACTCCTCTGCTTCCATTGAAGCCCTCCCTCCCACTCCTTAGTAGTCCGTTTTGCACTGGGCATGTTTATTGAAATAGATGTATTTACTCTTGAGTAGCCATTTGAGCAGACTGGTTCTCCTCCCTTCATCAGTGAACAAGTCCTCATATTACTTAGTACTTTTTTCCATTGTTCAGCATGCATACTAAATAAATTCAAAGGGAGAGGGGTGGTATTGTCAGCACAGAATAAAATCGACAAGACATGTAAAGAGAGACAGACAGTGGGATGGGAAGGCTAAAGCTTTTGAATCATTTTTTCCCCTTTAATGCCTTAGTGAACAAAAAAATTTTTTTTTTGGGGGGGGGCGTTTTGGCAGTCTCCAGAAGCAAGCATAAGATTACAATGTCACCTCGTTGTTCTACATTTTTAATTTTTTTACAAGTGGCATAACTCTAGCAAAAGGAGACTTTCATTAGACTAATGCTGCTTGTAAAAATAATAGACAGGGACAAGATGTGCTTCTGTGGCTGCAGTGAGCAATGTTATCAGCTACTGTATTTCTAATTCACTACACTACTGTGTTTCCCAGTCCACTACATCTTCTCCTGTCCCCCTTTACCTCCCCATGGTGCTGCTTGAGGCAGCCTCACTCCTTCTGCTGCTGCTTCCTCTTGCTAATAAATGGGCTGAGTGTCTCACATGAGAGGAAAGGAAAGTTTCACATGAGAGGAAAGCTGAGCCCCACCTTCACTCATGGGAGCCGCCCAGGATCTCCAGTCTCTCTTGCTCCTTTCTGCATCACAGCTTGCTTGGCCAGGCTTGCTCAATCGCACAGAAGCTACAGAGCATAGCCTCTATTTTCTCCATTGGCTGGGGCTCCTCCCCCTCATGGTCCCCTGGGGAAGGAAGGAAAGATCCAGAGCTTCCTTTGCCCAATTCCCTGGATCCCATGGGAGAAATACAAAGAAAGCCTCTTTAAGACCAATGGGTGCTAATGAGTTATGCATGTTTTAAGTTTTTTAAAAAATATTTGTGTTTGTCTGTGTCCTTTATAGAGTGTCTATCTCTGCTACCTAATCTTATATAGGTACATACATGGCCTGGCCCAAGAACATCTCATTTATGTCAGACCCGGCCCTCGTAACAAATGAGTTTGACACCCCTGCTTTAAGGTATTGCACCGAAAAGGGGCTGAGAGGAAGGAGGAAAGGAGCTTAGGGGAAAGGGCAGTTTTCTGGTCAGAAACCTTTGTAGCTGCTCTCTTGTTGACTGCCTCTGCCACCTGCTCTGTCCTCCTGCCCACGGTTGCCGTCAACGGGCTTCCAAAGTGCCCTACCGCTCTTCTTATCACCACCTCGCAATGGTGGCTCGCTGGTGCCTAAGAAGCTTCCTGAGTCACTGGCAGGAGGCAGCAGGAGGAGGTGGCGGGTACAGGGGAGCAAGTGGTAGAACAGTGAACAAATAAAATGGGGGGGGGTTGTTAGCACGGAATAAAATTGACATTACATGTAATGACAGAAAGACCCTGGAATGGGAAAGCTTTGAAAACATTTTTCCTTTTAATGCTTTTGTGGACTAATGAGGGGGGGCATTTTAGCAGTCTCCGGAAGCCTAGCATTAAAATAGTGCCTCCTTGTTCTAATTTTTTGAAAAACCTTTAGACCGCACCCCTCTCACATCACAAGTGACATTCTCACCCCAATCAAGAAAAACTGTGGGTTTTGGTTGTAGGTGCAGAATAAATGCACAGAATACACTGGAGAAAAGATAATGGTGTATACAAAATGATGCTGAATCCAAAGTCAAGCTTAATGGTTTGAATGCTCCGATTCTCCAGAGTGAGCTGTCAGTGTATAACAGACCCAAGATGATTAGGTGGTTGGAGCATTTTCTCTATGAGGAAAAGCTGAGGAGTCTAGGACTTTTCAATTTAGAAAGAGATGACTAAGACTCAGAGCGAACATGATAGAGGTTTATAAAATGATGCATGGGGTGGAGAGAGTAGACAAAGAGAAATTTTCTTCCCTCTGTCAAAATACTAGAACTTGGGAGCATCCAATTAAGCTGATAGGCAGTAGGTTTAGGATGTGCAAAAGGTAATACTATTTCACACAGAGTGTGATTAAAATATGAGATTTGCTGCCAGAGGATGTAACAATGGCCAAAGGAATAAACAACTTTAAAAGGTTTTGATAGATTTATGGAGAATAGGTCTATCAGTGGCTACTAGCCATGGTGACTAAGGGGAACCTCCACATTCAGAGGCACTAAACCTTTGAATACCAGAGCCAGGAGGCAACATCAGGGGAAGGCCTAATCTCTATGCCCTGTTGTTGGCCATCCATAGGAAATAGTTGGCCACTGTGTGAGAGAGGATGCTGAACTAGATGCACTGTTGGTCTGATCTAGCAATGTTCTAATGTTCTTATAATGTGTAACTGCACTGCCCAAACTGAAGCAGGATATCACAGGTTTTAATAGTATGTTCCTTTGTTTTTTGTAGAAGTATGCTATCTAGCTACATTTCTGTTTCAAATGCTGGTCTGTATACTCTGTCTTCACAAGGGCCTTTCCATAGCTATCAAGATTATTTGAGGGGTGGGAGGGGGGAATGGGAAAGTTTAAAAAGGGTTTGTTGAATGATTTTGTGATGTTTTTCTTCTTTCTGTGCTCATTTTACTCATTCTTGCTCACTCCAAAGAACTGTCTTAGCAAGGCACTATCTTTTCAGACTGCCTTTCCCCCCTGCCTGGTTTATTTAGTGATAGCAAAGATATTGCTTAATCGCATTTCATTTCTGGGAGAATGATTGTGATATCAACTGTGCCATCACTGCATGGGCAAGGATTATCTAACCTGGCAGCTGAACTCAGTAGAAATGAAACAATATGCTCATTGATAGGCTACTACTGTCAAAAGTAGTCCACAGTAGTACTTTTTCCAACAGAGGACTTCTTTTGGAAGTCAGCTCCTTCATATGAGTTTTCTTTTCTGTAATCTTTTGGGACTGGATGTGTACCTTTAGAGGGTACATACTCTTGGATACAGGAAGCAGAAGACGGCATGGTTATTACTCTCTTTCTATCTCAGGGTAGATGATTAGAAAAAAGAGAGAAGCAATCACTGTCTTTAGCTACTGAATGTAATTTTGTCACTCTGTTTTGTCAGTCAGAGTCTGATACAGCTCGAGGAGATACAATTGGTAGCCCAGATGAGGATCGCATCTGTGGGATGTACAGATTTCCCACAAACCAAGGTGCAGTTGACATGATTCTCATATGCAGGCATCAAAAAATCAACCCCATCAAAGGGGTAATTACATCTTGTGTGCAAATTCACATATAAATTTGCTTTCAGAAAATCCATGTCTAGCAAGACAGCTCATTAACAATTCTACAGGGGAAGCATATCACTTTGATCAACCTGCAACAAATATGTAAATCTCACCTCACTGTTGGTAAGGATGTAAACAAAGTGGACACAGTTACCCATAACACTTGATGAATGTGAAAAAGTATAAATGTCTTAAAATTAAAATCATGGAAGTAAAAATAATGTCAGATTAAATAACCTCTTTTAAAAGTTTATTTCTAAAAGAAACACAAAACTTAACAACCTTCCATCACACTTATTTATGTATTCTTAACCCATCCTTTGACTAGCTCAGAGTGGCTTCCAATTGTTTTGTTTTCACAGCAAACAAAACAATGACAGGACACAAAAGAAAAAAAAATCTGCCTACCAAAATTCTCACCCCCCATGATAGCTTGAAGGTTAGAGAAGGCTGATTGATGAACTTACATGAATCAACTACATTTAGTCAAAGGGCTTATGAAACCAAACTCCTTTCAGCTTAAAGGGACCATTGGCATTATATTTATATAAATTTGTTACTACTAATAACCAGATAGAAGTAATTCTGGTTAGATTAGATTTCTGCATTAAAAATACTTGATATATTTTTCTGGCTATTACTTCGGGTTGGCTGAAATCATTCCTTGTACACTGGACTCAAAGGGTTATCATCAGTGTAGAGTTTCTCCTATGGAGTCCCATGCTGTTCATTTTATATGTAAAGTCCTTAGAAAAAATACTTCTAGTTTTGGTATTGGATGGCATCAAAATGTTGAAGATGCCCAGCTCTGTATCTCTCTATCTAGATCTCATGGGGATGTAGTAGAGGTCTTGAGCCAGGGCCTGATTGCTGTGGTTAAATGTCTGAGTGTAAACAAATTGAATCTGAACCCTGACAAGATCGAGATAATGCTGGCTGGGGAGCCTGAAGTCTTGAAATACATTGTGCTTCCTGCTTTTGATGGGGTTCACAACCTGGGTTCAATCCCGGTGGAAGCTGGGGCCAGATAGCTGGCTCAAGGTTGACTCAGCCTCCCATCCTTCTGAGGTTGGTAAAATGAGTACCCAGCTTGCTCGGGGGAAAGTGTAGATGACTGGGGAAGGCAATGGCAAACCACCCGTAAAAAGTCTGCCGTGAAAACGTTATAAAACCAACGTCACCCCAGAGTCAGAAATGACTGGTGCTTGCACAGACGACTACCTTTTTTATTGGTGCTAGAGAAGCAAATTAATAACTGCTGCCAAAAATAAACACTTTATTTCAGTTTAGTTTAGTCTGGAAGACAGCATTGACTTGACTGATCTTGCCACCTGGACCCACACCACGGTAACATCAAAACTAGACTACTGCAATGTGCTGTAAATACGTTTCCCCTCAAAATCTGCCCAGAAATTCTAGTTAGTGGAGAATGTTGGAGCTCAGTTATAATGAGGAACTAGGCAGTGCATGCATATTGCACCTCTTCTGCAGTTAGTCCATTGGCTGCCCATTAATTACCAAGTTCAGATCAGGGTATTGGCCACAACATACAAAGATCATCATGGCCTTGGACACTCATATCTTCAGGACCACATCTCCTCCTATGCCTCATCACACCTTTACTAATTTGAATGAGGCCTTCTGCAAATAGGCTAGATCACCAACTGCCTGGACTTGTGCATTCTCTGTAGTGGCCCCCACTCTATGGAATGACCACCTGAGGAGGTCAGGAAGGCTCCCACACTTCTGGCTTCCCACAAATTATGTAAAGCAGAATTGTTCAGGAGGGCATTTTTACAAAGGTACAGGGCTGTATTATGACAGAATGATTCAGGAACATGTTTCAGTAGAGGAAATGGGACTGTGGACTATATTGGTGGTGGAAAGTGCTGTTAATTCTCAGTTGATTTATGGTGACCCTTGCTCAGAGATGGTTTGCTATTTTCTTCTTCTGTATAGGAACCCTGAACTTCCCATCTAAGTATTAACCAGAGCCAACCCTGCTTAGCTTCTGAGATCTGACAAGATTGTGCTAACCTGGGCCATCCACGTCATGGCATGAACTATGTTCCTAATATGTATTATCTGTTTCTGTATGTTTTTAATCTTGATCTCATTGCATTCACCTTCTTTCAGATTTTTGCAATCCTATTACATTGTTTATTAGATGTCGCTGCGTCCTATTGATTGCAGTGACTTACAATATGTAATCCATCTTGAGTCTCAGTGAGAAATGTGGAGTATAAATAATATAAATGACATAAATGAACTGCAACAATTTCTGGACTGGTCTTCAGCTTCCTTTATTTATGTGTTCCAATAATCAGTTACTGTTAAACTGCAGTACTGCAGTCCAAGCTCTGTTCACGACCTGAATTTGATCCTGGCGAAAGCTGGGTTCAAGTAGCTGGCTCAAGGTTGACTCAGTCTTGCATCCTTTCCAAGGTCAGTAAAATGAGTACCCAGCTTGCTGGGGGTAAAGTGTAGATGACTGTGGAAAGCAATGGCAAACAACTCTGTAACAAAAAGTCTGCCAAGAAAACGACTTGACACAACATCACCCTGTGGGTTTGTTAATGTCTTGGTGCTCGCACCTTTACCTTGAATTTGAGAAAGAGATAAAAATGTGTTTGAAAATGAGAAAAACAGGTCTGAAAAGGGACCATTAACTGTAGAAAAGCAACAGCCATTTTCCCACTCCACATTGACCCCATATGGGGCTTAAAATACTTTTGCCCCAAATGTCTCTCACTCCTCAACTGAAATAATCACAAATCTTGTGAAGTCTGGTAGACATATACACATGAAGTTGCCTGATATGAGTCAGACTCCTGGTCTGTCAAGGTCATTATTGTTTACTCTGACTAGTAGTGGCTCTCTGGGGTCTCAGGTCAGAGTCTTTTACATTACCTTCTACTGGATCCTTTTGACTGGAGATGCCCTGTATTGAACCTGCAATGTTCTGTATGCAAAGCCAGTGCAAAACCAGATGAGCTGACATTTCTCCACTGCTTCTCCCTTGTGGCACCCTGATTGCAGAAGTGTCTCCTTGGAGAAGTCCACCAGCCTTGATTTATTTTAAGTTTTAGGAAGCAAGTTAATGCTTGTTGGTATCATCATGTAAGGTAGTTAGGACTGTTCCTGCTCTATATAACACCTTCCCAGAGGCAGTGAGAAGGGCCTCGTTTCTTATGCATTATCTTGGCAGCATGGTGTAGTGGTTAAGAGTGGCAGACTCTAATCTGAGGAATTAGATTTGATTTCCCCCCTCCACCGTATAAAGGCTGCTGGGTGACCTTGGAGCAGTCACTGTTCTCAAAACTGTCTCAGCCCCAACTACCTCACAAGGTGCCTGTTGTGGGCAGAGGAAGAGAAGGCAGGTGTAAGTCCCTCTGAGAATAATTAAGGTAGAGAAAAGTGGGGTATAAAAATCAACTTTTCTTCTTCTGTGCCTATAGAAATATTGTTCTCCTGATTTTATGCCACTTGTTTTTGTGAATGCAGTTTTACATTTCTTAAAATCACTTTACTGTTCTTTATTGAGACATTTGGCAAAATATACATTTTAAACATAAGAGGAAATTCCTTTTGAGTAACCATGGTGAGGATTTTTTAAAAAAATCCATCTCTGGTACCTAACCTAGAGAAAATCCACTGAGTATAATGTTTCCTAGGTCATGTAGGATTGCCTAGGGAGTAGATGAGGCATGGCAGAGAAGCTCCTGCCACACTGAGGGCTGAGACACATAAATGCTGCATCCCTCCCCCCCCCCCCCTTTCAGTGTTGAGCTTCTTGTGTGACATTGTCTACATTGAGCCCTACATAGAGATCTGACAGGTCATTTGTGCCAAAATGCTTAGAAGGAAGGAAAATAAATGAGAGCAAATATGAAAAGCATTCATATGGAAAATACAACTAGTAGCATTATCCTTTGAAAGGAACATGCTGAAACTAGTAACCTCTGTTCTGTGTGCTGATTAAATTGTAGAGGAGGCTACAGTGCCTGCCCCTGCTTTTAAAAGGCTTAAAAAAACCCCTCTCTCCTTGCCTTCTGTGATAATTCATTGTGGTCGACAGAGCAAGGAGTACTGCCTTAACCAGAGGACCCAGAATCAAATAATAATTATTTTAGTGCAGGTCAACTGCACATTAACCTTTTCTTATGCTCCACATAGCCTCTTTGTATCAGAGAACCCCATTTTCATTCTGTTCTCATATATGCATTGAATTTATCAGTGCAGTATATATAATGTGTAGGATTGTGCATCTGAAGTCCTTTACTTTTCTGTTTCATAATCAGATCACTATCCTAATCAGTGCAACTTTGTCTTCAGGAGCTGTACCAATGAACAGTTATCCACCCAGAGGTAATTGATAGCAAGTCTGCGACAAAGATGAGGGACATGCCTGACCATGTCATAGTTATAATTACAAAGGGGTAGCTGTCCTAAGAGGAAGGCAATGGTAAACAACCTCTTTTAGTCTCTTGCCTTGAAAACTCTACAAGGTCATCGTAAGTTGGCCGCAACTTAACAGCACTTTTAACACACAGTAACAACTGTACTAGTTTGTTGTAGAAAAATAAAACTGCATTGGCCAACAGCTCTTATTTCAATATGAGCTTTTGTGACCAACAGCTCGCTTCTTCAGATAAATATGTGGAGGAAAATCATATCGGCGGGGAAGTCAAGGCGTAGAGATGTGGTGTGAATTCTGCTCTGAATCTTCCAAATGTAAATTCTTGGTGTAAGGGGAGGAGCAGGGAATAGTACTTGAAAAATTCAGGAGAAAATTCACTCTGCCTTGCCTCCCCCTCCCCCTGGTCATTTTCCCCATAAGAAGAATTCCCAGCATCAAAGCTACCTGAAGAAATGAGCTGTGCACCACGGAAACTCATACTGAAACAAATTTTGTTAGTCTTTAAGGTGCCATTGAACTACCATTGTGATTGTCATTGGACCTGCTCCTAAAACAGCCCCGTTACCAGCAGTTTTTTTGGGAGGGGGAGCTGGGGGGGCACTAATTAAATTAAACTAAAATAAAGCCCAACTGACCTTATTTTAGAGCTTATTTCAGAATTATACCCCCACTATCATCCTGTTTTCATAGTTTATAGTTCTGCCATTTCTCTTCCACCTTCATTTCACCTTCCCCTCTGCACCTGTGTGACCCAAGAGCCCCAGTCCAGACCAAGCTGGCAGCAGTGACCCGTGTGCTCCATGCTTAACTTCTCTTCCCACAGCTGTGTAAACCCTTCCCAGCCATGGCCGAGCTGCCTCTCTGTGCCCTTGAAGAGCCCCAGAACCTGGACTTGCTGGGCAGGTGAGGGAACTTGGTCTCCCACTCTGTCAGCGAGGTGGCTCACTGGCCAAGATGGTGGGGTGCGCCATCAACTGGAGGGAGGCCGCCTACTTGCTCTCTACCTGCTTACCAGCTGGGGCAAGTTCAGGTGCCGGCCCTCTCCTTGCATGGCAGAGAACTTGAAATAGAGATGAATTAGCTTTGAAGGGGAGGGGAAACCAAGAAAGGTGAACGGCATGCAGCAGTTGTGGTGAGCGAAAGCTAAGGAGCAGGTGCACATGGCCAGCAGGGACCTGTCCACAGAAGGTGAGCCATGGGGACACTGCAAGTTCAATAGGGGATACTGCCCTTAGTGCCCCACTGCTGACTTTCTGTCTTGTCCTAAATCCTGTTCTAATCTTTGATATCAGCTACACCATTCCTCCCTCCAATATCATCCATGCACAGGGATGGTAGAGAGGTGTTCTTAGGGGCCATTCACATTTATTCCGTTTTCTGCAAAAGGTGGGCCATGCTATGGAAATGCTATGCTGTCCCTCATTATTTGTCTTTTGATTGTTTAGTATGGGGCAATCTACACATCTAAAGAAATTCTTGAAGTCAAGCAAATATTTAAGTAATTTGCTCATTTCAATATGTATCCTTTTAAAACATTAAATATAAGTTTGTATCCAAATATATTTTCTCTACAATACTCAATTACTGTACCACATTCTTCCAATCTAAAATTCCCGTGGGTTTGTGGGGTTGTGTCATAAAATGTAATGCCAAGTAGCAGAGATATAAATTTTATAAAGGGCACAGACAAGCATAATTAATTTTTTTAACTTAAAATACAAACTTGTGATATTTTTTTAATGGAAAGGTGGGAGAATAGTGGGATTTGGCAATGTAATTAAAAAAAATAAAATATCAAGAAAAAGCACAAGAATCACAGCAGAAACTTAAAATATAAAAGGCTCTGAGCCAAGGAAAATATTAAATGGCTGGGCATTGCAAGCTTCTCCCCACCCTGGGTCTATTCAGATTGACAATGGTTCACCAGTGCCCCACCACTCTCTTGCTGCTTCACAAAGTGCCCTGAAGATGCCACCAATGATGCCCGTCTCCCTTGGCACTTCCTGCCTATGCAAGGCCCCAGGACAGGCTCTGTAGGGGGAAAGTCACTGTGGGGGATACGCTGGCAAGTGATGGGAGTGGATGGGGAGAAACCGACATGGGAGAGGGCATGCCAAGGCTTGGGGTGGGGTTGAATTCCAAGGCCAGAGGGGTGGGAAGACAGTGAGGGTGGGTGGGGGGGGGAACAATGATTGCCAAGGCTGCAACACAAGTGGGAATACAGCGAGGTGGGGAAATCCCAACCGTTGGGGATGGGTAGGTTGGAACACAACAAGGGGAAGAAATGAATGCTAACTGCTGTGGAAAGAGCAAGCACCAGGGGGGTTGTTGCCAATCCGGGGGGTGGTGTCTGGTGACTTCAATAGTTACTGCCAACTGCTTGCAGCAGATGCGAGAAAAGCAAGGTTGGGGGGCAACATATGCATGAGAAGACTGCAGTGTATGGCTGCTTCACTGTCAACACTGGGGGGGGGGAAATCCATAATACTATGGGGACCATTTCTCATACCACAGGCTCAGAAGTGGGGTGGCAAGACAGTTATGAAGGGTGGGTTGATACCAACCCTTGTGTGTTTGGGGGTAAAACAGCCCTCTATCATTCTCTTTCCTGTACACCCCACCACTCCAGGTCACAAAACTTGCCCACAGCCCCTCTCTGTGCCTGGTGGTCCTGCCTCTCCCTTCCTTGGGGAAAACTTGGGGGGAGGGGTTGGCACCACTCATCCTCAGCTTCTTTCTAGAGCTGTTGTATTTCTTGGCACAATGGGGCATCTTCCAACTCTTAGATAAAAGTAATGAAGATTATATTGTTAAAGAAGTAGCACACTCAGTATCAGAGACAGAGTCTTATCAGATTAAGAAAGGAAATAAATTAATTTAGTCTTCTTTCTCTGCAGCAGTGGATTAAAGGACAGCTTTGCCACCTCTGTGCTCCCCACCCAAACCAGTTTTTCTAGAGTTCCCCGTTACTGTGTGTCAAAGAACTGAGAGGGAGGGGGATTCTCAGAAAAGCCAAGAAGATAATAAAGGATTTGGAATCTAGGACATCTGGGGAAAGGCTGGGAAGACCTGGGTGTCTTCAGCTTAAAGTAAAGAAGATTAAGGGGGAAGCATGACAGCAGTTTTCAAGTATCAGACAAGACTTACTAGAGGACATGTGCCAAGCAAGACTACTAAAGATGTAAAGGAATATATGCAGGTAAACTTATTTTATATTACAGGATATTTAGTTTTCTTGCAGAACTGGGTGGATGGCAAGCTGCTTTCTTGACATATGATGATTTGCCCTATAGTATTTTACTTCAAAATGCAGACTATCTACAAAATAAAGTTCAGAGTTGCCTAATATAGGTTTGAAATAGTATGTGGTTTTTAGAAATGAGAACTAGCCTTATAAAGAGGAATTATTCACAAGACTTAAATATTGATTATCTTCCTGGAAGTTAGCCCCACTGGAGAACATTAACTCTCTTGTTGCCAACCTCTGGGAGGTGGTTGGAGATCTGAGATTACAACTGATCTCTAGGTGACAGAGATCAGTTCATCAGCAGAAAATGGCCACATAGCATTGTACCCCACTGAAATCCCTCCCCTCTCCAAATCCTGCTCTCTAGAGGCTCCACTCCCCAAATCTCTAGGTATTTCCCAACTTGAAGCAGGGAATCCTACTCTGAGGATATATGTATGGATTACTCCCAAAGACTCACCATTCCTTAGGCTCATCATTCCTTCTTTATTTTAGATCCAGGATGCATTTTTTCAGTCAAGCCACATCAAAATCTGACATTCATGATAAAATGGACATCTCAATTAACTATGACAGTCATAGTTGCAAACTGCAGAGAAAAATACAAGCACTATACCTTGCTGGCCATGGCTTAAAACAGGGGTTCTCAACCCTTTTTTTGCTCATGGCCCTCTTCTGAGCCTCATTTATCTCTAGGCCCCCTGTTATAGTTGCTGTTAGCTGGAAAAAAGTACTTTACCATCTGCACTGGTTATTAATTTAAACTGTATCGTAGAAAGACATAGTATTTGTAAGAGCTGACAAAAATGATTTATTATTAAGAAGATATGGTAATAATAGAGATGGATTAAATTATATTAGGTAAAATCCAAGGCAATAATCAAGAGATGGCAACAAAACATCAAAAATCCCTAACATCTACCTTTTAACTTCCCATGCACTAGGCTGAAGGTCACATCCACCTCTCTCTGAGTGAAGGATCACTTTGCCTGTAGCAGCTTCTTTCTACTTCTATGGAGTCTCCAAGACTGAATACCCTCCCTCCTGCTGGAAGGACTTTTAAGATTTTTTGCACAGGCACCACCTATTCACATGTGATTGGCTTCAGATTTCCCTTCCATTTCTCTCTTGCCCAATCACAAGACACAAAGAGTGCTTGGGAATTGTAGGCCCACACCCTAATCTAGTTGATGCTTTCTTGGTAGGGTTGCCAGGTCTTGCCTGGCTCCCAGCAGGGGGAATCATATGCAGCATGATGATGTCACCCAGAAGTGACATCTTGATGCCATAGGGTTTTTATCCAAATTGTTAGAGCATCCCCCACCCAACATGCTTGGTGCAATGACATCACCTGGAAGTGACATCATTGTGCTGAACACGTCAGGCACAACAGAGCGTTTTGGAGGTGGGGATTCCCCTGCTGGGCAGCTCTGTGATGACAGGTTGGGGCCCCCAAAATCAGGGAAACCCCTGCCCCCAGCAGGAGGCTGGGAAGCCAATTTCTGGGGTCTGTGGGTCTCACAGGCCTAGGCCCAAGATAATGATGGCCTGGCAATTAAATTTGGTGGCCCCCTCAGAAGCTTACTGTCCTCCTTCCAGAAATATGGCACTTACTGTGGCTCCCTAGAAATATTACATGGCCTCTGGGCGGGGAGTGGGTGGGTAGGGTTGCCAGGTCCCCTCATCACTCCAGCTGGGGGATTGGGGGAGGGGGCATTCCAAGATGTCCCCCACACAATAACATCAGCTGCAAGTTATGTCATCAAGTTGGGGACATTGCGTGGTGATGCTGTGGTTTTTGAGCAAACCAAGGGAGGCCAGACTGAAAATAACAAGGGAGCAGGCCTTCTCCACAATGGCTCCCCAATGGTGGAATCAACTACCAGAGGAGGTGCAAGCCCTGCGAGACCTAAATCAGTTTCGCAGGGCTTGCAAAACCTCCCTCTATCAACTCGCGTTTAAGATGGAACCCGGAAATGACACCTAGCCATCTTATACATATATTGAACTGTGGCACTTTATTTTGTTGCTGTTAATAATCTTAATTGTTTATTTAATTTAATTGAATGTATTTAACTATTTTAATTGTCTTTTATTGTAATGACTGGATTTTAGTGTAATCATGGTGCAAACCATGTCATGTAAACCGCTCTGAGCCCGCTTTGGCGGGGGAGGGCGGGATATAAGAATAAAATTATTATTATTATTATTATTATTATTATTATTATTATTATTATTGTAAAACTGGCTTAAAACCATAGAGTTTTGCCATCAAACCAGAGCATCACCACACAACATCCCCAATGTCATGCCACTTTTGAAGGATGCCATTGTGTTGAGGATGTCACACAGTGCAACATTGCTGTTTGGGGGCAGGTTTCTGGTGGTGGGAAGAAGCCTCCAAAACTGGAGAAAATCCTGCCAGGACCTGGGGACTGGCAACTCTACGGGGGGCCATATGACCCATGTCAAGAACCACTGACTCAAAAATTCCATAATGGGCTGCAGGAGTACAGGCTCTTGTCCTCCTTCCAGCCCCACAGTGATTTCCCCTTTTCTTTCTAGTATTCACTATAGTTTTGCATTGTTCTTATGCCAGTGAAAACCAGGTTTCCCAGAAATAATGGTTTTAATCATTGGTTTAAGAGAAAACTATGTGGCAAAAGCCTTGTCTTCCTAATTAATGAATTATTGGACTAGGAATCTTACTTTAAAAAAAAAATCATGTTGGCTGGTGCTAGATGGACAGTTTAAGCTATCCCAGGGATGGCAGGCGACTGGACAAAAAAAGCATGTCCCAATGCGCACATCTGCCTGCCATTCTCCCATCCTCAACCTGTCCCTACTGCAATAGGGCTGGCCCAAAGTGGTACCTAGCCTCTGAGGTGCCTCCCCGGCTGTCTGGACAGCCAGGAAGCACCTGGAAAGCACCTGGGGAGCAGCGGATGGGGTGCATGAGTGCTCTGGACACTCCCCCGGGGCATCCACAGACTGTCCCTGATCTGTGGTCCATCAGATGCTCTAGGGTGCTCCGGTTTCCACCAGCTCACTTCCGTGTCAGCACGCTACCACCCTGAGCCAGCAGTGTGGAACCAGTCATTGACCTTCATTTTGATTAACTTCTATTTTTGGTTTTAAAAAGCCATTATATTACATGGTATTGTTGAATATTTTTTTGTCTTTTTGTTTCCCTTTTGCTTAAAACATGTTCACTGGAAAAAAATAGACTCAAAATATATAAGAATGAAAAGTCTCATGTAGCAGCACTGAGTATCTGTAAAAAAAAATAATATCCTTGAAGAACCATATGGCTAGCTTGTTAAGATCCAGCCTCATTTGAATGAGTTTTTGGACATCAAAATTGACATATTTTAAAACACACCAGAAATTACATTTTCTTTAAAAGCACACACACTCCAGCCAAGTACTGGTCTTTTCCCAAGTAACTTGTCACAAATCTTTCAAAATCCTTGCAGCATAATCCAAAATTTAAATCCAAAGCTATGTTTTTTGTCTCCCCCCCCCCCACCAGTCCAATTTGAAATGTGATGGTCACTTAGCAAGAACTACAGTTTCTGAAAAGCTGGGGTTAAAGGTAGCATATAAAGGCAACAATACAATTTTAAGCAATTCTTGGTGCTGGTGTGATGTTTAACCTTTGTAATGTCCCTTCTCCAATTTGTCCCTAACAGGCTTTTGCAATATCCAGAGGATTTTTACAGCTCAGATATGGTGCAGTTCTCTCACTAAAAGTACTGCCAATTTTTTTTCTCTAAAAACATCCCAGTACTTTGATCTAAGTGCCCTGTGCCAAATGCCTTTCCTTTGTGAAGGCAACCAATTTAAAAAACAAAACCAAACTGGAACTGATACAGTAGCTGTGAAAATTCACTGCATTTTTAAAGAAAGGTGTTAATATTGCCTCCATGCATGTTTGAAATGTAAGTATTTGGGATTGGATCCAAAGTGCCTTTGGAAGGTACAAATCTGGCACAGAGTAAGTTCTAGCCCAGACTGTGGGCCTTCTTGTGGGCACACTTACCATGTATCTGCTACAGAGCCCAACAATGAAGAAAGCAGAAAAGGACTGGGAAGGCTGACCCGCTTACTAGCACAGCTAATTTTTCTTATGATCAGAACAACTGAGATGACATCAGGCATGATCAGAGGGAACTCTCCAGTCTCATCCAAAGTGATCAGAGTTGTTCCACTCATAAACCAAACAATAAATAGGTAAGAGATAAAGTTGTGCCTTTTAAAAATAAAACCCGTCTACTGTTTCCTGAATTGTAAGGAAAACATCTTATCTGACAAATAGCCAGTAAAGTGGGGATAACTAACCATGCCAATTAGCCTGTTGGCAACCCTGAAAATAGTCTTTCTGTGAACAGTTTTCCTCTGAAGCCTCAGCCTTCTGTGCTGTATCCCACCCTATACCTGGGGGTCTCCAAGTCCTCAGGAGCAACTTCACATGGAGGCATGGGGGTCTGCAAGAGGATTCTGTGGGAATTAGTTCTGCTTGCAGTTCTCAGAAAGGAACCATTTGTATATAAAGTAGGGACATAAGAACACAAACACTGCACACCCATTTTCTTTTCAGGATTACATTCTCCTATTCTGACGCTTGCCAAGAGGATGAAATCCTGGTTGGTTGGCAAGTCTGCTCACTAGTGTTGGTGCTATCCATTACAGGATATTAAAACTAATCCTTATTGATGCTGAACAATTTGTTGTGTTTGTTAATTAAAAAAAAGTCTTTTAGTGAAGGCTTGGTGTGGTGCTCTCCTTACAACTCAATTTTTGCTCTTGTGGGTGTGTAGGGCCTTATTGGGCCATATGAGGAGACTTTGGTGCCTTGTAGGTAGTGTCTGTGTTGATTTAATACAGGCCTGTCCTCAGGCAGAAAAAGGGGGCAGGCCCAAGCACAAGCCATTGGAATTTTGTTTATGTAAAAACCCACTTAACACATTATACAAATGACATGAATAGACTACTGTTTGCAAAATTACAGCCACAAAACTGTTTGAAAGTAGTTCCAATAAATTTGTTCAGCACAAACAAATTGGACCAGCCGAATGTTTTTGACACTTAGTTCTTTACAGCCTTGTCTCTTTTAACAACTCACAGTGGTTGCAGGGAATAAATTCTCTTCAGCATTGCCCAATTTGAACTGGTCAGACAAGTTTTTATGAATGTGTGACTGATGAGTGATCGAAATAATTCTGCACATGACCCGAACAGCTTTGTCTATCACTGTTCTGTTAGTTAATAACACAAAAGCAGCAGACTCTTCCTAATGTCTTCAAGCTATAGCCCCAAACCAGTTTAGGAGATCCCCCCAATACAATGGCTGTCACTCAGAATTTCTGTGGGAATAAAACATAACTTTGGATCAGTGAATTTATTTATTTTTGAAAATATTTAATGTCTTGCCTTTTAAAACTGTAGAACCGCCAAGATAGCTAGCAACAGTCCATTAAAATTAAATCCAAACAAAAAGACAGAAGAACCTCAATGGTGCAAACTAATAAATTCACAGAGGAAAGCAGTGGGAGTAAAAGAATATATTTAGCCCTCAAGGACTTATAAACCCTCCCTTTGCTCTGCGCTGAAACTCGAGGAGAGAAGAAGCAAAGCAGACTTCTCTTCTGGGAGAATGTCAGTCTTAGTTCTACTGCTGAGTAGTCAATTTCCCCTACTATTATACTACCAACAGTGGATCTTCAAGGAAGAGTTTAAGGGGATAGGTGGTCCCTTAGATGTCCTGAGCCCACACTGTATGAGGCTTTAAAGGTTAAAAATCAGCACTCTAAGTTAGGTCCAGAAGCCAGCCAACAGCCAATGCAGATATTGTAAAACTGGAATGATATTTGATTGGAACAGTGGGATGTCACCACATCCCAAACTACTTGTAGTTACCAGACACTTTTTGAAGGCAGCTTCAGACCTTTTAAGTTCAGTCACATACACCTGAAGAGTGGTATTGCCACCTTCCCAATAACATGCCTCCTGCCACTAAAACAGAATTAATTGGCCTCAAGCCAAGAATACACTATTAACAATGTTTTGTATACTTTTATTTATTTAGGTTTTATAATCTGCTTGTCTCCTGAGTCCCCAGTTGAGACTCAAAGTGGCTTACAACATCATTGTCTGCTCCATCATTTTATCCTTATGGCAACAACAACCTTGTGAAGTAGAATGGGTTGAAAAAAAAAAGGACTGATTTGAAGCCATATATCAGGTAGGGTTGTCAGCCTCCAGGTGGCACTTGGAGATCTCTGGCTATTGATTTCCAGACCACTGAGATCAATTTCCCTGGAGAAAATGGCTGCTTTGGAGGATGAATTGTATAGCATTATACCCTGCTGTGGCCCCTCCTTCTGGACACTCTTCTTATTACCACCATTTCACATTCTCCAGGTCTAAGCTCTGGTCCACACACTATTTGCCACAGCAGTGCTTTTCCAGTGGCTGGTCAGACAGGAAAGAAGAGTCTGAAGTTTGAGATTTGCTAGCCAGGCAGTCAGCAACCAATCTGTAGGGCACAGCAGAATCAAAGTCAGGATCCTGCCATAAGTCTGGAGTGTAGGAAGAAACTTGTCAAGGTCAGGATTCATTAGGTAAAGTCAAAACAGACAAGTAAAGAACCATGCTCAGTGAAGTTCAGGCTTCACAGTCAAACAATTTGACAGAAGGACGTAGCAACATTTTAATATCCAAACTAGATCAGATTGGCTCCTTTCCAGTGAAATCCTAAGCACAATTCAATGCTTCTAAGTCCATTGAAATCAGAGGATTTAGGAGGTGTATCCCTGTCTAAGATTGTAGTGTGAGCTACCTGTTCCCAGCAGTTCTCTCACTGGATCCCTCCATGTAGGGAGTGCTTCTTTATCTTGTCTGTCTTTAAGGTATTATGGTATAGGGTAAATTGGACCAGTATTTCTCTCTAGAAGCTAAGTTGGCTCCATTGAAAGCCTGGCACTCTATTGAGAGTCCTAAGGTAATTTGGGGCTAAGGTAGTTTGCATTGAAAAGGATTCTGGACACCTTTAAGGCACATGTTCAGCTCACCTGGGTAATGACCAGGCCTGATGGCCTTCACCATCACCCTCTGTGTAGAGTGCCAATCCTGTTCTGCAGCAAGCAGCAAGCTATCTTTTCACCCAATAAGCTTTGAAAGAACCCAAGGATTCCCTAGAGTTTGAAAATCCCTGATCTACAGTACACAGACTCAATTCCTTGTTTACTAAGCTGCAGAGCATTTCCTCCTAAATTAGTCAGCCTTTTCATGTTTTACTAACATTGTTACTCTTGTTAGCACATTTGCAAAATTGTTAATCTACAAGCAGGTCTAATTTGTAATTTGTGCAGACAACTAACTTCATAGGATGGATTCACACTCACTTTCTGCAGGGTTTACAATGAACAGAATACTTTTATCCTGCATCCAGTGGCTTGAGAAGACTACTGTAGTTAAGGAAGAGGCACAGCCATTATAACTGGGGGTGGGGATAACAAAGACAAGGCATCAAGACCTGTCTATGTCCCCAGTGACTCTTCTAGAAAAAAATTCATTGGGACCAGTACTTTTTATGAACACTTTCCCTATGAAGAAAGGTTAAAACGCTTGGGGCTCTTTAGCTTGGAGAAACGTCGACTGCGGGGTGACATGATAGAGGTTTACAAGATTATGCATGGGATGGAGAAGGTAGAGAAAGAAGTCCTTTCCCCCCTTTCTCACAATACAAGAACTCGTGGGCATTCGATGAAATTGCTGAGCAGTCGGGTTAGAACGGATAAAAGGAGGTACTTCTTCACCCAAAGGGTGATTAACATGTGGAATTCACTGCCACAGGAGGTGGTGGCGGCTACAAGCATAGCCAGCTTCAAGAGGGGGTTAGATAAAAATATGGAGCAGGGGTCCATCAGTGGCTATTAGCCACAGTGTGTATATATATAAATTTTTGGCCACAGTGTGATATAGAGTGTTGGACTGGATGGGCCATTGGCCTGATCCAACATGGCTTCCCTTATGTTCTTATCACAAATGGCCTTCCAGAGGAGAGCTTCATCTACAAATGCCCATAAAAGCATTTTATTGAGGGTTCTATATTGGCTTACTGTTTTAATTAATAATAAGAGCCTTGTGGTGCAGAGTGTTAAAACTGCAGTACTGCAGTACTAAGCTCTGCTCACAACCTCAGTTTGATCCCTGGCGGAAGCTGGGTTTTCAGGTAGCTGGCTCGAGGTTGACTCAGCCTTCCATCTTTCTGAGGTCGGTAAAATGAGTACCCAGCTTGCTGGGGGGGGGGGGGAGTGTAGATGACTGGGGAAGGCAATGGCAAACCACCCCATAAAAAGTCTGCCATGAAAACGTTGTGAAGGCAATGTGACCTCAGAGTCAGAAATGACTGGTGCTTGCACAGGGGACTTTTCCTTTCCTTTAGTTAATAATAATCACAGTGGATTTAAGAGTAGGTGCTCCCAATCCTATACTTTTGTCCCTGCACATACCATTTCTATTTGATGTTTCTGTGGAGTTATTATTTGGTGTTTGTTTAAATAGTATGATAATATTTGTTTGTATGCTGATTGGTGTTTGTTGTTCCTCTGTCTGTTTATCTCTTTAGTTTTTATTTTACTTTTTTATAATGCTGTTTTGACTATTCTATTGTAAGCTGCTTGGGGGGGGGCGGCGTTCTTGGTACTGAGAATGGGGATAAAACCCAAATCCTAAATCATTGTTTACTGAATATCCCATCCTATGGATTGTATGGACTCACTCTGTGTGCAAACTATAAATTATGCAAATATAGAATAAAACGTTAAGTGGCAGAGGGGTATAGCACAGACAGTGTGGTGTAATGGTTTAGTGGTTAGATTGTTGGCCAAGGACCTGGGAGAGCTGAGTTTGACTCCCCACTCTGCCATCGATGCTTGCCGGATGACCTTGGGCCAGTCATATGTTCACAGTCTAACCCAGGGGTGTCAAACGTGTGGCCTAAGGGCTGGATCGGACCCCCAGAGGGCTACTATCAGGCCCGCGAGCAACTCACTGTCATTTGCTTTCTTCTCTATCTCTTGCTTCCTTCTGCATCACAGCTTGCTTTGCCAGGCTTGCTCAATCAAACAGGAGCTACAGAGCAAAGTCTCTATTTTCCTAATTGGCTGACCAGCATATGAAGCAACTTATGTACACATGCTCACAATGCCCAGCCATTTCATGTTTTCCCCATGTCTTAGGCTGAAAGCATTGACCATGAGATTTCTGTAATGAGGGCAAGAAATCAAAAGCAGGTTTGCAACTTACAGATACACATTTGAACAGATACACACCTGATACTCAAGACTGCTAGAACACGGACATTGTCTACAGATTTTGATGCAACAGTTCAGAGCAAGAAGTGTCAGTTATCAGAACCTGCTAAATAAAATATTTCAAGAGTGCTAATCTTTTACGCATATTTTATTTTAAGTTTTTAAAGCCTATTTAATTGTGTTTTTCTGTGTCCTTCATAAAGTTTATATCTCTGCTAACTGGCATTGCTTTTTATGACACACATCGCCACGTCCGACAAGTTCTCATTTATATCAGACCCAGCCCTTATAACAAATGAGTTTGGCACCCCTGGTCTTACCTATCTCTCTCAGGGATGTTATAAGGATAAAATGGGGGAGAGGATGATGATGTAAGACACTTTGGGTCCCCATTGGGAAGAAAGTTGGGATATAAAGGAAATAAGTAAAATGATTTTTAGTAATTTAAATTTTTCTCATTTACAAGCACATTTGTAGGGAGCTCAGCTCACAGTCAAACCTTGTGAACTGATAGATATGCATATCAAGCCTGTTATTTTCAGATTTTGAGGACTTGTAGGAAGATACAGGATTCCCCAGAACACGGTGTGAAAACCACTTTTCCAGGGAAAGGCAACTCTCTTAAGTTACATTAAACTAATCTAAGTCTCTTTTTAAAAATTAATTTTGTTCACCACCAGGGTATATTATAGTTAAGAGAAAGAGAGAGATGAAAATGAAATTAAAAGCACATCATACACATTTTTAGATGCACTGTAAGCTGTTCAACTATGCACAGGATTGCTAGTTTTATTTGAACTCCTCAAAGAGGAAAAGTGTGTAGGGTTTTTAAAATGCATTTTATGCATATTTTCCACATAAATATATTAATAACCAGAGAACAGTGAAGGGAAGACAAGGACACATATCTGATATTACACTATATAAACAAAATGTGAGCTTATCGTTCAATATGCTCTCATTGTACAAATCATATATATCAAAATCTTAGATTTATATAGGCTCTTTCTATAATAAAGGTGAAGAATTACCCCTACAAATAAACAGGTACCAATTTATGATAACAGGGTCTGGTTTGAATAGTTCTTTTCCTAAATCTGCAGGCTTTCTTAACACTGTTGTTTTCCCAATATCCAGCAATGAAGGGCTGCCACTAAGAATAAAAGAAATTCCATACATTGTCTGTTATGGGATCCATCTTGTCCAGCATTCTATCTAAAACGGGGCTAGCCGAAAAGGCTTTGGAATGCTGACTAGCAGGGCAGCATGAGTCTTCTAATGATAATTTCAGGGTATTTTTCACCTCCAGAGAGGCTGCACAGTGGTTGTTGAGGATCCAGGAGCAGAGGCACATTTCTAGTGTGGAGGTTGTAATAATTTAGGGTATTCCAAAAAGTTTAAGATGTCTTTGTGTATCAATGTTCTGCTCATCTTAACTGTTTGTTTTAGTCTGAGGCTGTACAATGATCAAAGCATTAGAGGTATGCTTGAACAACACTGCTCCAGCTGAGTACAGCCTGTGTTGTGAATGTTTGGTAACAGGTGTTCTGCAGAGGGAGAGAAACAGACTCATAATTAACACCTGAGCATGGTGATTACCTCTGCTTCCTTTTGCATGAGAAGTTATTAATGATAATGGTGATTGTATGCTCTAGGGTGTAACACTGATCTTCATTATAAAGGCCACTTCACACATTACAATGTTCAGTGTGCTCTTGTTGTTGTTTAGTCGCACAGTCGAGTCCAACTCTTTGCGACCCCATGGACAAAGTCATGCCAGGCCCTCCTGTCTTCCACCATCCTCCAAAGTCTGCTCAAATTCATGTTTGTTACATCAGTAACGCTGTCCAGCCATCTCATCTTTTGCCGTTCCCTTCTTCTCTTGCCTTCTGTCTTTCCCAGCATTAGGATCTTCTCCAGGGAGTGCTCTCTTCTCATTTGGTGACCAAAGTATTTCAGCTTCAGCTTCAGCATCTGACCTTCCAGGGAACTGTCTGGGTTGATTTCCCTTAGGACTGACTGATTTGATCTTCTTGCTGTCCAAGGGACTCTCAAGATTCTTCTCCAGCACCACAGCTCAAAAGCATCTATTCTTCTGCACTCAGCCTTCCTTATGGTCCAGCTCTCACAGCCATACATTACTACTGGGAATACCATTGCTTTGACTATATGGACTTTTGTTGGCTTGGTGATGTCTCTACTTTTTATTATACTGCCCAGGTTCGCCCTAGCTGTCCTCCCAAGGAGCAAAGGTCTTTTAATTTCATGGCTACAGTCACCATCTGCAGTGATATTGGATCCCAGAAATGTGAAGTCTGTCACTACTTCCATGTCTTCCCCTTCTATTTGCCAAGGTGTGCTGCGGCCAGATGCCATGATCTTAGTTTTTTTGATGTTCGAGTTTCAAGCCTACTTTTGTGCTCTCCTCTTTCAACAAGAGGTTCTTTAGGTTCTCTTCACTTTCCGCCATTGAGAGGTATTATCTGCATAACTGAGGTTGTTGATGTTTTCCCCTGCAATCTTAATTCTGGCTTGTGCTTCATCTAGGCCAGCGTTCTGCATGATGTACTCTTCATATAAATTAAATAAGCAGGGTGACAATATACATCCTTGTTGAACTCCTTTTCCTATTCTAAACCAATCAGTTGTTCCATATGCCATTCTGACCGTTGCTTCTTGACCCTTATACAGGTTTCTCAGGAGACATATGAGGGGGTCTGGAACTCCCATCTCTTTAAGGACTTGCCACAGTTTGTTGTGATCCACACAATCAAAGGCTTTAGCATAGTCAATGAAACAAAAATAGACCTTTTTCTGATACTCCTGTGCTGTCTCCATAATCCAGCGCATGTTGGCAATTTGATCTCTAGTTCCTCTACCTCTCCGAAACCCAGCTTGAACTTCTGGTAGTTCCCGATCTACATACTGCTGAAGCCTAGCTTGTAGGATCTTTAACATGACCTTGCTGGCATGTGAAATGAGTGCAATGGTGTGATAGTTTGAACATTCCTTGGCATTACCCTTCTTTGGGATTGGAATATAAACTGACCTTTTTCAATCCTGTGGCCACTGTTGCATTTTCCAAATTTGTTGACATAATGTGTGCATTACTTTAACAGCATCATGTTTTAGGAATAGCTCAACTGGGATACCATCATTTCTGCTTGCTTTGTTGTTAGTAATGCTTTCTAGTCCATTTGACTTCACACTCCAGAATGTCTGGCTCAAGGTCATCGATTTCACTGTCATGGTTGTCAAGGTCATTGAGATCCTTCTTGTATAATTCTTCTGTGTATTCTTGCCACCTCTTCCTGATATCTTCTTCTGTTAGGTCCCTACCATTTTTGTCCTTTATCATGGCCATCTTTGCATGAAACGTACCCTTGATTTCTCCAATTTTCTTTAAAAGATCTCTTGTCCTTCCCATTCTATTATTTTCCTCTCTTGCTTTGCATTATTCCTCCAGGAAGGCCTCTTTATCTCTCCCTTGCAGCTCTTTGAAAATCTGCATTCAGCTGGGTGAATTTTTCCTTTTCACCTTTGCCTTTCACTTCCCTTCTTTCCTCAGCTATTTGAAAGCCTCATCAGACAGCCACTTTGCTTTCTTGCATTTCTTTTTCTTTGGGATGGTACTGATTGCTGCCTTCTGTAGTTCTGCCATCCATAGTTCTTCTGGCACTCTGCATATGTAAGGAGGTATGTGTGAAGAAATGACCCTCTACAATCAAAGTTTTTTCTTGTGGAACAGATTAAAAAAGGAAACTAGTTATCTGCATTATACAGATGTTCTACTAAAATAATTGGGCCTTCACTTAAATTATGGAATATCTATCAAAGGGAAGCAGTGCTGTGCTGCAAAGGGATGATGTGCACAGACAGCCAGTCACAAGTAACAGAAATTAGCTCTTGCTTAAGTGTAAATATCAGCAAAATGCTGAATATTCAAGAATGATGAATTTATGAATAATGACATGCTATAAATTTTAAAAGATTTATTAATCCAGATTGGCTCCATGGAATGTGATAGCTGTGAAATGGTCGGATTTGGTCTCCGAACATTAAAAACAGCATTTAAGCCTAATACATTAAACTAATTTTAAAATATGAATGTCATTCCTCATTATTTGCTGTTTATGCATTGTATGTTTAGCATTTTTTCATTTGAGGGGATTGAGAAATGCTTCATTCTTAGTGAGCTGCAGTGAAAGCATATTTATAAGGGTCAGCATGTTAAAAAAAAACAACTACTTAAGCTCACATAAATGGCTTAAGCTATCTGAGCAGTTTTTGACATTGTTTCTCTTTGAAAGTCTGATAACCTCCTCTTCAAATTCCTTATTACAAACTGTGCTTGAAATGGAAAAGAAATTTTATAGAAATTTTATAGATGCATATTTTATAAATGCATATTTATAATTAGAAGGGTCAGAATGTTTAAAAAAAACTACTTAAGCTCTCATAAATGGCTTAAGCTATCTGAACAGAGTTTTGACATTGTTTCTCTTTGAATGTCTGATAACCTCCTCCCCAAATTCCTTATCACAAACTGTGCTTAAAATGGAAAAGAAATTTTATAGAACTGGTTGTGCAACTGAAAGTCTATGAGAATTTTGGAATCTGTTGAATTTATTAGCATTCTTGCAGTTGACTTGACACTCGGCTGTTTTTTCACTTAAAGTGTTCTTAGAAATTTCATTCTGTGGGAAACACTGAACTTCCTAGGTCAGATACCCATATACTCCTTTAACAAGGACAGAACAAGTTATTTTAAGGCTAAGGAAGGTCAATTTGAGTTGTAACGGGCTCTCATCAACACACAGCCAAATGGCAGGAGTCCCCCCTCCCACACCCCGGGTGGTTCTCAGAAAGGGGAAAGATTCTTTCCGGTCTTTTGAAGCCATCAAAGAGAAATGAAAGAACCCATTTCCAAAAATATTTGCATGTTGGAAGGCTCTGTAGTTCAGGATAAGTGAGTTGTAAATAAAGTATATGCAGTTGTATTTTTGAACAGTAGTGGTTGAATCCTCCAGTGTGCTCCAAGAAGGACTAAGTAATCATGCTCAGATCAAGAACTGCAAATTGTAAAATGTAATGATGAAGAAGAGTTTTCTTGTACCTTTCATTCGCTTCTTCTCAACCTTTTTATCTCCTATTTAGTGTAGATGATTTGTTGAAATTTTTGTCAATTCGTAGTTACCCTTATCTCTATGCATTTAAATTTTAAACCAAATGTGAAGGAATGAGAATAAAATTATCAGTGTGAGTAAAACACTGATCATAAACCAGATCTGTGTTAGAAAATATCTGGAGACTTTGGGGGTCTGGGAGAGTGTGGAGTTTGGGGAGGGGAGGGGCTTCAGTGTGTACAATGCCACAGAGTCCACCCTTCAAAGCTGCCATTTTCTCCAGGGAAGCTGATCTCTGCCAGCTGGAGATCAGTTGTAAAAGCAAGATATCTCCAGGCCCCATCTGGAGGCTGACATAAATATGATTAGAAAATACCTTCAAATTGTCAGTTAGAAACGTATCTGTATAATCATAAGCTCTACCTATTAACCAGTTCTGTATAGGACAAAATAATATTGTGGACTTAGAACTGGTTCTGTAATAATTTCCTCTCCCCAGGGAGTTGTAGTTCTTTGATGAGGAGGACACAATCTTTAACAGAATTCTCAGCTTGCTTACCAAGCTTCAATTCCCAGAACTCTTAGGATGAAGCCATGGCAAATGGATATGAAACTAATACATGTCATACTATGTATAACAGTAATCATTCTTTATTTACACTTCACTGCAGAGGAAAGGATGTAGGTCATAGAGATTTTTTTAAAAAGTTATTCCATGATGGCAGTCTCACAATCAAAAAGAGAAGCACATTAGGGAAAGGGAAAATGATAAAAAATATTAACTACAAAAATGCTAGGGTTGCCAAGTGCAATTCAAGAAATATCTGGGGACTTTGGGGGTGGAGCCAGGAGACTTTGAGGGTGGGGCCAGGAGACATTGGGGGTGGAGTCATGAGCAAGGTTGGAACAAGTACAATTGAACTCCAAAGGAAGTTCTGGCCATCACATGGAAAGGGACTGCACACCTTTCCAATGCCTTCCCTCCATTAGAAATAATGAAGGATAAGAGCACCTTCTTTGGGGGCTCATAGAACTGCCCCCCTTGGTCCAATCCTTTTGAAACTTGGAGGGTGTTTTGAGAAAAGGCATTAGATGCTATGCTCCAAATATGGTGCCTCTACCTCAAAGAGCATCCCTCCCAGAACCCCAGATACCCACGGATCAATTCCTCATTATTCCCTATGGGAATCGTTCTCCATAAGGAATAATAGAGTGCCCAGTAGACATTTCCCTCCCCCCCCCCACTTTCTAAAGCTTTCTAAAATGTGGGGGAGGGCCTCCAAACCAGGGAACCACCTGCCCCCTCCCACTCTCACACACACACACTTAATGGGTCTAGTTCCTCCACAACTTTACTTGCTCTGAAAACGAAAGCAAAACAAACGAAGAGTCTGTGCTCTGATGAAACTGCTGGTATCCCTTCCCCATGAAGCACTTCCTGTTTCCTGCTTCCTGCTCAACTTTAAAGGCACACATTTTAAAAATGGACCTGTTTGCAGGTTTCTAAAACTGCCAGAGCTCTAGAGGTACATGGTGACTGTGTGGGCGGGGCTTCTCCCACCGGCCAGCTGGCTGGGGGCGGGGGGGGAGAAGCCTGTAAAATCGGGGGATCCCCCGCTGTGACCTGGGGATTGGGAAGCCTAAAGGGTGCCTTGTTTTTCCTGTGGTGGTCTCCCCCCTGTTTTTTCTTCCAGGTGGTTCCCCCTACCCTTTTAAGAACAAAAAGTAAGGATAATTTTTCAACAACTGATTTTGCAGTGCAGTCCTAATGAGAGTTACACCTTTCTAAGACCCAGGTCTTCAGTGGAGTCATGAGTATAACTCTGTTTAGGATTGCACTGTTAAATATCCTTACAGCAGAGCCTTTTTCATGGAAAAAGAGATGCTGGAACTCTGAAGTGTGAAATTAAGGAGAAACACATTGGTGCCTCTAATGAATTTTTAAATATTTTTTGAGAATTTTGTTTTCACAGAGAGGTTCTGGAACACCATTCCATCCTGTTCTCCCAGGAAAAAAGCCTTACCTTACAGGATTGCTAAAAGAAAATCACATCAGAGCTTGAGTTTGGTAGTACAAATTAAATAAGAAAAGTCTTGTAGAGTCATTACAACACTGTATTAGGAGAAAGCATGTGCTTACAGTTAATTTTTTGCATGCATTCAATTCAATCTGCATGTCATATTTAAAAACATGGCAGGATTCCAAAATACAGCAAACAGGAATGTTGTATTGGAATGTTATTATTCTGGAGTTGTTATCAAATTGGGGGAAAATGAATCATTCTTTGAAAAACCTTTTATATTATCACATTCATTCATACTAATTTACTATTAATCCACAGTGTTGAAGTTGTTAAATGTTGGTAAATTTTGGAAAAGCACAGTGGAGTCTGACTCAGGAAGTGCAGTGCAATCTGACTGAGGATAAAGCAGCTTCATGTGTTCATATCTTCAAATATACTTCAAAAGTGAATGAATCCAGATAAATCTTGCTTATAGATTGCAGTCTTTATCATATTTATCACAGCAACATTGGTCCACTTCCTGCAGTGGTTGGTATGGTAGTGGTTATTTGTCAAGACTCATTTGTACAGCATCCTTGCTTTTTGAATTTTTGTAGGTTGGTAGTCTTAGGTGAGGATGACTGTTTGTGGTGGGTTGGAATTTGTAAGATGATGAGCTCATAATTTTCAAGGGTGCTGTGCGTGAATCCAAGAAGGTCACTGAGAAAGAGTGAAAAATTCTGTGGTTGACACATCACTTTATGAGAAGTAAAAACAAAAATAGGGCAAACAGTGCTTATGTCATATTCTGTGATACAGTGCACCGTGATTCTGTTGTTGCATCTCTTAGGTGCAGAATTAAACATCTTGAAAATTCACTATTTTATTGTAAAAAAAGAAAGTTAAGGGGCCTTATGCAATGCGGATAAACCCAAGTTCCTTTCCCTAAATAGACTTGACAGTCCTATATAGAATAATAGCCTTAGTCCATTGGTTTGATTGGAGTGACACTGCATAGGATTGCACTGTACACTTTGAGAACTCAGGAAATATTTATAAATATTTCTAATTTGCTTAAGTGTATTCAGAATACAGCATTAAGCATTCCTTGGAATAGAATATGGATTTTTTTTAGCTGGAGCATTGTCATGTAAAGGCGAGATCATCTATCAAATCAAAGTGAGACATGATTTTATGGCGAGCTTGGGCTTTGTGTGTGTCAGGGCTAGTATAAGTGCTGGCTAGTACAAGTGCTTTTGTATTCTACTTCTTATCAGGATTTGTTTTATTGATCAGGGTTCATTGAAACCAATGAAACTTGAGTTAGTGGTGACTGGAGATAGGAGAGGATATCATACCCACAAGGATCCAGTTTTTTTTTTAAATTCAGAAACTACTGTATTTTACAATCTGAGATTGTAAAATGCACAGGTGAATCTAATGCAACCAGACCCTTCCACTGCATTTTAAAATTTGAGACTGAGGTTGGGGATATTTAAAATTTAAATTTTACTCGTCAAAGCAACAACTTTGATTGTGTTAGTTATAACAGTTTCAAATTCAGAAGGTAGTGAGTGGACGGGCTGTAGAGAGAATTTTGGAACATAATCCAGAATCCATTCTCCAGTTTTGGTAGAGTAGAATGTACTCTCATTAGAACACAACTGATGTTGCATATATTGCCAGGGCCCCTTGCCATTGTGGCAGGAGGATTTGGGGGGCATTCTGGGGGGGGGGGGGAACGGGACATCACATGCAATGTCCCTTTTTGGGTGTTGGATCCCCCAGCCAGCCAGCCAGTGGCATACCAAAGTCCCCAAAAGCAAAGGAACTCCCACTGGGACCTGGGGCTCGCAACCATAGCTGGAAATTCAAATTACTTTTTCTTTTGACTTTTATGAGGCTTTTACATTGCAGCCCGAAGCAGAGTTACACCCTTTTAAGTTCATTAAAGTCAATGGGCTTGGAATGGTGCATGTCTGCTTATGATGGAACAGTTAGTGTAGGACCAGAATATATAACAATTTATTTTATATGATGTACACAGTATAATTTATTTCTTGGACACTTGGTTTAAAAATACTTACAAGCAAGGTTTTTTTTTCTGGAGGAACATGGCAGAACAGAGTTCAGGAACCTCTTTGTGGAAACAAAAATGCTTAAAAATTCATAAGGGGCACCTGTGTTTTTCTTTCATTTCCTTCTTGAGAGTTCTGCTACCTATTTTTTCTGAAAAAGATCCCTGCATAGAAGTACTGTATTTGCTATGCTAAAACTTACTACATAGAAAAGTCCAGCACAACTAAAAGTTTCAAATGAGAATGCTGATATGCCCTTATCACACTTTACAAGAAACTGAAAGAGCATTTGAAGAACAAACGGAGAAGATGCTTTGTTTTCCTGTCTTATTTTGGGGCTATTAAGGCTTGATTGAGGAGGTAAACTGCCTCTAACTGTGGAATAATCTTAGACCAGGGGTCCCCAACCCCCGGGCCGTGGACCATAAGAACATAAGAGAAGCCATGTTGTATCAGGCCAACGGCCCATCCAGTCCAACACTCTGTATCACACAATGGCCAATAATTTTATATATATATATATATATATATATATATATATATATATATATATATATATATATATATATATATATATATATATATATATATATATATATATATATATATATATATATATATATATATATAACCCCCTCTTGAAGCTGGCTATGCTTGTAGCCGCCGCCACCTCCTGTGGCAGTGAATTCCACAGGTTAATCACCCTTTGGGTGAAGAAGTACCTCCTTTTATCCGTTCTAACTCGACTGCTCAGCAATTTCATTGAATGCCCACGATTTCTTGTATTGTGAGAAAGAGAGAAAAGGACTTCTTTCTCTACCTTCTCCATCCCATGCATAATCTTGTAAACCTCTATCATGTCACCCCGCAGTTGACGTTTCTCCAAGCTAAAGAGCCCCAAGCGTTTTAACCTTTCTTCATAGGGAAAGTGTTCCAAGCCTGTAATCATTCTAGTTGCCCTTTTCTGGACTTTTTCCAATGCTATAATATCCTTTTTGAGGTGCGGTGACCAGAATTGCACACAGTATTCCAAATGAGACCGCACCATCGATTAATACAGGGGCATTATGATACTGGCTGATTTGTTTTCAATTCCCTTCCTAATAATACCCAGCATGGCGTTGGCCTTTTTTATTGCAATCGCACACTGTCTTGACATTTTCAGTGAGTTATCTACCACGACCCCAAGATCTCTGTCTTGGTCAGTCTCTGCCAGTTCACACCCCTCCCTGGCTGTTTTCCGGCTTCTAATATATTTGAAGAAATTTTTATTTTTGGTCTTTATGTTTTTTGCAATATGCTCCTCATAGTCCCTTTTTGCCTGCCTGATCAGAGTCTTACATTTGATTTGCCATTGCCTGTCTTTTATTAATCTCACATGGACTAGCTTTCCACCGCTTAAAGGAGTCCTTCTTACCTTTTACAGCTTCCATTACTTTGTTTGTTAACCATGCAGGCCTTCTCTTATAACTGTTTGTACCTTTCCTAACTTTTGGTATATATTTTATCTGTGCTTCTAGGATTGTAGTTTTAAATAGCCTCCAAGCTTCCCCAAGGGTTTTGACTGTATATACCTTTCCTTTCAGTTTCCTCTTCACATGCCTCCACATCTCAGAGAATGTATCCCTTTTAAAGTTAAACGTGGTCATGCCGGTCTTTTGGGGCAACTCCCTATTTATACAAATAGTGAAATCAATAACGTTATGGTCACTGCTCCCAAGCGGTGAGATCACTTTTACTCTCTCACCAGGTCTTGGGCATTACTTAGGACCAAATCCAGGATCGCCCCACCCCTGGTAGGTTCTGTGACCATCTGCTCCATAGCACAGTCATTGAGAGCATCTAGAAACTCAGTCTCTTTCTCTCAACCAGAACACATATTGACTCAGTCAATCTGCGGGTAGTTAAAATCACCTATGACGACACAGTTTTTTCGTCTAGCCACCATCTTTAAGCCTTCCATCATATTATAGTCGTCCTCTGTCTTTTGATTTGGTGGGCGATAACAAACTCCCACAGTTAAATTGCCTTTTGGGCCCTCTATTTCAACCCAAAGCATTTCTATAAGAGAGTCCAATTCTCTGACCTCAGTCTTACTGGACCGTATGCCCTCTCTGACATACAGAGCCATCCCACCTCCAACCCTTCCCTCCCTATCCTTCTGGTATAACTTATATCCAGGAATCACCGTGTCCCACTGATTCTCCTCATTCCACCAAGTTTCTGAAATTCCCACAATGTCTTATGTTTCCCCCCAACACTGAACATTCCAACTCGCCAATTTTACTTCGAAGACTTCTAGTATTTGCGTACAAACATCTATAATTTCCCAGGCAAGCTAGGTCTGTGACCTGTTAGCAAATGGGCCACGGAGCAAGGCAGGGGAGGCAGCCTCAGAGTGAGGCAGAGCAGCCCTGCTGCCCCTTCCACCTGCCTGGGATCCAGGCAGACGAAAGTGGCATGGCCTCGCTCTGAAGCACTACCGCTTTAACATAAGAACATAAGAGAAGCCATGTTGGATCAGGCCAATGGCCCATCCAGTCCAACACTCTGTGTCACACAGTGGCCCAAAAAATTATATATATATATATATATATACACACACACACACACACACACACACACACACACACTGTGGCTAATAGCCACTGATGGACCTCTGCTCCATATTTTTATCTAACCCCCTCTTGAAGCTGTAGCCGCCACCACCTACTGTGGCAGTGAATTCCACATGTTAATCACCCTTTAGGTGAAGAAGTACCTCCTTTTATCCGTTCTAACCTGACTGCTCAGCAATTTCATTGAATGCACACGAGTTCTTGTGTTGTGTGAGAAAGGGAGAAAAGTACTTCTTTCTCTACTTTCTCCATCCCATGCTTTCATCTGCCTGGGTCATGGGCAGGTGGAAGGGGCAGCGCAGCAGCGACCTTCGCCTACCCATCATTTAAAGACTCCAATGGTGAGCCAGGGATGGGGCATAGTGGGGGCAGCCGGTACATGGAAAAATTGTCTTCCACAAAACTGGTCCCTGGTGCCAAAAAGGTTGTGAGCCACTGTCTTAGACAATGTTTCTCTGATCTTTAGAATATGGGTCTCTTTCTAAATATATTCCATTTCCTGGGTGCCTCCATGCATGCACCAACCATCTGTTTCACAGCAGAGGGTCCAGAGAGTCTTGCAAGCAGTCTGATGCTTTGTGCAAAGACTCAGGCACTAATCGAATTGATTCATTTTGAAAGCTATGGACTCCGTGTCTGTGTCTAAAGAAACTGAAGTTGAGTTCCATTTAACAGCCTGAAAACCAAAGAAGATATAATTGAAACATCTTGGAATATCTGGAATGGGCATCTGTTGAAGGCTGAATGAACTTTTTGTCTTCTACCCCTTCATTGGAAATTTGTGGACTTAATAACAATTTTGTATTATGAATTAAAGTTATTGGCAAGGGGGCAATGGAGATTTGATACATAGAAGTATTTCTGCAACTGGTATTTTGATGTGTATTGTGTGTATTGAAGCGAGGGATTGACCTCTCTACTCACGAGTTGCTGCTTTTTCAAAGTAACACAGACACACCATCCCAAGAGGAAGCCTTTCAATCGGAGACTGAAGCCTCCGGAGGTACAAAGGTACATGGTCCTCTGGAGGTGGAGCGGGGCTTTCCCCCCCCCCCCCCGCCAGCCAGCTGACTGGGGGTGGGAAGTAGCCTGGGAAAGTGGAAGAACCCCCACTGGGACCTGGGGATTGGCAAGCCTGTCATGAGCATTGGTGTTAAAGGCTTTTGGTCTCTAAAAATTTACACATAGCTGTGTTTCAAAATTGCTAGCCTTCTAGTTTCCATATGCTGTTTTCCATCTGTAGTCTGAATTGCTGCTATTTCTGTGTGATTTAATCTTTGTGAGATTTAGCTTGAGTAAATTGGAAAAAATTAAAAGAAAGAAAACTGGTGTTGAAAACTGGGGCCCACTTCTGCCATTAAATTTACTGCTTGCATTTTGAAAAAGGTTTGGGTGGTAGAAAGATGTATGTCTTTGTAATGTCTCCTGTGAGTATAAGACTGGCACCCAGCAAAGCTCCTGAGATCTTCTCAGCCATCTTGTATCAGAATATTGATTATAAAGAAGCCCACCCTAAGCCATATTTATAAAATCAGTTCATATTGTTCCAACATAGTAGATGTTCCAAGATTGTGGCAGGTAAAGAAAACATGGGTAAAAACTCTGAGTACGAGTAAATGATGCACAAACTGGATCCTCAGTCAGCAAGTATATTGATATGCCACAATAAATTTCCACAATAAGCAAGTCAAATAAAATAGCATAAGGTTCCTTTTTGTTTTTGGTGCAACCGACTCATCCAAAGACCCCATTATTTTACCAGCACTTCTGTATTCTCCAGGGAGCCTGAGAAATTCTGTTGGGTATATGAACAACCCTCATAGCCTTCTGGAATTACCCTGTGCTTCACAGTCTGCACTGGCAATTTTCTGCATTCTCAGGGCCCACTTAGTGACTTACCGTACTAGAAGTGTATATTTCTACACAAATGACTCCTTAGTCCATAACAGTCAACAGCCTCTAGCAGTAGGGAATGGTGCAGCTGTGGATCATACTCACAGAAGCAGAGTGTTACATGCAAGTATTTTAATTTACATATTACATACCATCTTATTAGGCTTCCCAACCCTCCCGCCCTGCCGGGGGACCCCTGAATTAGCAGCCTCCTTCCCCGCTCTCCAAAAATCCAGAAGCGGCGGGGGGGGGGGAACTGTGCTGTGTCTCCTTCCCTGCCTGCCTCCCTCGCAGGCTTCAGGCTTCTCCCTTCCTCTGGGTCACAAAGACCCGCCCACTGCCGGCCTGCTATTCGCTCCAGTCCGGCCTCCCTTCGCGAGGTGCATGCTGGGACTTGTAGTCCTTGCGTCCTCTCTGGCTGCCGGGTGGCGTCTCCTCGGGGAGTCTGGCCGGCAGGGGGGGGGGGTGGAGCTCAGAGGACCATGTGCATTTCTACCTCCGGAGGCTTCAGTCGCTGATTGAAAGGCTTCCTCTTGGGATGGTGTGTCTGTGTTACTTTGAAGAAGTTGGCAGCAACTCGTGAGTAGAGAGGCCAATCCCCCTGAAGAGTCACCAGAAATGGGGGGGGGGGGGGAGTCTGCTGAGCACTTAATTATTTTCTATGTGGAGATCGATTCTCATAGGGTATAATGGGGAATTGATCTGGAGGTTTCAGGGGCTCTGGGGGAGCTGTTTTTTGAGGTAGAGGCACCAAATTTTCAGTATAGTATCTAGTGACTCTCCCCAAAGTATCCCCCAAGTTTCAAAATGATTGGACCATGGGGTCCAATTCTATGAGCCCCCAAAGAAGGTGCCCCTATCCTTCATTATTTCCTATGGAAGGAAGACATTTAAAAAAGTGTGCGGTCCCTTTAAATGTGATGGCCAGAACTCCCTTGGAGTTCAATTATGCTTGTCACACCCTTGTTCCTGGCTCCGCCCCGATGTCTCCTGGCTCCACCCAAAGTCTCCTGGCTCCACCCCCAAAGTCCCCAGATATTTCTTGAATTGGACTTGGCAACCCTATATCTTATATAGAAAATACAAAAAAGAGATTAATAAACTGTAGAACATCACTGTTTCTTGAACATTGAAAATGTTTCTTTCTAAACAAAACTTGATTGAAATTGGATTGGGTTGCCAGATAGGGTGAATTTACCTTGTTGATGCACCAGTTGGCCATCCCTGTTCCTACACAAAATGGCACCTAGTGAGAGCTTTTAGGCAATTCGGTCTTCTGCGGTTATAAACTGTGTAACCCTTGTATTAGAGAGATTGTGGGGATTTAGTGAAGAATTCTTTCTTAATTGCTGTCTGTAGCTGGGGAAATGAAATAACTGGAAAAGGAGTCTGGTTTTTGCATATACACTGAATGATGACACAAAAGTCTTAGTGGAAAATTTCTTTTTTGTCTTTCCTTTGGAAACAATCAATCATGATTTTGGAAATACGAGTCTTCATTCTGAGCAGTTAATGTTCATTTTTTCCTCCAAGCTGGAAATTAGAGATGGAAACTGTATGAGGTGACAAATTTTACCATATTCAAAACAACAAAACATACTAATGCTTTCCTCATGAGCCCTTGAAAAATAACCCATAAATCTGCCATCTCCTGTATATTTTATAGATTGGAACAGATTATTTATTACATAAAATTCCATAGAGTCTGACAGATGGATTTTTTTTCATTAAATCTTTTTAAAATATTGAATTAAATTATCTAATTCAATATCATCTCCTTTAGTTTTATGCCAGGATGGACTGAAAGTAATTTACTTTCCTTAAAAATAAGTTTCACTTAAATGAAAATATTAAAATATACTTAAGGCCAAACTAGAGGAGACCTGAGAAAGGATCTTCTTAGCATTTTTTACTGATAATTAGTGGAGAAGGGTCCTCTCTCCCTATTTGTATTTGGACTATAGTAAAGCAGGTAGTCCATGTTTTCTCCGGACATCAAACATCCTTTTGGGGTAGTTATTTGCCATGCACGAGGAAAAGTTGAGGTTGCTGTATGCCTCTCAAAGTGGGTCAAAAAGGCGCTCCAGCCAGCCATCTGAGGCTGGAAAAATGGTGCAGGGAAAGGGTTAAATCTTCCTTCTTGTATATCAGAATCCCAATGGAAAATTGCTCAATTCATTCACAATCAATTCATGGTTCTTCTGGCTCTTAATTTTATAACATAGGCATTGATGAAAACATGTCAGAACATGAAAGAGGCCACACCTTGGACTTAATTGTTGGGCCTGACCCGCCCTGAGCTTGTTTTGGTGGGAAGGGCAGGATATAAATCTAATAAATGAATAAATAAATCTTTTGCACTGAGTCATTGAGGGAAGGTCTTGTTTCAGGTTAGAGATTTGGCCCAAATAGTCCAAACATTGCCTATTGAAGGCCATGATGAATATGAAGCTGAACCCAGAAAAGATGGAAATGATGGGAAGGCCTAGGGGTTATACTGTATCCAGTATTTTGCTGGAGAAGCAAGTCAATACAGCTGCAAAACCCCCCCACTTTGCTCCAGGTCTGTCTAGCCTGCAAGATGTCCCCCTGTCCTGATACTGCCAATCTGACAACATTAATCCACACCATGGAAACATCAAGACTAGACTACTGTAGTGCACTCTACATAGAGAGCCAGTTTGGTGTAGTGGCTAAGTGTGCGGACTGGGTTTGATTCCCCACTCCTCCACTTACAACTGCTGGAATGACCTTGGGTTAGCCATAGCTATCACAGGAGTTGCCCTTGAAAGGGCAGCTGCTGTGAGAGCCCTCTCAGCTCCACCCACCTCACAGGGTGTCTGTTGTGGGGGGAGAAGATATAGGAGAGTGTAAGCTGCTCTGAGTCTCTGATTCAAAGAGAAGGGTGGGGTATAAATCTTCAGTCTTCTTCTTCTTCTTCTTCATAGCTCTCCCTTTAAATCAGCTTGGAGACTCCAGTTAGTGCATAATGCTGTTTCTTACTTATTATCTGGTGCTAGGCAGCGCATGCATAGTTTCTCCACTGGCTGCCCATTAGTTATTTCAATTTAAGGTACTAATTATAATTTACAAAGCCCTTCATGGCCTTGGCCCATCATATCTTTAGGGCCACCTTTCTCCTTGTGTGCTGCCACAACAACTTTACTCATCTGAGCAGGGCTTCCTGTGGTACCATTCTGCAAATGGGCAAAAGCAACAACTGCCTGTACACATTCCTCCTCCATTGTGCCTGCTCCACCTTATGGAATGGCCTGCATAATGAGGTTAGGAAGGCTTCCACTCTCCCGGTTTTTCACAAACTGTAGAGAACTGAATTATTCAAGCCTTTTTTACACAGGTAATAGGGCTGTTATTTAGCGCAGTAATTGAAAAAGATGCTTTGGTAGAGGGATAGGGACTTTGGACTATACTACTACAATCTTCCCCTCCAGAGCTTAGCAATAAAATCAACAGAACATGGTTAATTCCCTGTCCTCTCAACAAACTGTCTTTTTCATTTCTTGCAATGCTAGCAATGAGGGGGGATAACTGGGCCTCTTGGGACAGTGAGTTCCAGAGTCTTGGGACCATGACTGAAAAGCACATCTCCTGAGTGTGGACAAATCTCAACTCAAAATCAAGACAGGTATGTGGAGAAAGGCAGCATTAGATGATATTAGGAGATAGGCAGGTTCATAAGGGCAAATGAGTTCTCTTCTATAACCTGGTTCAGGGCCATTGCTGCTTCTCATGATGCAGACCAGCACATTGAATCATGCCCAGAGATTAAGTGGAAGCCAGAATCTTGGATTCTGATTGGATTATTTATTTAACAGTAAAGTATCATTTACATGTCTGCATATTTCTGATAGGAAAATGATTAACATGTCATCCTGAGTGTAGAATAACCAAAGAGGAAATTTAAAAATAATATACCAGTACAGAAAAAGTATCAAACCCCTTATCCTTCCTTCTAAAGATGCTCCTGGACCTATGCGTGAGAATCACTGAAAGGAAATGGGAATCTCTTTCTCTGGTGGCCTGTGGTTCACAAATCACACTTAAGAAGGGTAATTAACCTGTGAAGATCTCAGACTGCTGATGTGTACACTAAAAGGGTAGGAGCTGCAGTATCACTTTCCAAGCTCTGCAAGAATCTTGTGCAGGTGACTAATCTTGCTCTCTTAATAATTACTTTATGATTATTTATAATTGAGCTCTTGGCCCTGATACGCAGCATTCTGAGGGAAAAATGAAATAAATGCCAGAATTGGGATTTGTCAGCAAAAACAAAGTGGCTGTTTTGAAGCCTGTAATAGATTGCATGGTAAGCACTGTCGTATTTAGCTGCCTTTAATATTTTGTTGCATGCAGTTGTAGTAGGGTTGCCAATCCCCAGGGGCAGGGAATCCCCTGATTTGGAGACCCTCCCCCCGCTTCAGGGTTGTCAGAAAGCAGGGTGAGGGGAGGGAAATGTCTGCTGGGAACTCTATTATTCCCTATGGAGATTTATTCCCATAGAAAATAATGGAGAATTGATCCGTGGGTATCTGGGGCTCTGGGGGGGGCTGTTTTTTGGGTAGAGGCACCAAATTTTCAGTATAGCATCTAGTGCCTCTCCCCAAAATAACCCCCAAGTTTCAAAAAGATTGGACAAGGGGGTCCAATTCTATGAGTCCCAAAAGTAGGTGCCCCTATCCTTCATTATTTCCTATGGAAGGAAGGAATTGAAAAGGTGTGCCATCCCTTTAAATGTGATGGCCAAAACTCCCTTGGAGTTCATTTATGCTTGTCACACCCTTGCTCCTGGCTCCACCCCCAAAGTCTCCTGGCTCCACCCCCAAAGTCCCCAGATATTTCTTGAATTGGACTTGGCAACCTTAAGTTGTAGTTCCCTGTGTGAGAGTGATAATGGCAGTATTTCTATCTTTTTTGGCATAAGTAACACCTAATGGCTCCAGGGTACAGCTGGAAAGCTTGTGATACATCAGCCTTATGTACTGAAGCAAAGGTCTGGGTCTAGTCAGTGCATGGATAGGAGATCTTCTAAGAACCATGTATACACTGTCTGGAGTTCCATAACAGAAGATTCCCCTCCTCCCCAAGAAATAGGTATTGTGCCATTCCATAAGTTCAAGATCTCTTGGAACACTATAAATTGCAACTGATTCATCATAAAATATCACAGCCTAGTAGGCAAAGCAATAATATGATCAGCTTTGGATAGGCTTCCCAACCCTCCCGCCCTGGCGGGGGACCCCAGGATTTCCACCCTCTTCCCCCGCTCCTCCAAAAAACGGAAGCGGGGGGGAGGGGAGGAAACGGTGCCAGGGAGCATGGCGAGCCGCCCCATCCCAGAGCGGGTGAGGCTGCCGCGCTGCGCCGCCGCCCCCTCCCTGCCCACCGCAGCTGCTCCTCCCCGTCCAGGCTGAGCCCATTCAAACGAATACGGCTACCCATCCATCCTTGGAGACCGATATTTTACAGGACCCGAACTAAAATCCAGGCAAGAGTTTATGACTGATATGTGCAGAAAGCAAAACAACAATAGCCGCCAAGCGCTCATTCCCCACTTCCAGTCACGCTCCTTTCCCCTTAGATTTGACAGAAAATGATCTCCCGCCAGTTGGATGAGACCTCAGTCTTTTTTTGTAAAGAAAAAAAACCCGGAACCATGGTTATCGGCGCGGGTTCTTCGGGGACAGAAAACGCAAAGGCACTGCACAGCGCTGGCTGAAAGCGAGCGCGTTTCTATGGTGACCAGCCGAGCGTCTTCTCCAGTTGCGATGATGTCTGCTTGTGGAGACGACGAATTTCGGCCCGATACACTTTCCACCACCTCCCTCAAAAAAGCTTTCCCTCCTTGGAAAGCCAGGAGACCTGGAACCGCCTGGTCAAATGGTGAGGAGGAGAGCCGGCTAGAGTAGCTTCCTCTGGGGTTGGGGGGAGACGAAACCGTGGTCTGAAATGGAGGATCCTTTTTGAGGGCTGTGAGACTGGGGTGGGAAGAGGTCCCTGCTTCAGTCGGAGGTCTCTGAAATGCAGGGGGACGCTGAGTGGATGGGTTGCGTTTCTTGAAGTAGTGAGATTTTAGGTCAGAAACGCGCCCGTAATGATTCAGCAGGTAATTCCTAATGTTAAAAAAGCACTTTTGTAAACATTTAAAAAAAATTTCTTTGACCATCTTTGCTGCATATTTGTTGTGATATGAAATGGTTGCCTCTTCTGTGTGTCTGTCCTCTTTTGGGGCTCTTTAAAAAAAACCTTTTTAGGTTGGAAGGTTATGGATATTCCTAGCTAGTAACAATTATTGCAAGTTATATGTTGTCGAAGGCAGGTTAAGTAGTATAGTATTGCAGGTTAAATAGCAGCTAGTGCCTCTCCCCAAAATACCCCCCAAGTTTAAAAAATATTGGACCAGAGGGTCCAATTCTATGAGCCCCAAAAGATGGTGCCCCTATCCTTAATTATTTCCTATGGAAGAAAGGCATTTAAAAAGGCATGCTGTCCCTTTAAATGTGATGGCCAGAACTCCCTTGGAGTTCAATTATGCTTGTCACATCCTTGTTCCTGGCTCCGCCCCCAATGTCTCCTGGCTCCACCCCCAAAGTCTCCTGGCTCCGCCCCCAAAGTCCCCAGATTTTTCTTTAATTGGACTTGGCAACCCTAGCTTTGGAAGATAAAAATAAAGAATAAAATAAAAAGGGTTTAAAAGCCCTATATGGCCGAGGACCTGCCTACCTTAGGGACCGCCTCTCTCCATATGTTCCCCAGAGAGCACTGCGTTCCAGCTCACAAAATCTTTTGGAAATCCCTGGGCCTAAGGAGGCCAAACTAAAAACAACCAGGGAGCAGGCCTTCTCTATAAAAGCGCCCCAATGGTGGAATCAGCTGCCGGAAGAGGTGCGGGCCCTACGGGATCTTAATCAGTTCCGTAGGGCTTGCAAAACCGCCCTCTTCCAACTAGCCTTTTAAGATGGAACCAGAACTAATATTAAGCTATCTTGGACAAACAGAGATTGTAGCACCATTGTATTGTTTTTAGATTAATTTTAATATTAATTTATATATTGTATTTATGCCATTGTTTACTGATTTTATTATCTGTTTATTGTTATATCATGCTTTGTAAGCTGCCCTGAGCCTGCCTCGGCGGGGAGGGCGGGGTATAAATAAAAATATTATTATTATTAAAAGCCTTCTTGAAGGCAGCTAAAATGTGAGCCTGTGCACCTCTTCTGAAAGACTACTTCAAAAGTGAGGAGTAGTCATTGAACAAGCACACAATCTGAATATGATGTCTGTCCTTGACTGGGTTCGAATACCACTAGCAGTCCACTGGGCTGATCTGTGATGGTGCAAAAGTTCATACCTGGAGAGCAGGTCTTTTTAGCAAGTGAAGAAGGGTAAGAACCAGCACCTTGAATTAAGTCTGGAAGCAAGTAGGCAGCCAATGAAGTTTTCAGAAGGAGCATTACATGTGCATGACAGTTCATATCAACTAGATTGTGGGCCATTGCATTCACCACTAATTGTGTCTTAGGGTTCCCAATCCCCCCACTTTAGCGGGAGACTTCTGGGTTCCCAGCTTAATCTCCCGGTCTTCAAAAATTGAGAAGCGGGGGGGGGGGGGGAGAACATACCTATAGAGCTCCTGTTGTAGAGCTCCTGAGCAGTTTGTAAAATCCCTGTCCCTTTAAGGCTGGGCAGGAAGGAGGAAACAGGAAGGGCTTCGGAGAACGGCCCCTCCCTTCTTTGCTTTCGTTTTCTCAGCAGGCACAGTTCTCCGGAAGAAGACCAAGTAAGTATTTGTGTGTGTGTGAGAGAGGGAGGGGGATTCCCTGGTATGGAGGCCCTCCCTCCCTTTAGAAAGTGTGTGTGTGTGGGGGGGAGGGAAATGTCTACTGGGCACTCTATTATTCCCTATGGAGAATGATTCCCATAGGGAATAATAGGGAATTGATCCGTGGGTATTGGGGGCCCTGGGGGGGGCTATTTTTTGAGGTAGAGGCACCAGATTTTTAGTATAGCATCTAGTGCCTCTCCCCAAAATACCCCCCAAGTTTCAAAACAATTGGACCAGAGGGTCCAATTTTATGAGCCCCAAAAGATGGTGCCCCTATCCTTAATTATTTCCTATGGAAGAAAGGCATTTGAAAAGGTGTGCTGCCCCTTTAAATGTGATGGCCAGAACTCCCTTGGAGTTCAATTATGCTTGTCACACCCTTGTTCCTGGCTCCACCCCAGTGTCTCCTGGCTCCGCCCCCAAAGTCCCCAGATTTTTCTTTAATTGGACTTGGCAACCCTATTGTGTCTTCTGAACTTCTGTAAGGGAAGCTTTACATCTAGATCTGCATCCCCAAGGAGGGAGGGAGAAAGAGCCAGCTGCCCAGCGAGCCCCACTTCACCGTAACTCAGGAATGCTGGGCACATGACTCAGTTAACTCTTGTTGCTACTAGGCTGGCAAACCATTAGCCCACTGAGAAAACTTCCAGGGGTCGTAATGGCAAATCTGCCCCTGCTGCACATTGCAGACCTTACAGAAATTTGGATCAGCATGCTCAGATCACCTGAATCAAAAATAGAGGATAACTCACAAACTAGATGGATAATATAAGACCCTTGTCATGACAACTCCTACATGTTTTCTTTTTACAAGGTTGGTAGTGGCTTTAAACTCTTTACTTAATCAGATAGTTACAATTTAACTCCAACCAAAATGAGCAACTTAATCCATTCAAGAATATCTGCTTTCTCAGTAAGTTATCACCTCCATTTTTTTCTGGATTAAATTTCACTTTGTTCTTCCCCATTTCTTTCACTGCAGCATCCAGGCAGTGATAGAGAACCTAGATGGCTGCAGCTGGAACCTTATTTATGACACTTGCCCCCACACTTTGGATAATCTGGGCTGACACAGATATTATAAAGCATGAAGTAAAGAACTGAAATTTTTGGGTCCCTTCACATTTTCAGAATGATATAGTATTGTCAATAATAACTTTCTGAGTGCTGCTAGACAAAAAGGTCTGAAAATATTGGAGAGTTATTCCAGAGATCCCAAATACACACTTTTGTTGGACAAATAAGATAGCATGATGAAGGCTTTTAACAAATCCAGAACAATCAATAGGGAAGAATGATCTGTATCCCCCTGTCAACATAGATAATCCACCACTTCTGCTAAAACAATTGAAAAAAGATGGGATACAAATGTTATCAGTAACTATAAACAATACCATTAATGAATGTGAGCCTCCATCCTAGGGCTGCCAGGTCAGTTGGATCAAGGGGGGTGGGATGTGGCTTACCTTTCTGAGAGCAAGGAGGGAGAAGCAGGAAATAAATACAACTTGCTTATGTCACCAGGAAGTGATGTAGGCACATTGCTGATGTGGGAGGGGGAGATACTCTGATTTTGGTTTGAATCTAATTTTACCATGGAGTTTTGCCTCCAAACCAGAGCATCACCCCTGATGTCACAACGTGCTACATCACTTCCTGGTTATGTAGGTGCTTCACATTTATTTCCTGGTTCTTGCCTTTGGGTGGGGAGGTAATTCCCATTGTGGAGAGGAGCACCCCACAGCCATTTCCTTCCACTTTCTGTTAGCTCTGATGTGGGGGGTGGAAGGGACTCAAAACTGGGGGATTGTCTGCCTCTAACTGCGGATTGGCAACCCTACTACATCAAGTTATTCTGTACTGCATCAATATGTCTTAATATCTTTTGTTACACTCAAACATGTATGTTGGAATCCGTCTTTAACTTTTGAAGCAAACTGAAGGATCATCTCTTTCTACACAAATAAAGATCTACTCAAAAGACGCTTCTGACAGTGTGTTTTGTTTGCCACAATCACATGGCAATGTCTTGGGCACATAATTTCTCAGCCCTTTTCAATGGAAGGTCTGAGGATTTATGTAAAGCCCATCATCATTATTGTCCTTTTGTGGGGTCTAGAAGATCTTTTCTTTTGTCTTGTAGGACTTTTGACATCTGGTCTCAGTTTGAACATTCCTCATTACTTTTGTATTTGGTTCAGTTTTTGCTTAGTTTTATGTTGACTGATAATTTTTTATATTTTGTCATTTTAATTGATTGTGTATCTGCGGCTGATGAAGTGAGCTCTGACTCACAGAAGCTTCTGGAATACATTTGATTAGTCTTTAATGTGTCACTGAAATCCCTGTTTTATGTTGCTGCTACAGGTTAACTTAGCAATTTTTAGATACAGAACCCAATAATTATTTATTAAGAAACAGAACAATGACCTTTATAGCTTATTGATTATCATCTCATCCAAACCTGGCTTAATCCAAGAAATTAGCCAGTGCGAGTCTGTCTGTTGCCTTTTTAAAACCATTGGGGCCAACTAAAGCAATTCCAGCAATTAACACGAGTAAAAGATTTTCAAGAAATGTTGTCCAAAGCTCATAGGGTGTGTTCTCTTTTCCTCAATCTAGCAACAAAGTTTCCACATACCAACATCCACGTTACTTATCAATATTAAGTACTCCAAAATATCGCTATGCATTTACATTGGCAAGGTTTAACACATAGCATTGCTGTTTGGAAGATATCAAAATAGTCCCTTCAATTATAGCTTTAGCCCCTGTTCTGATAACCTGGTTGAATTATTGGGGCATGTATTATTATACTGTAGATTTTACATCCAAGCACATATATCATCACCATCATCATCAACAACAATTTGATTTATACCTTGCTCGCCCTTATACAACAGGGCTCAAGATAGGGGATTTCTAATACACACATTTAATATCAGATCAAATTTAAAACAATTAAAATGCCTAACATTTCAGCAAAAACTTACAGATTACACATAAATATAGAGATCAGTGTCCTTTCGTGGTGAGGAGAGGAGGAAGGAGGAGCCAGGCTTGATGTTCCTGTTGTTGTCCTCACGCATATGCTTGGCAAAACATCTCTGTCTTGCAGGCTATGTGGAATTGCATAAAGTCCCACAGGGCCCAGATGTAATTTGGCAGGGAGTTCCACCAACTAGGTGCCAGGGCCAAAAAGGACCTGGCTCTGATTGAGGACAGCTGGATAGTTTTCAGGCCAGGGATCACCATGAAGTTTTTCTCTCCTGAGCAATGCACTTTTGGGGGGATATACCAGGAGAGGCAGTCTTATAGACATGCTGGTCCCAGAATGTGTAGGTCTTTGAAGGTCAATGCCAACACTTTGAATCTGATCTGGTATTCAGCCTGGAGCCAGTGCAGCTGGCAGAGCACTGGTTGAATGTAGACTGTCAATGGAGTTCTTATTAGATTTTCTGGAACTGGTCTGGTATTGGGTGATAAAAAGTGGACCTCAGATCAGAGGAAACTTAAAATGTTGCTGGTGGGAGTCAACAATAGAATTATGCTCTCTGTTGCCAAGTTTTTGTTTTCTGCAATGAAAATATGAGCTGAATTAACGTCCCATGTGTAAATGTTAAGGTTTTTAAACATTAATTTGTTACTATGAATATTGTAACTGTGGTGTGATTTTTGTGGGTTATTAATCATTGATTGATTTGTGTTTGTATGACTTGTAGGTGGCAATAAAGATTACTACTACTACAGGCTAACATGGCGATCCAACTGGAATCATGTATCCCCTTGAATTCTGGTACACTGAAATATTTAATCTGTAGACAAATTAAATGAGAAAATAGAGCTCATCGTGGCTGCAATATCAAGTGATGGATGTTATTGGAATTAGTTCAGACATTTGTTAAATGGACAGTAGTCAAGCGCCTCTGTGAAGTCCGCTCTCTCTGTCCATTCATTCTTACATTACACAACAGAAATTCCAGGATTGTCATATACTGGAAAGAGAGTTACAGTCAGTCTAATACTCTGATTGGTTATTATAGGTGTTTGCACATAATGTTTTTGCAATATTAGTTTGTTGATTTGCACGTCACATTTTAGAAGCAGACTTAAAAAGCATAATGTGTGAACCAGTTCACAGTTTTAGATGTGATCCTGCTATTTTAAATGTGTGATATAAATCTGTTATGTTACAGGGCAAATATGTATTCCTGCCCTAGTTAACTTAGGGCATGGCAAGAAGTGGTAACATTTGGGGGTTTTGCTGGCATGTACATGAATAGTCTCAGTTGAATATGATCAAAGGAACACTGTAGTGATACAGAGAGTAGCTGTATTAGGCTGCATTAGAAGAGCTAGATTGTACTCAAATCTAGCTCTGCATCGCAACAGGTTCTTATAATAATTCTGGCACATTGACAAAAGCAAGGCTTGATTGTGGCTTGATTCTTCCTGAGGCAACATCACTTTGGCATGCAGTCAGTGGAATATATTCAAAATGCCCCTCCCCCTTACTCCATCTCAGAGAATCCTTGCATCTGGAAAATTGGAATATAAAAGAGAAGGCTAGATTAGAAGCCTTCTCCCTGACATAAGTGAACATAAAAACATAAGAGAAGCCATGTTGGATCAAGCCAATGGCCCATCCAGTCCAACACTCTGTGTCACACAGTGGCCAATATATATGTGTGTGTGTGTGTGTATACACACACACACATATATATATACTGTGGCTAATAGCCACTGATGGAACTCTGCTCCATATTTTTATCCAATCCCCTCTTAAAACTGGCTATGCTGCTAGCCACCGCCACCTCCTGTGGCAGTGAATTCCACATGTTAATCACCCTTTGGGTGAAGAAGTACTTCCTTTTATCCATTTTAACCTGACTGCTCAGCAATTTCATTGAATGCCCACGAGTTCTTGTATTGTGAGAGAGAAAAGTACTTCTTTCTCTACCTTCTCCATCCCATGCATAATCTTGTAAACCTCTATCATGTCACCCCGCAGTTGACGTTTCTCCAAGCTAAAGAGCCCCAAGTGTTTTAATCTTTCTTCATAGGGAAAGTGTTCCAACCCTTTAATCATTCTAGTTGCCCTTTCCTGCACTTTTTCCAATGCGATAATATCCTTTTCGAGGTGCGGTGATCAGAATTGCACACAGTATTCCAAATGAGACTGCACCATCGATTTATACAGGGGCATTATGATACTGGCTGATTTGTTTTCAGTTCCCTTCCTAATAATTCCCAGCATGGCGTTGGCCTTTTTTTATTGCAATCGCAAACTGTCTTGACATTTTCAGTGAGTTATCTACCACGACCCCAAGATCTCTCTCTTGGTCAGTTCACAACCCATCAACTTGTATTTGTAGCTGGGATTCTTGGCCCCAGTGTGCATTACTTTGCACAAGTGGTGACATGAGTGTATTCAAACGTGTCATCTTCCAACTGCGTTTGGAAACAGAGTGGTCCCAAATCATGAACATATAAATAAATTCTGATCTAGTTGCATGTGTTCCCTTTATAGTGGAGTCAAAGATGTTGAGGCATACCACTCATAGGTTGCAACTTTATTGTACGCTCATTACTTATGTTTCTGAACCATCTGCAGTAAATAGGTACTGTACATAAAAATAAAAGTTACAGACCCTACACTACAGTTTACAATTTGTGATTGCTACACACTACAGGGGAAAGAAAAGATACAGAGAGATCAGTTCAAGAATACCAGACAGAAGAGCTTTCTCTTTCACAGGGACCCACCTAATTTATAAGAACAACTTGGTGAAAATAGGCAAGGACCTAGTTCTGTCTGATTAGTCTGTCAGGTTACACAGCTAGGAAGAAGTGCTGCAAGACCATGCTGGCAAAGGATCAATGACTGTGACTTTCAGGAGCTGTCCCAGACTTGTAAATTGCAAAATCATAGGGTGTTCTTCAAGAGAAAATACTGTTCATGTAGAGCTTTCTCAGTCAGAGGTTTGTCCAGATCTCAAGTAGCACACAAGTTTCCTCAGTTATCAGTTTTTGCTAAACCTATTGCTGCCATGTCTTTTTATTCCACATAATTTGCTACAGAATAACCAGCACTCCCTGCTTCCATATTAAAAAAAAAGAAAAGGATCCAGTCTTATCCATAAAGAGGAGGGAAAAATTAGGTTTATGTATTTATTTTACTTGTATTCTGCTCATCAACCAAAGGCCTCTAAATGGCTCCTCTGGTTCGCAGGCAGTTTCCTGTCCATGCAGTTTACAAAGCCAAATCTTTTAAGATCCAGTATATAGTAGGGTAAGAGCCCCTTGGCGCAGAGTGGAAAAACTGCAGTACTGCAGTTGGAGCCCTATTCTAACGACCTGAGTTCGATCCCAGTCAAAGCTGGTTCAGGTAGCCGGCTCCAGGTTGCCTCAGCCTTCCATCCTTCCGAGGTTGGTAACATGAGTACCCAGCTTGCTGGGGAGAAAGTGTAGATGACTGGGGAAGGCAATGGCAAATCACCCCATAAAAAGTCTGCTGTGAAAACGTTATGAAAGCAATGTCACCCCAGAGTTGAAAATGACTGGTGCTTGCACAGCAGACTACCTTTACCTTTTATATAGCAGGGTAGTTAAGTATGTAAAAGGGAATATGTGATCTTGATCTACTAAAATTAAGTGCTCTAGGAGCCGTTAAAATGATGACCTAATGGTCCTTGACGTGCTGCTGAGCTGTTTTTCAAGCAGTGCAATCACTTGTGCATGCCCCCAGGCCAGCCTTCTTACAAGGAGAGTAGTCCTTGGAAGAGGCAGGGAACTACTTTGCTGGTTCATTGGGGATCCACCCTGAACCCCCCCCCCCCAGCTGATGTTGAGCAGCTGTAGCATGCTTGGCAGCTTCTTAAAAGGACAGTTCCTTATGGTGACCTTTCTTTCACCCTACAGTGAATCTCAGTTGGTGATCTTCTTGCTCCTGACATCTAGATGTATGGATGGAGATGGGAAAACTTTTCCAAGTGTTGGGAGTAACGTGTAATATAATACAGAGTTAGGAGTGGAATATTAAATGAAGGAGGGCTGAGACCAAGGATGAACAAATATTTCCTGTTCTGTTTCTTTTTATATTCACTCATATTTTGGTCAACATTCTCAGTTCTTCACTTTTTGTAGTTGATTTTGTAGGTTCATTTGTACTGTGAATGCCTTTTGAAGTGGTTTTGCATGCGATTTATATACTATTTATATATACAGTGCATATTAGAAGATACATAAAGCATATGTCTGGTTTATTAAAATATGTACATTTTATGTGAAGGATATCATGTGAGAAGTGTTCTGAAAATAATAGGTTTGATGTGCACAAAGAAGAATCAGAACCAAAATGGAAAGTTTCAGGTCAGAATAGCAGGGATGAAGTCTTGGACACCACTCCTGCTGAAATCAGAGAGAAGAGAAATAAGAAGAAATGAGAAAAAAAGCATGGAGTAAATTAACTGTGACAGTTCAGGTAGTCTTTAAGGTAATGGTACTTGTTTTAAACTTTCTTGGACAAAGTTAATATATTCATTAATGTCAATCCATTAACGGTGTGCGTAGAAGTGACGTCCTTGGTGGCTTAGCCCAGAGGTATGCAGAGGAGAAGCACAGATAACTAGTTGCAAAAATCCCTCTGTAAGCAATAACTATAAGCCCATGTAAACAAGAGAGTTATAATTTTTTGTAGCTCCCAAGGGAATGAAGTGACCTAAGAAGGGGGATGGGGGTGGGTTTGCCATTACTTCTCCCAGGTCTGAAGAGTTTGCTTCTGTTGTTAATATTGTTGTCTGTTGTCACTTGTCTTCGGTGGTTGGGGGGGGGGTGCATGGCAGGTGTACTCGTTTATGCTGAGTAGAAAGTGTTTATAATAATAATAATAATAGATTTTATTTATATCCCGCCCTCCCCGCCTAGGCGGCTCAGGGCGGCTAACAACATTTCACAGTTAACATAAATAGATAAACTTTAAATTTAACAGTTAAAAATTGAACATAAAAACCAGTTAATTAGTTAAAATACATAATTCAAATTACATTAAATATATTAAATATATCTGGCAGCAATAAAATTGTTTGGCGCTGGTTCTGCCAGTTTAAATAGTTCCAAGGTTGTATTATGGATGGCGGTTCTTTATTCTTAGCAGTTCAGCAATCAATATCAGCATAGGCTTGTCTAAAAAGGGTGGTCTTGCAGGCCCTGCGGAACTGGTCAAGGTTCCGCAGGGCCCGCACTTCCTCCGGAAGCTGGTTCCACAGTGCAGGAGCCGCGGCTGAAAAGGCCCGTGTTCTGGTGTTTTGAAGTTTGACCTCTCTCGGCCCAGGGATAGTCATCTTATTTTTACCCGTTGATCTCAGTGCCCTCTGGGGTTCATATGGGGAGAGACGGTCCCTTAGGTAGGCTGGTCCTCGGCCATATAGGGCTTTAAAGGTGATAACCAACACTTTGTACTGGACTCGGTAGATAATTGGCAGCCAGTGCAGTTCGCGCAGCCCCGGCCGTATGTGCTCCCGTTTCGGGAGCCCCAATAGTAGCCTGGCCGACGCGTTCTGCACCAGCTGCAGCTTCCGGGTCCGGCACAGAGGTAGCCCCAAGTAGAGGGCATTACAGTAGTCCAATCTTGAGGTGACCGTTGCATGGATCACTGTTGTGAGGTCACGACGCTCTAGAAAGGGGGCCAACTGCCTCGCCCGCTTCAGGTGGAAGAATGCTGACTTGGCAGTGGCTGCTATCTGGGCCTCCATTGATAATGAAGGCTCCAGTAAAACACCCAAACTCTTTACCTGGCGCACTGGTTTCAATGGTGCGCCGTCGAAGGTTGGGAGAGCTATTTCCTCTCCCAGAGCGCCGCGACCCACACAAAGTACCTCTGTCTTCGCTGGGTTCAATTTCAGCCCACTCAATCTGAGCCACGTTGCTACAGCCTGCAAAGCCCGATCTAGGTTCCCTGGGGCGGAGCCGAGCCGGCCGTCCATTAGCAGATAGAGCTGGGTGTCATCTGCATATTGATGGCAACCCAGCCCAAACCTCCGGACAATCTGGGCAAGGGGGCGCATATAAATGTTAAATAACATTGGGGAGAGAACTGCCCCCTGAGGCACCCCACAATCAAGTGTGTGCCTCTGGGATCGCTCACCCCCAATAGCCACCCTTTGTCCCCGACCAGAGAGGAAGGAGGAAAGCCATTGCAAGGCCAGTCCCCCAACCCCTATGTCGGCGAGGCGGCACTTTTGCAACTGATGGTCGACTGTGTCAAATGCCGCTGACAGGTCTAATAGCATCAGTACTGCAGTGCCGCCCCGATCCAGTTGTCGCTGAAGGTCATCTACCAAGGCGACCAGCACCGTCTCCGTCCCATGGCCCGGTCGGAACCCAGACTGGCACGGGTCAAGAACGGAAGCGTCATCTAGGAACCTCTGTAGCTGCAACGCCACTGCCCTCTCAATGATTTTACCTAAAAATGGTAAATTAGACACCGGACGGTAATTCGCCAATTCGGCCGGGTCTGCTGTACATTTTTTTTAAGAGAGGGCGGACCAACGCCTCTTTCAAGGGCGTTGGAAAATGCCCCTCAGTGAGGGAAAGTGCCCCTCAGTTTGTCCCAAGATCCTCATGTGCTTTATTAAGCTTGTTGGAGAGGTCCAGATTGTGTGTTTGTCTGATTATATATGCACCAAACATGAACCATTTACTTCTAAGAGTGCCCAATTAGTTGAAAACTTAACTCCTTGGTTACTGTTTCCTTTAATTCCTCATTAAGGAAGCATAAAATAAGTGTCAAACATGAACAATTAATGAAGAAAATATTTTAAAATATGTATGGTTTTAGGGTTGCCAATCCCCAGTTGGGTAAGGTATATAGGAGAACACACCAGTTTGGGAACTACAATCACACCTGCATTGGTGAATTGGACTTCAGGAAGTCCTACAAACGAAGAAAAACATTGTATATTGTAAAATGGACTGTGAAATAATTTCAAATTAATGTGGAAATATTGTGATTTAAAATATTGTTTAAAATATTGTTTTCAATATATATTAGTTAAAGCTCTCATGGAGTGTTCTCCTATATACCTTATTCATACCCATAAGCTCTCTGGTTTCACAATCCCCAGTTGAGGGCATTGAATCCCATGGTTTGGAAGCCCTCCCCCCCCTTCAGGGTTATCAAAATCTGCGGGTGGAGAGGAAATGTCCGCTGGGCACTCCATTATACCCTATGGAGACCAGTTCCTGTAGGGTATAATGGAGAATCACTCCAGATATTGGGGGGGCTGGAGGGCTGTTTTTTGAGGTAGAGGCACCAAATATTCAGCATAGTACCTGCTGCCTCTCCTCAAACCCCACCCCCCAGTATCAAAAAGATTGGACCAGGGGTCCAATTCTATGAGCCCCAAAAGAAGGTGCCCCCATCCTCCATTATTTCCAATGAAGGGAAGACATTTAAAAGGAGCATAGTCTCTTCAAATGTGATGACCAGAACTCCCTTTGGAGTTCAATCATGCTTGTCACAACCTTTCTCCTGGCTCCATCCCCAAAGTCTCCGGGCTTCACCCCAAAGTCTCCAGATATTTCCTGAGTAGGACCTGGCAACCCTAGTTTATTACCTCTGATATTAATACTTATGGGGTATTGAGACCATAGTTGAATGCAGGGATTTTTTTGTGCATAAAGCTCAGCAGGAACTCATTTGTATATTAGGCCACACCCCCTGACATCACCATTGTTTTCTCTCTCTCTCGGCTTGGCTTCGCGAACGAAGATTTAAGAAGGGTGCAATAGTCCACGTTTGCTGCAGGCTCGCTGGTGGCTGACAAGACCAATGCGGGACAGGCAGATCCGGCCACAGTGGCTGCAGGGAAAAGTCTGATTTAGGGTTGGTCCTGTAGCAGTGCGATTCTTCCTCAATATCCTTTTGTCCTCAAGACCAGCTATGCGTGCATTCTCAAAGGAAGAGACAGCCTGGTGGATGGTGTGCCTCCATGCTTTGCGATCTGAGGCTAGGTCAGACCACTGGTGATGGTTGATGTGACAGGTGCTAAGGGATTTCTTCAAGGAGTCCTTGTACCTCTTCTTTGGTGCCCCTCTATTTCGATGGCCGGTGGAGAGTTCGCCATACAGGGCAATCTTGGGAAGGCGGTGGTTTTCCATCCTAGAAATATGCCCTGCCCAGCGCAGCTGCGTCTTCAACAGCAGTGCCTCGATGCTGGTAACCTCTGCCCGCTTGAGGACTTCAGTGTTGGTCACAAAGTCACTCCAGTGGATGTTGAGGATGTTGAGGGAGGGACGGTGGCTCAGTGGTAGAGCATCTGCTTGGGAAGCAGAAGGCCCCAGGTTCAATCCCTGGCATCTCCAAAAAAGGGTCCAGGAAAATAGGTGTGGAAAACCTCAGCTTGAGACCCTGGAGAGCCGCTGCCAATCTACCATTGTTTTACACATATTAGGTCACACCCCGATGCCAAGCCAGCCAGAACTGCGTTCCTGTGCGTTCCTGCTAAAAATAATAAATAATAAATAAATAAATAAACCCCCTGGTTGAATGGAAAATCAGTACTTAGAATCTGGTGCACTGGAGACAGAAACACTGTTCTAGTGTTAAATATGACAAAGATTAGTTTAGAAGTCAACATAATACTCTATCAGGGATACTGGCAATGATTAACTTTCCATTCACAACTAGGTAGAAAGGACAAAAACATTGACACACTAGAAATGTTACAGAGAAAAACCATCTTTAAGAGTGAGAAAGTGTTCCACTTTTCTGGGTGGATACTGCCCAGACATTATTGGAAGCTTCAGTTGGTGTAAAATTAGAACCAAGATGACTGATTGCTCAAGAGAGTTATGAAAGAACTATGCTGTCTGTCCCTTTGTATCTGGGCCCATTTCAAGGCATTGCTGCTGACCTTTAATGCCCTGAATGGTTCAAGTCAGAGTATTTAAAAGATAATCAAGTGACCCTAACTTGTGTGTCCCTGCTCTCAGAAGTGAGGTGGGTAGTCATTGGGCACAGGGTCTTTCCAGGGCCTACACTCTGGAAATCTGGAACTCCCCTGTACAGGCCACTCATTTTGTCCAGATGTAAGTGGTAGCTAAAAGCTGTATTTTTAAAGGAATGTTAAGCTTTTGTGCTGCTTTTGTAGCTTACTACTGATTTTTATTATTATCTGGTTTAAATGTTTATTATATTGTAAATTCTCAGGGAGTCACGGGCTGAGAGTACAGTCTAGAAATGTATCTAAATGTTTGACTGTTTGTATACTTCTTATAGTGTGCATTGAGAAAGTTTTATGCAAGATAATGAAGAATCAAATCGTAGTTAATGTTATAATTTATTTTAGCTCTTGGCATTGAACTTAACAGTTCTCAGGAAAATCACCATCTGTTTCTTCAGTGCTGATCCTGCATGTAGGACGGTGTAAAACATGACTCCATGTGGGGGTCTTAGGATTTGGCTTAATATAGAAATGACCTGGGATGAACATTTGCCAAGATGTAGTAGAGCAGTGGTTCCCAACTTTTTTGGCCCCAGGGACCGGCCCCAGGGCCAGCCCACTGACCACGGCCCCAGGGCCAGCAGGGTGAGGGCACCCAATTCGGCCTCCCTTCACGGTACCTCCTCCTGCCCCCGTTTTCCTCCCTCGTTTTCTCCTCCCTCCTTTGTCCCCCGTGTAGCCTTGCCACCTCCTTCTCCCCCGTTTCCTCCTCCCTCCTCCCCCCCACACAGCCTTGCTGCCTATTAAAGGTGCAACTTGACTCCTACTTTGTTCTACTGCTTCAGACCAACACGGCTGCCCACTTGGATCTATCCTCCTCCTCCCATTTTCCTCTTCCCTCCTTTCCCCCCCATGTGACCTCACCTCCCCCCCCCTCGTTTTCACCATTTTAAGGTTGGGGAAGGGAGCGCGAAGCTCCTCCCAGGCCGACTCCCCCCTCAGGAAGGAGGCAAGTGCAGCATCTCTCACCGCTGCTGCAGCAGTTTTCCCGACCGATCAGTTGAGGGGGGTCGAGGGGGTGGTCAAGGGGGCAAGGGGGGGGTCAGCCTGGGAGGCACTTCACCACCCCTTCCCTGGCCTTAAAATGGTGAAAACGGCGGGGGGGGAGGTGCCGTGGGGGGGGGCAGCGAGGCTGCATGGCCCACTGCAAACAGGCCGTGGCCCTGTACCAATCCCCAGCCCGGGGGTTGGGGACCCCTGTAGTAGATGATCAATGCATTAGAAATCATGTTGCTACCAAGAATAAGAAATATAGAAAAGCTGAGACAGTGTCTTTATATTGGAAGACTTTAAATTACTCCAAGAACATTGTTGAACTACACCAGCTTTTAATCCTACTGAGGTTCAGTTTTTTCCTGGATTAAAATTGGAAATGTGCTGTGCATGTGTTTGCTTCTATACATACACAGAGGATGGATTGTTCTTTAAACTGAACAGAATCAAGGCATTCTCCTTGAAACTGTGGGATAACTCAGTTAATACTGCCTCCTGGTGTCCTGTCTTTTCCTTTGCCTGTTGAGTCAAAATTCAGGAATGAGCAGTGGGGAAAATTCTGTGAGTCCTCTCAATCTGCCAACTTTATTGTGGGCTGTCTGAAGGAAAGCTAGTGTACTGTGTCTTACAGTATTAGCATGGAATATATCAGTGTAGGGAGTGGGTGGGATGAAAGTCAATGCTGTCTCATAGCTTGCTAGTCTGGCACATTTATTTAAGAACATAAGAGAAGCCATGTTGGATCAGGCCAATGGCCCATCCAGTCCAACACTCTGTGTCACACAGTGGCCAAAAAAATTATATATACACACACAGACACACACACACACACACACACATATATACACACTGTGGCTAATAGCCACTGATAGACCTCTGCTCCGTATTTTTATCTAACCCCCTCTTGAAGCTGGCTATGCTTGTAGACGCCACCACATCCTGTTTATTTATTTAGAGAATTTTAATGCTGTCTCACCAGGAAATCTGCCTGAGGTAAGGATGCTAGCCTCCAGCCGGGACCTGGGGACTACATCTTCAGACTACAGACATGAGTTCCTCTGCAGAAAATGGATACTTTGGAGGGTGGACTCCTTGACATTGATCCCACTGAGGTCCCTGTCCTCCCCAGGCTCCATCCCCATATCTCCTGGAGTTTTCCAACTTGAATCTGGCAACTGTATCTCTTCATCCTCATTCCCTGCCTGTGGCCAGGGAGGGCCTGGCAACCCAGGTGGTTTACAAAATAAAAATAATACTAACATTAAATGATATTAAAGCTCTTCATTATAAAGCTGATCTCATTATTAAAAACATAAATAAAAACCCAGACCACTGACTGCTTTAAATAAGTTTCTAGATTACAATAATGTTAAAAGATCAATCCTATTAATTAAAAGCCTGGGTAAACAGAAACACTTTGGCCTGGTGCCTAAAAGAAAGCAACAAAGGTGCCAGGCAAGCCTCAAGGAGAAGGGCATTCCAGAAGTGAGGTGCCACTACTTAAAATGCCCTTTCTCTGGTTGCTGCCCTTCCTGCCTCTCAAGGAACAGGCAACAGAGAACAAGGCTTATGAGCGAGATCTCAACTGGTGGGCTGGACCGCATAGGAGAAAGCAATCCTTCAAGTACTCTGGCCCTAAGCCATTAAAGGCCTTAAAAGGCAAGACCCTGCACTTTGAATTGTGCTTTGAAAAAATCAGCAGCCAGTGCAGATGTTTCAGTGTTGGGGTATATCCCACCCCTGACAATAGCCCATCTGCTGCATTTTGGATGTGAAGTTTCCAGACTGTTTTCAAAGGCAGACCCTCATAAAGTACACAGCAGTAGTCTAACCTGGATATAACTGGAGTGGTGAATCACCATTGTCAGATCACATGTTTTGAAGAATGGCTACAGCTGTTATGTCAGCTGAAGCTGATAAAAGGCACTATGTGCTTCAAAGGAGATCTGGGTTTCCAGCTGTAGGCAAAGATCCAGCAAGACTAATCAGGGTAAGTGGAACCCTCTGGAGAACAGGCTGACTCCTCTGTCCTTGAATAGTTACATCATTATCCATCATCAGCATCTCAGGCTTGTTGGGACTGTGCTTCAGTTTATTGACCTCCATCCATCCCATTACCATCTGCTGGTACCTGTTTTATTATATGGAAATCACATAACTACATATTCAGAACTGTTGGCAGACATATAGAAATAAAATAAAAATTGCTGACGTGCATATCTGGAAGCTTGTTATTGGTCCCGGGTTCACAAGTTTTATTTGTTTTCCTTCATCAAAGCAGGGCTGGAGATAAGCTGTGCCAACTGATAATGGATCGGTTCACATGAAGCAGAGAAGATGCGGAAAGGGAAGATGAGGGAGGCCAGGAAGTCAAATGTGCAGCATTAAACCTGTGAAAATATATTCTGGTGCTTTCCCAATTGATGCTGACACTTTTTGCTTCTTAATACATTTTGAAATAATATGATACGTAATGTGCCAAGAACCCATTTTTAATTATACTCCCTGTTCAAACTTGCTACTTAACTGAATTATTTCTTTCTCTTGTTCACATGATAACAGTTAAGGACAGGTCCATAGCTACAGTGGGGCCCGGGGAGTCCAGACCCCACCAATCAGACCCCTCTGTAACCTTTCCGGCCTCACCTTCTTTGGCCTTCCCCACAGCAGGCAGGCAGTACTCAAAAAACAGCATCCCAGGCAACCTCCCGGATGAAGGTGAGTCCTCTTGGCCCTCCCAGCCCTTGATTCCCATTGGAGAGGCTGTGCTATCCATTGGACCTCCCTCCATGGTGATCTTTCCCCTCCAGGTCCTGGAGTGTCCTAAGCAGCCGTAGAAAGGCTCCTAGTGCCTTGACAAACACTCTTGGCCACTTTGCCTCACCCAGCCTCACCAAGGGGGCTGTTTAGGAGCCCCTGCCGCCCCCCCCCCTGTCATGCCATCTGCCCCTTTGTTCATTGCATTCTCCTCCTCCTGGGCACAAGCCAGTCTGCTGCTGACCCACCCAGCAGTGGGCTCTGGTGGGCTCCTTACCTTTCAAATCTAGTAATACCATCTCACAGAAGGGCCTTTTCTATGGCCTGATGCAATATTTTTCCATCTGCAGTTGTAGAAGGCCGTTATAGAAAGATGCCAATGACAGAGCAGGTTTGCCCTAGCTGTACAGATAAAGTGGAAACGATTGACCATGTTTTGCTTGAGTGTGGACTATACAAAAGCATATGTATCAAGTATATTCATCCTTTGCTAGAGAGATGCCGGGGCCTTTTGAACTCCAAAACTAGAAATATATTGTTAGCAGACTCTAATCCCCAGTTTACATCTGATTGCACCAGATTTCTGGCAGCTGCCAGGAGAATTCGTGACAATTTTGTAAAGGAGGGACTTTGAAGTTGACTGTTTTTATCCTTTATGTATATTTTAAAATTTTGCTAAGGTCTCTTTTTTCGAATACTTTTATTCTACTGTAACAACCATGCCTAAATGTTTGAGTACTTTGTACATCAGATTTGAATGGATTGACTTCTTAAATTGTTTTTATTGGTTATGTACCATAATAATAAATAATCTGAATCTTAGTGTGATGGGCGGCTGGCATCAGAGGGAGGGAAGGAGGAGGATGTGCCGCCATCTGGCTGGAGTGGCATGAACTGGACGCCTGAAGTAAGATGCCGGCATGCAGGCCTGCAAGTCCCTCAGAGTTTTTTGGCTGGTGCTGGTCTTCTCTGGGTGGGCACCCCAGGGAATTTGCAGAAGGATGGAGAGAGGCATCGAACTGGACTGTTTCCATGCAGACTAGGGAAAGCTCTGATTTGGATTCAAAGGGTTGAGCCCTGGTGCTTCCTCTTCAGTACATGCTCAAAGAGTGTTGCTATCCAGAAAGCTCTGAGCTCTCTAAGTCCATATTGCCAACTAGCTGCACTACCCTCTTTCAGACTTGAGCCCCAGGCATCAAACCAGGCAGCCCCCTGGCTCCTCCAAGCAAAAAACAGCTATATGCCCCACCAAATTTGAAATCCTGGCTATGGCCCTGGTTAAGAATGCATATTACTGTCAGAGGGCTCCAGTGGAATTCTGGTTCAGCCACATCAGAACCTTCTGCTTGTGCAGACCTGGAAGCAAGAAATTGTTATGGAGATCTTAGAATACCACCCAATCCACTCTGCCCTATTGGCAAGAAGAGAATTCTTTGCTCAAGTAGAAGATTTCCTTTCAGTACTCTTCTTTTCTGAGAGTTTCACAAGCTGAATCCAAGCCTGATATGCCACAGGTTGCAGACATGATATAGTCCCAAATCCTGACAATTATTGGTAGCAAAGGCTTCTTTTGGCGTTTACCAAGGAAAAATGTGTCATGTCAGCATTTTCTTCCTTGAAGAAACTAAGCAAGTATGGGTCTGTCCAGTGAGTGGGAAACCTCCTGGGAATCCTCTTTTTAAAAATTCCATGATAGAAGAGAGTGCTTTTCTGTGAGGACAGGAAAAGCTTCCTTTTTGTGACTTGGTTCCAATGATACATTGGAGGATGATTTGCTCAAACAATCTTCCCTTCCCCCACAATGAAATGCTCAAGTAAGTGATGTGCTTGTAGAACCAGTGACCTCCCATGAAATCACTTGCTCCCTTCCTTGAACTGTAAAATAGCAAGTTGTGATTAGTTGTGTTCAGAAAAGGAAGGGCACAAGATTATACATTATACTGCTTATGTGATATAGACCGCATAAGCTATGATGTTCTAAGTAGCACGGAATTGACATTCTGAACATACATTTTTTTTAAAGGATAGTTTGTGGCTTCTAGTATATTGGTTCCTTTGCACATTTGCTTCTGATTGTTTCTATAGAAACATAAGGTGGTACACAGCAATGTTATTTCAGGGGGAGGGGGGCAGGCTTGCTTTCAAAAGGTATGTTCTGTGATTCTTGCTGCTCCCTGAGCCTCAGTTGTTCATGGCATCAAAATAAGTGCACCCCTTCTCCTTTCACTTAGGCAAGTACTTGCCATTTTACAAGTAGTAACATGGAGTGGCATTCTTCTAGACTCCATTTAGCTACTGGAACTGAACCCTCAAATGACCCTGTTAAAAATTTGCATGTATTTCCTTTGGGGTATATTTCTACCCCTAGTCAAATCCCAGTTATTTGGAAAACAAAAACCAAACCAAAGATACTATGAAACTAAGAAACTTTCATGAATTTTAAATGAAAACATAAAAAAACCCATTTTAAATATATAAAATTAATTATTTCTAACTCTTTTGTACTGTGGAGTAAATTTCTGCTGCAAAAATATGTTTCTCTGGGATGAGGTAAATACTTATCAGGAAGAGTCATCAGTTTGTTATGGCAGGCAGTATGTCTTAAGACTACCTTAAAAGACTTTCCTGAAGCAGTTTTTTTTGGGGGGGGGGGGGCGGGGACAAAACCCTTCATGGGTATTTTCCCTACCCCAATACATTACATGCGCTGGGGTTCAAAAAGTATCCCTATGGCAAAATATACAGATTTCTGAGATTGTGTTACTACGCTGGGTTTTTTTTAATTACAGAAATAAAATTGTTAAGTGGTCAGTGGCTGTGCATTGAGAAATACTGTACAGGTATCAATGTCTTAAGAAGAAAAGATTCTAAAGCTGCTTTTCTCTTTATTCTGCCAAAATTTACAACCAGCATACCTAATTCATCCTAGGAGTTCTGTCTATCTAGTACTGCTTATACAGCTATTGCCTTAAGCAGGAGTTAGAATCAAAAATTATTTAAAAAAACCTTAGTATTATTTCTCTTGATTATTGCACCTGTGAATTTTGCTACTGAGAGGGTGACACGATCATTAGTATCTGACAGCAGCCATGACACCTGGGCTTGTACACTCAGCATTTCCTTATCTTTAAGTTGTATGAGGTGGTCACTAGGTATGTGGCTGAGTTAATATACAGTTTTTGGCATGAACTTCTCCAAAAGGAGACCAATTGATGGCCTTTAAAATGGAACCTTTAAGATACCAGACATAAGTCTCGGATAGTAATTTGTAAACTACCGCCCCTTTAGGCAATCCTTTCAAAGTTGATTTATATTGTGAAGAATCTCTATTCACTACTAAGCCACAGTGCCAACAGTATGCCATGTCTGTGTGGGTGAAGCTGGCTTTCAAAAAGCAGGAGTGATTTCATTAAAACGCTTCCTCCATATTGTTATGTGATCTGATGCCACAAGCTAAAAGTTAGGCAGCCTGTATCAGCCTTGCAAATAAGCCAGGAAATTTAATTAGCCCACTTGCCTATTTGTTGTTCAGTTGCACAGTTGAGTCCGACTCTTTGCAACCCCATGGACAAAGTCACGCCAGGCCCTCCTGTCTTCCACCATCCTCCAAAGTCTGCTCAAATTCGTGTTTGTTACATCAGTAACACTGTCTAGCCATCTCATCTTTTGCCATCCCCTTCTTCTCTTGCCTTCTGTCTTTCCCAGCATTGGGATGTTCTCCAGTGAGTGCTCCCTTCTCATTTGGTGGCCAAAGTATTTGAGCTTCAGCTTCAGCATATGACCTTCCAGGGAACAGTCTGGGTTGATTTCCCTTAGGACTGACTGATTTGATTTTCTTGATGTCCAAGGGACTCTCAAGTTTCTTTTCCAGCACCGCATCTCAAAAGCATCTATTCTTCTGCGTTCGGCCTTCCTTATGGTCCAGCTCTCACAGCCATACATTACTACTGGGAATACCATCGCTTTGACTATACAGACTTTTGTTGGCAGGGTGATGTCTCTACTTTTTATTATACTGCCCAGGTTCACCATAGCTGTTCTCCCAAGGAGCAAAGGTCTTTTAATTTCATGGCTACAGTCACCATCTGCAGTGATCTTGGATCCTAGAAATGTGAAGTCTGTCACTACTTCCATGTTTTCCCCTTTTTTTGCCAAGGTGTGATGAGGCCGGATCCCATGATCTTAGTTTTTTTGGATGTTGAGTTTCAAGCACATTGGGACCAAGAATCCCAGCTGCAAATACAAGTTGATGGGGTGTGAACTGGCAGAGACTGACCAAGAGAGAGATCTTGGGGTCATGGTAGATAACTCACTGAAAATGTCAAGACAGTGTGCGATTGCAATAAAAAAAGGCAACACCATGCTGGGAATTATTAGGAAGGGAATTGAAAACAAATCAGCCAGTATCATAATGCCCCTGTATAAATCGATGGTGCGGTCTCATTTGGAATACTGTGTGCAATTCTGGTCACCGCACCTCCAAAAAGATATTATAGCACTGGAAAAAGTGCAGAAAAGGGCAACTAGAATGATTAAAGGGTTGGAACACTTTCCCTATGAAGAAAGGTTAAAACGCTTGGGGCTCTTTAGCTTGGAGAAATGTTGACTGCGGGGTGACATGATAGAGGTTTACAAGATTATGCATGGGATGGAGAAGGTAGAGAAAGAAGTACTTTTCTCCCTTTCTCACAATACAAGAACTCGTGGGCATTCAATGAAATTGCTGAGCAGTCGGGTTAGAACGGATAAAAGGAGGTACTTCTTCACCCAAAGGGTGATTAACATGTGGAATTCACTGCCACAGGAGGTGGTGGCGGCTACAAGCATAGCCAGCTTCAAGAGGGGGTTAGATAAAAATATGGAGTAGAGGTCCATCAGTGGCTATTAGCCACTGTGTGTATATATATATAAATTATTGGCCACTGTGTGATACAGAGTGTTGGACTGGATGGGCCATTGGCCTGATCCAACATGGCTTCTCTTATGTTCTTAAGCCTACTTTTGTGCTCTCCTCTTTCATCCTCAGCAAGAGGTTCTTTAGGTCCTCCTCACTTTATATTCTGATTTATATCTTGTCTATACATACTTGCCTATACATATCAGTAAATTGTGAGTGCAAGAATGGTCACAAGGGGGGGGGGGGAGTCTGCCATCCTCCAAGTAAAAAAGAAGCAGATCTGTTGGGTCATGTAGAAATTTATATTTATAACAGGTAGCCAGAGGAATGATTATTTACCAGCAGTATCTGTGTTCAGATAGGCACACCTATTTTTGCCTACAAACCTCTATGTTTTGCAATGGTGCTACAGAACATTGTAGGTGGATCTATATCGCTAGATCTCCTTGCTGCAGCCTTGGCTAAAGAACTCTTCACTGTGGTTTAGTAGGGTTGCTATCCCCCCCCCCCCCCGCAGTGGGAGTGGGGGAACCCCTGCTTTTGCAAGCTCTTGCCTGCTGCCAGCCAGGTGACTGGCAGGGGGTAGGAATTCTGCCCCCAACTGACCTTTTTGAGACTACTTCCAGTTTCATGCCTACTTCCAGTTAGGGATGACGCTCTGGTTTTCGGGCAAAACCCTATGGTTTGAAGCAGAATTTACCATAGAGTTTTGTCCAAAACACAGAGTGTCACCCCTGGCAGGAAGTAGGCCTAAAACCAGAAGTCCCAAAAATGCCCCAAATCACTTCCAATTTCCTGGAAGGACGTCAGGAGGCCCCCTTTGGCCAGCTAAATTGACCTGGCAACTCTACGGTTTAGTGGTATACTATTTCCAAAGAGGGAAGGAAATTGATAGTGGATACCCAGCTAATTCATGTTTCAAATGTTGTGGAAGCACCTGAAAACATAGCATTGTAAAGTTAAGCTATTCTGGATGACTTGATTATTATATGTGAAGCTGCTTTATTCTGAGTCAGAATATTGATTTGTCAAGGTCAGTATTGAATACTTTGGTAGAAACTCTCCAGGGTCTCACACAAGGTATTTCATGATACATACCTGATCCTTTTAGTTGAGATGCTGGGGGCTCATGCAGTGCAGGTGCTTTACCACTGAACCACAGATCCATCCTTGGATTGGAGTTCGTTAGCAGCCTTGGAAAAGCCATCTTGGGCTTTTGAAAGAACAAAATACAAACATAGGAAATTAAAAAACACACACACACAGACACTGGATCTCTAGTTGAGATAGACTGCTTTCTCAGTGTGGTGGATCATTCAACATTGCTGTGACTTTTTCCAATTGGAAGTGCCACAGCCCTGCCAATGATGAATTTCATGAGACTGCTGCTAACATCCCCAAAGTCTTGAGATGCTTAGCATAACTCTGGAATGCATCTACTAGAGAAGAGCAATAGTTTTAAAATTGGTTTTCAGCACCATGGTGCTGCACATGATTTGGTTTATTCTGATCATTTAGGAAATAGCACTCCAATTTATTTGCAGTTTGAATGGTAATGTCCACCTGCCTGGAGACTGTATGCACACCTCCTAGTCTATAGTGTAACCTTCAAATATGCCTTTCTCTTCCCACCTGTATTTTATTGTGATTAAGCACATGGCACCCAATAATTATTCTTTCAGGAGACAGTACCCTTGTGTCTAATCTGTGAGATTATGAAACAGTCATGAATCACAAGTTATTGCTCCTTGCCTTGAGGTAGCCTCTGTTGTGCATCTGTATGAGAAAAGCTTAAGATAAACTTCCAGCATCCTTTTTTTTTTTTTTTGCAAGTTCAGTATTGACTTGTAGAAAGCCTAGTATTTTCATAAGAGTTTGGTTTCAGTTTCTTTCTTGGCTCAGCTGCTCCTTGCCTCTGTAACACAGAGAGTTGACAGCTGCAGAAACCTTTTCCAGGACATGAAAACATAATCACATAATTTTGAATGCACCACACTCTGAGCTATGGTTTCTTTTCTGTAGCTGCTACCCATAATTGAGCAAAGATTCCTGGAACATAACTGAGGTTTTGTTCATATCATTATGTGATGAGGGCCAGCTCTCCCATTGGGCAAAGACTCGATTGCCCTGGAATCCAGGAATGAGCCATTTCCCCCTTTTTTTGCAGTAGCCATATTTAGACCCCTCCCTGTAGCACTGTAACACAGATTTCCCTTTATTCATCATTCATTCATCATTTTATTTATATCCCGCCCTCTCCGCTGAAGCAGGCTCAGGGCGGCTAACAACATGGATCAATACATTAAGTTATACAGTAATATTTAAAACAAAAGTATTTAACAATTGATTAAAATTCTAAAATTTAAACATTAATAAATTAATAAAATTAGTATGCTGGTGCTATCACAATGGATGGTAAATTTATTTAGCAGTTCTCTGTTTAGTTGGTGAAGGCCATCCGAAAGAGGGTGGTCTTGCAGGCCCTGCGGAACTGTTCAAAATCCCGCAGGGCCCGCATATCTTCTGGAAGCTGGTTCCATAGCTGTGGAGCCTCAACAGAGAAGGCCCGAGTACGGGTACTCTGTAGTTTTACCTCTTTCGGCCTGGGGATAGTCAGTAGGTTCTTCCTTGCTGACCTCAGTGCTCTCTGGGGTTCATATGGGGAGAGACGGTCCCTATGGTAGGCAGGTCCTCGGGCATATAGGGCTTTAAAGGTAATAACCAGCACTTTGTAACGAATCCGGTATATAACTGGCAGCCAGTGCAGTTCATGCAGCCCCGGCTGTATGTGCTCGCCCTTTGGGAGCCCCAGCAACAGTCTAGCAGCCGCGTTCTGCACCAGCTGCAGCCTCCGGGTTTCTGCACAAAGACAGCCCCATGTAGAGGGCATTACAGTAATCTAGTCTCGAGGTGACCGTTGCATGAATCACTGTTGCCAGATCCTGATGCTCTAGGAAGGGAGCCAGCTGCCTTGCCCGCCTCAGATGAAAAAAGGCTGACTTGGCAGTGGCTGCTATCTGAGCCTCCGTTGATAATGAAGGCTCCAGTAGAACTCCCAGGCTCTTATTTTGCTAAAAAAAAAACCCAAACCCCACAAACAGGGCTTTTTTAAAAATCAGGAATGCACAGGAATGCAGTTCTGGCTGGCTTGGCATCGGGGTGTGTGGCCTAACATGCAAATGAGTTCTTGCTGAGCTTTTTCTACAGAAAAGCCCTGTGTGAAACAATGGTGACAGCAGGGGGTGTCGCCCAATATGCAAATGAGTTCTTGCTGGGCTTTTTCTACAAAAAAAGAGACCTGCTCACAAATATTATGAGACATAGAGTTACCAACCTCCAGGTGGAGTTGGAACTCGCCTGAGATGGCTGATCCTCAGACTGAAGAAGGAAAACTGAAGAAGGAAAGGTGAGGGTTTCCATTTGCAGCTTGTATAGGTAGGGTGCTCTTAGGTTCACATAATTATAATAGAAATGTATTGCCTGATACTATAGGTACATACATATATAGGGAATGTGATACTGGAGTGCTAACAAAAAAGCCCTGGGCTGTTGCAAACACTAATTACTAATACCTAATTGTATAATCACAGTAATATGAACAATATGAACTATTACAAACAGTTGAAAACAATTGCCTCAGTCATCATAAATTCATATAGTCATAACAACACACAGTTCAACATTGCAAAATCACTTCAAAATTTCTATCAAAAATTCATATCAAATGTATATTAACAAACATAATTGGAAAAAGCCGATGTGACAATAAAAACACATGAAACAGTTTCTTTTATAGCACTCACTCCTACCACCACACCTTGTAACAATATAGGAAAGTCTTTCAAAGAGACATGAATATGTCCAAATATCTGTGGAAATGTTGAGGAAGTCACCTCATCTCCACACCATTGAGTGAATATATGAAATTATGATGACTGAGGCAATTGTTTCCAAGTCTTTGTAATTGTTCATATTATTGTGAGTATATGATTAGGTATTACTAATCAGTGTTTGATACTGTTGGTAAGCAGCTGTCAATTCAACAAGCAGCGTTTATATCTAGCCATTGGCATTGTGCTGGGTGAACCTTGTGGTTGAGGGCCCAGTCACTTTTTCCATTATAAACTCCTGCAATACAGATTGAGAGAGCTTGGCATCGAGGTTTCCTCTTTCAGAATGCCAACTATTTTTTTTTAAACCACATATTATAATGATCTCCAGATGTTTTTGGGTTTTAGGGATTAAAAATGTAATTTTAACATTTTCCTATCTGGGTTCCTTAAGCACATACGTGGATGAATGTGCTTGCAGAAAGTTACACTGCTGATAGCTTAATATGTCTCTTTATTTGATTCCATTGACATGTTGAGTATGATGCAGTTTCTGATGAAAAATCTTGAAGCATGCTAACTATTGTTCCCCTGTTCCATAGATGGAGAACTGAGGCTGACATAGGAGTCAGTTGGCCTCTAGTCACCCACTGAGACCCTCATGCCTCACATATGTACTGCAGTGACTGTGAACTGATACTATGCTGTACTTTACCACACATTGGCTGAAGGTGGTGGGGGTGTAGAAGAGGAGGAATTTTAGCATAATGGTACAGTCATGAGGCTGCTGACATATGGGGAGCTCATTACTCATCAAGTCCTGACAAAATTCAGTTTTTGAAAGTGTTCTTGCTATTGGAGCATTCAGAGATCAGAACTTTGATGCACATTGCCAGAATCTCTCCAGAAAATCAAGTCATGAGTTGGGGGCAAGGAACTTGCCTTCTTCATAGCAGAGTATGTATATGTGCATGAGTGGACTGGATTGGATAAATAGCAGAGAGTACTAAATTCTTCTCCTTTGTATCTCTTTGTTGCTTAAAACTGTCTCTAAGCTGTGAGCTAATTATCTGGAAACCTTTAAATAAGAAGACTTGGAGGGATGAACTTTAGTGGAAAACTGGTGTTGTAGACTAATATTTCAGTAGACCTGTAGTGACTTCAGCATGCATACTCACAACCAGGGCCTTTTTTTGAGCAGGTATATACAGGAACACAGTTCCAGATGGCTTGGTGTCAGGGGTGTGGCCTAATGTGCAAATGAGTTCCTGCTGGGTTTTTTCTGCAAAAAACCCTGTGAGAAACAATGGTGATGCCAGGGGTGTGGCCTAATAGGGAAATTAATTCCTTGTGGGCTTTTTTCTACCAAAAAAGTCCTGCTCACAACAGTTGCATAAATCAACATATACTTTTAAAAATTTAGGTAGGTGGCTGTGTTGGTCTGATGCAGTGGAATACATGCTCCATCCATCTCCTCTCAGGCAGGGAGGTGTACTTGCAGCATCTTCTTCTTCGAAGTGGGATGATTGGCTGTGTAGAGTTATCTCCTTTGTCCCCAGACCAGAGAAATACATTCTGATAACATATTATGGATGGAGACCATGCAGACCAAATGCTGGGTGCAACCCCCTCCCCCCACTTATGGTTTATTTATAATTGTCTATCCCCTGAAAACACTTTTCCTCAGTCAGGCTAATTTCTGCTTGAGGGAAAAGCGCATGAGGGAGAAGCTATGGGCAGCTGAGCCATGAGAGACAGAGTTTAGCATCCTTCCTATGTGTATGCAGTTTGCTCATAAAATTAATCCCTCCAACCAGGGATCATTTTGTAGAAAAATAGGTGGCAGAGCTCACTAGCATAACTCATTAGCAAATGCTGTCCCCGCAGTCAAAAGCAACCTGACACAAGAAAGGAGAGCCCCAGGTAAGTTGGATATTGCAACTACATGCAGGAGGATCTGGGAGGGAAAGGGTTAAGAGACTTCTCACAGCGTGCCTTCACAGTACACTAAATAATGTGCTTTGCAACTGGATTTTTGCTATTCTTACCCTTTAGTGTATTCTTATTCTTTTGTGTAGTGTGAACACATCCTCACTCTGGTATACTTGGCAGTTGGCCTCACTTTCTCATCAGTTAGATGTTGAGCTTTTTTGGCCATTTCTTGCCTTCTGTTTTCGTATAGGACCTGTCTTCTTCTGTCACTTACCTGGGCTTGAAGCTGTAACAAGTTAACCTTTTTGAATTTAATCTGTTCACAATAAGTTAAATATGTCATGTAAGTTGTGCTTATATTTTTGTAATGAAAAGTTCTTTCTCTTGTTACCAATTTGTTTGTAATTTGTTTGAACACCCCGCCCCCCAACCGTTAACCAGGAAATGTGGAGAATCAAGGATAATATGTAAAGCTTCTATGCTTCCCCCCACACATTTACCTCATAGGCTCTTGTGCTAGGGTTGCCAAGTCCTCTTCATCCCCGAGTGGGGGACATTCATGTGCGCAATGTGCACGCTTGACCAAATGATATCACCTGGAAGTGACGTCATCAAAATGGCGACACCCACGTGGGGCCGCTCTAGGCGTTTCTGGGAAAACTCTATGGTTTTCCTGGACACTTTGGTCATTTGGGAGGTTAAAACTCTATGGTACCCATTGTACCATAGAGTTCAACCTCCCAAATGCCTAGAGCGTCCAGAAAAACCATAGAGTTTTCCCGGAAACGCCCCGCACAGGGAACACCATTTTGATGATGTCACTTCTGGGTGATGTCATCATGCCAGTGATGCGGGGGGAGGTTCTCCCCGCCAGCGCAATGTGGGCTGGTGGGTTTAGAACCTCCCAGGTGGGAGATTCCCTGCCTGGACTGGGGGCTTGGCAGCCCTATCTCGTGCTGTCATGTTTACTTTGGCCTAGGGTTGCCAGGAAACAAACAGGAGTCTAGGGGGGCAGGGACATAGAGGGTGCCATCTATGGGTTTACCATAGAGTTTCCAGCAATTTCTAAAGTGTACTGGCATAACTTATTGGTTTCCCTCAGAAACTACTTTACATAGATTTTTTTTTATTTATTTTTCTCTTGCTGCCACTTTGAGCAATGGAGAGAAGAGCAGGATGCCAACCCTACTTTGATACGTCATTGAACCCAATGTTGATGCCATAACATCTAAGTCAGATATTTTGGGGGTAAGGTAGGCCTGTTGTTACCAGGGGTTTTTGTTTTGTTTTTTTCAAATGGGTACAGGTTTTTGGTTGCAAATGTTTCACTCAGCAGCTGAGGCAGCCTGTACAAATTTGTAGCCAAAGCAAAAAACCTGTCCTTATGCTGTGGTTTTAGAAATACATACCAGGGGACAAGTTAGTGGGTGAAAATAATTGCCAGCATTAGTTGAAGCAATGAAGGCAAAGCCTTGCCAATTTATGTAGCCAGCTAGGGTGTGCTCTCCATGACTGCATGAACAAAGTCATCCATGGGCTAACTACCAGTTGCATATTCTCCTCGTCATTCTCCCTGTGCACAACCTCCTTTTCTCTCTGTCTCTTCTATTCTTAATGTACTCACTCCTTTCTGTTTCTTCAACAGCTCTCTTTCATAAAATGAGTATGATCTTGTCTGTATTTGTGTTGACCCTCCCATAAAGCAGCAGTTTACTGGCACACTGCAAATACAATTGGAAAGTAAATTATTTTACTTTGGGTCTCATATTGGAGAAGAACTTTACAGAAAGGTTGGTGAAGTTTACACCATCACTGAGCTAACTCCTGGACAAATTGAAGGTAGGTCCAGAACAGCTGCAATGAACCAAGCAGACAGGAAAACTGGAAGATGACTTGGAAGTACCTATAGGCAATCAGGAGCAGTGAATAAAATGAATGCTGGTGGGTAAACACACTGGAGGGTGGTTATGAGACAAAATCAGGCATTCATCAGTTGTTGATGAATCCCCAGCAATGCAAATGGAACACATATTTGTGGTTGGAAGGGACCAAACAGGCCAGTTTGTGTAATTATTCGGTTCAAGATTGTAACCATGCATACAACAAATTGTCTGTAGGGTTACTAACTCTGCATTGGGAACAGGCATCCCAATCCCAGGTCCCAGCAGGGGATCCCCCGGTTTTATAGGCTTCCCCACCCCCAGTAAGCTGGCCGGTGGGGAAGCCCCGCCCCCACAGCCACTGTGCAGTTCTAGATCTTGGGCAGGTTTAGAAACCTGCAAACAGGTCTGTTTCAAACATAAGAACATAAGAGAAGCCATGTTGGATCAGGCCAATGACCCATCCAGTCCAACACTCTGTGTCACATAATGGCAAAAAAAAATAATTATATATATATATATATATACACATGCATACACACACACACGCACACTGTGGCTAATAGCCACTGATGGACCTCTGCTCCATATTTTTATCTAACCCCCTCTTGAAGCTATCTATGCTTATAGCCGCCATCACCTCCTGTGGCAGTGAATTCCACATGTTAATCACCCTTTGGGTGAAGAAGTACTTCTTTTTATCCGTTTTAACCTGACTGCTCAGCAATTTCATTGAATGCCCACGAGTTCTTGTATTGTGAGAAAAGGAGAAAAGGACTTCTTTCTCTACTTTCTCCATCCCATGCATAATCTTGTAAACCTCTATCATGTCACCCCGCAGTTGACATTTCTCCAAGCTAAAGAGCCCCAAGCGTTTTAACCTTTCTTCATAGGGAAAGTGTTCCAACCCTTTAATAATTCCAGTTGCCCTTTTCTGGACTTTTTCCAATGCTATAATATCCTTTTTGAGGTGCGGTGACCAGAATTGCGCACAGTATTCCAAATGAGACCGCACCATCGATTTATACAGGGGCATTATGATACTGGCTGATTTGTTTTCAATTCCCTTCCTAATAATTCCCAGCATGGCGTTGGCCTTTTTTTATTGCAATTCCACACAGTCTTGACATTTTCAGTGAGTTATTTACCATGACCCCAAGATCTCTCTCTTGGTCAGTCTCTGCCAGTTCACACCCCATCGACTTGTATTTGTAGCTGGGATTCTTGGCCCCAATGTGCATTACTTTGCACTTGGCCGCATTGAACCTCATCTGCCACGTTGATGCCCACTAACCCAGCCTCAACAGATCCCTTTGGAGTGCCTCACAATCCTCTCTGGTTCTCACCACCCTAAACAATTTAGTGTCATCTGCAAACTTGGCTACTTCACTGCTCACTCCCAACTCCAAATCATTTATGAACAAGTTAAAGAGCATGGGACCCAGTACCGAGCCCTGCGGCCCCCCACTGCTTACCATCCTCCACTGTGAAGACTGCCCATTTATACTCACACTCTGCTTCCTATTAATTAGCCAGTTTTTGATCCACAAGAGGACCTGTGCTTTTACTCCATGACTCTCGAACTTACTAAGGAGCCTTTGATGAGGAACTTTATCAAAAACTTTCTGGAAGTCAAGGTAAACAACATAAGAACATAAGAGAAGCCATGTTGGATCAGGCCAACGGCCCATCAAGTCCAACACTCTGTGTCACACAGTGGCAAAAAATTTTATATACAAACATACACTGTGGCTAATAGCCACTGGTGGACCTGTGCTCCATACACTGTGGCTAATAGCCACTGATGGACCTGTGCTCCATATTTTTATCTAAACCCCTCTTGAAGGTGGCTATACTTGTGGCCGCCACCACCTCCTGTGGCAGTGAATTCCACATGTTAATCACCCTTTGGGTGAAGAAGTACTTCCTTTTATCCGTCTTAACCTGTCTGCTCAGCAATTTCATCGAATGCCCACGAGTTCTTGTATTGTGAGAAAGGGAGAAAAGTACTTCTTTCTCTACTTTCTCCATTCCATGCATTATCTTGTAAACCTCTATCATGTCACCCCGCAGTCGACGTTTCTCCAAGCTAAAGAGTCCCAAGCGTTTCAACCTTTCTTCATAGGGAAAGTGCTCCAGCCCTTTAATCATTCTAGTTGCCCTTCTCTGCACCTTCTCTAAAGCTATAATATCCTTTTTGAGGTGCGGCGACCAGAACTGCACACAGTACTCCAAATGAGACCGCACCATCGATTTATACAGGGGCATTATGATACTGGCTGATTTGTTTTCAATTCCCTTCCTAATAATTCCCAGCATGGCATTGGCCTTTTTTATTGCAAACGCACACTGTCTTGACACTTTCAGTGAGTTATCTATCATGACCCCAAGATCTCTCTCTTGATCAGTCTCTGCCAGTTCACACCCCATCAACTTGTATTTGTAGCTGGGATTCTTAGCCCCAATGTGCATTACTTTGCACTTGGCCACATTGAACCGCATCTGCCACGTTGACGCCCACTCACCCAGCCTCAACAGATCCCTTTGGAGTTCCTCACAATCCTCTCTGGTTCTCACCACCCTGAACAATTTAGTGTCATCCGCAAACTTGGCCACTTCACTGCTCACTCCGAACTCTAAATCATTTATGAACAAGTTAAAAAGCATGGGACCCAGTACCGAGCCTTGCGGCACCCCACTGCTTACCGTCCTCCACTGCGAAGACTGCCCATTTATACTCACTCTCTGCTTCCTATTACTCAGCCAGTTTTTGATCCACAAGAGGACCTGTCCTTTTACTCCATGATTCTCAAGCTTTCTAAGGAGCCTTTGATGAGGAACTTTATCAAAAGCTTTCTGGAAGTCAAGGTAAACAACATCTATCGGGTCTCCTTTGTCCACATGTTTGTTCACCCCCTCAAAGAAATGCAACAGGTTAGTGAGGCAAGATCTTCCCTTGCAGAACCCATGCTGAGTCTTCCTCAATAACCCGTGTTCATCAATGTGCCTACTCATTCTGTCCTTGATAATGGTTTCTACCAACTTTCCCGGTATTGAAGTCAGACTGACTGGCCTGTAGTTTCCCGGATCTCCTCTGGAACCTTTTTTAAAGATGGGGGTGACATTTGCTACCTTCCAGTCCTCAGGAATGGAGGCAGATTTCAATGAAAGATTACAGATTTTTGTTAGAAGATCCACAAGTTCAACTTTGAGTTCCTTCAGAACTCTCGGATGTATGCCATCCGGACCCGGTGACTTATTAGTTTTTAATTTGTCTATCAGTTGTAGGACCTCCTCATTTGTCACCTCCTATTGGGTCTCCTATTGGGTCTCCCTTGTCCTATTGTCCTATTGGGTCTCCCTTGTCCTATTGTCCTATTGGGTCTCCTATTGGGTCTCTCCTATTGGACCTCCTATTGGGTCTCCCTTGTCCACATGTTTGTTCACCCCCTCAAAGAAATGTAACAGGTTAGTGAGGCAAGATTTTCCCTTACAGAACCCATGCTGAGTCTTCCTCAATAACCCGTGTTCATCCATGTGCCTACTCATTCTGTCCTTGATAACGGAGGCAGGTTTCAATGAAAGATTACATATTTTTGTCAGGAGATCCACAAGTTCAACTTTGAGTTCTTTCAGAACTCTTGGATGTATGCCATCCGGACCTGGTGACTTATTAGTTTTTAATTCGTCTATCAGTTGTAGGACCTCCTCTCTCATCACCTCAATCTGACTCAGGTCTTTCAACACCCCTTCCAAAATTAGTGGTTCTGGAGCGGGCAAACACTTCCCGTCTTCCACAGTGAAGACGGAGGCAAAAAATGCATTCAGCTTCTCAGCTATTTCCCTTTCCTCCTTCAAAATGTTTGTGTTTGTGTGTGCCTTTAAAGTTGAGCAGGAAGTACTTCATGGGAAGGGTCAGCAACACAGTCCCTCGATTTTTTTTTTGCTTTCATTTCAGAGCAACTGGGTAAGTGTGTGTGTGTGTGTGAGAGAGAGAGGGAGGGTTGCCAATCCTCAGGTTTGGAGCCCCCCCCCCCAGCTTTAGAGTCATCAGAAAGCGGCGGGGGAGGGAAATGTTTACGGGGCAATTATTCCCTATGGAGAATGATTCCCATAGGGAATAATGGGGAATTGATCTGTGGGTATTGGGAGCTCTGGGGGGCGGGGCTGGGCTGTTGTTTGAGTTAGAGGCACCAAAGTTTCAGTACAGCATCTAGTGCCTCTCCCCAAAATACCCCCAAGTTTCGAAATGGTTGGACCAGGGAGTCGAATTCTTTCAGCCCCTAAAGAAGGTGCCCCTATCCTTCATTATTTCCCTTTAAATGTGATGCTGTCCCTTTAAATGTGATGGCCAGAACTCCTTTGGAGTTCAGTTATGCTTGTCACACCCTTTCTCCTGGCTCCGCCCCTATGTCTCCTGGTTCCACCCCCAAAGTCCCCAGATATTTCTTGAATTGGACTTGGCAACCCTAATTGGGAAATTTTTAGAGATATGGGGGTGGAGCCAAGTGAGAGCAAGGTTAGGAGTGGGGAGGCAGCTCAGCAGGGTATAATGCCATAATGTCCATCCTCCAAAGCAGCTATTTTTCTCCAGGGGAACTGATCTCTGTAGTGCAGAGATAGTTGTAATTCCAGGAGATCTCCATGCCACACTTGTTTCTGGAAATGTGCCAAAATGTGCCTACTGCTTGAAGGGAATGATTCATCTGACCCACATGCCATGAGCATGACTAAATCAAAGAAAGAAAAACAATGTGCATCTACAACCAATGTGATCTTTGGCCATCAAGGAGGATTCTATCTACTCATGGACGGCTGGCCTGACTGTGTCCCAGAAAACCTGGACCGGGCATTACAAGCCGTGGCCAGATGGCTCAGGCTGAGTAGGCTGAAACTCAATCCAGCAAAGACAGAGGTCCTTTGCTTGGGTCGCCGTGGTCTGGGGGGGGGGAATTCCCCTTCCAGCCCTTGACGGTGTGCCACTGACAATGGCGCACAGGGTCAAGAGCTTGGGGGTACTACTTGAGCCTGCCTTATCTATGGAGGCCCAGGTAGCAGCCACTGCTAAGTCCGCATTTTTTCATCTTAGGTGGGCGAGGCAGTTGGTTCCCTTCCTGGAGTGGGACGATCTAGCAACAGTGATCCATGCAACGGTCACCTCAAGGTTGGATTACTGTAATGCCCTCTACATGGGGCTGCCCCTGTGCCAATCCCGGAAGTTGCAGCTAGTGCAGAATGCCGCCGCCCGGCTGCTATTAGGGCTCCCTAGACGGGAGCACATTCAGCCGGGCCTTCGGGGACTGCACTGGCTGCCGATAATATACTGAGTCTGGTACAAGGTGCTGGTTATTACCTTTAAAGCCCTATATGGTCTAGGACCTGCCTACCTTAGGGACCGTCTCTTCCCATATGTTCCCCAGAGAGCACTGCGATCTGGCTCCCAAAATCTGCTCGTAATCCCCGGGCCAAAGGAGGCCCGGTTGAAGTCAACCAGGGACAGGGCCTTCTCAATAACAGCTCCTTGCTGGTGGAACCAGTTACCGGAAGAGGTCAGGGCCCTGCGGGATATTGGAGAATTCCACAGGGCCTGTAAGACAGTCCTCTTCCGGTTGGCCTATAACTGACCGGCACCAAACCACCAAACTACCAAAATATTGAAGGAAGTGTATAGATTGTACGTTGTTGGACTGATGCACTGTTTTTAATGTTTTTTAATGTTTTTAATTTCTTAACTATGTAAATTGCTATTATATTTAAAATTTGAATTCTATGTTAGAATCTCTGTATTGTAAGCTGCCCTGAGCCCGCTTCGGTGGGGTCGGGCGGGATATAAATCAAATAAATAAATAAATACAATAAACATAACTCTGATCAGAGCCAGATAGAACTGAGTTGTTTGAAGGGTACTGTAAAACAGCACTAGGCTCAGATCAGTAGGCTGTGGGCCAGGCTAACTAATTCCTTATTTCTTGTGTCATTGAGGAGACGGGCCAAGAAACAAGCACTATACCCTTTAACACTGAGCTGAATGGTAGGATCCAACCATATATAGTCTATTTGTGGTACCCTACAATTTCTCAAGTGTGGCTGGTGTATAAGTAAAGGAAACCATATACAAGTATATATAAATACAAAGGTCAAGATAATATGTAACATGGTAGAAATCTAAATAATTTCAGACGTTTTGATTATTAATGGAATTTATCTGTGTTTAGTCATGTAGGGTAATTTCATTTTACTAGTAATGACCCAAATCTTAACCAACCAAGCATAGACAGAAAAAACATCTGTTTTCAATACCTATTAACAAATTTATTTTGCCAGAAAACAGCACAATTTTCTTCTGACCCATCCTAATTATTTTAAAGTAAGCTAACAATATAACTTCTGGTTCTAGGGGCTGTTCTGTATATATCATTTTAAAAATCCAAACCAGAAACATTACAGATACTGTTTAGGAAATGCCTTCCAGATATTTTTGTTGGGAAATTTTGTCTTGTAAGCATTGGTGATGCCAGCTATTTTTGCTTTTTTTGCTATTTTTGCTGTTCAGTTTTCTTCTGCAGATTTTCTACCTACAATGTTTCTTATGTGAATAACTTGATATATCTTTTCTTTGCAAAATAGTACAAATCTTGGACTATAAATGCAAAATATGATACATCCTTTTACTGATGAAAAATCAAACAAGATGCTGACTTTGAAAATACAAAAATCAATCTTATATGTTACATAATTTATTTTCATTTATTATACCTCAAAGGATTAATTATCTATTATCTGCTGGGAGAAAATTCCCTGTTCCATCAAAATGCCTAGCTTTTCAAAGGTAGCCCACTGACCACAAATAGCTGCCATGCTGAACAGTAACTAAAGTTAGGAGGAGGAGAGTTGGATTGATTCCAGTGCCATGTTTGGTTGCTTTAAGAACATAAGAACATAAAAGAAGCCATGTTGGATCAGGCCAATGGCCCATCCAGTCCAACACTGTATCACACAGTGGCCAAAATACACACACACACACACACATACACATACACACACACACTGTGGCTAATAGCCACTGATGGACCTCTGCTCCATATTTTTATCCAATCCCCTCTTGAAGCTGGCTATGCTTGTAGCCGCCACCACCTCCTGTGGCAGTGAATTCCACATGATAATCACCATTTGGGTGAAGAAGTACTTCCTTTTATCCGTTTTAACCTGACTGCTCAGAAATTTCATTGAATGCCCACATAGGCTTCCCAATGCCCAGGTCCCAGCGGGGGATCCCCCGTTTTTACAGGCTTCTCCCCGCCCCCAGCCAGCTGGCCAGCGGGGGAAGCCCCACCCCCACAGTCATCACATAGTTGTAGAGCTCCTGCAGGTTTAGAAACCTGCAAACTGATCCGTTTGTAAAATGTGTGCATTTAAGGCTGAGCAGGAAACAGGAAACAGGAAGGGATTCATTGGAAAGGGTCAGTAATAGTTTCCTTGGAGAACGGCCCCTCCCTTTCTTTTGCTTTCATTTTCACAGCAAGTAAAGTTCTGCAGGAAGAAGATCTAGTAAGTATTTGTGTGTGTGAGAGAGGGAGGGGGCAGGGGATTCCCTGGTTTGGAGGCCCTCCCCCCCTTTTAGAAAGCATAGGGGGGAGGGAAATGTCTACTCTATTATTCCCTATGGAGAACGATTCCCATAGGGAATAATGGGGAATTGATCCGCGGGTATTGGGAGCTCTAGGGGGGCTATTTTTTGAGGTAGAGGCACCAAAGTTTTAGTATAGCATCTAGTGCCTTTCCCCAAAATACCCCCCAAGTTTCAAAACAATTGGACAAGAGGGTCCAGTTCTATGAGCCCCAAAAGATGGTGCCCCTATCCTTAATTATTTCCTATGGAAGAAAGGCATTTAAAAAGGTGTGCTGTCCCTTTAAATGTGATGGCCAGAACTCCCTTGGAGTTCAGTTATGCTTGCCACACCCTTGTTCCTGGATCCACCCCCAAAGTCTCTTGGCTCCACCCCCAAAGTCCTCTGGCTCCACCCCCAAAGTCCTCTGGCTCCACCCCCAAAGTCCCCAGATTTTTCTTTAATTGGACTTGGCAACTCTATGCCCACAAGTTCTTGTATTGTGAGAAAGGGAGAAAAGGACGCCTTTCTCTACTTTTTTCCATCCCATGCATTATCTTGTAAACCTCTATCATGTCACCCTGCAGTCGACGTTTCTCCAAGCTAATCGTGGTCTTGCAGCCTGCAGCGTAGCTGCTAGGCTGCTTGGAGCTGTTTGCCCTCCAGGGCGGGAGAGTTGGTCTGCGCCCTGTTTGGGTGCGCTTTGCAGGGGGCGGGGTTTAGCCGCGTCAACGGCTAGCTCCCCGTCCCTTTCCTCAGTCCCTCGGCGATTGGATCGGGAACGCGTTCGGGAGGCTCTTGGCCATCGGGAGCCTTTTCGGGAGGCTGGTTGTGTCGGCGGTTGTGTCGGCAGCTTTTTCGGGTCACTGGGGAGAGAGCGAGTCGGTGCTTCTGGTGCTCCTCGTGAGGCGCGGCGGCGGCGGCTGAGTTGTGGAGCGGATTGACGCCGGCAGGCTGAGTTGCTCTAGGGGCTGGGTGTTTAACGTGGTTAGCCTAGCCTGGTGGAGTTGGGGTGGTCGCCGGGGTTCCTTGCTCCTGGCTTCATTGTGGAGCGGATCGACGCCGGCAGGCTGAGTTGCTCTGGGGGCTGGGTGTTATCGTGGTTAGCCTAGCCTGGTGGAGTTGGGGTGGTCGCCGGGGTTCCTTGCTCCTGGCTTCATTGTGGAGCGGATCGACGCCGGCAGGCTGAGTTGCTCTGGGGGCTGGGTGTTTAACGTGGTTAGCCTAGCCTGGTGGAGTTGGGGTGGTCGCCGGGTTCCTTGCTCCTGCATTTGGTGTTCAGTAATTATATGCTGCAGGAGCTTGGTGGCCCAGAGTGTTAAAGCTGCAGTACTGCAGTTTGGGCTACTCAAAATCTGGAGTTAGATCCTGGTGGAAGCTTGGGCCAGGTGAGGGGCTTTAGGTGGCATTGGTCTTCACGGGAGGTGGAGTCAGTCGAAAACCCTGCACCACCCTTGGTTATAGTGGAGTAGCATTAGGCTGTGGTAGCTGGGGCTGTTGCTAGGCAGTTTGGGCGGCCATTTGTGGGTTCCTTGAGAGAGGGGCAGAAAGACAGTTGGGCGGCCATTTTGAGGTGCTTGTAGCTGGGGCTGTTGCCAGGCAGTTTGGGCGGCCATTTTAGGTTCTTTGAGAAAGGGGTAGAAAGACAGTTGGGCGGCCATTTTAGGTCCCCCTTTTATAAGGCAGGTGGGCAAAATGTCTGGGGGTAAAGGTTCAGGCAAGTCCAAGGGCAAGAAGCCTGCACCCAGACCATCTAAAGCTCCTGCCAGGAGGCCACCAGCTCCGTCATCCTCTTCGGATGAGGAGGGTGAAGGGGCGGTGGATTATAATATTTTGAGTAGGCTGCAGGCCTTAGAGCAGGCGGCGGGTGTTCCTTCCTTAAGTAAGGGGGGCGATGTTAGGCAATCCAAAAAGGCAAGGCAGGCTAATATTCTCACCAGGTTATCCATTCTTGAGGGCAGGTCTGGTGGAGTCGTGCCTGGCAAGGATGCCTGTTCCAGTGGCCCCGATGCAGGTGCGGTGGAGGAGGCGCGGACGTCGGGCATTGGTTTGCCAGTGGTGCCGGCTGGACTTGGAGGTAGGTCCGGTGATGGTTTGCAAGTTGGGTCTGGGCAGGTTTGGCCATGGGGAACATGGGGACCTGCTACAGTAGCCGGGCTTGGCACCTCAGGGACAGGCTTAGGTGTGCCTACTCCTTCTGGGGCTGGGCTGGTGCAGAATTGGGCTTGGCCAGGGGGGCAGGGCATACCTTGTGTGCATCCGGGTACAGGGCAGATGAGCTTGTCTGGTCCCATTTTGGGAGCACCATCTCAGTACGGGATGGTGCCTTTTACAGCCTTGCCTTTTGGGGAGGTTGCTCTGCCACTCGGGGACCATTTGCTTCCTGCCACAAGGGAGAAAATTTTGAAGGGAGAGTATGTGGACATATTTTCCGTTCTTTATCGAGAAATGGAAAAGAAAGACAAAGAGGAATTAGATGAAACGGAGAAGGAGAAGCTGCGGAAGCGAAAGGTTGACAGAACATGGGCTAATTGGTTGCCTGGGTTCTGCATTTATGCCGGGGTAATTGCCAGGGCGCAGCCGTGGCGGGCGGCATCATTGTTCCAATATTTGGACATTATTTATAAGGGTTATACTGCCTTTAGTGGATCAGCCTGGTTACAGTACGACCAGGAATTTAGAATGAGGGCTGCCCTATATCCGTCCCTCCAGTGGGATCGGATTCACCAGCAGCTTTGGCTGCAGGTTATGTCTCCGGCTAGGCCTAACCTGGGTGACCGATCAGATAGTGGTCACTTAGTGAGTAGGGCGTCCACATCTGCTTCGTCGAGCTCTCCCCGCGGTACAGCGGGGCAGGCGGTTCAACCCCGCTTGCTCTGCTGGGACTTTGGATCCCTGGGGGTGTGTAATAGAAAGGCATGCCAGTTTAAGCACGCCTGCCCCTTGTGTGGTGGATCCCATGCCTTTGACAGCTGCCCCAAAGCCCGGGGGCGCAGGAATCCAAAGAGGCCTGGCGGGAGCGGAGGAGCTTTTTCAGCCAAGAAAGGGCCCCAGCCCGATAAGGGTAGGACCGCTTAAGCGATGGCTGGCTAAGTATCCTAGGAGGACTGACGCTTTGTACCTGTTGGAGGGTTTTAAGTTTGGGTTTAGGATCCCTTTTCAGGGGCCTCGAGTTCCGTTTATGTCTAGAAATCTTAAGTCTGTTCAAGGTTTGGAACAGGTTGTTAGAGACAAGATTGCTAAGGAGTTGGCTGAGGGAAGGATCCTTGGTCCTTTTTTACAGCCTCCAGTGACTACTTTGAGGGTCTCGCCTTTAGGTGTGGTGCCCAAAAAGACGCCTGGTGAATTTCGTTTGATTCACCATTTGTCTTTTCCTAGGGGGCAGTCAGTGAATGATGGGATCCCAGAGCATTTATGCTCTGTTAGGTACACCAGCTTCGACCAGGCTATCGCTGTGGTGAGGCATTGCGGGGTGGGGGCTGAGTTGGCGAAATGCGATATTAAGTCTGCGTTCCGCCTTTTGCCCGTCCACCCCGATGACTTTGATCTCTTAGGATTTTCTTTTGAGGGCCAATTTTACATGGATAGAGCATTGCCGATGGACTGCTCTGTGTCATGTTCCGCTTTCGAGCGTTTTAGGACGTTTTTAGAATGGGCTGTGCGGAAGAAAGTGGGGTTGCAGGACGTCGTTCATTATTTGGACGACTATCTGTTTGTGGGGCCAGTAGGGACAGGCCAGTGCGGCCAGCTGCTGGCTGGTTTTGCCGAGCTCACTGCTGAACTTGGGGTACCCTTAGCGCCGGAAAAAACGGAAGGTCCAACCCAGAGGTTGACCTTCCTGGGGATTGAGATAGACACGATTGATCAGTTGTCTAGGGTGCCTTTGCAGAAAGTGGAGGAGCTGAGGGCTAGGATTAATGCATTTCTTCTTAGGAAGAAGGTCACTCTGCTGGAATTGCAGCAATTGGTGGGGCACCTCAACTTTGCTTGCAAAGTGGTTGCTCCTGGAAGGGCTTTTCTTAGGAGACTGTGTGATGCTATGGCAGGGTTACGCTTGCCCCAGCATAGAACTAGGGTTACCTGCAGCATGAGGGATGATCTGAGGGTTTGGCAGGAATTTTTGGAGTCGTTTAACGGGGTCTCCTTTTGGAGGGACGACTTGATGCTTGGGGCCGAGCTCCAGGTCATGTCTGATGCTGCAGGATCTTTAGGCTTTGGAGTTTATTTTCGCGGACATTGGTGCGCGGATGTTTGGCCTGATTCCTGGACGCAGGTAGGGGTGAACCGAGATCTTACGTTTCTCGAGTTCTTTCCCATTTTAGTTGCGGTTTGGCTGTGGGGGAAGGATATGGCCAATCACACTGTCCATTTTTGGTGTGATAACATGGCAGTAGTCCATGTCATTAATTCCCTTTCATCCAAATCGCAGCGGGTAATGAGGTTGGTGAGGGCCTTCACTCTGCGCTGCTTGCGGCTTAATATATTGTTTTTAGCCAGGCATGTTCCTGGGGTGAGCAACGGGGTGGCTGACACTCTATCTCGTAAACAGATGGAGAGGTTTCGTCAGCTGGCCCCGGAGGCAGACGGAGAGCCGGTGCCAATGCCCCAGGAGTTATGGCAGATTGGAGAGCCGAAGCCTGCAGAGCGATAGGTCTAGCCATTGCGCCTAGCACTCGGAAGTCTTACGAGCGGGCCGTGCGGCAGTTTGAAGACTTTCGGGCTGAGGTAGGGTATTGCAGGGTTTGGCCCCTCCCGGTGGAGGAATTGCTCCATTACTGTGTGTCGTTACGAGGTAAGGGGTTGGCCGTGCGATCTATTAGGGGGTGCCTGTCTGCATTGGCTTTTGTAAGTATATAGGGATGATACAGCAGATTTTCATCTTCGAAAGATGCTGGAAGGGTGGGCTAGAGAGGCCGGACCCAGGGTTGATACGCGGAATCCGGTGTCTCCGTCGATTCTGCAGGGGTTGAAGAGGGTATGGGGCATGGTGTGTGCCTCGCCTTTTGAGGCATGTTTATTTCATGCCGCGTCCTTGTTAGCCTTTTTTGGGGTGCTTAGAGTGAGTGAGCTGGTAGCTCAGTCTAGAAACCATGTTTCTGGTAGGGCTTTGCAGTTGAGAGACCTGAGGTTGTTGGGGCCTAAGGCGGTCGTTACTGTCCGTCGCTCGAAGACGGATCAGCTGCAGCGGGGTACTGTGCTCGAGCTGGGTAGTTGTTCAGAGCTTGAGTTGTGTCCAGTTAATGCGTTGGCTGCTTATTTGGCAGTGCGCGGGCCCAAGGACGGATTTTTGTTTATACACATGGATGGTAAGCCATTAACGAAACACCAGTTCTGGGCGGTTACGTCCAGGGCGTTGGGTGAGTTAGGGTTATCAGGGGTGCGGTTTGGTACCCACTCCTTTCGAATTGGGGCGGCCTCGACAGCGGCTGCCATGGGGTTTCCTTCCACCTCCATTCAGAGGTTGGGGCGTTGGCGTTCTTCAGCCTATAAGGCATACATACGCCCCTTTTTCGGGCAGTGAGCACTTTGGATAATGAGTGGTTCTGTTTGTGTTTAATGGTTTTTTCTCTTTTTAGATGCTGCTGTTCCTGGCCAGAGGAGCCGGTGCCGAGTTCTCATCTGCGGCCATAGCTACGTATTTTGGGCTGCTCTTCAAGCACGGAGAACTGCGGTCGGCTCTCAGCTGGGACTCAGCCAGCATGCGGTTATCGAATGGCAGGGGCGCCGGGGCCTCCAGTGGCCAGGCTTGCTGCCGTTGTTATTCAAGGGTAGAGCGGGTCCTCCTCCACAGGTCTTAATTGTTCACCTGGGAGGTAATGATCTGGGGTTATTGAAGGGTAAGGCCTTGGTGTGGCAAGCCCGGGATGACTTCCAGCACATCAGGGAGCGATGGCCGGAGACCACGATAGTCTGGTCAGCCATGCTGCCCCGCCAAGTGTGGCATCATGCTGTGGACCCTGCAGCCTTAGAAAGAGCTAGGTATAAAGCCAATAAAGAAATTAAAAAATTACTCGAGAAGGGTTTGGGCCACTATTTACCCCATCCGGATATTTCGGTGAGATGTCCTGACCTCTACAGAGGGGATGGGGTACATCTCTCGGAAAAGGGTAATGTGCTTTTTCTGAGAGATTTGCAGCAAGGGTTGCGGGTGGCTTTGGGCCTCCCGGTGGGTGCTAAGCCCTAAGTAGAGACTTGGCCTTATTAGTGGCAGGTTTTAGGGGTTTAGGACACTATGCGGCTAGGGGAGGACTGTGAAGCATCCCCCCCTTTGGGGGAAATTTGGGGTCTGGCATGATCAGCCTTGGGGTTTGGAGACCCGGGTTGGAGAATGCAGACTGTCCAGGAGGCTCGGCTAGAGGGTGCCTTTCTGCTGAGACGTGCGTCTGGGTTTGGGCCCTCTGGTGCGGGCCTCCCTGCTGGGCCTGCCTGGAGGGAGCTGAGCAGCTCAGCTCCGGAAGGGGGGCTGGGTCCTCACCCGTTAATGGCAGGGGAGCGGTCGCGGTGACCCCTAGCCCTGGCCAGGCCACTGGTGGGGTACCCTTGCTGTTCATGTTGTAAGTTAATAAAGTAGCCCAATTTCAATCCAATGCATTGTGTCCGACTCGTTATTCCGACCTTGGTGGGCAATCGTGGTCTTGCAGCCTGCAGCGTAGCTGCTAGGCTGCTTGGAGCTGTTTGCCCTCCAAGGCGGGAGAGTTGGTCTGCGCCCTGTTTGGGCGCGCTTTGCAAGGGGCGGGGTTTAGCCGCGTCAACGGCTAGCTCCCCGTCCCTTTCCTCAGTCCCTCGGCGATCGGCCCTCCCACCCGCCCTGTCTGCTATGTGGGCATTGCTGGTTGCCTCATTCGGGGAGCCGGGTAGGAATTTTTTACGCCCCAGCTGATTGGCTGGTGCTGGGGTGTGTTTTTCGCCTACCCTGCATAGCAGTGCAGTGGATTGTGGAATTGGCTTTGGGAAGGTGCCTTTAAATAGGCGGTCACTTTAGTTGGCAGGTTTTAGGGGTTTAGGACACTATGCAGCTAGGGGAGGACTGTGAAGCATCCCCCCCTTTGGGGGAAATTTGGGGTCTGGCATGATCGGCCTTGGGGTTTGGAGACCCGGGTTGGAGAATGCAGACTGTCCAGGAGGCTCGGCTAGAGGGTGCCTTTCTGCCGAGACGTGCGTCTGGGTTTGGGCCCTCTGGTGCGGGCCTCCCTGCTGGGCCTGCCTGGAGGGAGCTGAGCAGCTCAGCTCCGGAAGGGGGGCTGGGTCCTCGCCCGTTAATGGCAGGGGAGCGGTCGCGGTGACCCCTGGCCCTGGCCAGGCCGCTGGTGGGGTACCCTTGCTGTTCATGTTGTAAGTTAATAAAGTGGCCCAATTTCAATCCAATGCATTGTGTCCGACTCGTTATTCCGACCTTGGTGGGCAAAGAGCCCCAAGCGTTTTAACCTTTCTTCATAGGGAAAGTGTTCCAAACCTTTAATCATTCTAGTTGCCCTTTTCTGGACTTTTTCCAATGCTATAATATCCTTTTTGAGATGCGGTGACCAGAATTGCACACAGTACTCCAAATGAGACCGCACCATCGATTTATACAGGGGCATTATGATACTGGCTGATTTGTCTTCAATTCCCTTCCTAATAATTCCCAGCATGGCGTTAGCCTTTTTTATTGCAATTGCACACTGTCTTGACATTTTCAGTGAGTTATCTACCACGACCCCAAGATCTCTCTCTTGGTCAGTCTCTGCCAGTTCACACCCCATCGACTTCCTCAGCAGGGTTTCTCAGCAGAAAGTTTAGTACTGGGAGATCATAGTCTCCAGTTGCTAAACAGGCTCAACTGTGGGCAGTTTTGAGGATGTTGAAATGGAGATGTAATCTGTTAGTAAGTGATATAAATAAAACAGCAACAGAAAACATCTCTGAAGACTGCTTCCACACACTCCCAGTCCTATCATATAAACTGCTTCTCTGGGGGAATGTCAGTTGTCTTTAGGATGCTCTGTCTGCTCATGTGGAAGGCCCAACAGGCACTGCCTGTGACCTGAGGGCTCTCTTTAGAGCATTTCCACTCCCCAGAATCCTCTGTTACATTCTTGGGTTCTTTGGAAGATGTTATTTGACTAAAATATAATTTACAATGTGCAATTGAGGTACACCTCCACTCCTATGTTACTTGTTTGTCTCAGGCTATAATATGGCTGAGTTGGCTTGGATTGTAAATTATCCTGCATATATTTCATTTAAAGAGTGTACACAATTGCAACCTTGAGAGAGGACTGATAAATGGAGGGGCTTTCTTTGGGGCATGACTTGATGCAGTAGTAATTCTGTCCCTTGCAACCCTGGCATCACTCAAAGCCAAAAAGCAAAGTAAAGAAGAGTGGGCAAAGCATAATTTCTTCTTTAAGTAGTATTAAATTATTTGGAGAATACTAACAAACAAATCCTTGCTTGAAGTTCTGGTTTCATGATTTCCTATTCAAAAAACAGGATGGATTTCAGGCTGTGAATTTTCTTGAATAGTTAGAATAAATGTTAATATTGTCCCCATAATTGTTTATTTATTGTAAAAAATATATCATTGTTCCAGGATTAATGCTTAGATGATGAGATCAGGGCAAATAATCAATTATCCCATGTGTTTGTGAGTTGGAATTAATTCCTGGGCAATGTAGTGTATGTGTCAGTAATAGGAGCATGGGGCAGGGGGTTGAGGAAGACAGGGAAACATATGGCGAGCAATGTGCAGTAAGGAACATCAGAGACTCCTATTGTGACACCAGGCTATATGTATTCAAGACAGGCTTTACTTTAGGGTTGCCAGCTCCAGGCTGAGAAACACTTTTTTGATTTTGAGGGTAGGGTCAGAAGGGGGGGTTGAGGAGGGGAGTGAGGTATAATGCCTTTGAACCCTAAGGAGTTAAGGGCACATTCCCTCAAAAGGAACAAATGCAAATCAGTAATGCAAACAAATGAAATCAATAATGAATGAAAATAAAGTGTTTAAAAAGTGAAATAAAAAATGAAAAGCAATTGCTTATTGCTACCAATAAATAACACTGGGTGAAATCAAAATATTGTTTCTGCTGTTCTGTTTGAAGTGAAACCTTACAGACTACCCAGTTGTTGCTGTTTTTAGTTACTATGGCCCTCTGCAAGACTGTAATTTGAAAAGATACACCTTTAAAAAGATAGTAGGGCAACTTCTTTGTAGTTTTAACCATCTAGCATAGCATGGTGATCACACAGATGGCATTGCTGGGCACTTCTGACAGGATGAATTGTGGATTTTTTTTGTTTTGTTTATTAGACTTGCTGTATTTCTTTTTGGGCTCCAGGAGTTTCTTACTTTTTCATACTGGTTTCCATCAATCTTATGCATCTCTTGTGGTTCTTCCTTACATTCTTTACAATTATAATATGAAATGCGATAAGTTTATTTATTATTGGCATGCTGCCATTCTATTTACCTACATCTGTGAGCATAACCAACTTTCTGATGCCCATTGAGTTGATCACCAGACTTGCTTTTAACAGATTAACTGATATAGGCTCAATTCAGATAATTACTTAGCAGATTAATAATAAATACATAGATTCAACTCAAAATGTTGGTGTTAAAGCCCTTCCTGGTTTGGGCCTAACATCCTCAGAGAATCCCTGTTCCCCATATGAGTCTATTTCTCAATAATTCATGAAGTAAGAATATCCTCAGTGGTAGGGGTCAGATCCAGTGCAAAATTTCCACTTGTGTTAGAGCTTTTGCACAAGCAGACATGCAAGGAAAGGACAGCAATAGCTGCTTGTGCTAAGTTAAACTTATTGTATCCCTACTTGTATTTTTGCTTGCACAAGATATTGTGCAACTAATTCCCAAGCGCTATAATATATAGGGAGGAAAGCACTTGATATTGCACATGATATTGTACATAGAACCTCCTAAGTCCATTGATGTTCATGCTTGCTCATTGCTGGATCCAGACCAGGATCTTGATAGTTTCATGTTCAAGGCTGTTTACAGGCTGTAGCTCAGTGGTAAAGAACATGCTTTGTATACTGAAAATTCTTGGTTCAGTCTGTGGCAACTCCACTTAAAGAATCTCAGTAGAGTTGGAAAATGATCCCTTTACTTGAGATGCAGGTAGGTACTGTTTGTGAAATAGACAGTAATGAATGAGCCAAAAGTCCAACTCAGTATAAGGCAGTTTCATATGAATGGCTTCCTAAATGAGAAGTGCCCTTCTGACTTTCAGAAGAGGTTTTAAAATATGCTGCTCAGGGAAGGCATTAGATTCATGCTTGTTGTATAACTGTATTTTGGGTAGTCACACCTGCTATTAGTAATTGTATTTACGTGCTTTATGTTTGTACATCGATTCCATTGAATAGTTTTATGATTGCCAACTGGAAAGTGGTGAAAGCTGCCTCAAGCCATGGAGAGGTGGGAAATGTCTGGTAATTTAATGGAACACTACAGCCATAAATGCAGAAGATATTTGAAGCTAGTTAATGGAAGTAACAAAGCTCAGAGAAATTATTTAATGTTTTGCAGCCCAGCCCAGCAGATTCCTGTCAAATACAGCTAATGCAGAGGATAAACAAGATATATGTCCAGGGTGTTGGTCCTGCCACACAACTGGGACACTGGAATCCTCACAGCTCTGTTTCTGATAATTGTCTTTTAGCAGGTTTTGGAATGGGGCAAGAATTTATTACTCTTGCCAATATATTAAGAACATAAGTGTAGTGTAGTGTTCCATTAAATTACCAGACATTTCCCACCTCTCCATGGCTTGAGGCAGCTTTCACCGCTTTCCAGTTGGCAATCATAAATACCGTTTCGATACCGTTAGCAGGAAAGGCCTGTGGCAAATCTTGGAACGTTTAGGATGTCCCCCAAGGTTCCTCAGCATGATCATCCAGCTACATGAAGACCAGCGAGGCCAAGTCAGACACTGCAACGACCTCTCGGAGCCCTTCCCAATAGGCACAGGTGTAAAGCAAGGCTGCTATAGCAGCGCCCGCCTCACGGCCTCACCGGATCTCTTTATTTCAGTCTCTTTGGGGTATTTTACTTGTTTATTTGATGGGACCACAGCAGCTTTGTTTGTTCTTCCCACAAAATATACGCTCTTGAGAACTTTAACTTAAACCACAGATTTATTATAACACAAAGTTCTTAACTTGGGGATATGGGAGATATTTACACAGGCTAATACGTTGTTCAGTTGTTTCAGGCTTTACAATCACTTTTACTTTTCTTGGAGTCTCTCACAGTTCACAGTTCACAGTTTCCCTTTAACTCACTCTCCCCTCTAGCCAAGGTCTGGCTTCTTGGGATTGATGTGTCAAGTCTCACCCCTCGACTGGAGTCTCTCCTCTCAGCCCTTCTTGGTGTCTCAGACCCACATCCACTCCCTCAACCACCTCACTAGATCTTCAGAGTTGTCTATAGGTGTCTGTGACCGTTCAGGTCTTGACTGACTCACACACACAGCCCTCTTGGCCGGTTTTGTCGAGCTTGTAGTCTCTGGAAGACTTCCCCGTCTCCTCCTCAAGCTCCTTCACAGGATCAGCTGCCCTCTCGGCCCTTCTGGCAGGCTCGAACTGACCCTCTCAGTCTCTGTCAGGTCCCCACTGACAGACTTCTCTGACAGGCTCCTTCTCTGTCAGAAACCAACTGACTGAATGACTGCCTCAGCAGTTTCTCTCACTCCACTACTTTCCCTCCCTGAGAGCTCTAAGCACTTTGCCCCCACCTTCAGGTCACCTGACGCAGCCCTGTGCGTCTTTAGTTTATGGTTAACCCATTGCTTTCCGTCACAGCTGCGTTCTCGCGCCAACTCTCTTTACGATCTTCTTTAGCATGATGCTTCAAAGAGCCGCAGTAGATCTAGATGATGATGATGTCTACATCCACTATCACAGTGATGGCAGCATGTTCAACCTGAGGCGACTAAAGGCTCACTCCAAGACAATGGAAAAACTTATCCGAGAGCTACTGTTTGCTGATGATGCTGCACTCGTCTCCCACTCGGTATCAGCTCTGCAGCATATGACGTCCTGCTTTGCAGAGGCTGCCAAGCTATTCGGCCTAGAAGTTAGTCTGAAGAAGACAGAAGTTCTCCACCAGCCTGCACCCCAGGAAGATTATCACCCTCCCTGCATCACTGTGGGTGAATCAGTTCTGAAGACAGTCCAGCAGTTCAGCTACCTGGGGTGCATCATCTCCTCAGATGCCAAGATCGACAAGGAGATTGACAACAGGCTGGCAAAGGCAAACCGTGCATTTGGCCGACTGCACAAAAGAGTGTGGAGCAACAAGCATCTGAAAAAAGGCACAAAGATCAATGTTTACAAAGCAGTTGTGATGACAACCCTCATCTACGGCTCCGAATCGTGGGTCATCACCTGCGACTCCTTGAGCGCTTTCATCAGCGCTGCCTTCGCACCATCCTCAACATCCACTGGAGTGACTTTGTGACCAACACTGAAGTCCTCAAGAGGGTGGAGGTTACAAGCATCGAGGCACTGCTGTTGAAGACGCAGCTGCACTGGGCAGGGCATATTTCTAGGATGGAAAACCACCGCCTTCCCAAGATTGCTCTGTATGGCGAACTTTCCACCGGCCATCGAAATAGAGGGGCACCAAAGAAGAGGTACAAGGACTCCTTGAAGAAATCCCTTGGCACCTGTTGCATCAACCATCACCAGTGGTCTGACCTAGCCTCAGATCGCAAAGCATGGAGGCACACCATTTACCAGGTTGTCTCTTCCTTTGAGAACGCACGCATAGCTGGTCTTGAGGATAAAAGGAGATTGAGGAAGAATCGCACTGCTACAGCACCAACCCCAAATCAGACTTTTCCCTGCAGCCACTGTGGCCGGATCTGCCTGTCCCGCATTGGTCTTGTCAGCCACCAGCGAGCCTGCAGCAGACGTGGACTACTGCACCCTTCTTAAATCTTTGTTTGCGAAGTCAAGCCGAGAGAGAGAGAAGAACATAAGAGAAGCCATGTTGCTGTGGCAGTGAATTCCACATGTTAATCACCATTTGGGTGAAGAAGTACTTCCTTTTATCTGTTTTAACTCGACTGCTCAGCAATTTCATTGAATGCCCACGAGTTCTTGCATTGTGAGAAAGTACTTCTTTCTCTACTTTCTCCATCCTATGCATTATCTTGTAAACCTCTATCATGTCACCCCGCAGTCGACGCTTCTCCAAGCTAAAGAGCCCCAAGCGTTTTAACCTTTCTTCATAGGAAAAGTGTTCCAACCCTTTAATCATTCTAGTTGCCCTTTTCTGGACTTTTTCCAATACTATATTATCTTTTTTGAGGTGCGGTGACCAGAATTGCACACAGTATTCCAAATGAGACCGCACCATCGATTTATACAGAGCCATTATGATACTGGCTGATTTATTTTCAGTTTCCTTCCTAATAATTCCCAGCATGGCGTTGGCCTTTTTTATTGCAATCGCACACTGTCTTGACATTTTCAGTGAGTTATCTACCATGACCCCAAGATCTCTCTCTTGGTCAGTCTCTGCCAGTTCACACCCCATCAACTTGTATTTTTTAGCTGGGATTCTTGGCCCCAATATGCATTACTTTGCACTTGGCCACACTGAACCTCATCTGCCACGTTGATGCCCATTCACCCAGCCTCAACAGATCCCTTTGGGATTAAAACTCCAGATCTAGATCATTGTCTTTGGAGAACATATCAAGCAGTTTTTGTTTTTATTTTACTTTTTAAATCTTTTTATTGAAAAATTGAAATACAGATAGATACTACATTTATAGATGAACTACTTATCCCAGTTGCTTGCTGGGAAATCTAATGAAGAAGCAAGAAAATACTGGGTGAAGCTTTATGTCTGGTTAGATATTTAAGATTCTTTGGTGTGAACTTTTATTTCTGTCTCCTGTAATGTAAACTGTAATATCATAGATATGAGAAATGTAAACCTAAACAGATAATTCAATTGAAGACTTACAAGTCTTATAGCATGTTATTTAATTTATGATGTAGTGTTAAATGAATAATAATATTGTAAGAACATTTGATTTTACAGAAGTACTTTCAAGTAGAACAGATCATATTGACAATGCTATTTGTATTTCTAATTTTCTATTTTCTCTTTTCCTGTTCTTTTTAACTTTTTGAAAACTAATTAAAACTTTTCAATTAAAGATACTACATTTATAACTAACGCAATATATATTCCAATTTCAACACAATTTATATCCAGCAGTTGTTATGGCAACCACAAATTCTTCCTTTCCCTTTCCTCCAGAAGCTGGTGGCTAGATGTTAAGCATTTTAAAGTTAAGATTCATACATCTGAAGAAGAGGAAAAAGAGAATGTAGACCAGATGAGAGGAAAGGGACATGAGATCAGCTGGAGGAGAGAAGAAACTGTCCTCTGACCATGGTGCTCAAGTGTATCCTTCTGTTCAGGCCACCCCACTACCAAATAGGTGACAGGATACTGCATGGTCAAGGCTAGTCTGAACTTGTCAGATCTCAGAAGCTAAGCAGGGTCAGCCCTTGTTAGTACTTGGATGCGAGGCCACCAAGGAAGCCCAGGGTCACTATGCAGAGGCAGGCAATGGCAAATCACCTCTGGATGTCTCTTGCCCTGAAAACTGTATGGGGTCACCTTAAGTTGGATGCAACTTGATGGTGCTTTTGACCACTGGATACTAATCCAGTGTTTAGTATGTTCCATACTGTAGTTGAGACGAAGTGACTAGAACATCTTATAGAGAGTTCATGTGGTCCTATGAGATGGCAGTCAAAACCACAAGAAAACTTACTTTGCGACTAAGATTGCAACTTTGCACCTGGCTCAATTGTTTAGCACAATTCAGACCCTTACAACACTGCCACAAGGCAGGTCAAATCTTAGGGAATTGTAGATTAGCTGTGAGGCTGTGGTCTGCCCTCTCTTGAAAAAAACTAAATTAGACCCGGCCAAATTGGCACACTACTGGCCGGTCTCGAATTTATCCTTTTAGGGTAAAATTATTGTGAGGGCAGTAGCACTACAGCTACAGAGTTTTCTGGATGACACTTCCATCTTAGACCCCCACCAGTCCGGCTTCTGCCCAGGCCATCGGACACAGACAGTACTGGTCGCCCTGGTGGATGACCACCAGCGGCATCTGGACCGAAGCGGCTCAGCAGTACTGATGCTGGTAGACCTATCAGCTGCGTTCGATATGGTAGACCATGGGTTGCTGACCTGCCGCCTCGCCGATGCAGGGATTCAGAGTTTGGCCTTGCAATGGCTTTCCTCTTTCCAAATGGTTGGGGACAAAGGGTGGTGATTGGGGGAGAGTCGTCCCGAAGGCACGCGCTTAATTGTGGGGTGCCTCAGGAAGCGGTGCTCTCCCCAATGTTGTTCAACATCTACATGCGCCCCCTTGCTCAGATTGCCCAGAGATATGGGTTGGGCTGCCATCAGTACGCTGATGACACCCAGCTCTATCTGCTGATGGACAGCCGGTTTGGCTCTGTTCCAGAAAATCTGGACCTGGAGTTGCAAGCCATGGCAGGATGGCTTAGGCTGAGTCGATTGAAGCTGAATCCAATGAAGACCAAGGTCCTTTGCCTGAGTCGCAGCAGTCTGGCCAGAGAAATCTCCTTACCAGCATTTGGTGGTGCACCACTGACAATGGCACACAAGGTCAGAAGCTTGGGGGTGCTGCTGGAGCCTGCCTTGACAATGGAGGCCCAGATAGCACCCACTGCTAAATCTGCATTTTTACATCTTAGGTGGGTGAGGCAGCTGGTCTCCTTCCTTGAGCGCGGTGACCTGGCAACAGTGATCCATGCAATGATCACCTTGAGATTGGACCACTGTAATGCCCTCTACTTGGGGCTGTCGCTGTCTCGAATCCAGAAAATCCAGCTAGTGCAGAATGCAGCAGCCAGGCTGCTATTGGGGCTTCCCAAGTGGGAGCACATACAGCTGGGACTGCAGGAACTGCACTGGCTGCCAATAGTATACCGGATTTGCTACAAGGTGCTGGTTATCAGCTTTAAAGCCCTATATAGGTTTAAAGCTGGTTATCACCTATATAGCCTAGGACCTACCTACCTTAGGGACTGTCTCTCCCCACACGTTCCCCAGAGGGTACTTAGATCTGGATTGCAAAATCTATTAGCAATCCCTGGGCTGAGGGAGGCCGAACTAAAGACCACTAGAGAGAGAGCCTTCTCGATAGCAGCCCCCTACTGGTGGAACCAACTGCCAGAGGAAGTGAGGGCCTTGCGGGACCTTGCCCAGTTCTGCAAGACCACTCTCTTCTGGTTGGCTTTTAACTGACGTTAAGCCTGCACTGTAGGGAAATTGAAGAAATACTGTTGCCATTGAAATTATACAACATCAAAAAGGCTAGCACTAAATCATTGTTTACTGTTTTAATTATTGAATGTGAAATTTTATAATACTGTATGGATTTTAATTGTTTGTTGTGGTTTTATGCTGTGAGCTGCCCTGAGCCTGCCTCGAAGGAGAGGGTGGAATATAAATCATATAAAGTATAAGTATTGTTCCTGAGTTAGAAAGTAAAACTTGTGACCTAGTAGATTGAGTTCCGTGGTCTTGAGCATGGATTTAATGCTTACTTCACTTATGGTCAATCATTATGTCTCTACGAATCTGGTTAGTCTATTGAAGATAAACACAATGATTCAATAAGTCTCACTGTGTGTGTTTACATGGCAGTGATCCTCAACAACAGCTCACTTCTACACTGAGAAGCAGAGATACACAAGAAATTCTGGGAACCAACAAAGCATTGACCTTGTGAAAGGGGCTGAAGAGCTGAGGGGGATGTACATTAATAGATCTTGGGGTTGCTCAAGCAGTTTCAATCAGGAAGTGAGTAAGAACTCATAAGGTGTCAGGATTGGTAATACTTTATGCACTCTCACTCAAATAATTATTGAGAACAAAGCACTTCTTATGATGCAGCCTGTTGCAAATTTCCACGCTTCTCCTGAAATACAACAGGTCCTGTTAGGAGTCTGAATGTCTGAGAAATGTAAACATTGCATCCTCATATGCTTCCCTCTGTACAATTCAAGTATAAATGTTTGCAGAATTGTGAATCTTTATAGGCAAGTACAGGAGATCTTTTGGTAATGGCAGCTTCTGAGTTCAGATACTTGTGATTCTGTCTGCCAAAGAGTTGCTGTCAATATGAAACATAATTGCAATCCAAACTAAGGCAGATTTTTTTGTAACTATTCCTTATATACGTGGGTGGGCTCAGCAGCTTTGAGCTGCCGGCATGCAGCCATGAACAGATGGGCATTTGTGTAAGCATTGACTATGGATGTTTTGGGCATAAGTCCCAACTGAAAGTGTTTTTTAAAATGTTCTTAGTCCTGAGTTCCCACAACTAAGGTAAAAAGATGTGTTGTTGCTAATTCATCTCTGAGTGGGCTTAACATTTGAACATTAGAAATGTTACATAAATGGAACTCAGTTCCAAATTCAAGAAATAACCTGACAGTATAACAGATTTAGGCCTGCATATAAATCTGTGCATGGAATTGTAGCTAAAATTAAGGACACAAATGTGCACACAGGATTAGAAGAGTAATTACATCTATGATTGCCTTTCATAGAAGTAGGCCAGTGTATACAGTTGGTGGATCTTATGTAATAGCACCTTTGTATACATTATTGCTGGCAGACTCATGTCCCAACTGAGATTGGATTCAGGCACTGATTCTATGAAGCAGTGCCTCTGGACTTTCGGAAAAGGGATGGATATACAGATGCTGTTATTTGTGCAATTATTCTCTGCAATTATAGCTGCCACATCACAGTGTTTTAGCACATACTTTGGCTCTAGAAAGTCTGACTCAGTTCAAAGCAGGGATATATATATTCACTTCTTCCCTTCTGGAATCACTGGTTCATCTGGTTGGACTCTCTATGTGATCTAGACTTGTCCCCCCTAACTTCAACTACTGCATGAGGGTCACTGGATCTGATTTGTCAGGGCCATATCACTCCAGTCTTATTCCATCTACACTGGCATGCAGTTTGCTTCCAGGCTTAATTCAAATGGCTGATTTTTACATATAAATTCCTGTATAGCCTGAGGCAAACATAACTTAAGGACCATCTTCTCCCATATGAACCTATCTATTCACTCTGATCATTTTCAGAGGCCCTGGTTCTGTTGCCCCCGCCTTCTGAGACTAGATGGGTGGTGATCCAAGAAAGGGTTTTCTTGAACATGGCACCAAAACTTTGGAACTTTCTAACTGGGGAGATTCACCTGTTTTCCTCTATTGCTATCTTCTCCCACTGGATGAAGACTTTTTTGTTTCATTTGGCATACTTCCAATAACAGTTGTTGAGCTTCTCCCTTGTTCAGATGCTGAATGTTTATGTGTTCTTATTGAATTATTTTATGATTTACATGATGGTTTTAATTGTTCTAATGTTTTCTAATGTTTTCATGTCCATTGCCTTGGGGACTCTGGTCAGATGGAAAGGCAACATAAAAATGTTTTAAATAAATTTATTTAAAATGTAAGCTCAACTTTTTTGAAATGAGTGGGATCCAAGGTAGTAAAAAGAATAAAAATATACCATCAAAATAACTAAAATAACAATGCAATACAGTCATAGCAATATTTTTGGGGAGGTGCCATGGGTCAATAGTAGAACATCTGTTTAATATGCAGAAGGTTCCAGGTTCAATCTCTAGTTGAATGTATTAGATAGCAGGTGAGGTGAGAGACCTGTGCCTGAGACCCTGTGACCTGGAGTCAACAATATTGACCATGATGCACCAATGGTCTGATTCAGTATAAGGCAGCGTTATGTGTTCAGGTGTTTATGTGAACAAAATCTGAAACAGAATTCAGTAAAGGCTACAAAGAGAAAATACAAATAATATCTTTCTCCTGAAACATTTGCCCAATTGAAAATCCAGTTCCATTCAGGTCCTCCATTCTTATAAGCTGTTCCATTCTTATAAGCTGTTTCACTGCGCCACTTGGGAGCAGTGACCATAATGTTATTGATTTCACCGTTTGTATAAATAGGGAGTTGTCCAAAAAGACCGCCACAACCACGTTTAACTTTAAAAGGGGTAAATACACTGAGATGAGGAGGCATGTGAGGAGGAAACTGAAAGGAAAGGTACATACGGTCAAAACCCTTGAGGAAGCTTGGATGCTATTTAAAACTATAATCCTAGAAGTTCAGATAAAATACATACCACAAGTTAGGAAAGGCACAAACAGGCATAAGAAAAGGCCTGCATGGTTAACAAACAAAGTAATGGAAGCTGTAAAAGGTAAGAAGGACTCCTTTAAGCGGTGGAAAACCAGTCCAAGTGAGATTAGTAAAAGGGAACACAGGCTGTGGCAAATCAAATGCAAGACTGTGATCAGGCAGGCAAAAAGGGACTATGAGGAGCATATTGCAAAAAACATAAAGACCGACAATAAAACTTTCTTCAAATATATTAGAAGTAGGAAACCAGCCAGGGAGGCAGTGGGGCCCTTGGATGACCATGGGGTAAAAGGATTACTGAAGGAGGATAGGGAAATGGCTGAGAAGCTAAATGAATTTTTTGCCTCCGTCTTCACTGTGGAAGACGAGAACTTTTTGCCCGCCCCAGAACCACTAATTTTGGAAGGGGTGTTGAAAGACCTGAGTCAGATTGAGGTGACAAAAGAGGAGGTCCTACAACTGATAGACAAATTAAAAACTAATAAGTCACCGGGTCCAGATGGCATACATCCGAGAGTTCTGAAAGAACTCAAAGTTGAACTTGTGGATCTTCTAACAAAAATCTGTAATCTTTCATTGAAATCTGCCTCCGTTCCTGAGGACTGGAAGGCAGCAAATGTCACCCCCATCTTTAAAAAGGGTTCCAGAGGAGATCCGGGAAATTACAGGCCAGTCAGTCTGACTTCAATACCGGGAAAGTTGGTAGAAACCATTATCAAGGACAGAATGAGTAGGCACATTGATGAACACGGGTTATTGAGGAAGACTCAGCATGGGTTCTGCAAGGGAAGATCTTGCCTCACTAACCTGTTACATTTCTTTGAGGGGGTGAACAAACATGTGGACAAAGGCGACCCGATAGATGTTGTTTACCTTGACTTCCAGAAAGTTTTGATAAAGTTCCTCATCAAAGGCTCCTTAGAAAACTTGAGAGTCATGGAGTAAAAGGACAGGTCCTCTTGTGGATCAAAAACTGGCTTAGTAATAGGAAGCAGAGAGTGAGTATAAATGGGCAGTCTTCGCAGTGGAGGACAGTAAGCAGTGGGGTGCCGCAGGGCTCGGTACTGGGTCCCATGCTCTTTAACTTGTTCATAAATGATTTAGAGTTGGGAGTGAGCAGTGAAGTGGCCAAGTTTGCAGATGACACTAAATTGTTCAGGGTGGTGAGAACCAGAGAGGATTGTGAGGAACTCCAAAGGGATCTGTTGAGGCTGGGTGAGTGGGCGTCAACGTGGCAGATGCGGTTCAATGTGGTCAAGTGCAAAGTAATGCACATTGGGGCCAAGAATCCCAGCTACAAATACAAGTTGATGGGGTGTGAACTGGCAGAGACTGACCAAGAGAGAGATCTTGGGGTCGTGGTAGATAACTCACTGAAAATGTCAAGACAGTGTGCGTCTGCCATAAAAAAGGCCAACGCCATGCTGGGAATTATTAGGAAGGGAATTGAAAACAAATCAGCCAGTATCATAATGCCCCTGTATAAATCGATGGTGCGGTCTCATTTGGAGTACTGTGTGCAGTTCTGGTCGCCGCACCTCAAAAAGGATATTATAGCATTGGAGAAAGTCCAGAGAAGGGCAACTAGAATGATTAAAGGGATGGAGCACTTTCCCTATGAAGAAAGGTTGAAACGCTTGGGACTCTTTAGCTTGGAGAAACGTCGACTGCGGGGTGACATGATAGAGGTTTACAAGATAATGCATGGGATGGAGAAAGTAGAGAAAGAAGTACTTTTCTCCCTTTCTCACAATACAAGAACTCGTGGGCATTCGATGGAATTGCTGAGCAGAAAGGTTAAAACATATAAAAGGAAGTACTTCTTCACCCAAAGGGTGATTAACATGTGGAATTCACTGCCACAGGAGGTGGTGGCGGCCACAAGTATAGCCACCTTCAAGAGGGGTTTATTTTTATTTATTTTTATTTATTTATTTAAGATTTATATCCCGCCCTTCCCACAAGTGGCTCAGGGCGGCTTCCAATAGTAGATCCATCAAAATTACACATATAAAGGGATCCATATTTAAAACAGATAAAACAGATAAAACAGATAAAACCCTAGTTATTAATACACATAAATGTTTCAGCTATATATAAAAGGAATCCAGCAAGTTACAGTAAAACTCTCAAGCTAAGTAAAGGCTAGCCGGAAGAGGGTCGTCTTACAGGCCCTGCGGAACTGAACAAGGTCCCGCAGGGCCCTCACCTCTTCCGGCAGCTGATTCCACCATGTAGGGGCCATAACAGAGAAAGCCCTTTCTCTGGTGGACTTCAACCGGGCTTCCTTCGGCCCAGGGATAGTAAGGAGATTTTGTGTTCCCGACCTCAGTACTCTCTGGGGAACGTGCGGGGAAAGACGGTCCTTCAGGTAGACAGGTCCCAAGCCATATAGGGCTTTAAAGGTGATAACCAGCACCTTGTACCGGACTCGGTATATTACTGGAAGCCAGTGCAGGGTCCGAAGACCCGGCTGAATGTGTTCCCGCTTTGGGAGACCTAATAACAGCCGGGCCGCGGCATTCTGCACCAGCTGCAATTTCCGAGTTCGGGACAGGGGCAGCCCCATGTAGAGGGCATTACAGTAGTCTAACCTCGAGGTGACCGTGGCGTGGATCACTGTTGCTAGGTCGTCGCGCTCCAAAAAGGGGGCCAACTGCCTTGCCCGCCTAAGATGAAAAAACGCGGACTTGGCAGCGGCTGCTATCTGAGCCTCCATCTTTAGGGAAGGCTCCAACAGCACCCCCAAGCTCCTGACCCTGTCCGCCGCTATCAGCGGCGCACCGTCAAAGGCTGGTAGGGGGATTCCCCCTTCCGGACCACGGCGACCCAAGCAAAGGACCTCTGTCTTCGCAGGATTAAGCTTCAGCCCGCTCAGTCTGAGCCATTCAGCCACGGCATATAGTGCCCGGTCTAGATTTTCCGGGACGCAGGTCGGCTGGCCATCCATCAATAGATAGAGCTGGGTGTCATCAGCATACTGATGACACCCTAGCCCGTACCTTCGGGCAATCTGGGCAAGAGGTCGCATATAGATGTTAAATAACATCGGGGAGAGAACCGCCCCTTGAGGCACACCGCAGTCAAGTGTGCACCTCCGGGACAGCTCCCCCCCAACTGCGACCCTTTGTCCCCGACCTTCAAGGAAAGAGGAAAGCCACTGTAAAGCCAACCCCTGAATCCCTGCGTCGGCGAGGCGACCCTTCAGTAGCCGGTGGTCGACCGTGTCGAACGCCGCCGACAGGTCCAACAACATCAGCACCGCCGAGCCGCCCCGATCCAGATGCCGTTGAAGGTCATCCATTAGGGCGACCAGCACCGTCTCCGTCCCATGTCCCGGGCGAAAGCCGGACTGAAATGGGTCAAGGATGGAAGCATCCTCCAGGAAAGTCTGCAGCTGCATCGCCACTGCCCTCTCGATAAGTTTGCCCAAAAAGGGCAAATTTGAGACCGGCCGATAGTTTGCCAATTGGGCCGGATCTAAAGATGGTTTCTTTAAGAGGGGACGGACCACGGCCTCTTTAAGTGGCGTTGGAAAGTGCCCTTCCCTCAGGGATCTATTTATGATATCCCGTATAGGATATCTAAGGTCACCCTGGCAAGATTTAATAAGCCAGGAAGGGCATGGGTCCAATTTACAGGTAGTTTAGATAAAAATATGGAGCACAGGTCCATCAGTGGCTATTAGCCACAGTGTATGTGTGTATATAAAATTTTTTGCCACTGTGTGACACAGAGTGTTGGACTTGATGGGCCGTTGGCCTGATCCAACATGGCTTCTCTTATGTTCTTATGACCATAAAAGACCTCCCAAAGAGTGTTCTGCAGCTCTCCTAAATGTCATTTAAGTGGAAGCCTTATCTTTTCCAGAAGTCTATTCCACAAAACTAGAGCAGCTATCAAGAAGGTCTGTGACTGGGCTTCAGCTAGTAGAACCTCATGGGAAGAGGAGGCGGAGCAGCTAAAAGGCATTGCTGTGTCAAGCAAAGTTGCCACAAGGTTCATTCTAGAACAGCTGGTTTTCAAGGGGTGGTTCCATATCAAAAGGTGCTTTGAAGGTAAGCACCAACACCATGAATGGGACCTGGAAACAAATTGGCTGATGAAGAGATCACAAATGGAAATAATGTGCTCCCAGTGGCTAGTCCCAGGTAACAAACAATTTTGTACCAATTGAAGTTTCTAAGTAAGATTCAAGGGCAGCCCCACATAGAGTGTGTGATAATAGTCAAACCTCAAGGTTACTGTAACATTGATCGGTGTGGCCAGATCAGCTATCTGCAAACAAGGGGAGAGGCTTTAGGGCTAATTGCAGGTGGAAAAATAAATTCTTGGGCCACTGTAGTACCTACTTCTCTGATAACAAAGAAGAATCTTGCAAGTCCCATAAGCACTTAACAGAATTGGTCAGAAAGAGCTGATCTACACCTAATGTGGGGAGCATAATCCTTTCAAGGACATTGTTTTTCTAATTTATAACTTCTGGCTTACCAAAGTTCAATTTCATTTTACTCTCTCTGACACAATGGTTGTCTGGCATTGGCCCAAGACAGAGACAACGACATCCAGAGACTTATTGAACAAGATGTTGTGATGATAACTTATTTCCAGACCTAGAACCTAGGGACTTAAATTGCACATTCTACAAACTTATTTTTTTGCCTTAATTTTTATCGTTGGAGATCATTAGCAGTATAATCCTAAGAAAAGTTACTCTAGGCTGCAGTCACACTGAAAGCTTGGTGCAGTCTGGCTGTGGCTCTATTCACGGTGGTTTAAATAGTTGTGGGAAATTTTGATCAGACATCCTGAACTGGCTTCACTGCATGCTCACCCTATGAGTCTATTGTTCAGATTGTTGCAGCATTATTTTCTTTTTTATCTTTCACCTATGCATATAAGCATGTATCTGAAGCTCTGGCTCCTTTTTAGCTCCACAATATCTCAGCCAAGTACTTTGGCCTCTCCTTCCTTTTGCCTCTCTTCCATGGATACATTGAGGGGGGGGGGGGGGTTAAGTGTAGACTTACATGAGAGTAGTGGATGTACTGCTCCTGAAAAAGCCATCTCTGGATCCTTTAGATCCAGCCAGTTACTGCCAAGTCTCAAATTTACCATTTCTGGGCAAGGTAATTGAGAGAGTGGTAGCTGAATAGCTCTATGATTTCCTGGAGGATACATCGGCGCTAGATCCATTCCAGCTGGGCTTCCACCCATGCAATGGGACAGAGACTGTACTAATCATCCTGACAGACAGTCTTCGTAGACAGCTTGAGCAGACTGGGACCAACGTATCTGTGGGACTGTCTCCTCCGCTATGTCCCTGGTCAAGCATTATGCTCTTCTAGTAGTAATCTGCTGGTGATCCCCAGCCCTAAAGGAGGCTTGGCTGTCCTCAGCTAGGGCCAGGATTTTTTCTGTCTTGGCCCCAATCTGGTGGAACTCTCTGCTAGATGACATCTAGGCCCTGCGGTACTTTATGTAATTCTGCAAGGCCTGTAAGGCAGAGATATTCTGCTAGGCTTTTGATTAAAGACAGCAGTGACTGGCACCTTTCCTTCCTTTTTTTGTCCATCCTCCTTTAGAAATTTTATTCCCTCCTCCCACCATATGCTCTGATAGTTCAGAAGGAGAACTTAACTAGTGGGACACCATCATGGGTTTTTAGAGTTTTGTTGGCTCAACTTTTTCAAATGTTTTAATTGGAATTTTATTGATTTGTATTCTTTTATCTATTGTACATCAGCCAGAGCCTGGCCTTGATTTTTAAAAAGGAGGTGGGAAGGGAAGACTCCGACTTCCCAAACGACTTGACTTTGGAAGAGGGGAGTTCAGACAGCTGGAAACACGGAATGGAAACACTGGCATCTGTAAATACTGGACTTTCCCTGGGGCCTTACTCTGTTTCCAAAGCAAGACAAAGCAGGGTGCCAACATCTGGGGTGTGGAAGACAGATGCTGTCTGATCGTGCTCTTTAAATTCACAAAGGTAACACAATTATATTGGTGCAACCTGCTTGTGTGACTGCAGCCCTAGTCTAAACTCACTGATTTCAGTGGGCTTAGACTGGAGTAGCTCTGTTTAGGATTGCACTGTAAATCTTCTAGCCCTCAATGAGGTCAGAACTTGAAACCATCTATCACAGATGTCCAGCTGTGTGTCATCAGCTTACAGCAGCTACAGACAATTTCATCAATGGGCGTCTTATGAATCAATATTACTTATTTGCTCCCCATAATAAAGGGCGATTCTTCACATTGCTGATTCTTCATCCGCTTCTACAAACTTTGGGTGTGGTTGGCTGAAAAGATTCAGGTCACTTCAAGGCCAAACCTCCAATCCTCACATCAATATATCTAATTCTGGATGTGACCACATCTTTAGATATTTAAATCCAGAGACTGGAGCCATGATAGGATCTTTCTACAAACCTGCAAAAGCCCTAGGTTTACAGAAAAATCTGAAATCTTTTTTTTTTAATTAAAAAAATGTAGTTTAAGAAACTAATGGCTGCAATAGGTATTGTTAGACAATCATACAGCACAGCCGGTATTTAAAACCTTGGTTTCTGTCAGTACAAGGCAGGGAACACAGCCCTTTCCAGAGATGTTTTGGCCTTTGAGAGAGGACTTCATGGAGTCAGGCCCAGAAGCAGCCACCAGGCAACTTAATGTGACAGGCACATGACTCACCCAGATTTGGCTGTTTCCTGCTGTTCAACAAAAGCCATCCCATAAAAGCCAGTGTTGTGTAGTGGTTGAATGTTCAACCACTCTATGTTCAGACTAGGATAGCACCAGTACATAAGAACATAAGAGAAGCCATGTTGGATCAGGCCAATGGCCCATCCATTCCAACACTCTTTGTCACACAGTGGCCAAAAATGAATTCCACATGTTAATCACCCTTTGGGTGAAGAAGTACTTCCTTTTATCCGTTTTAACCTGACTGCTCAGCAATTTCATTGAATGCCCACGAGTTCTTGTATTGTGAGAGAGAAAAGTACTTCTTTCTCTACCTTCTCCATCCCATGCATAATCTTGTAAACCTCTATCATGTCACCCCACAGTCGACGTTTCTCCAAGCTAAAGAGTCCCAAGCGTTTTAACCTTTCTTCATAGGGAAAGTGTTCCAACCCTTTAATCATTCTAGTTGCCCTTTTCTGCACTTTTTCCAATGCAATAATATCCTTTTTGAGGTGCGATGACCAGAATTGTACACAGTATTCCAAATGAGACCGCATCATCGATTTATACAGGGGCATTATGATACTGGCTGATTTGTTTTCAATTCCCTTCCTAATAATTCCCAGCATGGTGTTGGCCTTTTTTATTGCAATCGCACACTGTCTTGACATTTTCAGTGAGTTATCTACCATGACCCCAAGATGTCTCTCTTGGTCAGTCTCTGCCAGTTCACACCCCATCAACTTGTATTTGTAGCTGGGATTCTTGGCCCCAATGTGCATTACTTTGCACTTGGCCACATTGAACCTTATCTGCCACGTTGACGCCCACTCACCCAGCTTCAACTGATCCCTTTGGAGTGCCTCACAATCCTCTCTGGTTCTCACCACCCTGAACAATTTAGTGTTATCTGCAAACTTGGCCACTTCACTGCTTTCTCCAACTCCAACTCATTAATGAACAAGTTAAAGAGCATGGGACCCAGTACTGAGCCCTGCGGCACCCCACTGCTTACCATCCTCCACTGCGAAGACTGCCTATTTATACTCACTCTCTGCTTCCTATTAATTAGCCAGTTTTTGATCCACAAGAGGACCTGTCCTTTTACTCCATGACTCTCGAGCTTACTAAGGAGCCTTTGATGACAAACTTTATCAAAAGCTTTCTGGAAGTCAAGGTAAACAACATCTATTCGGTCTCCCTTGTCCACATGTTTGTTCACCCCCTCAAAGAACTGTAACAGGTTGGTGAGGCAACATCTTCCCTTACAGAACCCATGTTGAGTCTTCCTCAATAACTCGTGTTCATCCATGTGCCTACTCATTCTGTCCTTGACAAATGGTTTCTACCAATTTTCCTGGTATTGAAGTCAGACTGACTGGCCTGTAATTTCCCAGATCTCCTCTGGCACCCTTTTTAAAGATGGGGGTGACATTTGCTACCTTCCAGTCCTCAGGAACAGAGGCAGATTTCAATGAAAGATTACATATTTTTGTCAGAAGATCCACAAGTTCAACTTTGAGTTCTTTCAGAACTCTTGGATGTATGCCATCCGGACCTGGTTTCTGACTCTGGGGTGATGTTGCTTTCACAACGTTTTCATGGCAGACTTTTTACGGGGTGGTTTGCCATTGCCTTCCCCAGTCATCTACACTTCCCCCCCAGCAAGCTGGGTACTCATTTTACCAACCTTGAAAGGATGGAAGGCTGAGTCAACCTTGAGCCAGCTACTTGAAAACCCAGCTTCTGCCGGGATTGAACTCAGGTTGTGAGCAGAGCTTAAGACTGCAGTACTGCAGCTTTACCACTCTGCACCATGAGGCTCTTAAATTCAGATTACCAGTCTGCTATAGAAGCTCATCTCGGGGCAGATAAACATTATCAGCCTAATGTATCTCTCAAAGAAGAGAATGATGTAAGCTGCTTTTGGTTCCCAAAAAGACAGAATATAAATGAAATATAGATGAAGATGGGGCAGCTAAAAGCAATACTCCCTCTAAGCTATAGAGTCTTGTGAGGAAAAATTCTACTTCGTGAGCAACTGGCGTTAAAGTTGTGAGCTACTGCATAAACTAACTTGCTCTGGGGTAATTTTTCCTGAGCTAAGACAAAAATATGTGAGCTAGATGCTAAAAATACTGTGAGCTAGCTCACACTAACTCAGCTTAGAGGGAACACTGGCTAAAGGGTAGGCTGGTGGGTGGGTGAGGAGGAGAGAAAAAAGCAGAGAAAGGTGAGGATGTGGATATTGCCAGGTGGAGTGAAAGAGGAAATAGTGTGGAGAAGAGGATTCAGGGGGAAATGATGTGCTATTCAAGTCCCTGCAGCTTCTCTACCATGCAACTGGCCATATTTTTTTTCTGGGAAGAGGCTGCAAGGGGAGGGGGGAAAGGAAAGCTGAAGACAGGAAGGCAGATAAAAAGTTGTCGTGTGTGTGGAAAGGACAGTAGGAGGCAGGTAATGTGGAGAGGCTGTAGAGGCTTTTGAGGGAAGGGAAAAAAGGAAATAGAGGGGATGAATGTGGGGGAAGAGGAAATGAGTTGTCCCTTGCAAGTCCTTTAGGGTCCCCCACTTATAAATACTAACTAAATACTAAAAATAAAGTATGAGCAGGGTACCTACCCACAACAGGCTTGTCACAGATGCTGTTATTTAGACTTTATCTTGTCCAGGTAATTGGCATCATGTTTCCTACAAGAAGGTGACAGATGCCAGTGCTACTCCCAAAACCTCAGAGCAGGGACTGAAGCTGTATATTACAAAAATAGACCTTGGAATGTTGTGCAATTTGAGTTCACCTGCATGTTAGGCCACTGTCTCCCAGTGGGACAGTTTTACTTCTCACTTGTTTATCAAAGTGGCAGCCTTCTTATTTGTTTAGAAAAAGTGCAGTGGACTTTTATGATGGCACAGTGAGAATTCTATAATAACAGCACTCTTGGTTTGGCACCGTTTTTAATGTTTTTCCCCTTTGGTTTACAACTATGTAAACCCAGAGCACTGGTAGCTAACTGCTTTTGGCAAAGAAGTTGATGGGATGGGGGACTTTCAGAGCATGCCAAACGACAGGGCAGTTTGGCTGCATTCAGGCATCATCATGCTAAGCAGAAAATGAACTCCAGTTTGCTTTGATGGACATGAACATGGACTATTTGTCATGACTGCATATTCTTGTTGCTCTATCCCTTCCTTTCCCACCCCTTCCCCCTTTTTGCATAGAGGTTTCATCAAACAAACTTTCACTGCCCTTGGTGTTTGAATGCCAGAGCTAGGTGAATTGAGCACAAACTAGAATTATAAGGTTTATGGTTTGTGGGGGACAAATGAAGTCCACTTTGCGCAGTCCCTATCATTAAGGATCTGAATAGGATTTGAGAGATCCAGGTTCAAATCTTCACTGTACCATGGAAGCTTGCTGAGTGACCTTAGGCCAGTCACACACTCTCAGCCAGCAACCCTACCTCACAAGATTGTTGTGAGGGTAAAATGGGGATAAGAACAATATAAAACATTTTGTATCTCAATTGGGGAGGAACAGGGGAATAAATAAAAATAAGTTGCCATGGGCAAATGGAGTTTCTTTCTAGTTGAGCTGTTTTTAATGCTTTGTTTGAGAATGGGAAGAACTAGGGGTTGTAAATGAAGAGGTGAGCAGCATACAGGTCATGAATCCCCTTCCTTGAAAACTGCAATGTCTTCCTAAAATTTCGAGAACTTCAGGCTTCATTTTAAAAGATAGTTTTAGCCCTCATGGCTACTAAAATAACAGGAAATGTTTGTGGCTCAGGGACAAGAATGGCAAAAGAAGGAAGAGCTATAATACATATATCACATTGGGTTCTGGTGTTGCCTACTCTCTGATCCTCTGGCCAAGAACCAGGGGAACTAGCAAGGTAGCAGGCCAGGCTCCAGTGCTGAAGAGTTCTAGCTCCAGTGACAAAGTGTTTCTAATAAGGGAATAAACAGACAAATTTAGCAGACATGGGAGTTCAGCAGCATGGTGAGGAAGCCAGGACACTAGTCTCTCCACATCCCTAAAAGGGTAAGCATACTTTTCACAAACAGATCTACATAAATAGGAAAATTATAAAAGGGGTGGGGCAGTTATGAAGTGAGAATGCCAGCAGGGGGTTGGGGGCTATCAGGAGAGAGATCTTGGAGTCATGGTAGATGATGAAAACAGGAAAACAGGACATAAGCAATGCATTCCTGAATTATGTTACACCCTTCTCAGTCTACTGAAGTCAATTGGCTTAGAAGGCCTAACTGTTTAGGATTTCAAAGCAACATCCTATCCCTAGTTAATCATTGATACCAAAAGCACTTTGCTGTCATTTCTCATTTTAACTTACACCTATCATTTTGAAATTGAAAAGTAGAGTATTAGAAGTTAATGGAGAATCACACCCACCCAACATCTCAGCCCCATTCTGAACTGTCTCTTATTCTATCAGCTGGTCAGATAACTGACTCTTGGCTAAATGTCCTTGTAAAGTAGGTGAATGAATAAAAGCATATCTCAAAATCAGTTAAACACTTACAGACTATGTCTTTTGGGGAGAATGAAAGCGCCAGTTTACCAATGATATAAAGAACTTATCACATGGTAAAGCTTCTTTTCTGGACTGCAGCAGGATCATAACAATGAATATTTATTCTATATAAATCTAGCTGTCAGTAAGAAGAGCTAACACCTAGCCTTCTTCTGTGTATACAAAAGGATTTTTTAGAAAAAGAGAGAGAGGGAGAGAGAGGGAGATTGAGCACTCTCTTGTGCAGTCTGCTACCTGTAATCTGAACTGGTTCAGTCCAGGAACAGGTTTATACCACCACACGCTGGCTTTAGTTAGCAGTGAAGTCAAATTAATACATTTGCATAATTTGCTATCATATTTGTGCACATTGCTGCATGGGTAAATTTCTTATTTTATGTAGGGTAATTTTCAGAAAGTAATAAAGTAATAAAGAATTTAAATTTTATATCAGGTTTTTGCAACCTCCAAGATAGGAAAAATTCTTTTTTTTAATGGTACATCTGGCAAGTGGTCTGCTACAGAAAACTGAATAAGAGCTATCATATTTGTGTTGAATTTTTCTATTCTATTACAGCAAGCTAGAGTCCATAAGCAGGATAAATCATACAAAAGTCTCCCTTGAAAGTTTAGCTCAAATAAGAAACTTTTACAGTGCTTCCAGAACTCATTGTGGCTTGGTCTTTCCTTATCAAGAAAAAAAATATCATATCTTCAGGGCAGCCTTCAGAAGAGCATTCAGGCCATTCTTTCTCAGTTTTCAAGAGGAAAAATTTCCCATTTGTCACTTTCAAGGCATGAATCCTGAAAGCCCCCTTAGGCTTTCTCCCTTCCCTGCTTACTTCTCTCCTTTGAGGGTTTCCAAACTCCAGGGCAGGCCTGGAGAGCTCCTAAAATCATAGTGGATCTCCTAACTACAGAGATCAATTCTTCCTTAGGGTTGCCAGCTCTAGGTTGGGAAATTCCTGGAGATTTCTGACTGGAACTTTTGGAGGGCAAGGTTTGAAGAGGGAAGTAACCTCAGTAGGGTGTAATTGCAGAGTCCACTCACCAAAGCAGCCATTTTCTCCAGGAGAATTGATCTTTGTCATTTGGAGATCAGGTGTAATTCCAGGAGATTGCCAGTTCTCACCTGAGGGTTGGCAACCTTAGTTCCCATGGAGGCTCTGGCTTCTTTGGAGGGTGAAGTCTGGGGAGGGTGGGATTTAAGGAGGGGAGGGACCTTAGAAAGGAATAATACCATATTATTCCTTTCTAAGGTTCCTCCCCTCCTTAAATCCCACTATCTCCAGGCTCTACCCACCAAATATATAGAAGTTTCCTAACCTGGAGTTGGCAGCACTATCTCCATCCCTCCCAGTTGCCACACTCTACCTTTACCTGCCCTTCTGTCTTGAGCTTTTGCTCCCCCCACAACCTCTACAAAAAAACCCTGTGATCCAATTGTCTGGTATCCACCACTATGCTAGGCTCACCTGCATGGTAGGAAACCCTCAAAGACTTGTGGGGAGGCACCTTACTTTCCCCCGCATCTACCTCCTACACTATTTCTTCTTTCCCTCCTCTTCGCAACCCCCATATCCTTTGCCCTTTCCCTGCCTTATTCTCTTCTTCTCAGCCATTTACCAGCCTACCTTTTATCTGCCTCCCATCTCCAGCTATACTGCTTATTTATTAACTTCATTTATACCCTGCCTTTGTTCACATTGGGCCCAAAGCAGCTTATATTATTTTTCTATCTTCCTTTTTATCTGCACAATAACCCTATGAGGTAGGTCAAGCTAAACAGTTTGTGACTGACCCAAAATCACCCAGTGAGCTTCCACTAGGGTTGCCAAGTCCCTCCAAATCCCCAGCAGGGGACTTGGGGGAGGGCTGTCCAGGAGGGGCAGGGACAGCCCCAACACGATGATGTCACACATGTTGAGGACCAGGGCTGCTCACAGGTGTGTGCTGCCCCTGATTCTTCCCCAAAGCCCAAGGACCCTTTACATCTTATAGGAGGGAGGGAGAGGGGCATGTACATTTGCACTCCAAACCAGGCCCCCCATTTCTTTCTCAAAGCATTTAAATGATCCCTTTAAATTATTTTGAGAAGAAGCAGGGGGCACACACATTTGCACTCCAAGCTGCAATTTCAAGGCTTGGAGTGCAAAGGTGCATCCCCCTCCCTTTTTTTTGCCCTGCCTATGTCCATAGGGGGAACTGTGGCCCAGTTTGGGGAAGAAGTGGAGGAGGGGGTGGCACGCACATGTGTACTCCAAGTCACAAATCTGCAGTTTGGAGTGCAGAGGTGAATTTTGCCCCCAAAGCAATTAAAGAATACCATTAATTGCTTCGGGGAAGAAATGGAGTGGACACAGCACACTCCTTTGCATTCCAATCCATGAATTCATTGGGGATGGAGTTCCCCCCACCTGCCAGCTGACTGGGGCAGATTGCAACCCTCAAAACCAGAGGAACCCCCGCTGAGACATGGGGGATGATAACTCTAGCTTCCACTGGGACATGGGGGATGATAACTGTAGCTTCCAAAGCAAGATGGGGATTTGAGGCCAGGTTTCTTAGACCCTTCTCTGAAGCTCTAAGTCCTACACCACACTGACTTTTATAAGGTGGCTGCTGTTGAACAATAGCAAGCAGCCAAGTCTAGTTGAGTCATGCAAGTCATGTGGTTTCAAGTCACTCAGAGATTGCTGCAGGGCCTAGGGTTGTCAACCTCCAGGTTGGACCAAAAGATCTTCCAGAACCACAACTGAACTTTAGACAACAGAGATCTGTCCCTCTGGAGAAAATGGCTGTTTTAGAGGGGGAGCTTTTTGACATTGTATACTCTTGAGGCCTCACCCTGCCCTCCTCAGACTCCACCACAAAATTTCCAGGATTTTCCCAACCTGGAGCTGGTAGCCTTAATGAGGCCTGACCCTGATGAGTTCTTCCTCAAATACCCAAATAGGCCTGGAAAGGGCCCAGTTCCTTCCCCCTGCCTTTTACTGACAGAACCAAGCCTGGAATCTGTGGTTACCTAGCAACAGCAACTGAGGGAGTCCATTGCTTAAACCTATATGCTCTTGTTCTTATTTTCAGGATTTTTTTAAAAAAAAGAATTAATGTTTTTCTGCAAACCTGGGGTCCTTTTCAAATTTGTAGAAAGATCTGCCTTGCCTATTCATAGCTCCAGTCACTGGATTTAAGTATTCTCAGATTTCGCTACTATTAGATAGATGTAATGGATGAGGCTGAAGCTTCTCTTGAGGGGAAAACTCACTCATTTTCAAGATTCTTTGTTGCAGCTGCTTCTCCTCTTCTAGAACCAAAGGAGGTGTGTGGCTGACTACAACAGATTGTGAGCAGCTGCCAGCATTGTCAGTTTCCAAAGGGAGGTATTTCATTTTTGATACACAGAAACGCATCCATTCTTTTTCCTCTTGAAAAAAGGAATAAGAAAGAATAGCTGTATACAAATGTTGCAAAAGTACCACAGGGCACAGGGAGGGAATGTGTTACTTGACATGGGCCTTATGCAATAGATGCTCATTTTGACTGTGAGTCCAAATAGATATATACCCATTGCAACACTCTGACCTTGCTCTGGAGGCCCTTCAAAACTTGAGGGGGGGGGGCAAGGCTTGAAGCAGATTGTGTGGGTCTTTCCTATCTAGTTGTTTCCTTGCTGGTAAGGTACCAAAAGTGTGGAAAGGCCTTATAAGATCAGCCCCACCATGTGGCTGGTTCTGAGATTCACCTACTGAACTCAAACCTAACTCCCTTACTGCAGGCCAATACAGCCATTTGCAATTTCTGTTTTGAAGAAGTGTGCATGCACGCAAAAGCTTATACCCAGAATTAAACTTTGTTGGTCTTTAAGCTGCAACTGGACTCCAGCTTTGTTCATCTGGAACTTCAACATTATTGGTTTATGCCATGGAGATGTGGTTCAGATGCCTCTGAATGGGGCTTTAATTTAAAAGACCAATCCAAAGTCTCCCATGGGAACATGTCCAAAAAGTGCTGGGAAACTCTTCCAAGCTCAGGAGCTCAGACATTCTTTCAAAATGCAACTATTGTAGGAATGCATGTAAAAGACAAGTGAACAATCAGATAGATACATGGCTTTTCTGTGCTTATCCTTCTTGGCATGTTGGTCACTAGGAATCTGTAGGTTAATCCCTTCCATTTAGGTACAGATGTGAGGAATGTGCAGTCTCCAGTGCAGTTTCTGGATAGCTAAATTGGAGCTGACAGGAGAGCTAGTAACCCTGACCATTCTGTTCTGCTTAGCAGTAAAGAGAGATTTCTGCTTTGGTTTGACAGACCCTTGATAATGCAGCCTTGCCTCTTGTTGGATTTTTTGTGCCAATGTCTGAAAGAGAGAGAGAGACTGAAAGCAAGCAGTTTCTCTGGATTTCATTAAAGGGACCCAAATTTGGCAGGCAATTTTTCCTTTTCTCTTTTTCATGTGTGTGCATGTGCATGATGGCTTCCACAGCTGAAGCTACTGAAGTAATATTGTCAGCTGACTTTGAATAATTTCCTGTACAAACTGTTATCTATTCACACATTATGTCTTGTATAGTAAACACTCTTCAAGTGCCTTTGGGGACTTTCTGGAAACATATGTTCAGTTTGACAAAATGGGGAAGATGCAGCAGGAATACCAGTGTCATCTTCCCCAGTGATAGGAGCTTCTCTAACCCTATGGTCAAAAGAAGAATTGCTTTACAAAGGATGCAAAGTTTGGAGTTGGAGCTCTGGAGGCTGGGTTTGTCTGTTCTGGCAAGGCGCAGAACAATTAGCATCCAGATTACCAGGCAGCTAACATGTTAATCATCTGCAGTTTGCTAGAAATGTCCATCATTAAGCAATGGGGGAAGGAAACAGCCTTCTAGAGGGGTTGCTTTATGAATTCCAGTTTTGTAGTCAGTCAGTGGTCTCCATTGTCTGATCTCATTTGCAGCTCCCTTTAAATTTTCACAGAGAGCCAGTTTGGTGTAGTGGTTAAATGTGCGGACTCTTATCTGGGAGAACCAGATTTGATTTCCCACTCCTCCACATGCAGCTGCTGGAATGATCTTGGGTCAGTCACAGTTCCCTCAAAGCTGTTCTTTCAAGAGCAGTCCTTGAAAGAGCTCTCTCAGCTCCACCTACCTCTGTTGTGGAGAGGGGAAAGGGAAATGAGATTGTAAACTCCTCTGAGACTCCGAGTAAAGGGCGGGATATAAATCTGTTGTTGTTGTTGTTTTAATATCCCAACTATCTTAAACAACTTAAGGCAGAATACCTGTGAAAAAGGTGAGGCGTAGAGACCATTGGTTGGGTCCAGCTGAAGGGTCCAGCTGACACTAAATTGTTCAGGGTGGTGAGAACCAGAGAGGATTGTGAGGCACTCCAAAGGGATCTGTTGAGGCTGGGTGAGTGGGCATCAACGTGGCAGATGAGGTTCAGTGTGGCCAAGTGCAAATTAATGCACATTGGGGCCAAGAATCCCAGCTACAAATACAAGTTGATGGGGTGTGAACTGGCAGAGAATGACCAAGAGAGAGATCTTGGGGTCATAGTAGATAACTCACTGAAAATGTCAAGACAGTGTGCGATTGCAATAAAAAAGGCCAACGCCATGCTGGGAATTATTAGGAAGGGAATTGAAGACAAATCAGCCAGTATCATAATGCCCCTATATAAATCGATGGTGCAGTCTCATTTGGAGTACTGTGTGCAATTCTGGTCACCACACCTCAAAAAGGATATTATAGCATTGGAAAAAGTCCAGAAAAGGGCAACTGGAATGATTAAAGGGTTGGAACACTTTCCCTATGAAGAAAGGTTAAAATGCTTGGGGCTCTTTAGCTTGGAGAAACGTCGACTGCGGGGTGACATGATAGAGGCTTACAAGATTATGCATGGTATGGAGAAAGTAGAGAAAGAAGCACTTTTCTCCCTTCCTCACAATACAAGAACTCGTGGGCATTCAATGAAATTGCTGAGCAGTCAGGTTAAAACAGATAAAAGGAAGTACTTCTTCATGCAAAGGGTGATTAACATGTAGAATTCACTGCCATAGGAGGTGGTGGCAGCTACAAGCATAGCCAGCTTCAAGAGGGGATTGGACAAAAATATGCAGAGGTCCATCAGTGGCTATTAGCCACAGTGTGTGTGTGTATTTTGGCCACTGTGTGATACAGAGTGTTGGACTGGATGGGCCATTGGCCTGATCCAACATGGTTTCTCATGTTCTTATGGCAGAAGAACTGCAGATCTTCCTTGATTTCCTCTCCCACCACCTGTCTTTTCCAACCCTAGGAAAATCTAGTCCCCAGGTAGTTCCCACATGAAGTAACAAGCCATGAGGGCTGGAAGGTTACAGGGCAGGTTACAGTGCAGTTCCTATTTTTGCAGTGGAGTTCTGCTTTTGGAAGAGGAAAGAGTGAGCAATTTTGGCCTTTTCCCTTCCCAGTGCAGGATCCCGGCCCACATGGCTATAAAGACTGCACAAGAAGCAAACTATCAGGATTGCTGAGGAAGGGGAACACTAGGAAAATCCTGAAATTCAGTTTCTTTCACTGAGTAATCATGGAGGCAACCCTTAGCAGCCCCAAAGACATGCAGCATGGTTTTGACACCAGCAGTCTGACACTCTCACAGTACAATCCATTGAAGTCAGTCTGTCCGCAGTCCTGTATGTGATTGACTATACCATACCCATTCTCTTTCCAGTTTTTAATGAAAGATATCCCAACCTTCTTTTGACCTGGGGATGGTGATTATTTGTATCCCTCAAGCCAGCTGAGAATTACATACATTTCCTGTGTGACATTTGCTTTCATCTTGAACTTTTGGAGGAGTATAGGGGATCAGATCTGTGTGTAGACCCAGTTATCCATGATATAAGCAGCCCATATTGTAGGGAAAGGGTTGGTTTTGGACTTTCTCACCAATGATGCTAGTTTGTGAAATGTAATTTTTACCCATCTTAGGATATTTGTATATGCTGCTATAAATGTTTTTTTCTTTTTTAAATATTCTCCAACACATACTACCAGCTTCTTTATTTGTAAATGCTGGCAATTAACAACACTGTCTGTGCCTTCTCTCTTGCTGCTTGCACTCTCCAGAATGCCTTTTCTTGTTCAAAACAGGCCACTGTGCTATTTTTTTAATGAAAATTTTATGTAAAACATTTATATCCTACTATCTCCTTTGTAGCTAACAATGCAGCAACAAATTGCAAGGATGGAAAACGTTGACTGTTATTTCGATAAATGCAGCATGTTATTTGGATAATTAGAATGGGTCCTTTTCCCAGTGCTGATTTATCTTCTCGTATTTGTGCAGCTGTGCATATAAGAAGTTTCCTTCCCAATAAATCAACTTTGTTCCTCAAAGTGGATAATCCACATTACTGAGATCCTCTTTATACACACCTTTATTTGCATGGGGGCTGCTGCTTCCTTGGGTGCTCCTACCTTGACAAACCTCAGTAAAGTAAACCATAGTTTAGCTGATTTGTGAATCTCATACTGAGACTACTGCCCAACATGAAGCTGGGCTTGGCTCAGCCCACTGAAATCAGTGACCTGAGTTGGAGTATGACCCAAGTCTAATTCCTGTTTTCTTTTAAAAAAACAAGAGTTGATTTTCATAGTACATCACAGAGGATGTCACTTGCATAGCTTGGTTTCTGTCGCTAACAGTGGCTAAATGTGTATGTTCCCCCCTCCTATTCCTGATGGAAGAATTTATTCATTCAACATGCAACACATTTTTAATTTAGCTTCCCCATCAAATGATTACTATTTAAATGCCACAGCATAATCTGCAGTACTGTTTGACGTGTTTTTGACACAGAAAGAGTCATATTCAAGCAGTATCAGATGCTAACTCCATATGGCACTATTATGTGAGGCAATGCTGCCTGCTAGTTAGCATTTAGAACATGCTGTTAGAAGCAAATAGATCATGATGCAGTAGAATCCCCCAAGAATAGAAACCCAAGAGATAACAGCTCCCCAGTTTGATGTATATTCCTTCTGATATCCACTTAGTCACTGCTTGGACTTGTGAGAGGTACTAAATTGGACCCAAATTGAGAAGCTGGGGTGGGGCATGCTCAACCTGTGAGCATGATAGAAACCATGCAGAGCCTGTACACAGTCTGGTGCCCTGAACAGCAAGATAGGGAAATGCTGTCCCTACCCTGTGCTGAGTCTACCAGGACTGATCTCCTAGCACCTCCTGACTCAACTCATTTGGCTTGTTGTATCATGGTGGGTCTACCTCCAACCCTTTGGCCTGTGCTTTCCAAAACTTTGCCAGGATTCCTTTTACCCTTCATCTCATACATTTTCTTTCCAGAATGATACCAGTCTGCTTTAATACCCAGGCCCATTCTGACAGTCAGATACTTCATTGACATAATATGTAAATTGACCCAGACCTGTTTTTAGCTGCTCATGTGAGTTATACTTATGAACTGAACAGAACATCGAAATGCTATTGAACAGACTTAGGTAGATACCACCATCTTGTCATTTTAATAACTGCATATTGCATACTGTTTAATTGATTTTTTAAAATGTTTTTAATTATGTACTCTATTATATTTCTGTTTGTAACCTGTCATGAGTCTTCCTTGATGGGATGGGCAGGATAGAAATTAATCCCATAAATAAATAAAAAAATGTACCAGAGTTTGCAGGGCTTCAACCAGGACACTGATGCTGGAATCCAACCAGAGGTGTGTATAACATCAATTCCAGCAACCAGCAGGCTACATAAAGTATTTGGCTAGTTATAGTAAGAGTCTGGCTTTATCCCTTTACCTAAACAACAAACCAGTGCCTTCTGTTTGCTGTACTTCAAGCTCCAGTCATTCCAACTTCTAGCTCAGACTACTTGCCTTGAGGACTTTTAAGCAGAAGAATTTACCCTCCAGATCTGATTCAGATGCATCCAACCCCAGCCTGACCTTGGTGACAACACCCTTCACTCTGAAAGCTTTGGTTCCTTTCTTCCTATTTTCAATAGTCCAAACCCTTTTTTGCTGATACCCAGCCCTCTTTTCTTTAGGGGTATTTTTGTTTATAATTTCACTGCTGAGTGCTCCCTTACTCTGCATATTCTTTGCTTTGCACAGTTTTTATAATTTTAGATCTACAGAATATCAAGGAAAAACGCTTTCAGCCATGCACATGAAGGCAAACATGGAACACCGTAGGCTTAAAATAAGCAAGGGTTAACTTTGACTTGCTGAGTGTAATGGAAGGAAAGCATAGTGAGGGAAGGTGATCTGCTCCATTATAATGTGCACCTTGCAAGTGAAGAGTCATGGCACTCTACACAAAATTAGGAAGGTGGAAAGGGCCCTGGAAAGGAAGATACAATACTGCCTGTCTTTTGGAATGATTAGTGTATATTTGTGTACGAGCGCACACTTGAACACATATATTGTGAACACACACTGGATTGTGGGGTGCCTCACGGAGCAGTTCTCTCCCCGATGTTGTTCAACATCTATATGCGCCCCCTTGCCCAGATTGCCCGGCGGTTTGGGCTGGGTTGCCATCAATATGCAGATGACACCCAGCTCTATCTGTTAATGGACGGCCGGCCCGACTCCGCCCCAGGGAACCTCAACCGGGCTTTACAGGCTGTTGCAACGTGGCTTAGGCTGAGTGGGCTGAAGTTGAACCCAGCGAAGACAGAGGTCCTTTGTGTGGGTCGCGGCGCTCTGGGAGGGGGAATAGCTCTCCTGGCCTTCGACGGTGCGCCATTGAAAGCAGCGCACCAGGTAAAGAGCCTGGGTGTTCTACTGGAGCCTTCATTATCCATGGAGGCCCAGATAGCGGCCACTGCCAAGTCAGCATTCTTCCACCTGAAGCGGGCAAGGCAGTTGGCCCCTTTCCTTGAGTGCCGGGACCTCGCAACAGTGATCCATGCAACGGTCACCTCAAGATTGGACTACTGTAATGCCCTCTACTTGGGGCTACCTTTCTGCCGGACCCGAAAGCTGCAGCTAGTGCAGAGCGTGGCAGCCAGGCTGTTGTTGGGACTCCCGAAATGGGAACATATACGGCCGGGGCTACGTGGACTGCACTGGCTGCCGATTATATACCGGGTCCAGTACAAAGTGTTGGTCATTACCTTTAAAGCCTTATATGGCCGAGGACCCGCCTACCTGAGGGACCGTCTTTCCCCATATGAACCCCAGAGAGCACTGAGGTCAGCTGGGAAAAATCTAATGGCTATCCCTGGGCCGAAAGAGATTAAACATCAAAATAACAGAGCATGGGCCTTTTCAACCGTGGCCCCTGCCCTATGGAACCAACTCCCTGAGGAGGTGCGGGCCCTGCGGAACCTTGACCAGTTCCGCAGGGCCTGCAAGACCACCCTTTTTACACTTGCTTACTCAGACTGCTAAAGAAGGCTGTTAATAAGGATCCGCCAATGCGGCTTAAAGACCTAGACCGCTGTGTATAAACTGGCAGAACTAGCGTCCAACATCACCAGCACTGTCAGACTAAACTATCTAATTGTATTAACTGGTTTTTAATGTGTTAAATAATGTTTTATATTGTTAAATTTAAAGGTTTTATTATTACTGTATGTTATTAAGAAATGTTGTTAGCCGCCCTGAGCCTGCCGAGGCGGGGAGGGCGGGATACAAATAAAATTTATTATTATTATTATTATATTGTAGGATCCCTATAAATTCAGAGCTAGTTAGTGATGTGAGTTTTCTGGGGAAAATTTAAATGGGAAAATTTTACAGAAAATTGCCTGAGACCCAAAATAGTGGGTGATCTGATTTATTTAATGTACGCTCTGCCTTTTATACCTGTTGAGAGCCAAAGTGGCTTGCACTATTCTCCTATCCTCCATTTTATCATTTAGCATGTTTCTTTTGACTTATATTTAGTAAACAGGATTAAGAAAGCACCACATGTAAATTTTGTATCCCAATAGCAGAAGATACTTAAGTAAAATATTTGATTAGAGAAAAAAAAATAAAGTGTGTTTTAATTCTATTCAAAGGTTTCTGTGGAAACTCTTCTGCCTAATAGGGGCAATGTTGTTCTTCCTTTCTTCCTTTTATTCTTAAAATAACCCTGTGACGTAGGTTAGGCTGAGAGACTGTGAATGGCCCAAAATCACCCAGTGAGCTTCCATGGTAAAGTGAAGATCTGAACCTGTGTCTCCTACATCGTTACTCCAAAACTATAATCACTACATCATGATCACAGCTGGTCATGGGATACTCCCTTCTGCCCAAGTAGATAGTTTGAAAAGCTGGAGATTATGTGACACAATGGAATGAACACAACCTTGCAGAAAGTCATTAAAATTATTAGCGTACAAAAAGTTTTACTAGCCCACCTAACCACCATTTCTATATGAGTCATCCCCCAGTTTACAGAAGTGATTCTTCCTTGCCATAGGTGATCAAGTGTGCTGACATCAGACACTCGGTAGCTTGTGTGGTTCAGATCCTTGGAATTAGCAGATCCACCTCCTGGAAAAAAAAATCTGTGTGGGTGCTCTAATAAAATGGCAACAATATACTTGGTGTTTATTACCTCTGAGTTAACCAAGAAGCAGATGCCTGTCAGCCCTCAGTGAAATTACTCAGAATATTCTAAACCGGGTTCCTGAATAAACCAAGGAGCTTTGTGCATCTTAAAATTATCTGCTTGTGGGGAAAAATAACTCTTGGCAAAATAAAGCAATCCCCAGTACCCCATGCATATGGCAGAGATGTATGCTGATTAGTTCATCCTGTTAGGTGGACTTTTAACTGTCAATACAGATGGGTAAGTTGCTGATGACAGAGCAGTCCAAGCTGGAGCATGTGTCATTGCTCAGTTATTAAAGCTGCTTAGAGCTAAGGAAGGGATGAAACTGGGAGACATACTTTGGAACCATTTGTGTTGCTCAGTGAACAAGCTGCTTTTAAAAAAACCTGCTTCTCCTTTCCTACGGGCATGGGATGCCTTGACTGAAAGTTAGGTCCTTTGAAATTATATGAATCTATGTTTGATCTCTCTTTTTGAGGTGTTTGTTAAATTCTGATCCATGCTATTCTTGTGTGGTTTAAAAACTCAAGAGTTCACAGATTTAGAAAATAACACCAGGAACAGAACTTGAACCCACATTCATCAACAGCACCCAGTCACTCATCCTATATGCAAATCCTCCTCACCTCCAGATCCCTAATGCTATTTTTTTTTTTTGCCACCAAAGTGCTCTTTGCCAACACCTTCATGTTCTCCAAAATGTCAAGTTTCCAAAGGAAACATGTAAATTGAGCTCACTTTTCCAAAAGGATGATAACATAAATTGACAGTCCTGGTCCAGCCCTCTTGTCTTTAAATTGGTGATCCTCAATTTCCTAAGGAGGCTCATAAGGAGGTCAGGATGGGCATGGTCTTTCTCTGTGGCTTCTTTCTAGGTGACATGTAAATATGCAGGTTGCCAATATATGCTGGCATAATCACTGTAATTTGCATAGCTCAATCTAGGAGTACTAGCTCCAGGTTCAGAAATACCTGGGTATTTGGGGGATTGAAACTGGGGAGGGCAGAGTTTGGAGAGGGGAGGGACTTCAAAGGGGTATAATGCCATTGAGTTCACCTTCCAAAGTGCCATTTTCTCTAGGGAAATCGGTCTCCGGGATATCAGTTGTAATAGTAGGAGATCTCCAGCTGTCACCTGGAGATTGGGAATCCTATGCCAGGCCACAAAATACAAGGGCTCCATTTGGCTGAATGGGTCACATGGTTATGCAGGCCACTTCTAACAAAACCCCTTTTGCCATGAGCACAGAATTTGAGTTTTCTCAGCACAGTTTACATTTTCTTGTTCCATGAAGACCAGATTTAGGGCACAATCATGGCTTCAATAGGACATGCCTAAATGACTAGGTAAAGGTTTTTGGCCCTGCCTTTTTCCTCTCAACGATGATGGAAATATAGAGGCATGAAGCCAAAGTTGATCAGTTTTTGTTTTTTTAATGGGCCTATATTTATATTATAAAATCTTTTGGTATCCTTTGTAAAATGAACATTGTCTTTTAAGATAAAGCAACTGCTTTAAGTGCTTCCTGCAGAGTTGTGCATTTATATAACATTTACGGTAATTGTTACTGTGTGTGTTTACAGAATGAATTTGTTGGAAGTACTTGAGTCATGAAGGTCATTGACCAATCAGATGCCAAACTGTGAATATAGGGTTGCCAAGTCCAATTCAAGAAATATCTGGGGACTTTGGGGGTGGAGCCAGGAGACTTTGGGGATGGAGCCAGGAGACATTAAGGGTGGAGCCATGATCAAGGCTGTGACAAGCATAATTGAACTACAAAGGGAGTTCTGGCCCTCACATTTAAAGGGACGGCACACCTTTTCAATGCCTTCCTTCCATAGGAAATAATGAAGGATACAGGCACCTTCTTTTGGAGGTCATAGAATTGGGCCCCCTGGTCCAATCTTTTTGAAACTTTGGGGGTATTTTGGGGAGAGACACTAGATGCTATACTGAAAATTTGGTGCCTCTACCCCCAAAAACAGCCCCCCCAGAGCCCCAGATACCCGCAGATCAATTCTCCATGATTTTCTATGGGAATAAATCTCCATAGGGAATAATAGAGTTCCCAGCAGACATTTCCCTCCCCTCCCCCCGCTTTCTGATGACCCTGAAGCGGAGGGAGGGTCTCCAAACCAGGGGATCCCCTGCCCCCACCTGGGGATTGGCAACCCTATGTGAATATGCTGTGCCTCAGGGAAAGGATTAATTTGTATCTTATCTACAATAGATGTTTCAACCCCATGAATATAGGATATGGTCAGGTTAGTTCCATCTTGCCAGAACTTTCAAGCTAAGCAGTGTTGGCCTTGGCCAGTATTGGGAATGGGAGACCACTAAGGAAGTACAGAGTTACTATGAAGAGGCAGACAATGGCAAATCACCTTTGAATGTATCTTGCCTTGAATACCCTACAGGGTCACCATAATTTTGCTGTGACTTGACGTACTTTGCATACACACACATACATTTTTTTGTTTGTTTTAAGATAAGCACTTACCCAAGACAAATCCATTTAAAGCTAAAGTAAGTAAATAAAAGATTGTAGCATTTTGCCTCAGTGTGTACTATAAAATACATTTGTGTGATATACTATATCTCTTGAAGAAGTGAGTATTTGTTACATTTATATTTCACCTTTCTTTCATTGTGGTGCTCAAAAGCGTTACCAGGTCTCCTATCCAGCACTGAATAGACTGGGCCTTCAACCATACCCTTCCCTTTAAACTTAAATGCTATAATTAAGACACAGTGAAAGATTTAAAAACTAGAACCATCATGGAAACAACAGGCTTCCATCTCTGTTTTGTCTAGTTTATACGTAGGAGAACAGCTGGAATTATTTCAACAATTTCTGTTGTTATAAGCTATTAGAGACTTGTTTGGTGATGTTAATTTCCTTTAGCAGTAAAACTGTGTTAAAGTTACCAACTGCTGAAGTAAATCTGGAATCACAGGGGCTGATTTCGCACTGACCTTTTACTGGCGCGACCACCCTCCTCACGCCGGCGGATCTGCAGGGATTTCGCACCAGAAGCGCTGGCGCAGCCAAAAGAGCCGGCAACTTCCGTCGCGAAACCAGCTCAAACGGAAACCGCCAAGAAGCAGGAAAACGTTTGAGCGGGTTTTGCGACGGAAGTAGCCGGCTCTTTTGGCTGCGCCGGCGCTTCTGGTGCGAAATCCCTGCAGATCCGCCGGCGTGAGGAGGGTGGTCGCGCCAGTAAAAGGTCAGTGCGAAAACGCCCATTGTGTCTGTTCCACAAGGGCTGTTAAGAGGGCAGGCATAGTGCAACACACCATATTTTTGCCTGTATGTATAAGCAGGTGACTGAGAGTAGTTGCTGTTGTGTTACATATATGTTACAGTTTGCTGATCCTGACCCAGGCTTGGAAGGCTGAGCTGGGGTCTTCTGTGCTGCAAGGCTGTTGCCTCTAGTGTCCAAATATGGCATTTAGCCCCATTTCAAAAAATTCACTCCTTGATAGGGTTGCCAAGTCCAATTCAAGAAATATCTGGGGACTTTGGGGATGGAGCCAGGAGCAGGGGAGTGACAAACATATTTGAACTCCAAAGGGAGTTCTGGCCATCACATTTAAAGGACTGCACACGTTTTAAATGCCTTCCCTCTGGAAAGAATGAAGGATGGGGCACCTTCTTATTAGGAACCAATTTTTGCTGAGTCAAATTCTCCATTATACCCTATAAGAATCGGTATCCATAGGGAATAACAAAGTGCCCAGCATACATCCTCCCCCCAGCCCAGCTTTCTGATGACCCTAAAGCAAGGGGAGGGCCTTTTTTTATTATTATTATTATTATTTATTATTATTTATTAATTTATATCCCGCCCTTCCCAACAAGTGGCTCAGGGTGGCTCACAGCATAGAATTCCACATAATAACATTTAAACATAAAACAGTTAAAATTAATTAATACATTTAAAATTATAAGACATTTAAACCATTTAAAACATTAGGGACAGCAACCTCTAATATAACTACACCTGGATTTCTTGTACCAGGTAGTCATAGGCCAGCCGGAAGAGGGTTGTCTTACAGGCCCTGCGGAACTGGGCAAGGTTCAAACCAGAGGAATGGCAATGCTACCCCTTGAGTCCTCCATGAGTGCCGATTCCTGTGGTCCATTGACTGTTTACTTGTCTCCTTTCTTTACCTTGTGTTTTGAAGTCTTCAGATACCAAAGTTGTGTCTCCTCTAGTGGTCTCTGGAGATGAGTTACATATTTATCTTCCTTTAAAGATTTATCCCATTCATAGTTATCCTCTTTATCTCATTCATAGCAACCAGTGAGATCAGATCAAAACTCCTTTCTTTGATTAAAAAGAAATCAGAAGCTTGGGCTAAATATTCAGAAGCTTGTTCAGCTCTGAAGTTAGCATAAGCCCGTGTTAGTTTACATGGTTTGAATTTCTCATATTTTCTCCATGTTGCCATCATACTAATGCATGCTGTGGACATTCAAATGACAAATGTTCATTCAACTGTTTATACCTACATAATTTTCTAGCATGGAAGAACCTACATTAGGAGCAAAGTGTATTCCTAATGTCACATATGAAAGCATTTCCACATTAGGAACAAATTTCACATGTGACAGTATTTCTACATTAAAGGTAAATGTAGTCCCTGAGCAAGCACTGAGTCATTACCGACCTATGGGGTGATGTCACATCAGGATGTTTTCTTGGCAGACTTTTATGGGGTGGTTTGCCATTGCCTTCCATAGTCACCCCCAACAAGCTGGGTACTCATTTTACCAACCTTGGAAGGATGGAAGGCTGAGTCAATATTGAGCCAGCTACCTGAACCCAGCTTCTGCCGGGATCGAACTCAGGTCATGAGCAGAGCTTGGACTGCAGTACTGCAGTTTTACCACTCTGTGCCACAGGGCTCCTATTTCTACATTAGGAGCAAAATATATTCTTAATGTTACATGTGGAAATATCCTTTTTTTCTGATCCTTTAATCCTTTTTGCTATTACACATTTAAAGTGAATGTGAAACTTATACACATAAGAAACTTTTAAAAAGTAATGCTTAAATTAACTGGATTAACATAAGACATGGTAACAACCCTGCTGGACCAGACCAGTGATCCATCTCATCAAACAACCAGTTTTGTGTAATGGCCAACCAGGTACTTTAGTGGGCCAACAATGAAGACATGATGGCCAAGACCATCTTCAACTGATTTTGCTTCCTAGTTCAGAGGTTTGCTGCCTCTGGAAGTGCAAGTCTGCTTTAGTCACCAGTGTTTATAACCACTGATATACCCATCCTCCATGAATCGTGTATCTGCTTTTAAAACCACCTATGCTTGTGGTCATCTCTATGTCCCCTGGTAGTGAATTCCACAATTTAATTGCACATTGAGTAAAGAAATATTTCCTTTTGTCCATCCTGAATCTATTGACATTGACTAAGTTGGGTTACTTCTAATATTATGGGAGAGTGAGGGTTAGGGTTCTCCAGATCTTTAATCATCTTGGTTGCCCTTTTCTGAATTTTTTAGCTCTGCAATATCAGTTTTGGGATAGAGTAACTGGAACTGTAAACAGTGTTTCAAAGGAAGCCACAACATAGATCTATAAAGGGGCATTATAACATTGACCACTTTATTTTCAATTCCTTTCTTAATAATTTTCAGCATGAATGACCACATGCAAGTATGTCAGTAGTCAGATTATCTCGAAGGCTAGTTTTTGCCCAACCACAGCAAATCTTTGGTTTGCAGCAACTTTTTCTTAGAATCCATTGCATGTGTTTTAGCCATCATTGTGCCTTAAAATCCAATCTCCACACATAATATAGAACAAGATAGTATGATGCTGGACTCAGCCACTTCAGACTGCAGATGAGGGAGCAACATTTTTGAATAAATGCTTCCTATATATAAGATCAGCCTGAAACCTGTACTTCACTCAGGGTTGCCAGCCTCCAGGTAGGACCTGGAGATCTCCAACTTTTACAACTGATCTCCAGCTGGCAGAGGCCAGATCCCCTGGAGAAAATGGCTACTTTGAAGGGTGGACTCTATGGCATTATACCATGCTGGGGCTCCTCCCCTCCCCAAACCCTCTTCCAGTTCCATCCCCAAAGTCTCCTGGCAACCTTAGCTTTGTTACAACATTTAACTACCTTTATTTATTTTTTGTTTTAGGTAGGAAGGGTGTTTTGTTTTTTATAAACTCAATTTATAAACTCAATTGCCATACCAACTGTTATGAAAAATACCTATTCTAGGTTAGAGCTGATTTCCCCTTTTGGTCTTCACAACAACCCTGTGAGGGCTGCAACTGTTGGAGTGACCATGAGTCAGTCATAACTCTCCCAGAGCTGTTTTGCTCGAGAGCAGTTCCCTTAGAGTTCTCTCATCCCTGCCTACCTCACAGGGTGCCTGTTGTGGGGAGGGGAAGAGAAAGGAGATTGTAAACCACTCTGAGTGAAGGGTGGGGTATAAATCCAATCTCTTCTTCTTCTTCTGTGGGTGGTTTGAAATCACAGTGTGGACCAAACCAGGAGGGAAGCAACCTCAGCAGTCATTTTCTCCAGGGGAGAAAATCTGATCTATGGCATTGTATCTGTCTGAGGTCCCACCCCTCACCCTCTCCATGCTCCACCCCTCAAATCTCCAGGAATTTCCCAACCTGGAGTTGGCATTCATACCTCCTTCCCAGCAGCAGTAACAATGTTCTGTAGAGCAGTTGTAATTCTGAGTGATCTCCAGCCCTCATCTGGAGAGTTGCAACGATTCCCCATCGGAAGTGGCTTGTTTGGAGGGTGGAGCCTATGACATTGTATCTGTCTGAGGTCCCACTCCTCCTTATACACCATCCACTCTCTGCTCCACTCCTCAAATCTCCAGGAATTTTCCAGTGTGGAGTTGGCAACCCTATATCCTTCCCAGCAGCAGTAGCAGTGCTGTTACACAGATCCAGGGGTTTGGGTTGGGTGTTGAGCTCCACAGCTAACCAATCAGAGAGAGGCATGTGGAAGCAGGCAGCAACCTGTCAGCCACACAATACCACTTTACTCATATGCAAAAACACATTTTACCCCTTTTTACCACCTTAGAGGTGGAATTTCTAAAAATCCCTTCTTAGTGGGTGCTGACATCATTGAAGGAATGCACTCCCTGCATTTTGGACTTCTAGCTCCAGGGGTTTGGGCTGGGTGTTGACAAGTCAGTCAGGATGCTTGCTTTTATATTGTTGTTGTTGTTCAGTCACACAGTTGAGTATATAGACGTAAATTAGCTCTGAATTGTCCCAGATGGGAAATGGTCAGGGTGCACTGAGCTATTGGTATATAGCAGCTCATCTCACAGAGCAAGTAGTGTTCTCTGCATCACTACTGACTTTTTTGTTTGTTTGTTTTGATTGTCTTGGAGAATGCGCATGGAGTGCTTCAGATGACAATTGCCATGTAGAACAATTTGAAGTGACTGCCTAAATAAAGACTGCAACATAGGAACCAATCTTTACATTTGACAAAACAGAATTGTCAAAGGAATCTCAAACAAGCGTACCGCAATAACAAGTAAGCCCAACACACTTACGAAAAGGATCAGACTTTTGTCTGTCTCTGTCTGAAGTGTTTTTTTAAAATATTTTCACAAGTCATATAGGAAAGTGTAGTATTTTGTCACTTGACACAATGTGGTGGGGTTACTTACAAGAGATTCCAATATTTTATCAGAAAGTCTGTCAGGTGTTTATGTGATATGTTATTTATTACAAATTTTACAATGCATTTACCTCCCCTGCTGGATGATGCTACTGGCTAGGGTTGCCAAGTCCAATTCAAGAAATATCTGGGGACTTTGGGGGTGGAGCCAGGAGACTTTGGGGGTGGAGCCAGGAGACATTGGGGGCGGAGCCAGGAACAAGGGTATGACAAGCATAATTGAACTCCAAGATGGACAATTATGCCACTGATGGACCTCTGCTCCATATTTTTATCCAATCCCCTCTTAAAGCTGGTGATAAGTCCTCAAGTGACATGTGGATCCACCCCCCAATGCAAATCTGCATTCTGCCATGGTCCTGCATCTGGCTGAAATCCCAAAGGCTTTGATGACCAACCCTTTCCTATTGGCAGCTCTTTACTCAAAGGCTGCCGGGGGGGGGGGGAGCCTGCAATTTGCGGACGCTAAAGCGGGGAAGCCAAAGCCCAGCGACTGGCGCCCTAGAAAAAGGCTGATGTTTCCCCAGGAGCAGGCATTGCTAAGCGGCAGGCGAGCGGAAAAGGCCGGCGCGTTGAAGGGAGCCAGGCCTGGGAGTGGGAGGGAAGCTGAGGAGAAGCTGCCGGCGATTCCGGCCGGGCGAAAGCAGGCGGGCGCGTGTGAGTGGCAGAAGCGAGGAGGGAGGCGCTAGCGGGAGAGCCGAGCGAAGAGCCCTCGAGCCAATCCGGCCTGTCTGGAGCACCAGCCAGCACGAGAGGGAACGGGGCAGGGAGAAAAGTTGGGCCCTCTTGGCCTCCCTTTGGGCGCCGCCGGGGGTTCCTTCTCCTCTTCCTCAGCCAGGCCTTCTCCCTTCGCTTCCTCCTTCCCCACCTCATCACGCGATCCCCCCTTCCCTGTCGCCGCTCAGCGCCCGCTCTGCCAGGGGTTTCCTGAAGTGGCTCTGCTGCAGCCCCTGGTAGGAAGCGAGGGCACAGGGGGTGGTAATGCAGCTGGAGCCGTCGATGCCTGCGGAGTGGCTGCGGGCGCCAAGGCGCCAAGCGCGGCCAGCAGCAACGGAGCAGGGGCTTCCCCCTCTGGTCAGCTGACGCGGCGGCGGCGCGGGAAGCAGTTCCCCCCACCCCCGCCTCCAAATGTTGGTGCGGCGCTGGTGTTGCTGCGGCGGCGGCGGCCCGGCGCTGTGAGGGGGAAGCATCGTCCCCCCTCCCGCTTCCGAATATTTGCAGACCGGGGGAGGAGGCTCAAAATCCAGTGTTCTCCCGCCAGGGCGGGAGATTTGGGACGCCTACTACTGGCAGCTCAGCTACTGGAAGCCAGTCAATCCCATGAAGTTGGCTTTCTGTTCCCAGCATCCTGACAGACTTAAGAAAAGCCATCTGTATCCTATTGTTTCTTGGGCCTGATATATTCATTGAATTCTTGCTCCCCACAGTTTAGTTCTGTGCGATCATCACAGTAATAGAAGGATATTCATATACTGCATATACGCATTAAATATACACATTAACAGCAAAAGAAAATTCACAAGAAAATCATATCGTTATATGACAATGGATTCATTGTGAACCACGATGGAAGAACTTCTGAAAACGTGGAAAGGAAAATAGTAGAGAATGGAATATACATGTCTTTTTTAAATCAGTTTTGCAACTCCTGGTGAAGAGGGATCAAACTATCTATGCTGGATTTTTGATCCACATTTCATGTTTTTAAAGACTGCATTTCTATTGTCAGGTTCTCAAGCCTGACAGCAAAGAAGTACAGAGAAGGAAGAGTCATACAGGCTGAAGACTGAAGTGAGGCATATGGAAGAGCTAAAAGCTTAAGACCAAAAGTCTGAAAGCCAGAAGCCTTTGGACACAGAGAAAGGATCTGTCACATCTCTTGCCCAGAATGATAGCAGGTTTCCCCCCAAAAGTATTGTATAAAGGAATAACAGGACTGGGTTGCCCAGTGATCCCCTTTACTTGATATCTAATTCCACTTGATTTCTACCACATTGCAACTTGAAAAGTCAGCCCTTGTTCAGGGTGGGGGAAAATGCTGGAAGCCATCCACTGTGGGTACTTATTAGTTATATACCCAGTGAACTAACACCAGGAGCAAACCTTTAGCCTGCTTAGAAAACCTTCCTTCCGTCCTGCAAAGTAGTGGTTTGCTTACACTGTGTTGCATTTGAAGATCTAAGATATCATCTCCTGCTGATCATCTTGGTACCTTTGGGGTTTATTAAGATGTCCTCTCTGGGTCAGAGTGGCAACTGTCCTTAAAACAATTACTACATAACTGAATTGCTTAAAAGCAAGTGCCGAATTTTATCCCCAATCTACATATCCATTTAGCTATGAATTTTGACATAGAGCCAGGTTTTAAGAACTTTGAGCCACTGCATTCTGAAATGTGATTAATTGAATATATGATTAATGATGACAGATGGGATGTTTTCCAAATCAAAATTATGACAGACAAAATGAATGTGGGCTAGCGAAAGTTGGCTAGCAAATATCTTTTGAAAGCCAAGAATGGCCAGTGTCTGGCTTTTTGAGTGTGGCTTCCAAACAGGAGTGATAGTTTAAAGTATATGTTGAGCCATTGCAACAAAATGTGTAATATTATGCTTTTTTGCTTTTTTAAAAAATCACTTTAATTGAAAAATCTGCTGGATCTTATTGTTCATACAGTTTGTTGTCATAAATTCAATGCATTGGGAGCGGGGATTAAGTTTTGAAGGAAGTTAGAATTCTAGAGAATGAGAAACAGATGTAAAAGGCTGAGTGCATCAAACAAACTTAAAGAGCATTTTCTAGGTTGTTACACTCAGAATCCCACCTTCAGTATCCAGAATTTAGATTGCATTGTACAGCTTTGTGCATGGCACATTACTGGCTGCTTTGTGTTAGCAGAAGGTGCCAAGCTTTCTCAGACTCTTTTACCATGGATAGAAAGCTGGGCAAGCTTCCATCTTCCCCAGCAGATGGAAGGAAAAGGGCCTGGAGGTGGAGAAAGAACAGAGGATTCAGCAATGCGGAGGAAAGAGCAGAGCTTTCCAGAGTTGCTAGGCAGGATCTGTTCCTGTTTTCAGAAAACTGTAGTGACTTCATCTCTTCCTCAGTATATGTTTTTCTGTGACTCTTAAAAAAGCAAGCTCTAACTACAGTTGTTCAGGTGGTGTGCAAATGGATGGCAGGTAATAAAAAGGAAAAGTCACTGAGGTCTGATCTAAAGATTATTTCTTAGCTGTATCAACCAGGATAATAGGAGTACTGCCTTATCTTACAACATTGTTCTGAAAGTTGCAACATTATATATTGTGCTGTGAGCATTTAAAAGTGCTGTATAGATGCCCAGATGTTTGTTATTCCTATTTCCACCCTGATGATAATTTAGCATTCTAGTGTGCATTTTAATTTGCTCAGTGTGATTCATATGCATTAGCTCTCTGTTTCTCAGAAAAGTCACCCTTTCTGATCCCCAGTCTTCTGTCTGCAGTGTGGGGATAACAGCACTGGTCTGAGTTGCCAGGCTCTTACCATAATTACTGAGAATGTTTGTGAAATAAGAGTTAATTACAATATGCACTATGCAAATACTTATTATTATTGAAGCAGAACGTGGCTTAGACTTTCCTTACATCATCTAATAAGACTGTGGCTGATCTGAGACTGAAACCAGGGACTTTGCTGCTCACAGCCTTAGCTGCCATGCTACACCACCTTTCCAGACTGATTCCATTGAAAAGTTTCCATGTCACCTCCATGGTGCAAAAACTTTCCATTTGATCCACAGGAACTGCAGAGTAATTTTCCCTTGCTTGTACACATAGAGTGTAGAGAGTTGTCATGTGGAAAGTGGTTTCCTATGACAAGTTAACATGTAGATTGTCCCTGAGCCAATTGACACAGCAGCAAATTACTCCCAACGAAACTGTAACCTAGCCATGTTGCATTGTACATACTTGAAAATATAACTAGTGTGCATTGTTCAGATTTATTGCTTTGATGAGAAGACTTAACAGACCTAATCAAATGGGCCTGTGAATGCATTCACTTGCAGAAGTTTTGATTATTTCACAGGTCTCCCTTCCTACAGATTTCCTTCAATCCATTAGTCCTTAGCAGATGGGCCTTGTTAGCTCTGCATTCCTAGCAGAGGATCAAAGAAAAAAAGTTTAAAAGATTTGCCCTGCTTCTTATCTGCGGTGGGGTGGGGGTGCCTTCAGATAATCTCACAATTGGATAATAGATGTACCTGAGTTGTCTATTTTTAGAAAAGAATACACCTTAGTAGAAACCTGTAGGCAACTTGTCCCTAATGACAGCAAGGACAAAACCTGATGGTTTCATCCTTTGAAGCTGACATCACAATTCCAGAAACAGTGTAACTTTGAATACAGAAGGTGGGGGCAGACAACAGGAGAGGTGTGCTCTCTTGGTGTCCTTTCCTGTGGTCTTCCAAGAGGCATCAGTCTTGCCCCTGTTGAAATAAAAGCTGGGGTAGATGATTCTTAGTATTAACCATCAAGGCAATTGATTGAGATCATGTGGTCTGAGATCATGGAGGGGCAGAGAAGCGAAATGCCTGTACCCTTGGGCAACAATAGTGTTATCTTGCCAGCTCCAAGTTTATAAAAATCTGAGAGGATTCCCCCCCCCCCCCCGCATTTCACCCAGTTTAGATTCTTTTGATTTCAATGGCCATGTTATGCATTATTTATAAAGCTGTTTTATTTCTACATTATTTGCATTTTACATCTCTTACAGGAGGGCTCAAAACTTGTATGTACACATGTGGACATGCACACCCATGAAACCTGGCAGTACTACTAAACTTAGTTAGCAGGGATGATGCTTCCTTGAAGGAAATCCAGGTTTTATTTTCAAAGATAATTGACAATTTAATTTCAATTGACTATGGCATTTTTGCTCTTTTTAAAACACAATTAGCAGCTGCTGTGCATTTTGACAGATTTTGCTAATGCTGGGTGAGCTCCTAAGACCTTTTCTTCTATCTGGGAGCAGGACTTACCTGAGTGGCTGCTGCCAAGCCACTTCTCTTTAAAGGGCTGCCTCTGCCTCAAAAGCAAATCAGAATTGTCCTAGAGCAGCTCAGAGGGAAGTTGGAGGTAGGACAAAGCTGCAGAAATGGCTTGGAATGTCTCCTGGCTCCTGAGAGAGGATAGGCTCTCATAAGAGTTTGAAAGCAGCAAAGCGTACTGTATGGCTTCCTGTGCTGACTTCAAAAAGAAAAGGGAGGTCATCAAAGAGGATTCCTGGCTTCTCTCTTCATGGTGTTGAGGAGAGAGGAGAAGAAGACGACGACGACCACAGATTTATACCCCGCCCTTCTCTCTGAATCAGAGTCTCAGAGCGGCTTACAGTCTCCTTGAGACAAAAGATAGGGAACCCTTATAGATTTTGGGGTCATCGATGGAACAAGGAACATTTGGCTGTATACTTCCTTCATCATCCTAAGGTTGTATATGGTATACGTATAGTGTTTTATGAAGTAGAAAAAGAAAAGTCCTGGCTTGTATTCAAGGGCTAATGCTTGCCTTGCACCCTTATCTTATCTATCAAGGCAATTTCTATTCTGCTTTTTACCAAAATGGACTTCGGGCGGATCGCAACTTTCTAAAACAATATAAAACAACAATTAAAACCAAATCAATGTAACAAAATTTGATAGATCACATATATTATAAATAGCAGCTCAGTTGGGCACATGTTATACAAACTGAGAGTCTAAAACAGTAGACAGAGTAAAATTCATATTACAGCAGAGATGGTACTGTAGCATAGGGCCAGCCAATGGAGTGATATCTGGTGGATATTAAAACCCAATCTAGTATCACAGGCTACCACAAATAGGCTTCCCAACCCCCCAGTCCCAGCTGGAGAGCACCCAGTTTCCCAGGCTCCACACTGCCCCCCAGCTAGCTGGCTGGTGGGGAAGCCCTGCCCCAGCAGCCACCATGTGCCTTGAGATATCTGTGGGTTTAGAAGCCTGTAAGCACCTTTAAAAAAAAAGTGTGTGTGTGTCTTTAAATTTAAACAGGAAGTGAAAGCTGCACCGGAGGGGCCAGCAGCAGAGCCCCCTGTAAGAGAGAAAATGAAATGCAGTCCCTGCTTGCTTTCACCTTGAACTAGAGTCAGTGAGTGTGTGTTTGAGTGAGAGAGCTATAGCACAATCTCTGTTTTGTTTTTTGGATTCATTTCAGACATTTTTTTATAGTAACCTGTTTATGGGATGGAGGAAAACTCCATCTCTCTGTCTTTTCATTTGCCTGTGTTAAGTTGGTTGGAAGTACAGCAGTTCCTAGAGCCCAATGAAATCACAAAAGTATGTGCTTGCAAACAAACTGTTTATTTTGACTGCTTTGTTAGTGTGGGTTCACTTTCATTTACTGGAATTACAGCTGCTGTTGGGGACAAGGAAATGAAGACTATTCAGGGAAATTGCACTTCTGTATTTTTATTTATTTTAGGGAATGGGAAAGTCTCCTGGCTCCACCCCCAAAGTCCCCAGGTGTTTTCTGAGTTGGACTTGGCAATCCTAGCCACAAATGTTAGAGATGTACTTTTTGAAGTTCAAGTATCATCCTGTGATTTGGTCTGGCATTAAATGTTGATAAGAGCAATATGTTTATGGGACTGTACCCAAGGGAAGAGTAAAATGGTGGAAAATATAGAATAGTAGGAAATGGTGTGGAGCCTTGTATAAAGCCATCCATTCTATGGTAGCTGGAAGTGATTCTAGCACTTGAAATTTGTAAAGGCTTTTCAGAAAGAATGTTTATATGAATATGAACATACATTCAGAGTATTAAATAAAGAATGTTAAGTTTGAAGTTGTGAACATATTTATGAATTTGATCCTTCTGTTAAGAATGACATCTAAAGTTAGCTTGGGCGACTAAAACAGAACTCCACAGATACAATCTATTTTGGTTGGGTTTTTTTAAAAAAATCCCCAACATATTTCTCTTGTTTTGGTTGGTTTGTTTCTGACTATGTCACCAAATGGGAAACACTCTTGTCTACAGGGCTGGACTGGAACATCTCTGAATAACACATTTAGTCTGTCTGGCTACTGTATTACCATTGTCATTATTATAATCATTATCATCTTTTATTTGTGAAGCACCCTAAATTTACTTGCTAAGCAGTATTTTTTTAAAAAAAGAATAATATCCACAGCTAGTTTTACAATTTAAAACTGATTGGCACAATAAGAATGCATTGTGTGCTAAAACCCTCACTAATTCTGTGTGCACAAACAGGGTTCATTTCAGCAGGCCTTGGATTCAGTGGGAGCTCACAGGAGCACAGCTCCTGAACCTTCCTCCTTCCCACCTTGTCCATTGAATAGTAGGTGCAGCTGTATAACAGTCTCTGGATGAGCTCCACCACCTATTTTTCTACAAAACTACCCCTGCCTAACAGCGCTTGTGAAACCTTTGTGAAGGCCCTTTATTTGGTATACTTGGACAGTACTTTAAAATGAGAAAAGGGTGTTCTTTATTTTAAATGTCATTAGGATAAATGAAACAAAAAGCAGGCAATCATAATGAACGTGGACCTTATCTAAATGTGGCCTATGACATCTTGCTGAAGGTACAGAGAGTTGGCAGGGAGAAATTGAGGATACTTTTAGTAAAGGAATTGTCTAAAGATTTCTATGGTAACAGGGCTAGGCTCTCTGTAGAGATTGTATGCTTTCTTCACTCCCTCTTCATTTCAGTATTTGTGAATTTTGTTCAAAAAACTGATTCTGACTGTTTAGATTTGGCTTGCCTTTTGGTTTTTCACTTTTGTACTGGGAAGGTGTCTGTGAGGAATGTAAACATTTTTTATCTTGGCAAACACATAAAAACACTCTTCTCATCCATGGCCCTGTTCATATACTTTTCCGGATAATGAGCCTCTTCATGCAGGGTGCTCCATGAAGAGACACATTTTGCATGATTCTTCTCTTAATGAAAACAAAATCAGGTGTGTGTGGAGGCAGACTACACAAATCAAGCTCATTGTTGTCAGACACTACACAGAGCACCTGTATCATATGTTGCATGATGTATGTGTTTGTTGTTGAAAAGTGGTGGGGAGCAGAAAGCAGGGTCATAATCTGATACAAACTGGTTTGGTTTGCGAATGTATCAATTTGTGGTTTAGTTCAAGGTTCAGCCTTTGGGTTCTCATGGCAAGAGATGTCAGAGATGGTTTGCCCTTGCCTGCCTCTGTGTCATGTCCCTGGTATTCTTTTGTGGTCTCCCATTCAAATACAAGCCAGGGCCACTTAGCTTCTGAGCTGATGAGATCAGGCTAGCCTGGGTTATCCAGGTCAGGGTGTTGTATGTGTACACAGTCCTTTTCTTACTATTTCCAACCATCATACCTTCAACTACGCTGCTCTTCAAACATTTTCAGGTTGTGCTAAGTAGGGCTAGATGGATGTATGAAAGGACTGTCATTGTTTGATACTTTTTAATAACCTCATAAAATGACCATACATGGAGAGGTGCTAGATGATTACAAGATCCAGGAATTTGTACTTTTCATTGTATAATGATTCATGCTAGCACTCTGAATGTGGGTATTTCCCTTTAGGAAGGTAGATGATCGACTGAGGCAGAGAAGACTAGCACTTGGTGAGAAACCTTTGATGAGGAGTATTGAATTGCCCCCCAAGTCAGAATGAAGAGTTGGACACAAGGCATTGGTATAACTAAGGGCCACTTCATTAAGCATAATTATAAATTCGGCAAGGGCACCCCGAATTGCGGCCTGGTCAGGACTAGGGGTCTCAACAGACCGCTCCCCTGCCATTCACGGGCAAGAGACCCAGCCCCCAGCCGGAGCTGTGTGACACAGCTCCCGCCAGGCCAGTCCAGCAAGGAGGCACACCCCAGAGGGTCCAACCACCAGACGCACATCTCAATGGAAGGCACCCTCTAGTCAAGCCTCCAGGACAGTCTGCATCTTCCCCGCCCCGGATCATCAAACTCAAAGGTTGATTATGCCAGACTCCTAACTCCCCAAAAGGGGGATGCTTCATGGTCCTCCCCTAGCCACATAGTAACCTAAACCCATTAAAACCTGCCACCACTAAGGCCAAGTCTCTACTTAGGCCTTAGCACCCACCAGGAAGCCCAAGGCTACTCACAGCCCTTGCCGGAGATCCCTCAAGAAAAGCATGTTAGCCTTTTCTGGGAGATGTACCCCATCCCCTCTGTAGAGGTCAGGAAATTTCGTAGAAATATCTGGATGGGGCAGATAGTGGCCCAACCCACCTTCCAATGACTTCCTAATTTGCTTATTAGCTTTGTAGCGTGCCCTCTCAATAGCTGCAGGGTCCCACGCACTGCGCCAAACAAGGCAGGGAATCATGGCTGATCAAATTATAGTGGTCCCAGGCCATCGCTCCCTAATGTACTGAAAATCCTCACGGGCCTGCCAGACTAATGCCTTGCCTTTTACTAGCCCAAGATCATTCCCTCTCAGGTGAATAATTAAAACCTGAGGAGGAAAGCCCATGCTGCCTTGGAATAACAAAGGCAGTAGGCCTGGCCACTGAAGGCCCCAGCGCCCCTGCCACTCGACACAAACATATTGGCTGAGCCCCAGCTGAGAGCCGACCAAAGTTCTCCATGCCTGATGAGTGGCCCAAAACACATGGCTATGGCCACAGACGAGAACTCAGCTCCTCTGGCCAGGAACAACAGCATCTAAAAAGAAAAAAACAGTCAAACAAGAACATAAACCAGTATCATTTCAACCAAACAAACAAAGCTAGGGACTGAGCAAAGGTCAAACATAAGATTTGTAAGCTGATGAGTGCCAATGGCCCAAGCGCTGAATGGAGGAGGAAGGATACCCCAGGGCAGTAGCTGTCGAGGCTGCCCCAATTCTAAAGGAGTGGGTCCCAAACCGCACCCCAGACAACCCCAGCTCACCTAAAGCCCATGATGTTAACAGCCCAAAACTGTTGCTTTGTCAATGGGCTACCATTAATGTGACAGAACAAAAACCCTTCCTTGGGCCCCCAGGCTGCCAAATTAGCAGCCAAAGCAGAAACTGGGCACACCTCAAGCATGGTACCTCTTTGACACTGGTCCGTCTTAGAGCGACAGACAATAATGACCGCTTTGCCCTCAGACAACCTCAAATCCTGTAGCAACAAAACATTACCAGAAACATCGTTTCTGGACCAAGCCACTAGCCCACTGACTCTAAGAGCCCCCCAAAAAGCTACCAAGGACACAGCATGAAACAAAGAGGCCTCAAAATATGAAGCCCACACCATGCCCCAAACCCCCTTCAGACCCCTAAGAATCAGAGGTGAAATAGGTTTCCGTGTGTCCCACTTAGGTCCAGCCTCTCTGGCCCACCCTTCCAGCATTTTTCGGAGACAAAAATCAGCTGTTTCTTCCTTATAGCCCAGCGCCTTACTGGCAAAAGCCAATGCAGACAGGCGCCCCATAATGGATTGCACGGCCAGTCCCTTACCTCGTAGAGAAACACAGTAGTGGAGCAACTGCTCCACCGGGAGGGGCCAAACAATGCGATATCCTACCTCAGCCCTAAAGTCCTCAAACTGCCGCACAGCATGTTCGTAAGACTTCCTGGTGCTAGGCGCAATGGCTAGGCCTATCGCTCTGCAGGCCTCGGCTCTCCAGTCAGCCATAGCTCCTGGGGCATTGACGCCGCCTCTCGATCGGCATCTGGGGCCAGCTGACGAAACCTCTCCATCTGTTTACAAGAGAGAGCGTCAGCCATCCCGTTATTCACCCCAGGAACATGCTTGGCTAAAAACAATATGTTAAGCCACAGACAACGCAGAGTGAAGGCCCTCACCAACCTCATAACCCGGGATTTGGATGAAAGGGAATTAATGACATGGACTACCGCCATATTATCACACCAAAAATGAACTGTGCGATTGGCCATAGTACTGCCTTATTTTGCTGATTTATGGCAGGTATTTTATATAACCAAGCTGCCTTGAAGCTTCAACTGTCTCATAAGAAACATGGAAATCTGAATGAGCTCATAGTATAGCCAAAGTGGCAGTTACCAAGTGATAAAAATAACTAGATATTGTATACATGAGTTAGAGAGATTTTGTATATAACAAACCAGTTTTCACATAACTAGTTTTCCCATGGATATTTGTAACTAACATGGGCATATTTGTGTGAACTTGTCCATGGAGCATCTGTCAGTGGCCCAGAAATCAACCAGTTGGCAGGTGCTATGACTTCATTTGGCACACGTTTATTTCCTTCTGGTCATCTTAACTCTCTCTCTCTCTCTCTCTCTCTCTCTCTCTCACACACACACACACACAGAGGTATTGTCTTTTTTCAAAGCATGACTTTTATATGATATACATAGCCTGTTTGGGTTACTAATGAGTCCATACTGTACATTTACAAAAAATGGAATGTGTTTGCAGTAAAATAGACTTTACCATAAACTGCTACTAGTTTGTAAAACAGTCTAAGCAATGAGATTATCATAGCAGGTGATAGCAGTGGATTCTATAGCCACTCTGTTTGTATTTCCATTCAGATTTCAACGATGTTTGTTTTTCATCAGCTCACTGGCTTTTACTCATATGAAGGCCAGAAAATGAACATGATTTATTTAAATTTGTTTTGAAGTGTGAGAAGCAGACCTTCCAAGTTTCAGTGAATGTATTACAGGATATAAATCATTTTTTCCCAAAGTTGCAGGTAGGTGGATGTGTAATAAATCTTTTCTTCCTTCTTTCCGTGGATAATAAAATTCTTTTATCAGTGAAAAAGATACAGAAATACAGTTCTTGGAAGCAAAAAAAACTATGCTGGTCAGGAATATGATACACTGGTCCAAGACTGTCAGGATTCAAGTCTTGGTCTTGAACGTGTATCTGTGAGATGTCAGAAATTTGTGCCTGTGGGATGTCAGAAAAGGTTACCCCACTAGTGATGAACTGGCTCAAGGAAACTTCAGGCACGGAAGATTTCTTTCACCAGCAAACTTCAGCAAGTCAGGTGGTACTCCCATGAGCCTGGACTTGACAAATTCTAAGGCACCAGGCTGCCATGGCACCTAGAAATTTGACTGTGGCACCTGGTATTTTCAGCAATGATTTTAGTGTAATGTCTCTCAGTGATCCTGAGAAGTACAAACTTATCATTTTACATCAGAATATGTTTTGCTGTGTGACACAGAAATACATGTGCATGTAGTTGTCATTGTTCATGCAGATGTTAATTTTACCCCATTAAGTGGTGGTAGATGAGTTCATTTCTTAATCAGTTGCTTTCTTGACTGGCTCTGATAGTCAGTATTGAATTAAGCAATTGCTTTTTATAGTTCACATGAAGTTATGAGAAACTGGAGAGAAATTAAGTAGAGTTAGCTATTATCTTTTGTTATGGTGGTGATAAATGTGGTTATTTCATATTTATTCATATATAATACACAGGGTTTTTTTGAGCAGAAACGCACAGGAACACAGTTCTGGCTGGCTTGGTGTCAGGGGTGTGGCCTAATATGCAAATGAGTTTCCACTGTGTGAAACAATGGTGATGACATTGGATGTGGTGATGTCAGTGGATGTGGCTTAATATGCAAATGAGTCCCTGCTGGGCTTTTTCTACAAAAAAAGCTTTGATCTAAAACATTTTTATCATAGCTTTCCTAAAATTATGAAAAACTGAAGAGTTTAGGATTAGGTTTCATTGCAGCAAGAATGAGAAAATATGGTAATTAAAATACAAAACCCTGAAGACTGGAAAATTAGTCTGACTCCTGAATAGGATGGCCAGACCGTCCCGGGCACCGGGGAATGTTCCGGTTCTGGCCCCCTATTCCCGCCTCCCAGGCTGCCTATACCGGGGACCATTAGAGGTCCCGGTTTAGCCAGCCCCGGAGGCGGTGGGCTGCGGGCGCCGGCCGGAAGGCGGCGAGTGAGCGTCCCTGTGCTGCGCGTCCCTGACGCTCCCTCCCTCACTCGCCGCCTTCCCCGCCCGCCGCGCGGGGCCCTTCCCTCCAGCGACCAGCGCCGACCAGCGCTGACCAGCGGAGGCCGCGGAGAGGCCGGCACTGGTCCCTGGAGGCCCTCCAGAGACCAGCAGAGGACCTCCCCGGCCTCCGCAGCTGCCGCCAGCCCCGCCAGCAGCACCAGCCACCCGGAGGAGAGGCCTGGATGAAGGTAAGCAGGGAGGGAGGGGGGCCGAAAGCGGGGGGGGGGGGCGGCTGGCAGAAGGGGGCGGCCGGCCGGCCTTCCTTCCTTCCTTCCCTCCCTCCCTCCCTCCTCCCTTCCTTCCCTCCCTCCTTCTTCCCTCCCTCCTTCCTTCCCTCTTTCCTCCCTCCTCCCTTCCTTCCCTCCCTCCCTCCTCCCTTCCTTCCCTCCCTCCCTCCTTCCTCCCTCCCTCCCTCCTTCCTTCCTTTCTTCCTCCCTCCTTCCCTCCCTCCCTCCTTCCTTCCTTCCCTCCTTCCCTCCCTCCCTCCCTTCCCTCCCCTCCCTCCCTCCTTCCTCCCTCCCTCCTTCCTTCCTTCCTTCCTTTCTTCCTTCCTTCCTCCCTCCCTCCTTCCCTCCCTCCCTTCTTCCTTCCCTTCCTTTCTTCCTTCCCTCCCTCCTTCCTTCCCTCCTTTCTTCCTTCCTTCCTTCCTTCCCTCCCTTTCTTCCTTCCCTCCTTCCCTCCCTTCCTTCCTTCCCTCCCTCCCTCCTTCCCTCCCTCCTTCCTTCCTTTCTTCCTTCCCTCCTTCCCTCCCTCCTCCCTTCCTTCCCTCCTTCCTTCCCTCCCTCCTTCCTTCCTTCCTTCTTCCTTCCCTCCTTCCCTCCCTCCTCCCTTCCTTCCTTTCTTCCTTCCCTCCTTCCTTCCCTCCCTCCTCCCTTTCTTCCTTCCCTCCTTCCTTCCCTCCCTCCTTCCTTCCTTCCTTTCTTCCTTCCCTCCCTCCCTCCTCCCTTCCTTCCTCCCTCCTTCCTCCTTCCCTCCCTCCCTCCCTCCTTCCTTCCTTCCTTCCCTTCCTTCCTTCCTCCCTTCCTTCCTTCCTTCCTTCCTTCCTTCCTTCCTTCCTTCCTTCCTTCCTTCCTTCCTTCCTTCCCTTCCTCCCTCCCTCCCTCCCTCCTTCCTCCCTCCCTCCCTCCCTCCCTCTGGCCACACCTGGAGTAGACAATACTGACTTTGGTGGACCCAAGCACTGATTCAGTGTAAGGGAGCTTTGTGTTTGTGACTGGGACTAGACAATACTGACTTTCGTGGACCCAAGCACTGATTCAGTGTAAGGGAGCTTTGTGTTTGTGACTGGACTAGACAATACTGACTTTCGTGGACCCAAGCACTGATTCAGCGTAAGGAGCTTTGTGTTTGTGACTGGACTAGACAATACTGACTTTCGTGAACCCAAGCACTGATTCAGTGTAAGGGAGCTTTGTGTTTGTGTCTTCTGGTGCAATTTTGTTCTCAGATCCTGTATTTACTTCATCAGTATATGGATAAGGCACTTTCTCAACTGTGCTGCATAATGCAGCCTATTTATTTTGTCCTGTTTGCTCTGTTGGCTCTATCTGCGCCACCTTCATCACTTTCGGGTGTGGATCCCCCAGTGGGGTGGTCTCCCGACTCCCTCCGCCGGCTGTTTCTGATAGCCCTGCGCCCCCTCTTTCATTTGATATGTGTCCCGTGCGGGTGCCACCCTCCCGCCGGGAGATGCCGCAAAATGAGCCCCCTTGAGGCTTATGGCGGCAGGCTTGGGGGAAGCGAGCTAGACTGCTGTTCTTTTGAGGGGTTATAGAGTGTTTCGAGCCCGTCCCTGTGGCATCGGTCCCATCGTTGTGGGGCCCAGGGGGCCGGCGCAGCGGCACGCTGAAGCAGCCTATCGGTCACTTCCGGGTTCCTGTCCTGCATCTCGACCTGTGTTATTAGTGACAGGCTGCTTTGGCGTGCCGCTGCGCTGGCCCCCTGGGTCCCACAACGATGGGACCGATGCCACAGGGACGGGCTCGAAACACTCTATAACCCCTCAAAAGAACAGCAGTCTAGCTCGCTTCCCCCAAGCCCTGCCGCCATAAGCCTCAAGGGGGCTCATTTTGCGGCATCTCCCGGCGGGAGGGTGGCACCCGCACGGGACACATATCAAATGAAAGAGGGGGCACAGGGCTATCAGAAACAGCCGGCGGAGGGAGTCGGGAGACCACCCCACTGGGGGATCCACACCCCGAAAGTGATGAAGGTGGCGCAGATAGAGCCAACAGAGCAAACTGGACAAAATAAATAGGCTGCATTATGCAGCACAGACTCACTGGAATCTCACTGGAATCTGACTGGCTTCTCAGCATGGAACCCGTTCTCTCTAGTCTTCTCACTTTGAAAAAAGTAAAAAAAGAGTTTCATTTAACTTTACTTCCCCCTTTCCCTCTCTATAAATAATCTTGGTGTTTCCGGCGGTGATATTTGGGGGATTTTTGGGGACGTCACAGGAAGTGCTGTGAAGTCACTTCCTGTTTCCGGCAGTGGCATTTGGGGGAAATGATGTCATTTGGGGGAAATGATGTCACAGGAAGTGATGTCACTTCCTGCTTCCGGCAGGTGGCGCGGGGGGGGGGAATGATGTCACAGGAAGTGATGTCACTTCCTGCTTTCGGCAGGTGGTGTGGGGGAAATGATGTCACAGGAAGTGATGTCGCTTCCTGTTTCCGGCGGCGGCACGACGTCACTACCTGTTTCCGGCAGCGCGCGCACACACCCCTACCTTCCCCCCACCAAAGGTGTCCCTGGCTGACCTTCAGACATTATGGCCACCCTACTCCTGAAAGTAGAGACAAACTGTCAAAGCCAGCTTACCCCTATCAAGGTTAAATGGGCAGGCTTGTTCATTGGGGTGTTTCATTGACTTTGCTTACCAAGGGTGGAGGGACACAGTTTTGGGTAGCAAATCTATGAAGTCTTTTCTAGCCATCATTTTGCTTTTTTTTGGTTGTGCAGTAAATTGCAGTAAAGTATCTGTTTTTCTTCATATCAGGCACATTTTCAACGGGAGGGACGGTGGCTCAGTGGTAGAGCATCTGCTTAGTAAGCAGAAGGTCCCAGGTTCAATCCCTGGCATCTCCAAAAAAGGGTCCAGGCAAATAGGTGTGAAAATCCTCAGCTTGAGACCCTGGAGAGCCGCTGCCAGTCTGAGAAGACAAGACTGACTTTGATGGACCAAGGGTCTGATTCAGTATAAGGCAGCTTCATATGTTCATGTGTTCAGGATAATGCCATGCCTATTCTGATTTTTTAAATATTTGCAAGTTATATTACAAAATGGAATTACTGCACACACCTCAGATTAGCCATGATACATTGTCAACCAATAAGGCATAGTATGCTATGAGTTTTGGCCAGCACACACATTTATAGCAGTAGATCAAAATTCTTCCTTTTACTTTTGGAGGGATGGTCCATTGTTCACTGACAGATTACCTGATTTATCCTCACAAAATCCTAGTTCAATTCCCATTACCTTCATTTAATGGATCTCAGGTGGCAAAATTAGGAAAGACCTGGAGAGCCCCTGCTAGCCAGAGTTAATACAAGGCTACATGACCCAACAGTATAAGGCCATTTGTAAGGGGGTTGTATTTTCTCTTGCTTAGTAAATGTAGCTGTCCCCTCCCTCAGCATGTGTATTTTCATTATTTGGGCAGATTATTTTTGTTATAATAATACTGGCTCCTATTGAGCTGGGCTTTGAATGTCACCAAAGACTAGCAAAGTGCAGTCTTCCAAACCAGGTTCCTGCTATATTATTAATTCCTATTTATTTTGATTTCTTTCTCTTTCTCTCTTTTTCTCTCTCTTACACATTCCTCCCTCCATAAAAAAAAATAGTGACTGCAGGGCCTGTCACAGTGCTGCTTCCCTGTGAAGAAGTCTAGGCAATTTCAGCTCCCTGCTTTTGATAGCAGAAGTGAAAGTGAGAAAGCTAATTCACAGCAATGCCAGAGGCACTTGGGGGCAGGAATTGAAAGAAAAGAGTTGAGCTGAAAGATACACTTCTCCTGGCTAATGTTGGAGATCATATCAACCCCTCTGGGTGTGCTTACCTGTCGCCTTGTTTTCTCTTGACAGAAGACATACTGCCACCTCTGCAACAAAGATTCCCCCTCCCCCACCATCTAGGTCTCATAGGGACAGGATATGGAAGCGCTGTAACAACCACTTCTATCTCTATGTACCCACTCATATCCATTGAATCCAAAAAGCCTGTGGTAATGAAAGAAGGCAAAGAAGCATGTGGTACAAGGCTTTCTTGGTGATTGTGCCTATCCTATGAAATTTCCTCTGACAGAGTATTCATCTCATCCTCTCTCCTTGCCTTCAGACATCTGGTTAAGGTGTTCTTATTTAAAGGACAAATAGGAGTGAATGAATCTTGGGGGGAGCAGGTGCTGGAATTTGCCCTGATGTTTGTGTGTGATGGTTTTGATTGCTTTAAGGATATAGTGTTTTAAGTGATATCTGCTGTTAATGTTTTTTTTGTCTTGATCAGTTATAAATTGTTCAGTTTTTATGTATTTAATTGTTTTTAATAAGCCACCATGTTTATTTAATAGAAAGGCAAAATATAATTTCCTTTGGTAAATGTATTTGGGACATTGGATTCTGTAGGTAAACTGTAAGAGCAGGGATATTTAAAGGTTACAGGCATGTATATAAAACCTGAAGAACACTGTTTCCCCCTCCTTATTTCACTGTCCCAGAGAGAACTGTGAAGCATCATGAATTCTTTGTCACTCTATCTTACTGTTTCAGTCTGGTGTTTAAAAGGTGGTGAAATGAATTAAGAGACTTCCTTCCTCCAGGAATTTAACTTGCTGGTTATTCAGTGCTACCTGCACCTACTGACCCAGAGTGGGAGGGCATGGGCTGGAGACCTAATTCATACTACAGCCAGTCTAATTACAGCCTGCTGAGCTGCAGCACAATCCGATTTAATGCTTTCCAACTTCCATAATCTTCTCGATGTTTCTGTCTAATTTTGCTTTGGTTCTCAATTATTATTGCAGGAGCTTACACTAGAGGCATTCTCATTGTTTTTCACTTTTCTCTTCAAATATACTGCAATTATTTTTGCCTTTTGAAAATGCTAATATCTCCCCCCTCCCTTTTTCGTGTTCTGTTGGCTTTTGCAAGCCTGCAAGAAAACAATACTGCCATCTAGTGGGAAGGATCACTTTGCCCTGTCTTGTTTATATTATCTATAAGTATTTTGTTTTATTTCTTCAGGGAGCTTCAGAGACCAGGGTAGGCCTATTTGTGTACTGGTCATACTTTTTAAAATCTGTTATCTCCATCCCTCTCCATTTCTGCAAAAAAGCGAGATAATGTTGATTTCAGATCTAGACACTATGTTTTTGCTCATCCCTAGCTGTGGTCCCATTCCATTTGGCCTGGGTCAGCTATATCACTTGTCTTGTCTGTCTAGAGTTCTGGCAAGACTCCCAGGGTTTCTCCTCCAAAGGAATTCTGATACTGAAGTTGCTGTTTTTCAAGGTCATGGAAGCCATAAGGATGCCCTGTGAAGTGCTGTTTCTGTTTTTATAAGATATCATTTACAGATTAAGATTTATAGCCAATACTAGGTCTATATTAACTGTGCAACTAGCAAGTTAGTTTCAAGCCCAACATTATTTTAAGCAAAGATCTTTTCTACATCAACTACCCTTTTAGAGATACCAGTTAAGGAACAGTGATATGTGAAGGACACTTTCTTGGGAGGTAAGCCCCATGGAATAGACTTGGGATTCTGAGTACATTAGAGGATTGCTTTAAATCTGTCACCTCTTGCTTATGTGGACCTTTTTCTTCCAGCAAGATATCAAAGATCAAATTATAATATCAAAGATATCAAAGGTCAAGTGTTCTAAGTCAGTTGTGGCATCAGCTTTTGTAAACGTTGTCAAATGCACAAAGATAGATTCATAGTAAAGTACACTGGTCCATTTTTAGTTCAGTATCGCCTACTCTGATGGACAGCCTTTCTCAACCCTGCCACTTAACATTGTTTAGCTAGATGTGATGCCCTTACTGCTCCTGTTGGGAGAGGGGGCAACCTGGCTGTGTCACCAAACTTCCCTCAAGGGCCTGCAAGGGAAGGGAGGGACTTGCTTCTGGTTCCTCTCTCCATGTCAAATACATCTCCCTCCTTGCCCTCCATGAGCTGGCCAACTCCTTTCTAGGCCTGCTTCCTCGGCCCTCATTATATCCTCTCATCACCAGGCAAAAACTCTGCCCCTTGTCCTCGGCTGCCCAGTCCTTTTCTTCCCAATGATGTGCCCAGCCCAGAGGACTCAGAAAGATGAAGGGTGGACCTCTTGTTCAGGGCAGTTTCTGCTTGGACCCTTGGGAGACTCTGCTTATTGTCTTCTTCCATCCCTGGCATTGGGCATGGCTTTGGGACCCAGAATTTCTTTTCTGGCTGTGATAAGCTTGCCCTGGCTTGCCCACTGGGGAAGTGGGAGGCATTGGGTCCACCTCACCTGTAGTAGGCTGGCCTGAAGCTCCCACCTCTTTAGTATTGGCAGAGTAATTAACACAGCAGTGGTGCACAGCCTGATTAAAGAGGAATTAACATATTTGCTAAAAAAGAAGAGAGAGTTAGATCCTAACTACATCTCTAGCTGAGAGAGAGGGTAAGACTGAGTGTAGCACTTCCAAAAAGAAAGGAGAAATTGCTGTAAGAGTAGCAATCTGGAGACAGACAAGGAATGGCCCTTAACCAGAGAGAAGGTGCTGGCCTCTGAATGAAACTTTGTTGGTCTTAAAGGTGCTACTTCTCTGCTTTATCCTATCTAATTGTCTTCTTGCTGTCCCCTGCAGAGTCTTTTTCATCTCTTCTTCTTTGTACACCAGACATTGCATTTTCCAACATTTATCAGCACTTCCTATGTGAGAACTGTAAAAGTATCTGTTTTTCGTTACACATGTTTGGAAATAGCCCCAAGACACCGGAAGCCTAAACAGTGTTATATCCTTCTTCACCTACTGAAGTCAACCGGTGTCCATTCTAGAATTACAAAAATTAAATGCTATATATTATTTTACATTTATGAGAGAAATAATAGGCACAGAGTGGGGGAGATATTATATTATTCTGTCATAAAACTACAATTTTTGTTTCCTTGGTTGTCATACCATTATGAAGTTGTCTTTCTGTACAGGAATTTCACTAAGGCAGGTAACCTGATTTGGATGGTGTTGTGGTATTGCTTAAATTGTTAGTGAGCTTCGCAGTTCCCCTCTAGAACCAAACTGTTTATCTCCTTTCTCACTTTCTGCTTTGATGCCTTCTTTCTCTCTAGCTTGTTATCAGAAATGTCTGGCTCTTCTCCATCAGGTTTTGACTTCCATAGTCCCTCTGCTTTTAGATAACCCAGTACAGAACTGAACAGCTGTTAGCCTTATACGAAATCAAATCTTTGGAGTCTATTTTTTTCTTTTCTTTTTTTAAAAAGGATTTTATAAATGATGTGGGAATCATTTAATTCTCCACAAAAGGCAAGACGGAGGTTGGCTGGAGTACAGAGACAGCTTAAGTACCAGATGAGAGCTGAGTTGTGCAGAAGGGTCCCTTCAATAAAATGATTTCCCCTTGTTTGACCCCAGCAGATGAAATGAAAGGAGGAATTTAGTTGTATTGACTCACCTTCTTTCTCATTTGGCAAGCATCTACCATGTGGCACCATTGGGTGGGCAGTGCACCTTGAGGTTTGTAAACATACATAAATTCTCTCCTCTTCCCGCAATAATAGAGCTTGTATTAGATGACTTTAAAAGGGGATTCAACAAGTTAATAAGGGAGAAATCAATTACTATTAGCCACGATCTTCCACCTTTTTAAAAGCAGCTATTATGTAATATGCTTCTAGCCTATTTTATATATATCACTTTAGGCTTCTGAATGTTCTTCTATGCAAGTATGATGATTCCAGCCAGTCTTTTATTCCTTATTTTATTAATGTGGTTGCTCTCTGATGATTTTGCAGGATTTCCCTTTATCTTCTTTTTGGCTGAGCAGCCCCCTTTCCCTTTTTATTTCTTGTTTTTCTCTGGCTATCCCACCCAGTCATTTAAATGTAGGTTGTTAGATGCTGATCTAGCCCAGGGAACTGAGGGGAGAGACTAAAATCCTTCTTCTTTTCCTGATTTAATAATGGCACACAAGTTCATAAATAACAGTTTTATTTAACCTTGAGGGGAAATGTTTGGATTGGAATCTAGTGTAGGTTTTATGAGGTGAACAGACAACAGGAGTGAGGTGACTTTGTATAAAAGTAAACAGCAGATAAACTTGAGATTTTTTTTTTTGCCCGTCTGCTTAAATACAAACCATAAGCTTCTATGTCACACAAACACCTAAGTTGGTGAAGGCAGGAATATCCAAACAAGTTCCAATTTTCTTATCTACTAGATAAGGATACCCCCTTCTTTTAGGAGCTATTTTCTTTAGACTGGATAGGGTTAAACCCCCCCCCTGCTCTTTTCTAGGAGTAATTTCCCTCAGGCTTGAATGGGCTGATCCTTCTTGGTATTCTCACTACCTTAGCCTTCCTTCCCAGTCAACTGTCAGTTCTTAACTGCCAACTCTCAACTGCCACTCCTAACAGACTTTTCAGTTGAAGTAGTAGGACCTGCTCTGGTGCTGAAGTGTCAGCTCCAGTGACAAAGCATTTTTGGAACAAGGGAATAAACAGGTGAGTTTAACAGATGTATGGGTTCAAGAGCAGTGTGAGGAAGTCTCTCCATGTCCCTAAAAAGGGTAATCACACTTTCCACAAACAAATCTACTTAAATAGGAAATTTGTTAAAAATGGGATTAAAAAGAGAATGCCAGTAGGAAGTTGGGGGCTATCTAGTGTATTACACTGAGCACAACATGTATGACTGCCTGCTGAACAAATCATAGGTGTGCTCTTGGTGCAAGGAGGTCCTTATTCTTAAGGAATGAGTTCACACCCTTGAGTCCAAGGTGGCTGACCTGGAGAAGCAGAGGCAGTCAGTTAAGCACATGGATAAGACTCTCAGGGACTTGTTAGATATGCCCCACAATGAGGATGGTAGCCTTGCTGCTGTCAGGGAGCATGAGGGTCAAGGCAAAATGGGGTATCATGCTGAAGAAAATGGAACTGTTCCCTCAGAAGGGACCCCTTTTACTGTTGGTGAACAGGTATCCTTTCACACCAAGGAACAACCCTGGGCAGGGCAGGAGGGAGGGGGGCTCTTGGTAGTTGGTGATTTGATTCGTAGGCATGTAGATAGAATTAGTAGGCACACTGATGTACAAAAGCTATTGAGAAAGAATCAGCATGGATTCTGGAAGGGAAGTTCTTGTCTCATTAACCTTTTAGAGTTCTAGTATTTCCTGGCTCTTGCTCTCCTGGTCTGCTTTCCACTGTCCAGGTCTTGACACAGTACCTGCCTCAGGACCCAGCAGGGGATCCCCCAGTTTTGCAGGCTCCTCCCCTCTGCCAGCCAGTTGGCCAGCAGGGGGTAGCCTCACCCCAACAGCCACCATGTGTCTTTCTACTTTGGAAGGCTAGAAGCAGCTTGGAAACTGCTCGCTTTTTGGAAGGTGTGTATGCCTTTGAATCTCTGTAGAAGCGAGGCTGAATGGGAGCGGGACAAGCAGGCAGAACAACGTGGCTGTTCCTAGTAAGTTGTGAGAAAGGAAGGGAAACTAGGGCAGTCCCTCCATTCATTTTACATTGCTTTCAGAAGTTGTTTGCCCAGTAAAATAGGAAATGGTAACCTTCGGTTTCTCTGTTTTAGTCTGAAGAACACAGGTTACATTCAACAACTCCCATGAGTAAATAGCCCCAGTGAGAGCACAAGAGTAGTGGCTTGCAAACAGTTTATTTTGGCTGCTGTGTGTGTGTATCCAGGGAAACTGCACTGCTGTATTTATTTATTTATTTTTAGGGAATGGGAAAGTCTCCTGGCTGCACCCCCAAAGTCTCCTGACTCCATCCCCAAAGTCCCCAGATATTTTCTGAATTAGATCTGGCAACCCTAGAAATGAGGTCACAATTCTGATTTCAAGTTCCTCCTGTCACGTGACTAAGATATAATATTAACTTGCTGTCATCTACTAGCAACTTGGCTGGCCTCATTCTTTGGGACCACACATATGGAAATGCTGAAAATCACTGATTTATACTGATCACTTGTATATTTTCTTAAATATCGATTAGTTGATTTCTCTTTGACAATTGGCAGCTGATTTTTGTTTCTACTAAAAATAGGTTTTTAAGTGATATTCAGTTCTGTCAGTGATGTTGTATCTGAGATAGTCCATTCACACTTGCAACTTGAAGGTTTTGTATGTGCATGGTCATCTCTTAATTCCTGCAACATCCATTAATGGCTGCATGGATGAATGTGCCATCTCAGATAGAACAGTACAGATGAAACCTTCATCTCATCTCACATTACTATACTATACTATACTTTTTCAGTTGATTCAGTTCATTCATTGAGCTGCCAGCCATATAGCATGTAGCAGTAAAGGGCAGAATACCATCTGATACCTATTAATATATTAATCAGTGCTTACACTTTCTGCCCAAAGCATTTCCCTACCAAACCCAACAGTCCTCTTTTTTTGTTTTTTGTTTTTGCATAATGGAGATGCTGCTACTGGAGGTTACATTATATTCTGTCTCACTTCAGTGGAGTTACACATTGCTAAGTAATATTAAGTTATGCACTAAAACATTTTTGTTCAAACATCTTTGATTTTCCACAAAACTGGGATATTTAGAAAGTTTTATTAGTTCTGTATGGGTTATTAAAGAACTATTTATTACTGCATTTATGAATATGGTTTACATTTGTTGGAAACTGCCCTGATTTAAAAGAGGAAGAGAGAATGACAATATTTTAAAAGCTTCCTGAAAAAACACTCCTTTTCTACTCTGGTACTTGGTCACCAGTTTGCTGTCAACCTTTTCTGTGTGCTTCTTGGCAGCCAAACAGCTACTTTTCTCCCTTTGACCTCTGGCAGAATATAATGGTTTAATATAAATGGTGCAAATTTGACATGCCCCTCTTTGGCTTTCAGATTCTGCTGGCCTCCAGCTCCTTTCTGATCCTTCTTTGCCTTTTCTTTCATTGCAACATACAATTCTGCATGCCTTGGGCAGTTTCATCGCATTCTTGCTTGTCTCCTTTATTCTCTCTCCTTTTGATGTTGTGTGTAGGAGGCATTTGTATCCATGGTTCCCATACGGTGTCTGTTGAAAATGTCCAAAAACAAAATTTTTAGGTCTTTTTCCCTACTCAAACTAGGTTTTTTTTGTGAGGCAAAAAGAATACACAATATTCCATTCTTGTCTCCCACACAGGAATTCTGCCCACACTGTGCATACAACTAGATAATGAGAAGTCATGTTCCTGCACAATTATGGTACCTCCATATGGAATAGCAAGGAGTTTGAGGGCTAGATAAGATTAAACCAGGGAGATGAGTCTAGCATTAAATTGTTGGAAAATATTGTTCTGGGGGATGGAGAGAGGAGAGGCAGATAGATATGGATAGTGAAATATAGGCAGGCGTTACAGATATACTTGAATAATACCAAATATTTCCAAATTGTTTTTCACTAATATGTTAATTAAAAGCAGGATTGATAAAAATATATATTTTAAAAAAACAGATTTTTAAATTTAATCTGATTTTTAAAATTTAAATTGGATTATTTGATTTATATTGGAAAAAAATATCTAAAGATAGTTTTCTGTTTATGATACATTATAGTCCAAAGGTTATTCATCATGAAATAAGGATTAGTTTTTAATTCTGTAGCATGGCTGAATATTCATGTAATGTTTTACATTTTCTGGTAAATGAATTCCATTAATTCAGTCACAATGTCATGCTCCTCCAGAGGTTTCTGTAAGGTTATTGGACAGTTTTTCTATCTTGAAGATATTATCAAAGATGCTTGATTTAACAGTTCTCAAAATTGTGAATTTGTATCTGCAGAGATAACATGTCTCTTCTTCACAGCAAAAATGTTATAAAATAAACACCTCAGTCCCCTACAAATCTTTGCGCACAGAATCAACTTCTTATATCTTATACCAAGTTTCAAGAAGTTTCTATGAATATAAGATTGTTTGGGTAGAAGATCTGGACAAGGAGGAGATGTTAAGAGCTAAGTATGAGGAGGGAGGGACAAGCAATATGAGGGATCTGTTGGGGGATTGGGAACCCTATTTCCATTTCCCTTTTGATTTTCCACTTCATGAAGAGTAACTATAGTGGTCATTAGTTACATCAAGAATCTCCAGCCTTTCTGTACCTGTGGGCACTGCTGGGATTCTGACACAAGGTGGTACATACAATCACAATACAGCTGAAGCCAAAGTGCAGGGGGAAAGAGGGGTAATTTTTTTAAAAAATACATAGGGAAAAAGGAATGAGAGAATAAAACCAATGCTGTGGTGACAGCTGTTGCTGAAGCACAGCCAATCTGCACAGCCAACCAGAAGCTTGCTGGCAAGAGCCCTATCTTGTCCAACCCATTTCCTAAAAACTCTTAGTGGACACGAAGAATGGTATCAGTGGGCAGGTCATGGCACTCACAGGCACCATGTTGGGTACCCCTGGTTTACATGTTAGAGAATGGTAGGCACAATCCTAGGCATATTCCTTCCTTTGGAAATCTTGAAAATACTGGAAACATTGTTTTTGGTATGAGTGAGATTTGACCTAAGGACCTTTAGGATCACAGCACCTTCTCTTAGCAGCTGCAGTATACCAGCTCAGTATAATATGATGTTACTGTCATGAACCAGTCACAGAGAATAAAATATCTCTGCTTAGAAAATAAACCCTCCAGTTGTAGTATCCAGTCTAGTAAGCTATGTGTTAGTCTGTCATCTAGCTCATTTGTTCTGTTAAGGTCAAAGGAGTGGCCCACAGTACATGGGTTCTGGAAGTGCAGTCTTAACCTCATAATCCAGTGTTGTATGATAAGGCGTCTCATGATCAAGTCCAAGGTTTTGTATCAAGGTTCATTATTACTTGTGTAGAGAGGAGATATGCTGGTGGCATGTTGATTAAACTAATTAAAAATAGACAGTAATGCAAAAGAGATCTTATTCAACGTATTGCAAATACCCTTTTCTACTGAATAGCTTTCAAATTAAAACTTTGTCATCCTTCTTAACTTTTTTTGAGTATTTTGTGTGTATGTGCATGTGTACTTGGAAGTCATGGTTGACTTCTGGCAACCCCCCTAGTGGGGCTTGGACGTTTCAGAGAGTTGGCTTGCTATTGCCTGTCCCTGTCCTGGTATTTCTTGGAGGTCTCCCACCCAAGTACTTGTCAGGGTCAGCCCTGCTTAGCTTCTGAAATCTGGCAAGATCGGGTTTGCTTGGGCTATCCAGGTTATGGCTGTCCCTCTTAACTGATGCCAAAATCCTCCAGGAAAAGGAGAAATAGCACTGTTTTGGTGTACTTATTGCAAATGTTTACATTGCACTCTGGTTTAGATAGCTTTGTTTGTGATCTGGCTTCAGTACTTCTTTATTGCAAACAACTAATCTCTTGAAAGGCTATTATGTTCCAATGGAAGTAGATCTCTAGATAGTTTTGCTATTTGGAGACAAACATAAGGTTAGAATTCAACCATGTTCTTAAGACCTTACACTGTAGCTACCTACACTGGACATAGGCTATCATATTATATATTTAGCAGCTGCTAGTTACCCTGATCAAGTAATGGACACAGGCATGCAAAAGCACAGCTGACTGATATGGATGTGGAAGCAACCTATATCACAATACTCATCTGGTTCTGCTTGAAATGGCTATTTCTTTTGATGCAGATGTACAGCCTCAGGGCCCACAGATTATCATTAGTTACCAGGAATCCTTTCCTACTGGCTGCCTTCCCTAATCTTGGTATAACACAAGACTGCACTTTCCTGCTCCCATGTTCTCTGCCGATTGCAAAGGGATGAGGAGGAGGCACCATTTGTGATAGATAGACCAAGCTCCTCTCCTTGCGTATGCAGAAGTGTTAGAGATGTGAAGGTTCATTCTCTTCTTTGTATCAGGCTATACAAATCCTAAGCAGCAGAGAGAAAAATTCTTGTTGACACAATGAGACTTGAATGAATTATCCTTCCCATTCCTCTGGAGCTCCTGGAACAAGCTCATAGGGCAGAGATCTGTTTTTTACATAGTCAATGGTGTTATTCTCTAGAAGACTTCAGATATACTTTTGGTTTATTGTGTGGTTGATATTATATACTAGGAGTTTTTGGTATGTGTTAGCATATGTTTATCATGAGTTTCTGGACTACAGTATCCACTTACATCTCTTGTCTATAATTAATAATTTCAGTCCTTCATTTCCATTTCAGGTGTTACTTAGAGATGGCTGACATTGCAATGGTAATCAGATTTGTTGTGTCTGAGCTGAGTTTTTCTCTTTTAACTCATTTGTAGGTGAGGGCAGTGAAAACACTGGCTTAAAACAGTACATTTGAATTGCTGCTGGGAGGCACAGGGAGACCATGATTGAATCTATCCATTTTGTAGTATTTGCTCCTGGGGTTGGAGCAATTTAGAATGATAGTTCTTGCCTCTGGCCATAGAGCTTGCCTGGCCCTGTAATGGGCACAAAAGCCTGCTGATAACCATGTAAACTTAAAGAATAAAACATATGGCCTGTGGGCTTCCATTTGGCCTGCCCAAGGCCTATCATGGAGCCCACAAAGCAGCCACTGGACAAAGTCCCACCCCCCTCCTAGTTTATCAGTCTGGTACCTGTGGACCTTGTTTTTCTAAAGGCTGCAGCAGTGTCCAAGAGCCCAAGGCAGCTGACAGCAGTGCTAGTGTCAAAGGAAGCTGCTCTGCCTAGATCTACTGCACTCATTCTGCTCCAGCCTCTTAATCTGGAAGCAGAGAATTGGGAGGCTGGAGCAGACTGCATTCAGTAGGCCTGGACAGAGCAGTTTCCTTATAGTCACACTCTTGCCATGGGCTCCTGCACTTTTCTCCATCCAGAACAGCAAGGCTGTAATACAGTAGGCTCAGCTTATTGTCAAGTATATTTTAAGGGGAGAGGAGAATTTTATAAAGAAGAAAAGCACTTCAGATTTTAAAAACTCTAGGGTTTAAATAGAGAACCCCAGGACCTGAGCCTTTGAACTAGTCCAGTGAATTACTATCAAATGAATCTACATTTAAAACTCATGCTCAGGCTTTTTGAGCCTTCTTCAAACATGGAAGAAAACAGAGGAGAGATGCAACATCAGTACCTGCAATCGCATGCAGTATGAAAGCTCCAAATTGGGCAGGATTGATATATATAGTTGAAGCCTGGCCTTTTAGCTTTGACTGATCAGCACAATCTGCTTGCAGCACTCTGGTTTCTAACTCAAGCCACTAACTCGATGGATCCTAAACTAAAAAGTCTACATTAGGCTGTGGCTCCCCATAGTACTGGGGTACTTGGTCCTGATTATCACAGTATGTGGGAAAGAAATTAGTAGGGCTTCTGAATAAGCTGGGAAACAAAAATGTTTTCCCACAATTATTTATGTATTGTTGATTCAGTGACACAGAGAAAATGCACAATATTTAGTGGACTTGAAGCCCAATGCTGTGAATGCTTTTTTGGATGTAAGTTTCATGAAGTCCCATAGATGAGCCAAAAGACATATGTACAAGACTGCACTGCTGAACAGTTTATGACATATAAAATTAGCACACAAACCCCTTGGTGCCAAGCTAATCTGAAACTACCCTTATTTCTACTAATAGTGGCATAATATTTACTTGGACACAGATTGCTATGGATGACTATGAATTTTCACAAGCACAGCCTTTGAAGAAGATAAAAGCATTCAAGAGGGTATAAAGTTCTAAAGTCATGCAATGATGAATTTCCAAGCAATGCAAGGGAATATTATTATAGTGCACTTTGAATCACCTTGGAAATTAATACCATCAGGACATCTTTTTTATCTAAAACCACATGAAAAACATATTAGAGCAGATTCCATCAAAGAGAAACTTGTTTTCCTGTGTCTTTCATACATGTGCTAACAGTTTATTTTTGCATGGTAGAATAGATTTTTTTTTTTCAAAGCTAGGAATGATTTATTTAAAATAACTTATGTTGCAAAATGTCTGCTCAGTAAAGAAAACATGTTCCACTGAGATACAATGGAAGGAAGCTTGATAACAGGAAATCTTCATTATATCAGGGTATCTACTCTTGCTCGGATGAGCTGTAGTCTTTAGGTGTTCTGTACTGTACAATGTTTGGCAATGATATTTAAATACAGAAGTGGTTTTTACCATTACCCTCTTGAGATTGCTTCAATTAGAAGCGAGGACTCAATGGAATTGGCATGTGTGCAGTGGAACATGATATGTTTGCTAGATTTCTTCATATTATGGTATTTATTAAATATTTATAGACACTGCACCCTCTTCACCATTGCTTGCAGTTTCCTGATTTCTCTTTGGGAGCCTGGATTGCTTTAGTTGATTGATCTTCTGCTAAAAATTATATTAAAGTTTGTAGATTAAGTATTACCAGTGCCCTTATGGTTTTTTTGTTTTTGCTTTTAAATCTCAGAATGGAAAGTGTTTAATGTGCACAAGTGTCTTGTTAAGAGAAGAGTTTCCTTTTTTAAAAAAAATTCCCTTTGTTCATCTTTCTTCTGTGAAGTCATTTTCCACACAAAGTAAGAAAGCTAGCATTTGCAAGATATTATTTGTAAAAGATTTGTAATAGTATGTTCACTGCACAGAAAAGTTAACACACCATTGTCTTTTGCATGTATTTGAATAAAGCCTATGTAAAAACCATGTCTTAATAGAACATTCAGAAAGAAAAGATGCAGACGCTGAATGGTTATTGTGTCACATTATGTGTCATTTCCTTGTCTAATTGATGCATTTTTAAAAATTCAGCCCTGAGTGATCCTTTTGGGTTCTTACCAGGTGCTGTAAGAGTGATGCCCACACTTTAAAAAATGGATTCCAAATGTTAGCTGTCTAACCTTCATTTCTCTGTTCCTTTCACCATTGGTTGTACATACCCACTCCTTCCCTACCGTTTCCCCCTTTGTTTTCTTCAGTGCAATATAATGTTCAAAGAAAAGGCTGTTATTTCTGGAAGTATTTTGAGGAGGTTGTGTATGTAGCTTTGTATTAGCTTGTACCCAGCAATTAGCCATAAGTGATTGGTGAGGAAGGGGAGATTATTGTGCAGTTGACTGCTGGATATGAAATAGGATTTCTACATTTGTGCTTTTGAAAGCGATCAGATGTATTTCTGTTTTCTAAAAAGGCTGGAAACAACCAGGGATCCAGATTTCTTTCTGGGTTTTAAGAGTTCCAAAGTCAAACCAGTGCATCACAAAATATTCACTGGTTCATTTAATTTTTAAATTGTGAGCACAGCACTTGGCTCTGCAGCATTTTCCGATTCCTTCAGTATCAAGGGGTTTTCAGTTCTCTTTTTAACTGATGAGCTTCTGTGCACTGATATGGTAGTCTTTTGTGTAGTATCTTACTGATATACATGGAGCACACAGATAAACCAGTAAACAAAATTAATTTTGATACAGAGGTACATACAGTACATCAACTGCTGTTTTAAAGGGCTTTTTAATACAATGTACATGGGTATATCATTAACATGGAGGGATGGGGAAAGACAGATGTACAGCAAACCATGCTCCAATTCTGGAATTAATTTTAAAAACCCTTCTAGTTAAGCCCAAAATAATGGCACCTTGGTGGTAGCAACATACCGCAGCATTGTGTTTCCTCCATTGGGGCAAATAGCAGCTTCAGGAGGCAATTTGAAGTTAAGTATATTCTACGGGGGGAGAAATAATCTTCCAGCCACATCCCTAATTTAGGTCCCTGCTACCTCTGAAGCTTTTATTTGCTATTTTCAAAAACTGGAAGATGCATTCATGGATCTCCCTGTATTTTGACTCATTTGGCTTTAGACTGTGGCGTTGTGTGTTTTAATTGAACTCCTTAGGAAAAAGCAATTTAAGAATTCCAGTGCAATTTTAATGAGAAATTGCTTTGACAAATATATGCACCTATTTGGGTTGGCTACGGTTAGTACTTGGATTGGTGACCACCAAAGAGGATTGGGGTTGATACACAAATGAAGTCAATGGCAAACCACCTCTGCTTATCTCTTGCCTGGAATGCCCTCTGCATAGCCATGAGTTAGTTGCAGATGAACAATGCATTCTTTGTTGCCCTGACTTGCATGATCCAGGCTAGCCCAATCCCATCAGATCTTGGAAGCTAAGTGGGGTTGGCTCTGATGGGAGATCAGTTATCCCCATGGGGGTACTATAAGTCAGGTGCAGTTTGGTGCCATATTCCACTACCAACACCGTGATTCTTCTTATATTGCATCAGACCTCCCCCAGGAAGAATGGGAATTAAGTCTAGGACTTTTCTCTATGCAAAGCATGCATTTTACATCTGAGCTATGGTGCTTGGCAAATATTTTAAATCTGTAGCCACTTTTGTAGGGCTTGTCCCAGATTTGATCCACATCATCTCACACCTTAATCAATAATCATGCCTTTTGCCCAGTGTGCCAGTGTTGGATCAAAAGGTTAGGCTGGCACAGCATCACAGCCTGTAGAGTTGCATCAGCATCTGAGGTCAACCAAACATTTCACTAGGGAAGGAGATCAGTTTATTAAACCATTTACAGCTGTAGATGACATATGGCCATGTGCTGATTCACTGAGTAGCACATCAGTAAGAAAAGAGTTGAAACAATAATTGAATTAAACAGCTGCATCATGTATCTTGACTCTCTCCTCTGATACAGGTTACCTGATAAGTATCTCCAACCAATACTGGTCAAAGTTCTCTTTGAATACGTCTGAGGAAAGTCTGGTTAGAAATTTGTTCCCAAGGTTTGCCTAAATCAAAGCTGCTGCTTCTGTTGTTGGGCTGGTCCAACATCCCACTTTTGTCCCCAGTAGAAAACATAGCAGCTATTAATACAAAAAAATAAACAAAGCAGAAGCAAACAGAACAAGACTTATGAATGCAAAGGTGGTAGTATTTCTGTCTCCCTGTTTCTTCTCCTCTAACTGATCTTGTGCCCAGCTCCAAGTTACAACCATCAGGGTAAGAGCTGAAGGACAAGAGCCTTTGGCTCATGTCCCAGCACATACTCAGACCTTCAGTACCTGTGAGTGAGGAGAACAAGCTCAGCTAGATGTTAGTCAGCTGTTGCTAGCCAGCTAGCTAGCAAGATCTTCCCCATCACTCCAGTGCCAAACTCAACAGACTCAGCACTTAATTTAATTATTACCAGAATCTAGGAGAAAATAGTAATTAAGTACAGCAAATGTATTTATTTTTATTTCTTTAAAATATTTATATTCTCTTCTCTAAATAAATATTCTTGGGACCACTGAAGGAAGTCGCCTGAATATCTGTACAAAGCGAGACTAAACACTCATGAGTGCAGTCCTTTGGCCTGTTTTAAACTGGTAATGTGTCCTTTATAGAGGAAAGAAAATGTTGGCCATTCATGCCTTATTTTTGCAACATAGCTTTGCTATGAGGCCACCATCCAATCACAACTTGTGAACAGGGCTAATGTCTCTTCCTCCAGATTCCTTTCCTGTTCACATTATATACACACACAAATAGTATACATACACAAAGAGGGCTGAAGCCAATTCTCATGCAGGGAGGGCTGTTTCAGATTTAGGGTTGCCAGAGATCTCCTGCTTTTACAACTGATCTCCAGCTGGCAGAGATCAACTCCCCTGGAGAAAATGGCTGCTTTGAAGGCATTGTACCATGCTGAGGCCCCTCCTCTCCCCAAACCTCTCCCAGATCCACCCCAAAGTCTCTAGGTATTTTCCAACGCAGACCTGGCAACCCTATTCAGATTCTTACCAGAGAATTATACATTTTGATAGTTCCAAAGGGGCAGGGCTTTTTTCCGTAGTAAAAGCCCAGCAGGAACTCATTTGCATATTAGGCCACACACCTCCTGACATCAAGCCAGCTGGAACTGCATTCCTCTGTTTTAAAAAGTTTTATTAGTTTCAGAAAAAATAGGGGTAGGGAATAGAGAACACAATACATATTAACCTTATTCTGTATAAAGAGTACTTTCAAAGAGTACAAGCCTACATCTGCAATACTTTCTTTACATAAATTGTCCCATGTTATTATCTTTAAGCTAAAAATCATCAACATTTTAATGTTATAAATCTTTTGGTTAAGATATCTATTGGTTTTGACAATTCCAGTAAAGGCAATTTTGTAATATAAACTACAGGAAGAAAGGAGAAATAAGTTCACACCAGAGAATCTTAAGAGTCTTGATTATCTAACCAGGCATAGAATTTCATCCAGTATTTTCTTGCTTCTTCCTTAGATCTCCCAGCCAACAGCTGGGATAGAAAGTCCAGCTCTGCTGTTTCCAGAATTTTTCCTACCAAGTCCATTTTTGTGGCAATTTCCTGAGATTTCCATCTCTGCACCAAGAGAATCCTAGCTGATGTATTGAAATGTGCCAACAAATGTCTCATTTCTTTGGAATAGCCTTCAGGAAATATAAAAATAGTTCTGGTTTGAATTGAATCTGTGTCTTCATAATCTTCTGTAGTATTTCATGAACCATTTTCCAATAGCCCTTCACCGACTTACATGTCCACTACATATGATAAAAACAACCAACCCGTTTAGTGCATTTCCAACATTTGTTAGACATATTAGTATAAAACTTACACAATTATTGTGGAGTCAAGTACCATCTATAAAACATCTTACACAAATTTTCTTTAAAAGTTACTGACCTAGTTAATTTAACATTGAACTTCCACAGACTCTCCCATTCTTCTAATGTGATATTGTGACTAAAATTTTTCTCCCATTGAACCACATAATCTTTTACAATTTCGTCTTGTGTCTTCATCTGTAGTACATATGCATATAATTTGGAAATTAGCTTTTCCTGTGGACCTAAAAGTATTTTATCAAATGGATATTGCTGTATTGAAACCTGTTGTCTTGTCTTTGGCATACCTAGATTCAACTTTCATTCTCAACCACCAGTTCATTTTGATGTCCACATTTTCTAACTCTTCTCTGGTTTTCAACTGATTATCTTTTCCCAACAAGTCATCATATCTATAATTCTGATTTGGTTTTAAAGATTTGGATGAGTAAATGCTTCTACTGGAGAGACCCATCTTGGAATTTTTTGATAAATTCTGATTTTTAACCATGACCACGTATGATACAAAGATTTTCAAAACCAATGGTTCTTAAAATAGGAATGGCCTTCAAGTCTTTGATACCATAGATACGCATGCCACCCCATAGTGAAATCATGTCCCTCTAACAACAATTGTCTCTTATCATTCAATAGTATCCAGTCTCTTACCCACAAGAGCACAGAAGCTTTATAATTGCCAGTCTGGAAGGCCCATACCTGCTCTTAATTTGGAATTTTGCTATGTCTTTAGTTTGATTCTAGGTTTTTTGTCTTGTCAAACATATTTGGAGACTATCTTGTTCAATTCTTGAAAAAAATCCACTATTTAAAAATCCAAACTGGTGGAGAGCCAGTTTGGTGTAGTGGTTAAGTGTGCGGACTCTTATCTGGGAGAACCAGGTTTGATTCCCCACTCCTCCTCTTGCACCTGCTGGCATGGCCTTGGGTCAGCCATAGCTCTGGCAGAGGTTGTCCTTGAAAGGGCAGCTGCTGTGAGAGCCCTCTCCAGCCCCACCCACCTCACAGGGTGTCTGTTGTGGGGGAGGAAGGTAAAGGAGATTGTGAGCCGCTCTGAGACTCTTCGGAGTGGAGGGCGGGATATAAATCCAATATCTTCTTCTTCTTCTATTTAAAAAACTGGAATAGTTTGAAACAAAAATAATAACCTTGGAAGGATATTCATCTTTATTAAGACTATTCTCCCCATTAAGGATAGGTTCAAGTCATGCCATTTTTCCAAGTCTTTTTTAATTTCTTTAAGTAGTTTATCATAATTGTCTGTTTTTAAATTGCTACACTTATTTAAAATAAGAACACCTAGATATTTGATTCTTTTCTCATACAAAACCCCTGATTTTTGCTGAAGAGATTGAATTTGTTCCATCGTCATATTCTTTGTCAAAAATTTTGTTTTGCAATAATTGATCTATTGAATCTATTGGTTGCTCTAATATAAAAACTAGGTCATCTGCAAAGGCTCTCAGTTTATATTGTTCATCTTTTATCACTGCTCCCTTGATACTTGTATCTTCCCTTATTTGATTATTCAGTACCTCTAGAGATAAAATAAAAAGTAAAGGTGACAATGGACAGCCTTGTCTTGTACCTTTTTGAATATTAATTGCATCTGTTAGTTTGCCATTCATTGTCACCCTTGCACTTTGAGAAGAATATATTGCTTCTACTGCTCTCAAAAAAATTTCACCACATTCCATACCTTTCAGTTGCTGTAGCATAAATTGCCAACAAACATTATCGAAGACCTTCTCAGCATCCAAGGAAATTAGAGCCAATTGTTTCTCTGGATGAGTTTCATAATATTCCAAGATATTACAGACTGTTCTGAGATTATCTTTCAGATATCTTCTAGGAAGGAACCCTGCTTGATCATAATGTATTGTAGACTAAAATTTTCTTCAAACATTATGCCAATATTGCAGCAAAAATTTTATAATCCACATTTAAAGGGGAGATTGGACGATAGTTTTTAATATCTTTCAGATCAGTATCTTCTTTTGGAATAAAAGATATTGTAGCTTCTTGCCATGAAACTGGTATTTGGCCTTCCTCTTGAATCTTTTCAATAAGATGCTTAAATGGTAATAATAAAGACTCCTCATAGGCTTTGTAGAATTCTGCAGGCAATCCATCTGGACCTGGGGTTTTGCCATTCTTTTGAGATGCCATTGTGTCTCCAAGTTCCCTTATTGTTATTGGTTCATTTAAATTTTTTTGGTGTTGTTCTGTAAATTTATTGAGATTATTTTGGTTGATACATTCTTCTAGATCTATTTTATGAGCTTGCTTATCTTCATATAATTTTTATAGAACTGTTCCACAATTTGACATATCTCTTGCTTTTGCGTTTTCTCTTTATTATTCTCATCTTTCAGGGTCGCAATTATTCTTTTGACCTTTTCTTTTCCCATCCTATAAGCCAACCACCTTCCAGGCTTGTTGGCATGTTCAAAAATTTTTTGTCTAGCATACCTTAATTTTATCTCCATCGCCTCCATAAGTGACAAACTCAGTTGGTGTTGTATTTCTTTCACCTTTTTTGAATGTTTAGTCGGTTGTTTTTTAAGATTCTTTTCAGATTTTGAAAATTTTCAGTTCTTTCCTTCTTTTTCTTAATACTATATCTAATTGCAAGGCCCCTGAAATAAGCTTTAGCAGTGTCCCAAACTACTTGCATCTTTACATCTTGTGTTATGTTCTGTTTTAAAAAAGATTCCATTTCCACCTTAGATTCTTTAAGAAAGTCTTTATCTTTCAAGATCGAGATATTTAGCCTCCATGATCTTTTCATTCATGTACCTTTGAGCTTTATCATTACAGGACTATGGTCTGAAATAACTCTTGTTTGAATTTCTGTCCCAACTAGATCTTTGATCATACTTGCAGGAAGCCAACACATATCGATTCTTGACCAGCTTTGATGGCTAGAAGAGTAGTAGGTGAAATCTTTAGAGTTTGGATATCTTGTTCTCCATACATCAATCAAATCCAGTTCTTCTGCTAATTTCCAAAAACTTATTGGCAATTGGAGGCTTTTTCTTTTAATCTGTTTGTGCATTTTTTTGTCCAGTTGTCTGTCAGAGACTGCATTAAAAACTCCTATTAGACAATATTCTACATATTCCAGATTTGATAATTTAAGACGCAAGTCTTGAAAGAATTTCTCATGTTGGTCATTTGGGGCATAGATATTTGCCAGTATTTTTTTATTATTATTATCCACTGTAATTTCCACTAATAGAATTCTTCCATCTTCAGAGGCATACTGCAATTGTGGGTTAAATTTGTCCTTAATATATATTGCCACTCCCCTTTTCTTCTTGTTCACGCCTGTTGCTGTAAATAAATTACCAAGCTTTTTATTTTTCAAAAGATGTTGAATTTAGTTAAAATATGAGTTTCTTGCAAACAAATTATGTTCATTTCCATTTTTATCAAATATCTATAGTCTTTCTCCTTTTGACAGGAGAGTCAAGTCCATTCACATTAATTGAAACTATTGAGACCATTATGGGTTGGTTTGTCACTATCTTTCTTATCTTTTTTGGTCTACTGTCTTGTCGGGTATCTCCGTGGTTGATTTGGGTTCTCTTCACCAGAACTTTCTTCCTCCTCATCATCGTCCTTCTTTTCCTTGCCTTCTTTTTCCTTCACTCTATCCAAAAAATTCTGAGCTTTGAAGATGGAATTTATCCTGTATCTGTTCTCCTGGTAAGTAAAAAGAAGGTCTTCTGGCATTAACCTCATATAAGGTATTTCTCTTCCTCTCAAAAAGTCTGTTAACGCTTGATATTCTCTCCTCTTTTGTCTCACTGGCCAAGGTACCTCTCTTAGAACTTTCACCATGTTTCCAGCTATCATCATAGGTCTGTCTCTTGCTTGCTTCAAAATGTCATCTCTAGTCCTCTTTCTTGTAAGCTTCAAATAAACTAGGTAATTTATTTTGTCTTGTATAACTTGATGGCACCCATCAAACTTGATCAAACTCTTCTTCCATCTTCTGAGGAGTCACCTGTAAAATTTCAGCCAAGGCTTCACTTAAAATTTTCTGTAAATCTTCAGTTTTCACTTCTGGTATATTTTGAAACCTCAACATATAGGCAGCTCTGTCTACTTCCAACTGCAAAAGTCTAGAATCATGTGTATTCTGTTCTTTTTCCAAATGTTCCACCTTTTGGGCATTCTGTGTCACCTGGCCATCTAATACTTTTAAGGCTTTGTTAGTCTCAGCTGTCTGTCTGCTGTTTTCCAAAAGCTCTTGTTTAATCTCTGCCATCTGTTCACCAATATTGTCTACTTTACTAGTCAGCTGTGCTATAGCATGCATTAAGGTGCTTTGCATTTCTTTCATATCTCCCTGCATGGTTGTAAATTTCCCTGGCCCAGACTGAGCACTAGGTAAAGAACTGGTGGCTTTCCTTCTTGGTTTTCTTTTTTTTTTTTTTACTGTTTCTTTGAAACCAATCCCAGCTTTATTTTCCATTCTTACTAGAATAAACACACTCACAGTCACAAGTCCAATGATGCCTCTTCAGAGTTTGTTTTGGAACTCTATGTTCCTGTTTATAGCAGATAAACTAATCTCCACCAAGCAATGCCCTTATTATGAAATAGTTTTAAAAAGAAAACAGCCTTCTAGCTTCTATCAGCAATTTGTCATACCCAAAACAATAGTAGGAATAATAATAAACAAGACTTTTTAGCCAACCACGCTTAATAGTATGTAGGCAAAACAGTTCAGTTCACAACAACAGAAACAATTCACTATTACAAGTCCTTTAGCAATGATAATTCAATTAAAATCCAAGTCACTACGACGTCTTTCAACAACTTCAAATTTCAAGAACTTCAAGGTATAAATTTGTAATCCAGGGCTGAATGCCCTATTTGTAATCCAAAAGTGAAATAAAAAATTTAAAAAAAATAATCCAAAAAAAGAGAAAAGCAAAAAATAATAGAAAATAAGAAGAAATTTCCATATTTGATAATCCAGAAAAAGGAAGGGTGAGAAAAAAAAAGAATCCAGAGCCAAAAATGTTTAAACCATGTCAAAAATATTCCAACCACAGATAGAAAGAAAGAAAAAAATGAAAACAAAATTAAAGGGTTATATCCATAACATCCAACAAGAATAAGTAAGAATCCACTTTGGAAATTTGCACAGATGTTCTTCTTCCACCCAGAGATCCTGCTATGTCTTATAAGTCAATATAAAGTACCCACCAGCACTTAAGAGTCAGGTTGGAACTCTTATAAATTCATTCAGAGCATTTCAATTTAAGCTTCAAAGTACTTTTAAGCCAACTGTCCTTCACATCCATATAAACTTGCAGGCAAGCAACTTTCCCGAAGTCCAAAACTCCCCCCTCCCCCAGAGGGGGTTTAAAGCAAGTCAATTAAATTCAGCTGTCAAGTCTTGTATAACTAAAGACTGGTGTGATTCTCCTCATGCAGGTATTGTAAATGTTACCAGGATAGGCAGAAACTTTTAAAAGCCTTGAAAAAGGAGAGAGGGTTCCCCCCTCCCTTTCTTAGTCTTTTGCCTCCACTTAACGTCTGCTTAAGTACTGGTTCTCCATTTCCCTGCTTGTCAGAGATAATACCATTCGGATCAATAATATGAAGCAAGAACACTTACAGTGATTGTGAGATAGATGCAGCTTGTCTTGATATTGCAGAGTTTTTTAAGTCCAGAGTGCAAGAAGAAAAAGAAAAACCGGCAGTCGACCCTCATGCCATTTAAAAATGGCAATCAGAGTGATGAGGCTAAGAAGTCCGCTCAAGCACCCTGCCTTCTGGGATCCTTCCTGGGCCCCAGAGTCGAGTTGTCCTTTGTGGGCGACCCCTCAAACAGTCTGATTTAGAAGCGGCTCTGGATGCACCGGTCCGAGCCGCTTCTAATTGCGCGTCGCCGAAACTGGAAGTCTGGAACTGCATTCCTGTGTGTTCCTGCTCAAAAAAAGCCGTGCAAAGGGGTATTTCATTTATTGGTATGACTGCTGGTATGACTGCTGCAGTTCAGTTTATATTTTTCCTTTTTTCTGTATACTTATTCACAGTAAATAAAGTTGACTTCTTAGTTTCTCTCTTTCTGGATGTCACGAGCTGGGGCCAGGCCAGGCGAAGTCCAGGGGCAGTCCAAGGTCTGTAACCGGTGAGCAAGAGTGTCCAAGGTGCCAAAGCCAAATCGTTGTCCAGGTATCATAGGTCAGAGGTTCAGAAGCCGTAGTCAGGGGGTCCAGAAGTCAAGCCAAGGTCAGGAGGTCCAAAGTCAAAAGCCGAAGTGGATGCTAGGACGTCAGATAGATGACTAGTTGCTTCCACAAAGCCTCCTCCCAAAGCCTACAGCTATATAGCCCTCTGCTGGCTGTTGCCCATTTGGGCTAATTGCTGGCTCAGAGAGGCAGCCAGGATCCTGTTGCAACTCAAGCATCCTTGCTCTTAGAAGGGCCAGAATCCTCTCAAAACTCAGGGCTCAGGGAGCGTCTTGCTTGTGAGCGTGCCGCCCTCCTCCGATCCCTGAGGTCCTGACGGAGGCGGTCACGCACACGCGCCACCCGAGAGGGCGAGGCAGGGGGGCTGGGATCTTCTCCAGCAGGAGGCAGGGGCACTGGTGCAGGTGGCAGGGGCACAGTTTCTGCTGCAGGCTCAACTTCCTCTACAGGGTCCCCAGCACCCATGACACTGGACATCATGTTCAAGAGTGTTTGTTCACACATAGACTCAAAGATTCCCAACACAGGTCAGTATGCATACATGGATGCATGGATATTCCTTATCATGTGGTAACACAGATGCAAGAGTTAACCAACAGCTGAATTCACGGGGTTCATTACCACTGCCAAGCATTTCAGAAACTTTTTTTCTCAATCTCCCCTCTCTATGATAGTTTACTACTTCAGCTATAATCACTGTGATTATGAACATATGAAGCTGCCTTATACTGAATCAGACCGTCGGTCAATCAAAGTCAGTATTGTCAACTCAGAATGGCAGCGGCTCTCCAGGGTCTCAAGCTGAGGTTTTTCACACCTATTTGCCTGGACCCTTTTTAGTTGGAGATGCCCGGGATTGAACCTGGGACCTTCTGCTTCCCAAGCAGATGTTCTACCACTGAGCCACCATCCCTCCACGAGGAGGCTTCCTCTTTGCATTGTTAGAGCACAGTGGATAGACCCTTTAGAGAATGATGGTGTGAGGAATTGAGGTGTATTTTACTAAATTTTACAAAAGAGGCTAAGTCAACATGGAACATATGAACATATGAAGCTGCCTTATACTGAATCAGACCCTCGGTCCATGAAAGTCAGTATTGTCTTCTCAGACTGACAGCGGCTCTCCAGGGTCTCAAGCTGAGGTTTTTCACACCTATTTGCCTGGACCCTTTTTAGTTGGAGATGGGACCTTCTGCTTCCCAAGCAGATGCTCTACCACTGAGCCACCGTCCCTCCCAACAGGAGTTCCTGTTTTGGATGGTAGCTATAGGTTTCTCCTGTGCATAGTTCTGCTACAATTCTAGCAGCTTATTGATAAGAAAAGCAACCTGAACTCAGATGTTATACATTCTTTATCCACATCTGAGCTCTCAGGAAAGAAGATTTGAATTGATTTTCCTCTCTTAATTTACACTGCAGTAAGAGCTTAGCAAAAGATGTAGAATCAATAAGAAGACTTCTGCCTAGAATGTAAAATCCAGTTTTATGTGCTGGTCCATCATAAAGAGAAAATTAATTCAAGATTGCAGCATTTTTGTACAAATTGATTGCATTCTGTTGCAACCAATTTTATGTACTGTGATGTCAGTTTATGTACCTGGAAAGTATCAATTAATGCGATAAAGTCTTGGGACTCAATTGCTAGATACTGCAGCACCTGCCAAAAAAAAAAAATACTTAATTGGGATCACTTAGGAAAAAAGATTATTAGCATGATGGAGGTTTGTATAATTATGCATGGTATCAAGAAAGTGGGTGAAGTGAACTCCCCCCCATCTTCTATAATACTTGAACTAAGGGTCAATGAGTGAAATGAGGAAAGGTCCCTTGTGCAAGCACCAGTCATTTCCGACTCTGGGTTGACGTTGCTTTCACATTTTCACAGCAGACTTTTTTTTTTTTATGGGGCGGTTTGCCATTGCCTTCTTCAGTCATCTACACTTTCCCCCCAGCAAGCTGCGTACTCATTTTACTGACCTCGGAAGAATGGAAGGCTGAGTCAACCTCGAGCCAGCTACCTGAAAACCCAGCTTCCGCCAGGGATTGAACTAAGGTCCTGAGCAGAGCTTAGGACTGCAGTACTGCAGCTTTAACACTCTGCACCACAGGGCTCTTAAGACAGAGAAAAGCAGGGTACAAAAACCAACTCTTCTTTTTCTTTTGATATTAAACCTGCTAAATTAGGTCAGGATTTCTCTGGTTGTAGAGTTGCCAGCTGTTGCCACTAGCTTTTGCCCCTTTAACAGCAGTTTGAGAGGCAGATATCAGCAAGTGATCATGCTTACTTACAAGTAGTGGAAAAATTCACCCGCTGATGCCTGCATTATCAGGCTATTGAAAAAGATACAGAAATAGACCACCTCAGGCAATATTTTGGAGCCAGTTGGCAACTGTTATTGAATAACATTACAGTTGTTAACAGGCCTGGAGAAAAATGTGATGTCCCTTTTTAATGGAGGATTAATATGAAGAAATGGGCAACTGAAGTTTTTCATAGCATGAAGGTAAATATCATCAGGTAAACAACATTTCATTAATTCTCTAGTAAAAGACTGGGATGTTTTTGCCAGGCTTGCTGGCAAACTTAAAGAACAGGAGGAATCTTCTGTCTGTCTTGCTGTTTTTCTGTGTGCAGGAAACTGAATCACAGCAGAGATTTCAAATATGCAAGCCCTCACCTGCAGCCTCTAGTGGTCCAAGAAAAATTTTATTGCTTAATTCAGCAGACTATAGTTTAGTTTAGTTTATTTACGATTTATATCCCGCCCACCGAGGTGGCTCAGGGTGGCTCACAGCACATAAAATCTAACATAAAAATATTATATAAACTAACACAATTTTTTCTGCCTCTGGAACTTGCTCTCTTTGGGACTGTTTACTCATAGTTTTGACTTGCAATTGCCTGACCTGTAGTATGATCCTTGTTTCCCTAGAACGAGTCTGACAAGGACTGCAGAAGTATTATGAGTCCTCCCAGTCAAGTCTCAAGGAGTGCTTTGGGCAAGGCAGTAAGAGAACTTATAAACAGTGAGCAAAATACATAACTGGAACCCAATATTACTTGGCACACACGATACCATGAAACTCATGGAAAGGACTGGAAGCAAATGAGGGGGCTATGGAAACCTCTTTATATGTTCGGTGGCTTCATGGCCTTCATAGTACTTAGCTCCTAGGATGGATTTGAGAAGGGCTTTTTTTTTTTTAGCAGGATGCGGTTCTGGCTGATTTGGTGTCAAGGGGTGTGGCCTAACATGGAAATGAGTTCTTGCTGGGCTTTTTCTACAAAAATACCTGCACAAAACAACGGCGATGTCGGGGTGTGTGTCCTGGATTCGAGCTACCTAATGTATTAGAGGAGCCAAAGGGTTGGAGGTGTGTTATCTTTTGGAATATTGAGGAGACGGTATTAAGTGCCAGCTTTCGTGGGCAGGGTATGGTTAGATGTTTTTCAGAGTTTAGATGACTTTGTGTGGTCTAATGCAATTCAGAGACACCTCTATATTTATGAAAGAGTCTGACCTGTAGAAGTTAAGATGCAGAAAGTATCTTACTTTTATTAAGCTATTTTGTAGCCCGTCTGAGGAAAATAATTTTTAAAATGTTACTGCTAATTGATAGGCTAAAGAATATTCAATGGGGAGATGTCTATTTTTAACATAATATAGCAAAAAATACCTTAAACACCAACACAGTGTTATGAGCTTTCCAGTGCAATGAGGAGGAGGAGATTGGATTTATACCCTGCCCTTCACTCAGAGGCTTGGAGCAGCTTTTCTTTCCTCTCCCCACAACAGATGCTCTGTGAGGTAAGTGGGGCTGAGAGAACTGTTCTTGAGAGAACAGCTCTGCTGAGAACTTGTAGCTGATCCAAGGTCACCCCACTGGCTGTATATTGAAGAAGATAGAAGAAGATAGAAGATATTGGATTTATATCCCGCCCTTCACTCCGAAGAGTCTCAGAGTGGCTCACAATCTCCTTTACCTTCCTCCCCCACAACAGTCACCCTGTGAGGTGGGTGGGGCTGGAGAGAGCTCTCACAGCAGCTGCCCTTTCAAGGACAACCTCTGCCAGAGCTATGGCTAACCCAAGGCCATGCTAGCAGGTGCAAGTGGAGGAGTGGAGAATCAAACCCGGTTCTCCCAGATTAGAGTTTGTGCAGTTAACCACGACACCAAACTGTAAACCCCATTGCAGTGGTGTACCATAAAAAGTGGTGGGATTAAGAAAGCCCACAGGCTCCCCTAGAAGGATATCAACAACAAGGATCTTTCTTTCTAAGAGTGAAATGAGATCACAGAGGCTTCCTAATACCTCAAGATAAATGCAGCCTTCTCCTCCAGACTTAAATGCCATTTTAAGGCACACTCCCTTGTCACCCCGTCCCCATGCTGCTTCAAGTCTAACCAATCCTTGGTTTACTTTTACTTGTCTTTGAAGTATGATGGATATGCTGCCAATTTAGACTTTTTAACAGTCCCCTGCAAGGAACTCCTGCTGTTTTATTAACCCTAATTGTTGGAATCTTGGCAGCAGCTTTGGGACAGTCCAGTTGCCAGGAACAAGGTTTTAACTCCTTGTTGGCCAAAGAGCATGTTTTGTGCTGTGCTTTGAATTTCACTGAGCCGCTCAATGTTCTCATGCACATAAACACAGCAGCAGGTGAACTCTTAGAAAAGTAAGGTCCAGATTACAAGCAATGGCAGCTAACAGCAAGTCTCCAATGAGATCATTACCTTAAGCCTTTGTTAAAGGGATGGGACATTTTCGTCCCTCCAAGAATTTGGCAACTTACCTGCAATTCACTTTCTAAAAGGAAAAGCATCCTTGTCACTGTAAAGGGCAAGGTGACAGGTGGAGAGAAGACTCAACACTCCCTTGCTGTCTTCTGCTTTACACTCCCTTTGTGTCCTTCCCCACCCACTTCAGATGTGTTTGGGGCACCATGTTTGAAAACATGGATCTGCCACTAATGCAGACTATTTGGGCCTCACTTCCTTATTCTGGAAAATACCAAACCACTCCATCTACTTAACAGAAAACTCAGCAGGTAAGGCTGAATTGGTATTCAGAAATGGAAAAGCTTCACTGGTGTGAAGGAGAACCAGTTTGGTGCAGTGCTTAAGTGTGCAGACTCTTATCTGGGAGAATTGGGTTTGATTCCCCACTCCTCCACTTGCACCTGCTAGCATGGCCTTGAGTCAGCCATAGCTCTGGCAGAGGTTGTCCTTGAAAGGGCAGCTTGACGGATAGCGTGTGTGTAGAGCACTGCCGGAAAGGCTTCTATTGGTAGGAACGCCAGCAAGAAGAGCCAACACACCAGTTCGAAATCCACCATGCTTCACAGCAAACTATAATACCAACACAGCTGCTGTGAGAGCCCTCTCCATTCCCACCCACTTCACAGTGTGTCTGTTGTGGGGGAGGAAGGTAAAGGAGATTGTGAGTCGCTCTGAGACTCTTTGGAGTGGAGGGCGGGATATAAATCCAATATCTTCTTCTTCTTCTTGCTTGACACTCAGCAGTCAAAAGCACTATAACTTTCTTATAAAAGAAAGCAGAAACCTTAATGCACACATACCACACTACTGCCTCTTTGATCTTCCTATTCAGAAAACTGCATGCTACAATGCTGGTATTATGGGTCTGGAACTTTTTTGCATCCTAGAAATAAAGTATGAATTCCAGTTAAGACTAGTTTCTACCTCTCCCCCCCCGTTTCGAAAAAAAGGTCTTGTTTCTCTGCCTTTCTGTGCTTGTTCCTTAAACCTTTTCCTGGGTAGAGATGGTTGTTGCTTGGCTTTAAAGAGAAACACAGCAGTTTGCCTTATATTGATCTGTCAAGATCAGTATTAGCTGCAGACTGGCAACAGCTCTCCATGGGTTCATATAGAAGACTGCACATCACCGACTGCTTGAGCCCTTAACTAGGAATGCTGGAGGTTGAACCTGGGATCTTCTGCATGCAAACTAGATGTCCTATAACTGAGCCACAGCCCTTCTGCACAAATTGTGGATTCATTCATGTCAGACAGCCCTAGTGGCTATGACCTTTAATGGCTAAATGGAACATCCATTGTGAGAAGCAATGTACCAGTTGGGGAGGATTTGGGCCAATATTGGGGCATCTGCTTTGGCACGCAGACAGTTCCAAGTTCAATCCATGGTGTCTCTAGTTGAAAGGATCAGGAAGTGGGTGATGTGAAAGGCCTCTGCCTGAGAGCCTGGAGAACTGCTGCCAGTCTGAGCAGATAGCACTGATTGTAATTAAACATGTTTGTTTAAGTATAAGGCAGCTATATGTGTTCAGGAGAGGGTTAAAGCCTTCATACCAACCCTGTTTGTGGCCTTTTTGAAACCAGCTAGTGACCCACTGTGGAAATCAGAATAGGTGGAGTTTTTGGTCATCCCATCAGGGCTCTTCTTATGTCCTGTGTGGATAGACTCTTTTCCTTTATAAGAGCAGCCCCAATTTCGGCATCTGGCACTGCTAGGCTGGCAGTCTGTCCATCTACTACCTGGCAAGATTCTGTGTTCTTTGCCTGACACTTTGTTCCTTCACTTAAACTCTGTGACTGAAAAGACCTTGCTGGCTGCATTTCTGGATGTTGGATGGCTAATACAGGCACCAAAGTTCTTGCAGAAGAAAGTTGGCAACACTAAAAGCTTTGAGTTTGCATGCAATTATCAGCCTATGTTGAGCGAGTTGAGAAAAGAGGACAGATTCCCTTTGGTTGAAAGTAAAATGGACCACTCAGCCAGTTATGCTAACAGAGATTTTTAAAAGACACGATGCAATTTTTATGTGGGGAAGTGGATTGTGGTTTTTGTCAGCTTCTATCAGGTTTCTATATTATCTATAATTTCTGCTTGCAATTTTCTCCCACAATTGCCAACTTCTTAATTGTTTCTGCTCAGCAGTCTCCTATGCCTTTAACAACTGCATGACTGACAGATATTCGGAAAAGGAAGCTTTTCCCCTTTACTTCGCCTAATGTGAGGAAAGGCTTTACCTGCTCAATTTCTGTTTGGCATGTGAAGGTTTGAAAAGTAGCTTGCCTTATTGCTCTTTCTATATCTGAGTTGGGGTTTCCTAGCATGAATCAAATACAGTGTGGGCAACCACTCACTCCACTGAATTCCAAGTAAAGAAAGTACATTGTCAATGCAATTCCAAATAGGATGGAGAAAATGTACTTATTTGCACAATTCAAGGTATATTCAATTTGCCAGTTCTAATAATCATGAGTGAGTGAACCATGCAGTGTATAATACTCCAGTGTAAAGTAGATAACATTATAATGGTCTGAGTGGGAGTACTTCAAAATAAGGTTTAGAGTACCCCACCCCCCACACACAAAAAGCTCCTTTTTATCTAAGGCAGCAACTCAACAGATTATGGCTACACAGAGATCTCTACTTGAAATAGGATGAATCACCAACCTAGTCTGTTTTACACTTGAATGGTTTAATTAAGTCTCTATATTTGGCACAGTAATTCTTCATAGAATAATTGTGTTTTCTATGTAATATACTTAGTGAAACATTTACCCCCCCTTTTGGGTTTTTTTAGAAAAGACATTGGAATAAGATCACCTCTTTAAGAGTAAAATAGTTTATCCTCCAATTGCTTGAGTTTAGCTAAACATCTATTGTTTCTGTACACAGCTAATTTAATGATTAGGCAGTATATACTTGTCTCTGCTTAGAAAAATAGTTTTAATAGAGTCACCTGTTCCAAGAAGTGATGTCCTTAGAACTACTCTGAAGCATGCTGAGTGATAGATTTCTTTGATTTTGGAAGATCACAACTCTCTCTGAGATCCTCTAATGCAATTTCTTGGGGATTAAGTTTTCTTAAAAACACATTTAGAATAACAGTGTCACTCTTTTAATCACCTCTGGTAAGAGAACCTGGGATGGTAGGTAAGAGAAGCACAGAATAAAATTAATTTAATGGACAGCACAATCCTATGTATGTACAAATTGTCAAGTTGCAATTGATTGATGGCAACTATAGCAATGGATTTATAAGGCAAGTAAGAAGCAGAGGTGGCTTGCCATTGCCTTGCTTAGCTTCCAAAATCTGATGAGACTGGGTTGCACCCTTCTGACTTCTGATCCCAGTGCCATCCTAACTGGAGTTAAATACTTCTAAGTCCACTGAAGGCAGTGGCCTTAGAAGACTATAACTATGGGGTGGCACTGTGAGAGTCTCTGCATGAGTTTCAGTACTTATTTGATGATGACCAGTTATTAGGATCCTTCTTCTTTTGCACAGCATGCATACAAACAACAACACAAAAGATACAAAACAAATTTGTCAGATTGAAATACAAACAAACCAGTCATTATATGACCTAATCAGCTTGTTCTGTTTATTTCAATGCAAAAACAATCCATCCATTAAGAATGATGCAGGTAATAAAGACGAAAGTTGCTGTTCCTTTTGAGTGCAGATTTCTTTTTTAAAAAAAAAATAGAGGGGGAGGGAGATGAAACAGCACTTTGAAATGAGGGATTCCTCAGTAATGATAGCATTTGATTAATTTAGTTTTGCTATTTTCAGGCTGTCTTAAATTGAGGTTTTAAATTGTAGTTTTAATGTATTTTATGGTTATTGTTTTCTTTACCTTGTAAGCTACCTTGAATTCCATAAAATAAAAAGCAGGTAACAAAGGTGTTAAATAAATAAAGCAAAAATCCCCCCATGCATTAAAGTGTAGGTCTTCCACTTCAAACAGCCCTGTGATGTATCCTTCCTCTCAGTAACCTCTGGTACAGCATACTGTGAGTTCTGAGGTCATTATTTCCTGTATCTCTCTTTATATCAGTAGTTGCCTTTTTTTAGAGGGGCTTGGGAAAAACTTTTTTGTAAAAATATACATCTACTATGTTATACAAAATGGTATACAGGGGAAGGCTCTGATGTAGACTCCTGTTTTTAAAAGTTTCTTACAAACCTTCGTTTTTGATGTCTCTTGAGAGAACCTTATAGTGAGAGAAGGGGTATGTCTGAATTATCCATGGTCCTGAAATGAGAACTAAGTGTTCCAGCTTCACAAAATTGCAAAAAATACCTAGCTGTAGGCTCCCTGTGAACGTGTGAAGAATATTCATCAGATTTTCAGAATATATAGGTGTTTCTTCAGCAATGCTAGAGGATCAGACTTGGCACGTTGGAGGGCACCACACAGGTATGCTGAGCATTTCCTTCATATAAGGGAACAGGGAGGACCTGTGTGCAAGGCCTTTAGCTTTCAGTTATAATATATTACACAGACAATATAGAAGCAGCAAAAGAACTTCTCCAGAATCTCCAAATCTGAAGTAAACTGCTTCCTATTGTTTCATGATAAGGCTACTCCCATTTCATAAAATAATGAGGACATTAGTGTTTCTGTATATACTAGCAAATGATGGGGAGTGTAGGTGTGTAAAAAGGCATTTAAAGATGTTGAGGTCCCTTTAAATGCCTTCTCAGCCATGCAACTCAGCAGTGAGTGAACTCTGAGGGTGCTTAAAGTGCTTGTGGTCCCTTTAAACACCTCCAAGCAGCTAACTCAGGTGTTTAAATATTTTGGGGATTTTTTTGGAGCTTGGCCATTTTGGATAGCTAAAGTGCAGCGCCAGTTTAAAACTGGCTTTAAAAATACCTGGAAGATACCAGTAAAGTATTTTTCACCTTGGTTTATGCCAAATTCACATCTCTACCAATAATATTCTCCCCCTCCCCTTTATTATAAAGTTTGCTTACAAATTTCAGCTTTTTGGGGGGAGGTACCTGTCAGATGACAAAATTAAGATAGATATGCTAAGGTACCTTAAAAGTATACCTTATGATACCTTAGAACATGTATCTTTCAGCTCTCTTTTAAGGACTGGGTGTAGTTGCAATTTTGCTTGTAGAAAGCGCTTTTAAAGATTTAAATTCCATAAATATGCCAAATAGTACAAATTTATAAGCTAAGTTATAGATGATGCACTTTATGCTGTTAAAGCAGAAAAATAAATTTAGGTTTGATAGGAAAATGAGTATTGCTTATATTTTAATTTCCCCCAAATTTTCATTTTTTATGAAAGAAGAAAAAATAAGCCCCGTCCCCTTTTTAGCCCCTCTTTTCCCCTCTACGTAGCCCTGCTCTCAGTCCCCCCCCCCCTTTTAAATGTGAAGATAGAGTTGAATGGGACTTTAAGAAATGGATTTTACGTGTATTAGGCATATAGTGTTTATGGTGGTATTACAGATGGGCTGCTCTGAGACTTTAGAGTTGAAGAAGAAAAGTTTGTGTATAATAAAGGTACTATAAATGCTTATGATTTTAGCAGGTCTTTAAAATGTGATTGTTAAAGTAATTTACATTTATAAATGCTTTCCTTAAAACATATTTGATGTTATGTCTCAGATAAGGATTATTGCCAGTAAATCAATCTCCATGTTTTTCTCTAATTTATATTTCTTAAAACAGAGTTAAAGTATAATTACATATAAATGGCTCCAATTAGCTGCCTTAAGTTAACATTTTGTCTGGGTGGGAGGAGTGTGAATCTCTTCTTTCTTTATTGCTGCCACTGTTTAGGAGGAGATAACAAGATGGCATTTGAAAGCTAGTGCTTGCAGCTTGTTAAAATTCTTCACTTTGCTTTAATTAACATTCTCTTTTACTGTTGGTTATGGATCATGTGACAGACTGCACTTTTAAAAAGCTTAGAAGTGCTATGTAACCAGATAAAGGACAGTGAAGGGTTAATTCTTCACAGAGCCAGAGAGCCTTGAGCCAGGCTGTTCCAAGAGATCTGATTGGTTATCATCAGCTGAACAGAGAAAGATTTTTGAACTGGATACTGAGGAGAGATATAGTCTAATTTCAACCCTAGCTGAGAAGAGTTAAGTACTGGGAGTTTGGGAATTCAGCCCTGACTTAGAGCAGATAAACACACACACAGGAGAACTGGAGAAAGTTGGCAAGGACAAGTGGAGAGTTAGACGGAGACCCCCATTTGGACAAAAGAAAGGGGATAGATCTTCTAGTGAGAAGAGAATTCCCCTGCCCAGTCAAACAGGGAGTTTGCTCTGAAGAGTGCAGAGGTGTCTGGTCTGGTGTGGTTAGAAACTGCCTTTAGAGACCTTAAGAGTCAGTTAATCTTCAGGTGGAGTCTGGAGATCTCTAGAATTAAAACTGATCCCCAGACTATAGAGGAAATTCCCTTTGGAGGGAACAGCTGCTTTGGAGGGTGCACTCATCCCCTCCCAAATCTCCAGGAGTTTCCTAAGGGGATAGTTACTAAGGGGGCTTCTTCGGCTGTGGGTAGTTGATGTCCCTTTAGTGTTCACATGGCTAGAGCTACATAATCAGACAGTGCTTGAATCTCCATCTGGTATCCTTTAAGTCATCTGGTCACAATTAATGACTGGCTTGAGATCTGGCATTGTCTTGTTCTGTACTGTTGCTTAAAGTTTTCAGGTGCTCAAGCTCTCCTTATTAGCCAAAAGATAATGCTGCAAATATGCTTTTGTCATTCTGGGATGCATTGTCAGCATACTGGAAGTATCATGGTGCTGCCTGACTTTCCATCCTGGAGGAAAATTGTGAAATAAGTGAATAAACATATACTGCTGTCAGAATCTACTGGGATTCCCACTTGGAGTCTCCATGTCTGAGCATTAGTATTCCTCGTAGTGAGGCTGCACAGTGGAGGATATATGAGGCAGTATTGCTATACCAACCCTAGAATAGCTCCACCCATCCAGATGCAGCTCACTCGTATGTGTAAGAAGGAGGCCGGTTCTCCACAGGTCAGCACAATTGAGGTCCTCTTCACAGACAGAATCAGCAATGTGGAAGCCAATAATATGTGGCATGAGAGGGCTCAGGTAAGGGCATGTATGAGTCTACATGTATGGGGCTGATTTATAAGAGACTTCCAATACATAATCAACAGCTTGCAAGGGAGGACAATGCAAATTGAGTAAGGAACACTCACATGATTGGCTCTGCCTGTGGATTTGTGTTATCCACACACATGCCTCTGCAACATGCAATTGCACTACATGGAAGTACTCCTGTGGATTTCACTGCATGTGGAAGGAGGAGTCCACTGAATAGGCTTTGGCTAGCAAGGTACAGAAAAACAGTTTTTGCTTCTATTTGTTCTTTTAAAACAAGGTGCAGATTCTTCCCCCAAAAAATAATTTTTATTTTGTGATGTGTTTAAAGGAAAAATAAGGGGGGGGGGGATTCTTAAAAACCCTTTTCCCATTTTTCCCCTAGTCTTTGCCAATACTAAGAAGAACTGTATAGTGTTGAGACTATAATAATGCTATTTTTATGTGGGATGTGAAATCTGCCTGCTACAAATAAGAACTTTGCAGTTCTTACCTGATCGCTTATGGCAGAATGAAAAGGGTTGCTCACTTCCTGCTGATTTTAGTTAGGAGCATACACCTAAAACTGTCAGGGGTCAATGCAACAAGCATTTGTTTGCATACATAGATATCGGCCTGGTGCAAGATTGGCTACAGCCTCTGTGTTCAACTTCAAAATGGCTTGAGTGGTGAATGTGTAGACATTATTGTCTCTTCTCCTTCGGCCTTTGATTGACCTTTTGAATGGGTTAAACCAAAAAGAAGCTGACATGAGTTCAGCAAATTGTCATCCCAAGGATAACTAGCAGCCCTCTAAACATCTTGTAATGGCTTCTCAGGTTTCACAGTGGGGAGAAATAAAATGTTTATACTTCAAAAAGGGTCCTGTAGAGGGTTGGACTGGAAAGCAGTCTTCCATTGTGATTTGTAGGGAAGGGGAGAGAAGTGAGCTTTTAGTTTGTTAGTGAATTAGTTGGAGGCATTTAGAAGCAGATGGTTTGCCAAAGATGCAGTCAGAGTGAAGGCAAAAGAGAAATTCTGTAGACTTCTGGGAAAAGTCTAAATAGAGCATATTTGATATCGCCACAAGCAATGTACTACAGAAGGTCAATAAATCATAAGTGGACCCAGTCCAAAGCTCACACTTGAGTGTTGCACAGGCGTCATGAAGTTCTGTGATGCTTCCCTGGGAACTTTGTTCAAGGAGGTTTGCCCTAAAAATGAGCAAGGTCATGTGCATGTCTATATTATTCTGTCAATCTAGGAAAACCATTGTTTTGAATACCAGTAAATGGGAAGAAAGCTATGGCCCCTTTCCTTTTCTTTCCGTTGCAAGAATCAATGCAGTAACCCTTACTTAGGGCCTGTTTCTTATATTTCAGAGCTCTGTTATTTTAACTGGAATTCAACAACAGTGTTAACAGTTCCCAGCACACCTATACCTGAGCAGGAGGATCTAGGCCTAGTTATGGCACAGGCCTGCATCTCTGCCTGCCACTCTAGGGCAGCGAGGTTGCCTGCTTCTTGGGTATAGTTGGCAGGGAAATTGCTCAAAAGCCCAGGGTGATTATTTGTGTGCCATTGTAGCAATAAAGTGGCACTATCTCTTTATTTGGGGCTGGACAAGTGGTACACTTGCCCAAGCCACTCCTGCTGCTGTAGTTACCTTAGCACAAGCTGCCGCAGTTGCCATTTCTGCTATAAGAACAAGATATTTTGTTTGAGAAGAACAACTGTGATAGTACAGTCCAGAGTGCTGGACTTGAATGGGAGAGGTATAAATCAAGTTCCCTCTTTGTAGAGGACCTTTGGCTGAGAGTAAAATAGCCTATCTACCTCTCAAGATTGCTGTAAGGATAAAATTGGGTGGGGGAGCTGTAGGGAGAAGATTGCACTAAAAATAAAATAGACTGGCATATGGCAAGCTTTTAGTTTTGTTCAATAAGAAGCCATTGATAGAACACCAAAGCATCCCAGAGTCTCATGCTAAAAAGGTTGAAACATCAGCACTATATACCAAGTATATGTGAGAATTTGGCTGATAGTTGATCTATTGTATGTGTACAGCAAATTTTAAATGTCAAGGCAGTATGTTATGCTATAATGAATCAAGTCAGATCATAGAAGCTTGGTTTTATGAAATACTTTTCATGTAGGGTAGCTTAGAGGAATCTTTATAACCTGGAGGAATCTCTAGAACTGAGCAATGTCAGTTATATGCAGATTCAAATTTATTCTGTTTGTGCGTGTGTGTGAGAGAGAGAGAGAGAGAGTGTGTTTTGTGAAAAGTTTTAGTTTTTCAAGATGAAATCTTTTTTTTCAGTAATAATATTTTATTAAGTATGCATATATCAACTTATTGATACATCTCAAATAAATACATTTCATTTTTGCTTATTACCTTCTACAAATAGAACTGAATACTAACAACAAATAAATAAACCCCTTCCTCTTTATCTTATTTCCTTTCTTTACCCGATTTCACCCGATCCCCATACCACTTTTCCTAATTCTTATTCTAATCATAATTATATTCTTTCTTTTGTTTCTAAAACTTCTTTACTTCTTCACAAACTTCCATCTTTTCACACTTAATTTTTAAAACTTTAACTATCTTCTCTCATGCCTACAAAAGAAAGCTGGACAGAGTTACCTCCAGAACTGGGTGCTGCAGAAAAACCTCTACAGTCGGAGGTCTAGGGGGGGCACACCCACCACCTCCTTGCTACTCCATTGGCTTTAACAATTCATTTCCCATTCCCATTTCTCATATATTTATTCTATCGTCTATATACATATTCTCCTATTAATTCTCCTCAAGAAAATCCTTGGTGATATTCCTATGCAGAATTACTCTAGTCTGAGTCTGCTGATCTCAGTGGGTTTAGATTGCAATGAGTCTGCATAGCTAAATTCTAAAATCTAACAGAAAAAATGTTTGTTTTCTAGCAAGGGAGCTACTGGGCAGATTTGGGTTCCAATCCCTATTCAGTTCAGACAAACATATCTGAAGGTCAGGTCTCACATCACAAAAATGTGTTCTGGAGTTCCATGCCTCTTGAGTGCACTGGGCTTGATTTGGAAAAATAATATGATGCTTAATATGTCCCATCCCTGCCGTTTCCCCAAAGTGAAATGGCCCGAGGTACCTACTGTGTGCCCTCTTGGAGAAAATTGTGTGTACATGTACGCTTCCTCATTTAAACCAGGTCTTCCTACAGCATCAGGATTACTAGTCAGAAGAGAAAGAGAAAAATGCAGGCGGTTCTGCCTGAGGTGATTGCACAGTGTCCCAGTGCCCTAGCGTCCTTGCCTGACCTTAAGCCTAGGCATGTGACAGTTTGTTCTAGAGCTGGTTTGCGAAGGCTGTGGGAGATCAAACCTCCTCTTTTTCCCAAGTCAGACTGCTTGCTTCTCTTCTCTGTTGTTTCCTCCTAGTCTTTTGAGTACCCTGTGTTATGTGTAGAACAACCCTCGGTGGTCTTTATTTACATATGAACATATGAAGCTGCCTCCTACTGAATCAGACCCTTGGTCCATCAAAGTCAGTATTGTCTACTCAGATTGGCAGCGGCTCTCCAGGGTCTCAAGCGGAGGTTTTCCACACCTACTTGTTTGGATCCTTTTTAGTTGGAGATGCCGGGGATTGAACCTGGGACCTTCTGCTTACCAAGCAGCTGCTCTACCACTGCTTACCAAGCTCTACCTTCTGCTTACCAAGCAGCTACTCTACCACTGAGCCACCGTCCCTCCTCAGTCTAGCATTTGCCTTGAATGTAAACATGTTTCTTGCCCCTTCCCAATTAAATTTTAACAAGTGCAGGTGCTGGACACAATGAGGTAATACATACAAAGTAGACAGTTACTGTCTTAAAACCATGGAGCAGGATTTGAAAGCAAAGAGAGTGACTGAGGATGCTATTTCCCAGCTAATGATCCTGTGTTTCTCCTTGATGGCTAAAATAATTTAACCTTCCCCCTGCTTTTTAATCATGACCTCTGTAGCCAATTCAAAGGGCTATGCTTCACTGAACAACTATAATTATCTACATTTTGCAGTTACACCTAACAATCTGCCAAGGCTCACTTTATTAGGGAATGATTGGCCTAATAAAATGGCATAATATGGAAGCCATGCCTGGAAGAATACTAAAAGAGGACCATGTATGCTAATAAAACAGACACTGATGCTGGGTAAACCTAAAAAATGACCAGTCTTATGAGTACTTTGTTTGACTTGGGTGGGATGGGAACAGCTGGTCACTGGGTAACTTAATGAAAATGATGACATCATTATATACTTATGCACAACTTAAATGATTTATGACAATGGCAACTGGATTTCTAGGTTCCCTTGAAAGGTATTACGCTGAAGATATGTGAGCTGCTTACAATTACCTTCCCTTCCACTCCCCACAAGACACCCTGTGAGGGAGGTGGGGCTGAGGAGGTTGTGACTGACCCAAAGTCGCCCAACTGGCTTTATGCGAAGGAGTGGGGAACAAATCTGGTTCTCCAGATTAAAGTCCACCATTCTTAACCACTACCCCAAACTGGCTAGATATTTGGAACTGCAACCTGAAAGGTTACTAAATATGTAAGTTGTTTTGTTTGCTTTTAGCGGTAGAAAATTAACATAGTATCACAAGTATATGATGTTTCCCTGGATAAGAGTTTGACTTTTGCTACCTCAATCATTTGTAATGAAGAACATAAGATTAAAAAAATTAAATTTGTTCACACAAACAGTGGATAGAACAGCAATTCTGTTCCTCGATTTTATCACTTTAGGCTTTAAGTGGGAACAGCATGACTGAATTCTTCCCCAGGACAGAAGATTTTTGGCACACACAAAATTAATCTATCAGTGAGAAGTCTAAGCTGGAAAACCTGTCAATAACATGGTTTTGTACATGAAAATGTTTTTTAAAAAAAAATGGAGAGGAGCTAGGGTTGCCAGATTGCGTTCTATGGTAAAAACTATAGAGATTAGGGAAATTCCTAGAACATCACAGCCAGTCACATGGAAATGACAGCACAACATCACTCTCCTACTTGTCCAGCACGCAGCCTTCCTGACCTCAAATGGTCCCCTGTGGGAGATGAAACTTCTATCCCCCACTAGCCCCTGCCCTCTCACTGCCTCTTTATGCTCTTTCCTTGCCTTCTACCACCACCTCCCCCCCCCCACAATTGCCTCCCTCCAACTTCAGCCAAGTCTGCTGTTTTGGCAATATAAGACAACATGCAAAATGGTAGACAACTCACAACATAGCATTGTGACATCTCCTCCCACCCCCAGTTTCCTGCAAATCTGAAAATTCTCCCAAGTTTCTAGAAAAGTCCCCTCTATCCCTTGTATGGTTGCTAGACCTGCTAGAGGTGGCAGGTGATCCCACATTCCCAGCTTTTCTCTCCCATTACTACTCTGAGGGCTGTGGGACAAAATTTTAAAGATGGCCATAAAGCCAGCAGCATAATGTTGCTTCTGGAAAAAAAACACAGAAGTGATGCCATGTTGCTTTAGGCATTGCTGGTATCCTGTCCCCAGCAGACCAGCTCAGTGACTTAGACTGAGAGTCTTCAGAGGAAGAGCCCGATGAGCCAAAGCCACCAACTAAGGAGGACTAGAGAGATCCTAATATGATCTTAACATTACCATATTTCTCACTTTGTTGCTGCTGGACAATGGTTCAGGAGCATCAGAAGCCATCTTGCCTGAGCCTACAATGGTGGGTTCAGCACCAGCCCCTGAAATAGTCACCAAGGCTCCACTGGGTAGGACCTGGGCCCACTTCCCCCCGCCCAACACTTTCACTCTGCAGGAATGGTGACTAAGTCCCAGGCCAGGGATGGTCAAACTGCAGCTCAGGAGCCACATGTGGCTCTTTCACACATATTGTGTGACTCTTGAAGCACCCACTGCCCTGTCAGCTGACTTGGAGAATGCATTTAAAGTTCCTTTCTTTCCACCTCTTCCTCCCTTCCCCCCATCTATTTCCTTCCTTCCTCCCTGTCCTGTGGCTCTCAGACATCTGACGTTTATGCTATGGGGCTCTTACATTAAAGCAAGGTTTGTCATCCCTGGCCCAGAATGAAGTGGCTCAAAGAAGGGGCATTTTTCCATGCATCCCAGAGCCAGAGAATAAGAACAATATTTGGTCTTCCTGTGTGGGTTGCCCCAACAGTTTTATTTTAAAGTTGTTTATTTTCAGCTAGGTAGTGTCTGTCAGGTCAGATCATTTCCCATTGTGGTTTTAGATATAGGTAGGACATACCCCTTTTTAAATGAAGAAATTGGTAGTTGTCATGGTTTTATTGTGGAGAAGGAACTGGAGAGGAAGCTGAAGTGAATCATAGGTAATTTGTAGTCTTCAGCAGACATGACCATTTTGTTAAGTGAATTGGCTTTGTTAATCCCTTTTTAATCTGCTTCAGTAAACAGAGGCACACCATCTTCTGAGTGAGATAAAAGCTGCACAAATAAAGCAGACAATGAATTGATCCTCCCCACACCTCTTCAAAGCCTTTATCAAGCCATTCCTCTTACAACTTTTTGCGATGTTTGTACTTTGAGGGAAGGCAAAAGATGAAAGTATGGTTATTTCAAACAGAAACAGGTATCATTTTTAATACGTGTTGTTTTAAGCTTTTAAAAACATTTGTGTTACAGGAATGCGTGCTGTATGATTGGTAGTTTTGGAGGCATTTTTCATCTCATTTGATATTTCTTTGAACTGCAAAATATAATGCTTGAATAACTGAACTTCCATCTTTTGCATTAGTGCAGTCTGGCATATAATTAGTCCAAAGAATTTACTAGTTTATCAACCAAATGTAGTAGGCTACCTGCCAACCTACACATTCTTATATTTTATTTATTCTGTACTACCTGTTTCCTTGGGTCATGGTGGCATACAGTGTAGCAACCAAGTTAGAAAGGCATAAATTGAGAAAATTAAAACATACAATTTACCAAATTAAAAGCATTCAGGTTTACCACTCCCAAGAGTTAAAATGCACAGCATCAGCAAACTCATAGCCAGATCTTCTATAAAAGTTCATCTTCCACAAAAATGTTCACTGTATTGAGTGTGTGGAAAACTGAAACAGAAGAATAGCTTTCCATTTGGTCATATGGAGATGATTTTTACTTACCAGAGGTGATTATAGGAGTGACATTAGCTTCATTTGAGCCAGTCCTAAATTACCTTTTTCTCCCACATGAGCTACTGTAGTTCTATTTTGGGACATTCCTAAGTGTCTTTTAATCTCAATGCTTGCTTGGGTACCAGGCTGTCTTTTATTTTCTTATGAAGCAAATTTCACAAGCCATTGGGCATTGACAAGTTATAAGAAGCATGCCACATCACTACACCAAAGGCAGATACTGGCCCAGCAAAGGCAGCCTCTGAGACTGGGGTAGTTACATAACATTTTAAAAAAATTGATAGGATTTCTATTCTGCCCATCCCCTCAAGGTAGGTTCAGGGCGGGTTACAAACCTAAGTGTAATACAATGTCACAATAAAAACATAAAATTCAGAATATAAACAATAAGATGATGATATCTTGATGAGTTGACTCGATAGTATTTGGATGTCAGAAATTCAGTTTATAATAGTATGGCTCATAAGTAGATTAAAAAAACAGGTCTGGGCCAATGTAAATGATTTTCATCATTTTTCAGTGGTTTATAGCAACCTTAAGCAAGTTTTCAACATCTACCAAGTCCTGTTCATAACTACCAATTCCAACAACACCTAGAACAGTCAGTCAAAAGCTTTCTTCCAAAAGCTGCTTTTATAACTGCTACTGAATCAATTCCTCATATGATGCTATCTGGTTGGTCCAGGCTAGTCCAATCTCAAGAAATCTCAGAACCTTAACAGTGTTGGCCCCGATTAGTAATTGGATGGGAGACCACCAAAGAAGTCCAGGGTTGCTGTGCAGAGACATGAAATATCAAACCACCTCTGAATGACCCTTGTTTTCAAAACTTTATGGGGTTGCCATAAATCAGCTGCAGCTTGACAGTACTTCACACCACTGATGCTATCACTCAGACTTTTTTTAATGGTTCAACCAGCCTCCACAGGGCCTTGCTTTTCTTAAGAACATAAGAGAAGCCATGTTGGATCAGGCCAACGGCCCATCAAGTCCAACACTCTGTGTCACACAGTGGCAAAAAATGTTATATACACACATACACTGTGGCTAATAGACACTGATGGACCTGTGCTCCATATTTTTATCTAAACCCCTCTTGAAGGTGGCTATAAACTTCTTATGCAGTTTGCTCTAAGCACTGGGTCTGTTGAGGAAAATGGCATTTTTGTGGAGATTGCTGGTGGCTCTACTATGTCACTATCCACACTGCAAGATTTGCTGAATTTCAAAATTCTATAAAAGGTGGCGTGAAATAGCATGTTAACTGGGGACAGGACTGGCTGTTCACTTTGTATGAACAGCATTAATATTTACACTGACTACAGATGTTTTCAAAAGCATGTAAATCAGTTTAAATACTTGGCAAGTGGAAAGAAGCTAAAGCCAAACTATTAGCAAGGAGGGTACATTGTTTAAATGCTCCCCATGTGCTCAGTGCTGTTGGCGCTGTGACTTGTGCATTATTAGGTATTCCATTTTTTATTTTAATATTAATATTTATTTTAAAGTGGACTTAAAAGCTTGCATATCTGTTCAAGTCTCCCTTGTATATCAAAATGCCTGAAGAATCTTCATGTGGAATAAATGTCTTGCCTCTCCCTCCGTAAACATGAAGGTAGGCTTTGTAGACAAGGCTGGTATTTTGACTGGGAAAGAGGCATTTTAGAACTTTCTATGTTTTTTCATGCAGCATCATTGCCATCTTGACCCCCAAAATAAGCATTCTTTCGATTGAACTCAAAACCCCTTTTGCTGGTATGGCAAAAAGGTAACTTAAACAAGTTCAAGTGAATGTAGAAAATTTACTCCCAGATTTCTTCGGGCTTTGTTATGTTGTTCATAGGCAGGAAATTATTTTGTCTCTAACTCTGCCAACCAGATGCTTTTCTAGAATGTGTCCCCCCCACTGTCACAGTGTACCAGTCAGATTCTGAAGATGTGCTGGGCTACGGTCATACATATTGACTGTACATAATCTCCTTCTGTTTATTCCATCATTTCTCATTATGTTAATGGATGGGAATGGAATTAACATGTTATTAAAGAAGTTCTAAATGATTGCATTCATACAGAAGATTGACCATGGTTGCTGTTCTTTCCTTGGCTGGCTGTCAAATATTGGCTAAGAAGTGGATTAAGACCATGTATTGTATAGTAACAAAAGTAATGGGTAAATTTTGGGGGCAAAAGCTTTGGATCTTGTGAGCAATTAAATAACTTGATAACTTCCTGAGTGCCTTAGTCCCTAGTAAACATATTTTAATGATGCTAAGCTTGCATAGTTATACTGAGATCATTTACTCTTTCTCCCATGTAAATGGGCTCAATCCAGGGAATATTAAATATTCTTTACAGACACTGAAATTAAGGGTACTCAGCAACTTAATTGTGCATTTATTTCCTCTTTATTTCAAATTCAGTTTGAAATAAGCAGGGCCTAGTCCAGGCTTGAGCCCCACCATCCCAGCCAATGTATCTGCTTCACATTGCCACATTTTCCTCACCCTACTCACCTGTGAGTGCTCCCAGTAACCTACACCGTTGGTGCAGCTGAGAGAGCCATAGTCATACATCACTAGAGCGCCTCCGTCGGTTGGCACTGTGTACCATGTATTATTGGGAATGTGGATGGGAAGAGCTTGTGAAGGAAGGGTATGTAGCTGGGTAGCGGGGGAGATGTGCCATGGGTCTGGGCAGCAGTGAGGCCTACTAAAAGCTCCAGGCTTCAGCAGCTGCCAGACTTCAAGATATGCTGAAACCAACCCTGATAATAAATGCTAAATGTTACTGATGATAATTATTTTTAGCATTTATACAGCATTTTCAGTGTTCAAAGCCCTTCACCTCTAAAATGACATAAGCATAACCAGTGGTTCGCAAAAGTGCTCACCAATATCAAGAATCTTTTCTTTTTTTACCCTATTAAGGTAAGGTAGGGTAGTTCCTATTAAGCTAAAGCAGAGGTGTCAAACTCCTTTGTTATGAGGGCCATCAGATCAGACATAGATGTCCATTTGTCGGGCCAGGCCATGTGTGCCATAAAATGTAATGTGAATGTTAAATGCTGGGTTCGATGCATTGGAGTTCAAACAGGAACATGCTTTATTGGTATCTACATACTAAGGCAACATGGCAGGGCCATGACCCCACTTATATACATGTAAACAAAACATCGCCCTGATTCCCATACCAAATCAGGTTTTGCACCAAGACTGCTCATTGGTTACTGCTTCGTGTTCAAATCATTCAAGAGTCTCCATCATTTCCTGCGATTGCCCAGGCAACTCTGAAAGCTTCCTGCGAAACATTAAATTCAGTACATAACATCTCTCCCCCGCCACCCCCAAGTTCCAAAGTACTAACATATATAGTCCTCCAGGTACTTTGGCTGGTGACATTCCCTCTGTGAGCGCCAGGGCTCTGACTAAGGAGGAGGTGTTGTGTGGCTGCAACCACTCTCAGCTGTGTCAAAGAAACAAGAATGCTTGGCTGCGGCGGGGAAATTGAAGCCTCTTTGGAACTTTCCCCCGATGAGGGCAGAGGGCCTGCTTTTCTGTGAGTCTTGGGCTCTGGGGAGAGCAGTGCAGGCTTGTCTCCAGTCTGCAGCAACATTGGCTCTTTCCTGTCACTGTCTTACTCGGTTTCCCCCGGGCTTTCCGACTCTTCCGGAAGTTATCCTATGGCACAGCTGGTCGATGTGCCGATGGAGCAGCTAGCCCCCTTCAGTCAATACTTTGTAGCACTGGGGCCCAGTGGCTCTTATCACCCTGGCAGGAATCCATTCTGGATCACTTGCAAAGTTCTGGGCATATATGGGGTCGCCCGGAAAGAATCCTCTGGGTGCTTCATGGCTCACAGGGTTCAGGCACTGCTCCGGAGCCTGGTTGGGGTGCAGCCGGTCCAAACGTGTTGTGAGGCATCTCCCCGTGAGGAGTTTTGCTGGGCTGCAGCTGGTGGCTGCACTTGGGGTTATTCATTTGCCAAATAGAAAGGCAGCTAGCCTGTGGTCACAGTCCCCATGGATAATTCTGCTCAGAGACTCTTTGGTCATGCGTACCATTCTCTCCGCTTGCCTGTTGGTAGCGGGGTGGAAAAGAGCGGACCAAATGTACCTAATTAAATATCTTCCCAAGAACTATTGGAACTCCCTGTAGGTGAAGGCAGTCCAATTGTGTGTCACAACCATGTCTGGCAGGCCATTCTGAGGGCCCAGATGGCAGCTCGGGCAGAGGTAGAGGCAATGGGTATCACCTCCAACCATTTGCTGTAAGATTCCACCAAAATGAAAAATAACTGGCCATGGAAAGGGCCCGCAAAGTCCAAGTAAAGCCTTTCCCAAGGCATGTGTGTTGACTCCCACCGGTGCACGAGTGTGCGCAGAGGATCTGGTCGCATTTCCTGGCAGGGCTGGCACCTGCCAGGAAAATTGCAGAAAGTCACAGAACAGCCAGTACATTCCACAGAACAATCAGCACAGTCAACAACCATCTTCCTTATCTTCACACCCCTTCCAACCCTCCCAGCAATTAACACAGAACAATGGTCACATTCAACAGCCAGTTTCCTTATCACTACCCTTCCAAGAAGCCCCACCAAACAATGGGCACATCCACAAACCAATTGCCCTTTCATCACACCCCCTCCAGCCTAGAAATAGCAGCTCTCCAGCAGCCCTGGCCCCACTCAATGCACAGCAGCCAAGAAGGTCAGAGCGCCTGCTCCGGCTGCAACGCCACTGAGGATATTCTCCGCAGCTGAGAACGAAACGTCTGGAAGGAAAACTTTCTCCAGTAGAACACGGTACTTGAGCCCGAAAGATTCTACAAACCCTAATGATGTTACCAGCCGTGAAAACCTGAAATCTTTGAGGGCTGACACCACTTCACCCATGTCTCGATCTCCTTGTCCAGCCCAGGCCACCAAACGTAACTCCTGGCGAGGGCTTTCATGTGCACGATCCCTAGGTGCATCTTATATAAGCCCTCTAATACCTGCTTACACAGCAGTACAGGGCCACTACATGGCTTCCCCAGAGTAGGCACCCCTTGTGTGCTGACAGTTCGTCTTTGCAGGAAGTGAATGCTGTAAATTCTGGGTCATCCCCTCCCCATCCAGTCCAGAACATGGGAGAGGATGCGATCATGGACTGTGTGTCTGGCCATATCGGCAGTGTGCAGAGGCCAATCCAGCAGGCTTTCAATGAGCAGGATCTGATGTGCTGGGTCTGGGTCAATGGAGCACAGGAGAAGGCAGCTGAGGGCGTCTGTGTGACCCATAATCTTCCTGGGGCAATAGGACCTTGTTAGAGACAAGGAGGTCCTTAATGGCTTGAAATGCGGCTGCCTGTTTCTTACCCCGGATCCACAGAGCTTTCTTGTCTAAAAGACAGTGGAGTGGCTCTGCAGTGGCTGCCTTGTGGGGCAGGAAGCAATGGTAAAAGTCCCCAAAATGCTTGAAGATCGAACTCCAGCAAATGCTGTCCTAGAGAAACAGCCATGATCCCAGACGCAGTGCATTGCTAGCAGAGCACGGGGCACTAGAGCTCGGTGCACGGTGCTAGTAACCCTGGAATTACAGTTCATCTCCAGACTAAAGAGATCAGTTTCTCTGGAGAAAATGAATGCTTTGGAGGATGGACTCTATATAATTGTACCCCACTGAGGTCCCTGTCTTCCCTAGGCTCCATCCTCAAAGCACCAGGAATTTCCAAATCTGGAACTGGCAGCCCTGCCCCCTATTCCCTGCTGGTGGCCAGGGGGGATCTGATAACCCTATGAAGGGCACACAGCTTAAAAAACAAACAAACTGGGAAGCAAGTGGAATGAATGAAAAAGGATGAAGAAAATGATTTACTGTTATAGGGGACATATTTTATGTGCTGGTAGGCACCATAATTGTACCATCTATGTCATACTCATGATGAAACATGTATATGGAAATTTATTTGCACAATGCATTTCTGTGGAATAGATGTTTCTGGAAGCTTAAATTCCACACAGTGTTTATAGATTAAGGCAGAAATCACGTGACTCCATTCCAGAGTGCTCCAGTTACTTCTAGCAAAAGGAAATGATACACACATTCGGGGTTAAAAGTAGTTCAGTCTTTTTCAAGTAATTGTTTCCATGTCCAGCTAATTTGCGGTCTCCCTGCTGAGACTGCCAAGACGTGTGCCAATTAATGTCAGTTGCAGATGGGGATTTTATTATACAGACTAGTAGATTCTGAGCTGGTATCACAAAAGCTTCTTAAACAGGCCACCGAATGTCCAGCACATGGATACTTTTCCCTCTAATCGGTGCAGCTGACCTAGATATTTTCTCAAAATATTACACATTTAGATAGTGATAAGCTTAGAATGTTATTTGCAACTGTAGACCCTTTCTATTTAACTGTATTTTATTTTTGGTGTTTTTTATCAAAAGACTAAAAAAAAAAGCTACATAAGTATCACCTAAAGCCATAAAATATCCCCAAGGAATGTGGCTGTTGGCTGTAGATATAACAGCTCCAACAAATCGGCAGTAGTTGTTATGTGTTGGAGGGACCGATCCAAGACACCCATCCAGATCTTCATTGAAACCTTTCCAATCCACCTTCTTAAAGTTCCATCATGGTCTTGGAAAAGACCTGATAACTGATATTTGGATTCCAAGGATTACAAGTTGATGCTGACTGTGTGAAAAAGCTTCACAGACACATCTGGATATAGGCAAATGCTGACTTCTCTGGTTAGGTAAAACAAACGTTACATCAGGGTTGGACTCTCTATTCGATGCTGCTGATCTGGAAATACTTCTATCTTTAATGTCAAAAACAAGATCAAGCCATGTCCTTCAGCCCAGTCAACGAATGCCTCTCTTATTGTTAATTGTGTAACTCCATTTTCCATAGTGGCTGTTGAAGTCACAAACCTATACAGAAGGATGAGGGTAGGTTGATAGGGCATGTGCTGGCCATGAAACTGCAGGAGGTTTGTAAATATTGACAACATGTACTTACCATACCAAACCTTTAATGGCATAACAGTTGCAAATAAAAATACACAGAATATAAAAATTTAAACATTGGAGATAAAATCAAAATGAAACCGAGCTTACAAATGCATTCATACATGGTCAGATTTAAATTTAAGTATGTCAGCCAAAAATTTTGCCACAGCCTCACTAACCTCCCCCTCAGTATTGTTCAATAAATAATAATAGGGTGGACAACATGTACTTCCCCAACTTTTTCTATGATTTTATTTATTTTATTGGATTTATATCCTGCCCTCCCTGCCAAAGCAGGCTCAAGGCGGTGCACAACAGTAAAAACATGTACAAATATTAAACATTAATTAAAACCTTAAACAATATAACAATTAAAACATTTTAAAAAACAATTTGGTGCTAATAATACATTCAAGAATATCCTCATATGTGGCTATCGATGAAAAGCAAGTTGAAATAAAGCTGTCTTGCAAGCCCTGTGGAACTAAATGAGGTCCCGCAAGGCTCTTGCTTCTTCTGGCAGTTGGTTCCACCAATAGGGGGCCGCTATAGAGAAGGCTCTTTCTCGAGTGATCTTAATCTTGCCTCCCTCGGCCCAGGGATCGATAACAGGTTCCGTGTCCCTGATCTGAGTACCCTCTGGGGAACATATGGGATTGTGTGGATGTCATTGTGGACGTTGGTCAATACAAGCTTCACATTTTCACTGCTGTTTCAGGCATAAGTCATTATTCTGCAGGTATGATGGTATGTAATGCCAATAGCATCATATCCTGCAATTTTCACTCTGTGACAGGGTTGATTTTTGTTATCAAGGTGAGTTTCTTGAACTAGAGCTAAATCTGTTTTATTGACCAGTAAGATTTGTGACAAGTATTGGCATTTAGACTTGCTTATGCCTTCAATATTCATTTGGCAGATTTGGATACAGTCTCCTATACCCCTTTTGAAGTACTCCTGAGAAGGACAATTTGATTAGTTGATTAGTTGTGGGTAGAGTGGCTGGGAGATCCTACGATTGTCTGGCAGCCAGAAGTTACTGCTCTATAGCATTATCCAGGGTGCACCATGAGGAGATGAGCTGGAATTGCATCTGACACACACAACCATACTCCTAAGTACCTTTTTAACAGCCCAGAAAATCTACAACAACCAGTATGCCTAAGTACCTTGGCATCACTCTGGACAGGACCTTGCACTATAAACACCATCTTACCAATGTAGTAGTGAAAATATGCATACAAAACAACGTTCTCAGAAAATTTTGTGGTATAACTCAGGGTGCATCTATTACAACACTTAGATGCTCAGTTTGGGGGTTGGTGTATAGTACTGCTGAATATGTGCTTCAGTGTGGCTCACCAACCCCATGTCCACAAACTTGATGTCCAACTCAGTACAACAATGAGAACTGTCAGTGGATGTATTAAACCCACTTCAACCTATTGGCTACCCATGTTGTACCACATTGCTCCCCCATGAGCTTGTCAGGGGAGGGCGGGATACAAACGTAATAAAATAAATAAATAAAATGTTAGTTCTGTACTAAGTCTGGTTTTTTTAACTTGCTCATTAATGCTTTAGAATGTTTAGATTTGGGAAGCAGTGAAGTTGCTTACTGTTTTTCAGAGTGGTGAGAACCAGTGAGTATTGTGAGGTACTCCAGAGGGATCTGTTGAGGCTGGGTGAGTGGGCATCAGTGTGGCAAATGAGGTTCAGTGTGGGCAAACACAAAGGGCGTTTTTGCACTGACCTTAATCGGCAGCGACGACCCTCCTCACCGCGCAGGATCTGCGCGGATTTCGCACCAATTGCCGCGGAGCACCCGGAAGAGCCGGAAAGTCCCACGGCTTTTGCGGCGCAAATGGAAACCGCCAAAAACCAATTTCAGTGTGGGCAAACACAAAGTAATGTACATCGGAGCCAAAAATCCTAACCATAAATATACATTGATGGAGTCCAACTTGGCAGTAACTGACTCAGAGAGAGGTCTTGGAGTTGTAGTAAATAACCCACTGAAGATGTTGACTCAGTGTGTGACTGCAATAAAAAAGGCAAATGTTATGTTATGATTATTAGAAAGGGAACCGAAAAGAAATAAGCATCATTATGCCCCTGTGTAAATCTATGGTGCATCCTCATTTGGAATATTGTGTACAGCGGTGGTGGCTACAAGCATAGATGTATTCTTCAATAGGGGATTGGATAAACATATGGGACAGTGGTCCATCAGTGGGTATTAGACACAATGTATAGATGGAACACTGTATTTGGGGCAGTGATGCTCTGAATTTTTGGTGCTTGGGGGGCAACAGTGGGAGGGCTTTTGGAGTTCTGGTCCCACTGGTGGACCTTCTGATGGCATGTCGGTTTTAGCCTCTGCGTGACACAGAGTGTTGGACTGAATGGGCCATTGGACTGATCTTATGTTCTTATGAGGAGAGGGAGAGATATGTGCTTGTCAAGACTTATTCTCCATTGAAGAGGGTTCAAGCAACATTTTCCTGGACTTAATGCAACCTGGTAATGTTTCTTGTCTCTAAACAACCCCATCCCATTAATACAATTTAATCAGTGTAGATGTTTGATTTACACAAAGCAATTATGGGGGCACACATCATTTATGGGCTTGGTTCAGAGTTTGCAGTGGAATTTCCCATCCAGTCTTCATGAGTTAAGTGATCTTTTTGTATTATGTAACTGGAATAAAAACTGTTTTGGTAGATCCAAACTCTTGTGTTTGGATGTTGCTGTTACCCTATTCTTTCAGGCTGACTGCTTTGTGTTCATATGTTGATGCGTTGGTAATGATTTTCAATAGTCATCTGAAGAATGTTCTGTTACAGTAGTGGAGGGCTGATTAGCCTAGGATGGTGCCCTTAATTCACATGGCTTTTGTCTTAGGGACTGTGTATTTAGCTGACAGTTATTATGTAAGGAATTGATTTTTGAATGTTGTGATTAGTCTGTCTACCAGTTATTTCCTTTGGCTTGCTCTCTCTTTTAAAATGCTGTGTTTCTACATATCGGTACCTTTAAGAACATAAGAGAAGCCATGTTGGCTCAGGCCAATGGCCCATCCAGTCCAACACTCTGTGTCACACAGTGGCCAAAAAAATTATATATATATATATACACACACACACACACACACACTGTGGCTAATAGCCACTGATGGACCTCAGCTCCATATTTTTATCTAACCCCCTCTTGAAGCTTGTATGCATGTAGCCGTCACCACCTCCTGTGGCAGTGAATTCCACATGTTAATCACCCTTTGGGTGAAGAAGTACCGGTACTTCCTTTTATCCGTTTTAACCCGACTTCTCAGCAATTTCATTGAATGCCCACGAGTTCTTGTATTGTGAGAAAGGGAGAAAAGTACTTCTTTCTCTATGTACTTCTTTCTTCTTTCTCAATGTACCTTTTGTACATTGGGGTTTGCAACACTGATCCACTTAATAAATACATCAAGCTGCTTACGGAGCCACCTCAGCTTCTTTAGACTCCTCCCATTTTTCCTTCTCATAGGAATCGTTTGTGATTGTGCCTTCAACGTTTTGCTTTTAAGGAATCCCCACCCCTCTTCAATCCCCTTCTCCTTAAGTATTTCTGACCATGGGATTTTACCCAGCATCACTCTGAGTTTGTCAAAATTTGCATTGCTGAAGTTCAGCCTATATATCTGACTACGTACAGCTCTTCCCTTCCCCAAGATTGTAAATTCCAAAATCACATTGTTACTGCAACCCAGGGTGCCCACTACTTCCGCCTCATCAATCAGTTCTTCCTTGCTGGTGAGAATCAAGTCCAAGATAGCAGATTCCCTTGTCTCCTTCTCCACATTCTGGAAAAGGAAGTCGTCAGCAAGACAAGTCAGGAAATAATTTGTCTTTTCATTTTTAGCAGAGTTGGACTTCCAACAGATGTCCAGGTAACTGAAATCTCCCATGACCACTGTGTCCTTTCCTCTTTGAGAACTTGTAGGAGTATCTCACCCAATTCCTCTGCCTGGCTTGGTGAAGACCCCACCATAATATCACTGTTATTTCTTACTCCTTTTATTTTTCAGAGAGTCTCAAGTGAACTTTAAGAACATAAGAGAAGCCATGTTGGATCAGGCCAATGGCCCATCCAGTCCAACACTCTGTGTCACACAGTGGCAAAAAAACAACAACAACCCAAGTACCATCAGGAGGTTCACAAGTGGGGCTAGAAGCCCTTCCACTTTGCTCCCTCCAAGCACCAAGAATACAGAGCATCACTGCCCCATACAGTTCCAACAATACACTGTAGCTAATAGCCACTGATGGAGCTCTGCTTCATATCTTCTCCTCCAGTAGGGCTACCAAGTTACATGTGCTGCAAGTGTAATCATGGTTACCCTCAGGTAAAAATACAAGCATCCCACAGACTTTACAAGTCCTTCAGCTTCCTCGCCATCCATGCTGCTACAATCCTTTTCAAAATTAGTTCTGTTTATCTTGACTTCCTTGAAAACTACCTCTTGAGACTACTTGTGAGGAGCAACTTTCCTACAGGGCCCCCAGGCCAGACTCTGAGGCTGGCAAGGAAGAGCCTTGCAATTAAAAGGCTCAATACGCCTGACTCAGCAGCCAGAGCAACGGTAGAGGTTGGGGCCAGCAACTACCTCCAGGCAAATAGGCCCTTCTCTCTCAACAACACACCAGACAAAAGACACACAGGAGGAGTCAGAAACCCCTCTCCAGCAGGCTCCAGGCACTCACACAGCTCTCTCACACAGCAACTCTCACACAGTTCTTTCACACAGCAACCTGTTAATGCTCCCCAGCAGTGTAGGTAAAGCAAAATTAAGACTCGCCTAACCAGCAGTTCTGTCTCAGCTCCCAGCACCTTCCTCCAACCCAGCTGATGTCACTTGCAAGTCAAAGGAAGTGATGTCACTTCCAGGTCAAAGGTCAAGTGATGCCACTTCTCAAGATCGACCCCTTCCAATGACATCACTTCCTGCACACTGCACCAAAACGACACCCCTTACTGTGATGTCACTTTCAGGGTACTCCCCAAACCCACTTCTTCCTCTGAAGTCATGAATGAGGAAGCAGAGTTGCCATCTCCAGGTTGGGAAATTCTTGGAGACTTGTGGGTGGAGCCTGGGGAAGACAGGAACCTCAGTGGTGTACAACACCATAGTGTTCACCCTCTAAAACATCCATTTTCTTCTGTGGAACTGACTTCTGTATTCTGCAGATGAACTGCAATTCCAGGAGATTCCCAGATCCCACCTGGAGATTGGCATCCCTAAGTTCTGTGTCATACCAGCAGCTACCTTCTCCTAGAAGTTTTACCTCAGAAAGCACCTCAGCCATGTCACAACCATGCATCTTCTATCTGAACATAGATAATTTTCTTATGTCTTGTGGTTTGGCAACCCCTCCCTGAGACTAATAACTATGAACTATAGCTAATAGCTATGCATATATCACATTATATTGATTAATATTTCCCCAAAATAAATACTTGAGATTGTTAATGCATCATTAATTTGTATTCTTTAAAGAGAGTGACCGTTATGCTTAAATCATCAAGCAAAATTGAAGTGCAAGACATTCAAGCAGAGATACAAACCCAGGAACTATCCCACCGCATCATACCAATAGCTTTCTTGTTGTTATAATGCTTATCTGCTAGGAGATAACAATGATTTGTCTTGTCTCCCCTCATGTGCTGCAGCCTTTTCATTTCCCCTTGTTTTTTCCCCACCACCACCCTGCACACACACACTCTCACCCACCCACACTGCTATTAGACATTGCTATTAGAATATACCAGGGGTGGCCAACGGTAGCTCTCCAGATGTTTTTTGCCTACAACTCCCATCAGCCCCAGCCATTGGCCATGCTGGCTGGGGCTGATGGGAGTTGTAGGCAAAAAACATCTGGAGAGCTACCGTTGGCCACCCCTGGAATATACGATATAACATTTAAATTACAACATTAAATTTGTACAACATAAAATGTAAGAGGGTATAAAATGTGGGTCCTCAGGAGGGTATAAAAAGTGGATCATCAGCCAAAGCACTTAGAGTGAACAGAGAGACAGAAGAAGTGCCCTGATAGATCAAACCAATGGTCCATCTAGTCCAGCATGTTGTCTCACAGAGTGGCCAACTAGTTCCTCTGGATGGCTAACAACAGGGCATAGAGGCAGAAGCCTTCCCTTGATGTTGCCTCCGGGCTCTGGGATTCAGAGGCTTAATGCTTCTGAATGTGGAGATTCCCCTCTGTTATCATGAGTTCACCTAACACCCAAACCCTACTAGGGGGAGGTGTTAACAATCAGGAGGGGTTGGAGGGTATGGGTCCTCAGCTAAAGCTCCCAGTAGCTAAGCCCCTCTGCTTGGTGTGAGTAGAGAGGCAGGGCGTCTCAGAGCCCTGAGTTCACTCAGCAGGGGAGAGGGGTTCACAAGCAGGAGGGAATAAATTAATGTGCTCTGCTTGTCTGCTTTTAACAAGTTCTCTGCCTTTCTGTCTAACTGCCAACAGGCAGCAGGGGGAAGGTGTGGAGCTGAGCTGATACATAGTTTATTAATCCCAAAGAGCAGAATGGGACAGCCCTTCTGGAAATGTATCCATTCACAAAACACCACAAGCAGCATGAAAGTTTGTAGAATGTTCGTGTCAGTCACCCTTCCATGAACATCACTTCGCAAACCATGAAGAGACCAAAATTTATTATGATCTTTAGTTCATGAGCCAGTTTGCGCCCATCCCTAATGCACACTGTCCTGGCATCCCCAGAGAAAGAGCAGATTAAAAATGAAGTGAATGAAGAGAAGTAGGTTTGTCAGTTCTGTTCCACTGCCGTAATTGTAGCTTGAAAGACACAACCTTAGGAGGTCAGGTACTTTGTAGCACAGAGTTAGTGACTGAAAAAGTCTCATGTACTAAATTTTTGTAGGATGTTGCTAAAGGCACAGAAGCAAGGATAGAGAAAAAGGTGTTTCCGAGCAGTGTATATGGTATGTGTGGGCAATAGTTTTTGTTCATTTGGAAAATTTATATGCTGCCTCCTTAATGACCTGCTTGAAGTAGCTTACAAAACAAAATGCTATACAATTGAAAAAGTATTAAAATTATGGTTCATAACCAAACCACCTAGGATATAAAAGTACATTTAAAACAGACTAAAATAATATTCATAAACAGGCCTCAAGATAGAAGTAAACCATAAAAAAGAAAACAAAAAATTGATTTAAAGACAGTAAGAGACTCTCCAGACACCTAAAGGGAGAGGGCATCCTAAAGCTAAGGAACCATCACTGTATAAGCCCTGTCTCTGGGGCAACCTTACCTCTTGTAGGTATGCCCACTTTGTCTTTCAAAACATTTCACTCATTTGAAAGGAGACAATATTTCATAGGATTTTTTTTTCAGTACTCCTCCAAATTTCCAATTTCCCCCACTCCCTTTTTCCTCCCAGGCCTTCACATCTTTACTCAAAACTAATTTTTTGTTCAGCTAAAGGAGGTTCACAACAATCATGCTGAAGAAAATACATTTTTACACATATTTTATTAAGTAAAACATTATATTCTACTACTATAGCCATATGGTAGGTACAGCTGTGCTGGATTACTGTAATGTTCTTTAAGTGAGTTCACTCTCTGAGATCTTTAATTGGTCCACACTGTGGCTGGCAGTCAATTTTCAATCCAAGATGCATTTCTACACCTAGAAGGATACCAAATCTTAATGAGGGGAACATGCAGGGTTTTCCTCACTTCTCCATAGTTGTATGCCTTCTGTTGTCCTTTTAACCTGCTGTGGTTGAAGTTTTTACCTCTCCCTCTAACCACTGTGACATTTACCCACAGATTGAGGGGGGGGGGGAACTAGTTTATTGCAGTGCCTTGTGGTTGGGGGGAGAAGAAAGATCAGGGGCAGAAACTGCACCGAATCTTCGGAGGAAAACTGAAAGTTCCATTGAGAACTTCAGTTTCAAACCAGAGATCAAAAACTAAGACATATGTGCTATGATAACTGTAAGTTGATGCACTGTATGCTTTCTCTCTGGTATTGGGAATATCTTGAATTTTGCTTGTACACAACTGAGGCATTTATAACCTTTAAATTCCATAAACCTATCAAATATTGCAATTTTATATGCAATTATAATGATGCTATGATGTTAAAGCTGTAACATTATTTTAGGACAGTAAGTATTGCATACATTTCAGTTTCCCCCAGAATTTCCATTTCCCTCCCTGGGGAAAATGTACACATTTTCCTCTAATTACTCAAAATTTTACATCTCTACTTTTGAGAGTTCCCTCCCAAGTATTTGGAATTTAGATGGCTACAAGTACAGGCCCATTATACTCATGGGGGGGGGGGATTCCTTCCCACCCAGTTTCTTGCCAGGTTGCACAACCACCACTGGATCCAGCATTGCTCCCCAACACCACACCCATTGACCACCAAAAGTAAGTGGTCTGGGCAACTGTGGAGAATGGTGTTTTAGTTTTGGTGCAATTTAATTCCTCCACCTGGTATTTTTTTGGGTAATTTTTACATTTTTCAGGAAACCTGGGGACTACCCCAAGATTACAGAAAAATCTCTTTAGCCACAATGTGGCCCTGACCTGTAGATTTGGATTTCTGCAGATGGGGGCCACATGTGGCTAATAGTATATAGACAAGTGGAGAGCCTTCAAAACTGATGTGGGGAATCCCACTCCCCCCTCGTTGTCTGGCATGACTCCTTTGGAGCCCAGCCACAGTGGTGGTAGTGTCTGGGAGCTGCTCCAAGCCTGAAGGGTTTCCAGGACTCTGCCACTGCAACAGCCAGGCTCAGGGCAGCTGCTGAGCTCCACTGTCAGGGCTGGACTTGTAGTGGCTCCCAGAGTCCACTGGCACCATAGCTAGGCTTAGAGTGATTTACTGTTGAACAGCTAGAGAAGGGCTTGGCATTTGCTGCTGCAGCAGCAGTGACTTCCAGGCTCTGCCCCCGTGAACAGGCCCACCAACAGCTTCCAGGCTCTGCAGCAGCAGCAAATGATGGACCCTTATTTATTTAATTTGAGGGCAGCTAAGTCTTCCCCTCCTCTTTTTTTAACTTTCCAGATTTTTCTGCAAATTGAGGGAGTCCCCTTAGTTTGCAGAAAAATCTGCTTGGTAAGTGGGGCCTCAATCCACGGGTTTAGATATCCACTGATGAGGGCCACAATTGGAAATATATACATAGCACAGTATTTCCAATCCCACAATGGAAGGATGGCATACTTGAAACCAGATTATTTTGTCCACAAATTCTGGAGCCATCACACTATCCTTTCATGAAGTTAGTATGAATTTTAAAACCCTGGTAGCATTAGAACCTGATGATGCCCTTCCTGGCAATTCATACCAAAAACAACATTAAAAAAAACCCTGGTACTTGAAGTAGCATTCTCTGTGTACTCAACAAATATACCTAGAATGAGCATTCAGATCATCATTTTCTGAATCTATGCAGAATTAAGCATGCCTAAACCCATGGGCTTTAGTGGACATTGGTGCATATATGCCTGAATAGAACTGAACTGTCAGTCATTGTTTTAGCCTAGTGATGGCTAAAACAATGACTGACAGTTCAGTTCTATTCAGCTATATATGCACCAATGTCCACTAAAGCCCATGTTTTTGGTATGAATTGCCAGGAAGGGCATCATCAGTAGTAGTAACCCAGTACTGTAAATACAAAGTCCTTATTTCAGAAAACTATGGTCTGGGTTTAAACCAGCACTGAACTTCTGTCTTGCTATTTATGTTTACAAGTTAATGTGGGAACGAATCATCTGTAATGCAAATGAACATTCTGACCATTGTAGGTTTTACATCTGCATTACAATGCAATGAAAGCAAAAGCTTCTTCAAGCCTTCCATATGAAAATGCTCTGAGACTCGCCTTTCATGTATGGACAAAAAGCAGAACAGTTTGTAGGTTGATTGTAATTGCTTCTGGAATATTCTGAGTTTTCATGCTTTTCAATTAGTGGCTTGTGTATTATTCACGCAAACACTTTAAAGATGAAAAAGCTAGCAAAGCATTTTTATGATCAATGACATGCCCCATAGCTGCAGAAAGATGCAATATGGAATTTCAATAGCCAGTATCATTGTGTCATTGCAAAATGAAAAACCTCACATCAATGTGACAGTGTCATCCAGCCTGTGACAAAGCATAACATGAAAACCTCATGCTTCTATTTCAATATTTCATAATCTTTCTAATGCTCAATTAGAGTTCTGAGTACAAAATGAGCATTGAGACTCATTACTATTTTGCTTTATATTGGGAAAGAACTTAGTTCATTTGAATGTCAATTATTCCAACATTCCTTTGGACTAGAGATGAATGACTCCTTGGGCGTTTTCGCACTGACCTTAATTGGAAGTGACGTCCCTCTTCACTGCGCAGGATCTGTGCGGATTTCGCACCAATTGCTGCGGAGCACCCGGAAGAGCTGCAAAGTCCCACGGCTTTTGCGGCGCAAATGGAAACTGGTTTTTGGCGGTTTCCATTTGCGCCGCAAAAGCCGCGGGACTCTGCGGCTCTTCCGGGTGCTCCGCAGCAATTGGTGCGAAATCCGCGCAGATCCTGCGCGGTGAAGAGGGACGTCGCTGCCAATTAAGGTCAGTGCGAAAACGCCCCTTGAGTCTCTGGGCATGGATCCTTGTAATTGGTTCACTGTCCTAATAAGGCTTGGAAGTATAAGATGGCATTATGTTAAAAAAAATTCAACACAAGGTATATATTTTCTCGACAGATATGCTTATTAGAAAACTTGTTTGCAGATTGGTCCAGAATACCAGATTCCCCAAACATAATGATGTGGGGGATGGACACTTGAGGATTTGTGATGGAGAGGAAATCTCACCCCTAGTGGTACCCACTTCTTGCATTGTTCTTTCTCTTTCCCCCTCCCCTCTACATCCAGCCTCCAAACTGCTTTGTTTCCACCCGCTTTTAACATCACAACAGCCCTGTAAGTAGTTTTAGAAAAGATCATGATAAAGAAGAGTTTGAACCTAAATTTCTGGATTCTAACCTGACAAGTAGAGACCCACAATAAACGTCCAGAAGCCATCCCTTTCCTTCCCTCTCTCCCTATTTCTCTGTCTCTCATTCTTTCTCCCTCCCACAACTCCCCCCCTCTCCCACAAACCTGTCATTTTATCTCTCTCTGCCCCCAACCCATCATTATTTCTTTCTCTTTCTGTCTCCCCAGTTCATTGCTATTTCTCTGTTTCTGCCCCTATCCCATCACTTTCTTTCTCCCCCATTACACCTCAATCTCTTTCTGCCCCATCACTATTTCTTCTCTCTCTTTCTGCCTCCCTAACCACATCACTGTCTTTCTGTCCTTCCCCCACCCCATCACTCTCTCTTTCTACTCCCCAACACTATTTCTTTCTCACCTACTCTGCTCACCCCCTTTCTTTCACCCCCGCCCCCCAATTCACTGTTCTCAATGGCAAGCCTGGCATTGTTCCTGGTGGGCCTATTGAAGCTTCTCCCCTACCATTGCCACCTTCAGTGGTGAGCCCAGCACAGCTCTGGTGGTCCTGCTGAACCCTCCAGACCCATTGGCATTTATATCCTGCCTTTATTCACTCAGAAGGACAGACAAGATGGCTAACATTTAAAACCCATTAAAATGGAGTGTGATTGGTCTCACTCTTTGCACTAGTTCTCCAGTTTTTGTCTTTAGAAGGAAGGGAGTTATGCAGTGAGGACTGAAAAGAATGAACCAAAATCTGTACGGGCTCCTTGTAAAACAGAAAGGACGTGCTGCTGAAAGTCTGTCAGTGTAGTGTTAATTACATCCTTCTAAGCCTGTTGATTTTAATAGACTCAGAAGGGTATAACCCTGCCTAGGATTGCACTGGCTGAGACCAAAACTGTATTTGTAACCTTGGAGAGGAACTTGCAAATAGTTTGCTTAGATGGTGAAGTGAGGACAAGAGGTGTCCTTCCCTGTGCCACTTGGGTGAGGTCCAAATATGAGTTGCTTCAGCCTCAAGTCATTTCTTCTCCTCTTCCCAGCAATGATGTAATCTTGGCAGGATATGGTGAATTCTCGCTTTACTGAGATATTACTATAAATAATTAAAACTGTACTTGTCAGTTCTAATGTTCAAAAGGCATTTTCTGAGACCTGAAAATCAGTGTTTTATATGCTTAGTTCCTTAATAAAGGATATAGACCAGTCACCAGTGTGAGTTAACAAGATGAATATACAATTTAGAAGCTCCAGAATCTTTTAGTTTTCCTTTATAGGCATTACATATTAACTGGGGTGGGTAGGATAATGTATCAAATGTTGCTTTTTCTTATCTTTTTTTTCTGGTACAGTTTGCATTCTGTATGCACAGATGTCAGGGTTTTTTTATTAGTAGGTCAATCAACCAACGGGGTGATCCTCTGCGTGTTCACTCATAAATAAATCTCATGGTTTAATGGGGACTTATGATGTTCATTGATTTAGCCTTACTAAAGTTAATGAGCTTTAATTCCAAGTAATGTTCATGGTTCTGTCCCATACACTAACACCAGCTAAAACTTAAAAAATTAACTTCACAGAAATTCAGCTGGAGAAATCACTGTTTGCTTTGAGTGTGTTTTAACATATTATATAAGTAGCACTTTCCTCCATCTTTCTCTTTCTCTCAGAAACTATAGTTTTTGAGTGCTAAGCAAAGACATGGGCTCTACCAGCACAGACACATATGGAGGGTTGCTGCACCTCTCCTGCTGTCTGGCATGGGTATCACATTGTGTTCCTACTTCACCCTTGCTCAGTGGCAGGAATGGGGGTCCTCCCAGTCATTTACCATTCATGCGGTTACTGACTAGCCTGCTTTCATTTTATTTAGCCTGGGGCCTGGCCTTGCTCACCTCTAATGAAAGCAGAGAAAATAAGTAACTTCAGGTAAAAGACTGCAAACTGGCTGATGGATGAGCCCTTAGTGAGAGTGTTGGCAGGTAACACTGATAATTAGGGTTGCCAAGTCCAATTCAAGGAATATCTGAAGACTTTGGGGGTGGAGCCAGGAGACTTTGGGGATGGAGCCATATACAAAGTTGTGACAAGCAGAATTGAACTCCAAAGGAAGTTCTGGCCATCACATTTAAGGGGACCACATACCTTTTTAATGCCTTCCCTACATTAGAAATAATGAAGAATAAGGGCACCTTCTTTTGGGGCTCATAAAATTGGACCCCCTGGTCCAATCTTTTTGAAACCTGGAGAGTATTTTGAGGAGACTCATCAGATGCTATAATTTGGTACCTCTACCTCAAAAAACCACCCCTCCAGAGCCCCAGATACCCCAGGATTAATTCTCCATTATACCCTATGGTCCAGGAGACATTTCCCTCCCCCCCCCATTTCTGATGACCCTGCCCCCACCTGGGGATTGGCACCTCTACTCATGAGTTGCTGAACTTTCAAGTTTTTCACAGTAACACAGGGCAACCAAAGGTTCAAGTTTATCTTCACACTATGCAAACTACCTCTGCAAGGATTGTGCAACAAATGGAGGGTCTGGGCTCCTTTCACAGCCATGTTGTTCTGCCTCCTCCCCCCTTCCCCTTCATTCTTAAAGACTCAGACACACCATCCAAAGAGGAAGGCTTTCTCAAGTAGAGACTGAAGCCTCTGGAGGGGGAAAGGCACATGATGACTGTGTGGATGGGGCTTCCCCCCGCTGGCCAGCTGACTGGGGGCGGGAAGGAGCCTGAAAAAGTGGGAGAACCCCCACTGGGACCTGGGAATTGGCAAGCCTACGATAATTGATTCATAGGCCTTTTTGGAGGAATGATTGACTTGCTAGTGTACTTCCTATTTTGTTTTTATTTTTCTTATCATTTTGAGCTTTTGTTGTAACTTTTGAAAACTGTTTTATAAAACTGCCTTAAATGTTTTAAATAAATACATAGTAGTAGTAGTAGTAGTTATAAATTTGATTTATAAGGCCATCTATTCCCTGCAAGCAGGGCTCAGAGCAGCTTACAACCATGAAGCAATAATAATTTAGAATAAAATCAGCAATAAGTTATAACATATCAACCAGTAAATCTCTTCCCTATTAAGATAGCAGAAACACCGTTCATCTTCTTCAGGTCTCCCGGAGTGGGGAGGGGGCTTATGGAGAGTAGAGGGTATGAAAGTGCCAGGTATTGTACTGTCCTATAGCTGTCCTCAACTGAATGCCTTACGTGCCTGCAGAAAGGTAATAAGTCTTGCAGGGCACGGATGTTCTCCAACAGAGAGTTCCACCAGGTGGGGGCTAAGGCTGAAAAGGATCTGGACCTAGTTGAGGACAGCCAGATTTCTCTCATGCAGAGGACCACTCAGAGTTTCCTATTCTTGGGAATATAATGCCCTTCTGGAGGCACAGTGGGAGAGGCAGTCTTGGAGATACATGGGTCCCTGACTGCTAAGGGCATTAAGGGTCAAGACCAAAACTTTGAACGTGATCTGGCGCTCACGCAGCACACGTTGGAAAAGTGCTGTCCAGGAGGTCCCAGTAAGGACCTGCATGGCTACATTCTGGATCAGCTGGTGTTTCTGGGTTAGGCACAAGGGTAGGCCTGTGTAGAGTGAATTACAATAGTCTATCCTGGAGGTGACCATTGCATGGATTACTGTGGCTAGGTTAGGGCAAGACAGGTAGGAAGCCAGTTGCCTAATCTGGCACAGCTGGAGGAACATCAGTTTGGCAACCTTTGCAACCTGAGCCTGTATTGACAAGGAGACATCCAGAGTCATGCCCAGACTCTTGACAGTTGGTCAAGGGCACTGTATCAACGGTTGGGAGCTGGCAATCCAGCCATGGCTCTCTTCCCCCAGCCACAGAACCTCCATGTTACCTGGATTCAACTTCAGCCGAATATGTTAAGAATATACCAGTAATTCCCTATCAAACCTGTTTGAGGAGGAGCTCTCAGTTAAAATATCTGTAATTGTAGACAATTTTCCTGGGGCTGTTTTTGGATTTCTAGAGGCATTGGAGGGAAACGGAATGTTAGATTAGATAGACCTTTGGCTTGATGCAGCATGACTTTGTTGATGTACAGTGCTTAAACCGGTAAATCTTAGCCAGTTCCCTGTGTAAACTGAGAATGTTTCTCAGAAGGGCTCCTCTAAAACCCCTGAAGCACACTGGGGATCCTCAGAAAATGCATAAGGATTCTCTGATAAAACAAATGGATATTGAAAGAGTTCCCTGAGGGTGGTAAGTTTTATAACTTCTGTAGTTTAGCATCACCTTTGTGTAATGGATAATATTATGAACATGAGTAGATCCAAGCAGACTTGGGACATGCACCAGTCCAGGGGTGGCCAAATTGTGGCTCGGGATCCACTTGTGACTCTTTCACACATATTGCGTGGCTCTCAAAGCTCCTCTGCCCGGTTGGCCAGCTTGGAGAAGGCATTTGTCTCTTTAAAACACTACTCAAAGTCAAGCCAACTGGCAGCTTGGAGAATGTATTTAAAGTTGCTTTCTTTCCATCTCTTCCTCCCTCCACTCTCCCTCATCTATTTGTTTTCCTTCCTTCCTTCCTTCCTTCCTTCCTTCCTTCCTTCCTTCCTTCCTTCCTTCCTTCCTTCCTTCCTTCCTTCCTTCCTTCCTTCCTTCTCTTGAACATCTGATGTTCATGGCTTGCAGCTCTCAAACATCTGTTTATTCTATGTGGCTCTTACATTAAGCAAGTTTGGCTACCCTTGCACCAGTCTGAATGATAGAAATTCCAGGAGGGGTTGTTTGGCAAGGGTGATAAGCAGGAATGCAGGTAGCAATTTGAGTAAATAAATTCAGTATATGTCCAGAAGGCAGAGCAGGACTGAGGCAAATCAAACAAGCTTAGACCCTCCATTTACACAGCTGAAGCCAAGCACAACTTGAATGACTGAGGGGCAACTATTGTTACAGGGTCCTGAGATCTGGCTCCAAGGTGACGAAAGAAGGCTCAAGGCTAGAGAGAGGAGTGTCTGCAAGGCTTCATCTTTTGGAACATGGATTGAATTTTCCAAAGGTTCTTTCTGTTAGACTAGTTTGAGACCAGACTATAGGCACTGTATTTTGATTGGACCAAAACTACTTAGAATAATAGCCGCAAAGCTGACTGCACCTGATTGAGTGAACTAACAGGCCATTAAACTTTGTGATTAAAATTCAGTTATACAAAACACTATGTTGTTGAAGGCAATATACAAAACATTCTCTGTACCTACCTTTTCCCTAGCCAGTCTCCCTTCCCTTGTCTTGCATCTCCTCCAACTGTGATTCTTTTGGGAAACAATTCTAAATAAACTAGGATGGGCAAGATTTTTAAGACAGCAGGATGGGTGGGCTGTTTGTGCACCACAGAATATTAGAGCCTGGACTGCAAAATGAAGGCAGAATGGCCATGGCAACAGGGCTAGAATATTATATTTATGAGAGGTTGCACATATTAGTGAGAAAAACAGTTATGTTTCACATGCCCAAGACCTCTTATTTAATGAGATGTTTTACCTTTTATTAGAGTTGTTATGTAGTTTTTGCTGTGTCCAGCCGAATATCCATATGCACTGAATCCACAACTTGCCATGTAGCAACAGCATAGATAATATCACCTCTCCTCCTTATGTCTCATAATGATTTCTAAGATGAGATAAAAATGCCATTTTCAAATTACTGTTTGTGTGCCAGCTCAAGACGAAATTGGCAATTAGAGAGGTGGTGTTCTTAGCTGCTATACACCTATGGAACTTCCTCACCCTAGAGACTTGCTATCCTCTCAGCAACTTTTTATAGTGGCTTCACACATCATAAGATGTGGCATAAAGATGATCTGCTTCGACTTCTCACTCTCTTAGTATAACATCCAAAGGAGGAACTTGTTTTTAGAACACATGTGTCTTTACACTCAGGTGATATGCAAATGGAATATGCACAATTCCCTGCAGAAGAATTTTGCAAGTTCTCCTTTTGTACTAGAAGCTTACAAAATGGATGCGTGATCACTTGTGCATCTGCTTTTTGCCACACCTAATAAACAAATCCCTCATGGATTGCTGCCTTGTCGTGGCGAGAGGGCTTTCACGGTTCAATGAGACTGTGAGCTATTCCATGCAGGGCCACCCAAGATGGACAGGTCACAGCTGAGAACCCAGACTAAATGTGATCTACTGGAGTAGGAAATGGCAAATCACTCCAGTATCCTTGCCAAGAAAACCCCATGAACAATAGTCAAAGCGATGGTATTCCCAGTAGTAATGTGTGGCTGTGAGAGCTGGACCATAAGGAAGGCCGAGCGCAGAAGAATAGATGCTTTTGAGCTGTGGTGCTGGAGAAGACTTTTGAGAGTCCCTTGGACTGCAAGAAGTTCAAAGCAGTCATCCTAAGGGAAATCAACCCAGACTGAAGCTCAAATACTTTAGCCACCAAATGAGAAGGGAGCACTCCCTGGAGAAGATCCTGATGCTAGGAAAGACAGAAGTCAAAAGAAGAAGGAGATGGCAAAAGATGAGATGGCTGGACAGTGTTACTGATGTAACAAACACGAATTTGAGCAGACTTCGGAGGATGGTGGAAGACAGGAGGGCCTGGCGTGACTTTGTCCATGGGGTTGCAAAGACTTGGACTCAACTGTGCGACTGAACAACAATGCACAAAACCGTCTCCAGTAGTAGTTAGTCAGGCCTTGGGGAGAGCTAAGCAAACAGAGCTTTGAAAGCTTTTACCATTTATGTGTTGTTGTTTTTTAAATTATATAGTGTTAATGAGCATTTTTATATTTGCTTTTAACTCTTATTTACCTACCCTGAGATTCTGAATAAATAAAATTATACATTCAGTAATTTTTAAAAGTGCTAGATTCAAGTCCAGTAGCCTTTTAAAGGCCATTAAGATCTTCAAGGCTCCCATTATTGTATACTTAAAAAAAAATCTTTATATATTTTTCATTTCACCACTTAAAAACCAAGGGTCCCTACAAGGGTCAAATTCAGAGATGCAATTAAATATTGTTTTTACTGTGAAATGATCTGTTGTGACCTGCCCTGAGCCCACTTGAAGGGGAGTGTGGGATATAAATAAAATCAATTTTTTTTTCACAAGAATCCCATTGTGTCATATCTGCCAAGCCTGTCTGATCTATATATGAAACTAGGTTGGGATGGTTATGGCATCAGAATCCACTTTCATTTTTCAAGTCTTTGAAATTACTGACTGTCCTACATATATTAAGCATGCTGCCAGGACTTAACTCTCCATGCCGTCCGAAGCAGAGCTGCACCATTATAGGTCAACTGAAGACAGTGGGTTTAGAAGGCTGTTTAGGATTACACAGTTTAGAAAAAAAAAACCCAAAAACCCCAGTTTTAAAAGAGCAGAATGAAAGTCCTGCATAATAGTGATAAATATTTTTGTTTTGTTGAACTGCAGATTGATTTGGAACCAGAAGGAAGGGTGTATGTCATCATAGATCTTTCAGGCTCATCAGGAGAAGGTAAGGCAGCACAACTTTACTGTATTCACTCATAAACAGTGGATTTTTATTCTTGCCTGCATAATTCAAGACAGAAGTCTCCTCCTGTTTGCTACACAGGAAGTCTGGGCAACCAGGAGTTCCCTGTGATGTGTACCTATATCAAACATACATTTGTAAAGTATTATGCATCATACTTTAACCCACTGAATGAGTTGATGCTATACTGATATCGAAGCTCAGTAGCTATAGACCTGAACTGCTCCACATGTCACTGGATCCTGCACTGTTATTGTAGGAGAGCATTTGGATTTTCCTGTGTGGACAAGCTGAATATTTAACCACAAGTGCAGTTTCATATATTACAAAGTATTCATATGAAAACATCATGCTATAGATGTGTTTCCATTGCACTTTGAACAGCTTTGAAATGAAAGTGGTACACTGATGTTTATTTAAAGCATAGCTTGGTTGGTCCAGCAGTGAACTGACTTCTGCACTAGCCATGATACTTTTAAACTGCTGTGATAAATAAGTATGCTAGCAGGCAAGGCAAAGATTGTTGGAGCCGCTGATTTAGGTAAATAGCTTCTAAAGGTGTATGAGTTTACAGAATTATGCTAATAAATCTATTACTGCCTTCTGTAAATCAGAAGACTTGAAAATCAAAGTCTTCTTGCTGGAAGACATAAATATAATGGCTGATTAGCTAACAACTGATGAAAAGGTATCAATTACCCACTTTCCTAGACAGAAGTCTGGGGTTTTTTGCCTGAACAGAAACTGGCCAAAAACTGTATTGTGTCTCTTCTCAGTAATCTTCACAAGGACTTGAAACTGCTGAGAAGTTAAGAGTGCTTTTATTTTCTGGTTTGGGTGTGAGCTTAGTCTCTGCCTTTTTCCTGCTTAATATGTATGGATGTCATACTTTGAAAATAGGGTGTTTTCCATCTGGCATTACACAGTCTTCACTAGAAAGAGAAAAGAGAGAAATTTAGAGGGAAACATCTTTCTGTGCTTTATCATGGTGATGTTCAAAATGAATACAGTACTTGAATATTTAGTAGTTCACAAAAACACAGGCTGTGCTCAAATCTTGCTTTTAAAAGGTCTATTTACTTCTTACATTTGTGGCTAAATTCCCATCTTTTCTCTTTTTAAATGTCTGTATGACTTGCATGTCCTGCTTTTTAAAAGTGGGGAAAAAAATCAAACTGGTGCACCCCACTTGTACACAGGATACTTAACATATTTATAGTATAATCGTCCCCTTGCCCAGATCGCCCAGAGACATGGGCTGGGTTCCCATCAGTACGCTGATGACACCCAGCTCTATTGATGGGCGGCCGGACTGGCGACGCCCCTATAAATCTGGACCGAGCATTGCAAGCCGTGGCAGGTTGGATTAAGCTGAGTGGGTTGAAGCTGAACCCAGCGAAGACAGAGGTCCTTTGCGTAGGTCGCGGCGAGCTGGAAGGGGAGATCTCCCTACCAGCCTTTGACGGTGCGTCACTGATACCAGTGCGCAGGGTCAAGAGCTTTGGAGTGCTACTGGAACCTTCCTTGACAATGGAGGCACAGATAGCAGCCACTGCTAAATCCGCCTTTTTCCATCTCAGAAGGGTGAGGCAGTTGGCCCCCTTCCTGGAACGTAACGACCTGGCAACAGTGATCCATGCAACGGTCACCTCAAGATTAGACTACTGTAATGCCCTCTACATGGGGCTGCCCCTGTGCCAAACTCAGAAACTGCAGCTAGTGCAGAATGCGGCAGCCAGGCTGTTAGTGGGACTACCTCGGTGGGAACACGTGCAGCCTAGGCTGAGGGAGCTGCACTGGCTTCCAATTGTGTTCCGAGTTCGCTACAAGGTGCTGGTTATCACCTTTAAAGCCCTATATGGCCGAGGACCTGCCTACCTTAGGGACTGTCTCTCTCCATATGTTCCCCATAGAGCACTGAGATCTAGTTCCCAAAATCTCCTAAAAATCCCTGGACCAAGGGAGGCCAAACTGAAAACAACAAGGGAGCAGGCCTTCTCAATAATGGCTCCCCACTGGTGGAATCAGCTACCGGAGGAAGTGCGAGCCCTGCAGGACTTTAACCAGTTCTGCAGGGCTTGTAAAACTGTCCTCTTTCAACAAGCCTATAAGATGGAACCCTGAAAGTGACATCTGGCCATCTGGATATATATATTACTGTACTGTAGCACCTCTAATCTATTGTGGTTTTTAAAATATTTATGTAACTGTCTTTTAACTGTATTTTATTAACTGTGTTTTATTATATGAATTGTATTTATTGTAATCATGGTACACACCATGTCTTGTGAGCCGCCCTGAGCCTGCCTCGGCAGGGAGGGCGGGATATAAATAAAAGCTTATTATTGTTATTATATCACAAGCAAAAGTATATATTCAGGTCCACTACAGCCAATGGGTTTAGAATAGGGTGTCAAATGTCCAGCCTACCCAGGGCTTTAATCCCCATGGGTCTCTTTTCTCCCTCTCCTCACTCCTGTCCTCACCCTTTGAAACTCTGAGGCTAAAAAAGTTCCCAGCTCCTTCTTCTTTGTCTTTGCAGACTGAAGCAGGAAGCAATTCTGAGCTTGCAAAGCTGCAGAGAAAATGCAGAATGGACTTTCCATTAAGGTCTCTGTGCCCAGATAGATTACTCTGGAATGGAAAATCCATACTGTATTTTCCTTGCAGCTTTGTCTGTGCTGCAGTGTATTTTAATGAAGTGGAGCTCAGTTTCACTTTTCAGCATTTATATGGCCAGTTAGAAGCTGTTCCTTGCTGGAGTTGTGTAATCTTGCAAATAAAGAGTTGATGCTTTGAACCAGTATGTCTCTGCTTGAATGGAGCTTAGAACTGGTGCCTAGTGAGTACTCTAACCTGAGAACCCACAGCCAAAGGGCAATATTACACTGAAGAGCCATTGCCAGTCTGAATAGACTTGGGGGTAGGGGGAGAAGCTTGCAATGCCCAGCCATTTCACATTTTCCTAAACCCAGAGCATTTTATGCTTTTTCTTGATGTTTTATTTTTAAAATTGCATTGCCAATCCCATTATTCCCCCACCTCTCCATTTTAAACAAAACATCACAAGAGTTTTAAACATATTTGTATTTTAAGTAAAAATAATAATATCTTTAATTGTATTGATCTGTATCCTTTATAAAGATTATATATCTCCACCACCTGGCATTACATTTTATGATATTCATGGCCCAGCCCCACAAAGTCCCATTTGTGTCAGATCTGTCCCTCCTAACAAATGAGTTTAATAATAATAATAATAATAATAATAATAATAATAAAATTTTATTTATACCCCGCCCTCCCCACCAAGGCAGGCTCAGGGCGGCTTACAGAGTGTGGCAAAAGCCATATTGAACAATAAAACAGTTATACATTTCAATACCATTAAAAATTTACCATTAACTTTACATAATATAAAAGTCTAAAATCAATCTAAAATAATCTCATCTTATCTTATTGCAATCTCGGTTATGTTGATGTTAGTGATGGCATGGTGTTTGTTTCAGGTTCCATCTTGGAAGGCTAGCCGGAAGAGGGCGGTTTTGCACGCCCCACGGAATTGGCTAATGTCCCGTAGGGCCCGCACCTCTTCCGGCAGCAGGTTCCACCATTGGGGTGTTTTTATAGAGAAGGCCTGCTCTCTCGTTATTTTTAGTTTGGCCTCCTTTGGCCCAGGTACTTCCAGCAGGTTTTGCGAGCTGGATCGCAGTGCTCTCTGGGGAACATATGGAGAGAGGCGGTCCCTAAGGTAAACAGGTCCTCAGCCATATAGGGCTTTAAAGGTAATAACCAGCACCTTGTAACGAACTCGGTAAATAACTGGCAGCCAATGCAGCTCCTGCAGCCCAGCCTGCACATGTTCCCACCGAGGTAGGCCCAGTAGCAGTCTGGCTGCTGCATTCTGCACTAGCTGCAGTTTCCGGGTTCGGCACAGGGGCAGCCCCATGTAGAGGGCATTACAGTAGTCTAGCCTTGAGGTGACCGTTGCATGGATCACTGTTGCCAGGTCACTGCGCTCCAGGAAGGGAGCCAACTGCCTCGCCCGCCTAAGATGGAAAAAGGCGGATTTGGCAGTGGCTGCTATCTGGGCCTCCATTGTCAGGGAAGACTCCAGTAGGACTCCCAAGCTCCTGACCCTGCGCACTGGTATCAGTGACGCACCAAAGGACCTCTGTCTTCGCTGGGTTCAGGTTCAGCCCACTCGACCTGATCCAGTCTTCCACGGCTTGCAGCGCCCGGTCCAAATTTATAGGAACATCAGCAGTCCAGCCGTCCATCAATAGATAGAGCTGGGTGTCATCCGCATACTGGTGACAACCCAGCCCATATCTCCGGGCAATCTGGGCAAGGAGGCGCATGTAGATGTTAAATAGCATTGGGGAGAGAACTGCTCCCTGAGGCACCCCACAGTTAAGTGAGTGTCTCTGGGACAGCTCCCCCCCAATTGCCACCCTTTGTCCCCGACCCTCCAGGAAAGAGGAAAGCCATTGCAAGGCTAGCCCCTGAATCCCTGCGTCGGCAAGGCGGCGGGCCAGCCGCCGGTGGTCGACCATATCGAACGCGGCCGAAAGGTCTAACAACAGCAATACTGCCACACCGCCTCGGTCCAACACTCCTGGTTTAGAAGGTTTTGATTCTCTTTAGGATTGCACAGTTGAAAGTTTGGAAAAAGAAATTTATCTAACCTTTCCTTGTGGTTCAGGGCAGCTTATTTAAACCAACAATGTAAAACCTCATAACCGCCCTCTTCCCATCCCTCAACGCCCTGCAGGTTATATATTCCATTAAAAGCTCTGGCAAATGAACAACTTTGGCTTGAGGTGCATTCTGAAAGTTTCAAAAGACAACCCCCTCTCCCACCCTCTGCAGCTCTTCCCCACCTCTCACTGCAGCTCTTTCCAGGGGTATCTAGGATACCCTGGTTGATGCCAGGAGGTTGGAATACCTACAGTGGGGGAAGAGTGAGTAACTGGCAGCCTGAAGTTCACAGTTGGCACTACTAACATGCTGTTAATGATAGTGTATAATTTGGCATTTTAGTTCTTGTATGTCTTGCTCCAGAACTGACAAAATGTCTCCCATGTTCATTCAGAAATTGCCTTTTGAAGATAGTTGGTTCATATGTATAGGTTGCTGACATTTCCTTAAACAGTCTTTAATGATATATACTGAAAGAGATTTATTTTAGTGTAGTAAAAAGGTAAAGGGAGTCCCCTGTGCAAGCGCCAGTCATTTCCAACCCTGGGGTGATATCGCATCACAACATTTTTTTTTTGACTTTTTTTTTACAGGGTGGTTTGCCATTGCCTTCCCCAGTCATCTACACTTTCCCCCCTGCAAGCTGGGTAGTCATTTTACTGACCTTGGAAGGATGGAAGGCTGAGTCAACTTTGAGTTGGCTACCTGAACCCAGCTTCCACCGGGATCAAACTCAGGTCATGAGCAGAGAGCTCAGACTGCAGTATTGCAGCTTTACCACTCTGTACCATGGGGCTCCTTTTAGTGTAGTAGCTATAATCTATTTAATCATAATAAAATAATTTATAACCAATTTTCTGTATTAATCTGGAATATCCTGTCTTTCTTGTCTCAGGAGCACTCAAGGGCACCTACAGTAATAGAAATAAATACCATTAGCTGAAAGCATAAAATATTAACACATAAGGTCAAGAATCTTAAATATAACAGCAGCTATTTCTAAAACTAGCTAAAACAACAAATTGGTTAAGAATAGTCAAGAAATACCTGCAGACAATGAATAGTATATTAACAGTGTATTTCTAAACAGAGTTGCACCCTTGTAACTTCCGTGGGCTTAGAAGGACTGCATTGTAAAGATCACTCTTGCAAGAGACAAAATTCAGTGTTTTGGAAAGCAGACTGAATCTCTAGTCTAGACCTCTTTGAATGGATCCTTAATTGTAGAGTTAGGCCTATTTGCATGTGGTCATTAGCAGTGTCAAATACTGAGTGAGGCTACAAACCAAATTTTAGTGAAGCTACAAAAGCAAGCATGGCAGTCGATGAGAACAGGCCATCGCCTTTCCAGTAGTGCCAGAGAATGCCTTTCCTAGTGCATCCATCCACCATTCCCTGATACTGAAGATAATGGAGCAACTGGTGGCTCCTGCATAAGATTCTTGTATGAATACAGTTTCTTGGAATGGGAGGTCTGGTGCCCTTCAGAGAAAGCTGAGCGTGCTAAGGAGGCATATGTAAGTCTAATTTGAAACTGGGGTTTAGGCAGATTTCATTCATGGCCGTGTTCCAAACTCCTCCACTACACACTCAGCTCCGAACAAGCAACGTCTTCTCTTTTATGTTGGGAGATGCTTGTGTATGTTCAGTCAACACTGAAGACAATGGGGTAGCCTGTACTTGATTATTTACCTAATACTGAAAATGTTAAACTCCCCATGCTACCAAAAGAGGCCCAAGGTTGGGGATGCATTGAGGTTTTTATTTACCAAGGAGCTTCTGGACCAAAAGATGGAAAAAATGGCTTGATTTTTAAAATGAAGATGTCTTATATTCAGATCACTTTACAGAATGGCTACAATTAGTGGATACGGTGTTGTCAGTTTTCCTTGAAGTGAACTGAATTTTCAGGTGCACAACGTTTTTGAACTTCAGTTATGCATTTGGGAAACTATTACTCATTACTGAAGGTTGTGGGGTTTCCAGAGATCAGCTACCCTGGAGGAAATGGCAGCTTTCGTGGGCAAACTTCATCCTCCCCAGCTTTGGAGGGCAGACTTCATGCTCCCCAGTCTAGGAGTTTCCCTACCTGGATTTGATAACCATATGCACAAAACATTTCTCAGATCTCACTGAAGAAATGCAATTAGCTAGATAGTAGGACTGGATTGAAAGTATACTTGCCTTGTTTAGGCAGATTGTCAAAAAGCACCTTCCAGTTTTAGAGGTTTTTGAGACTTGTAAACATATTTATATTGTTTAGATACCCATTTGTTCTCAAATTTGTTGCTACTGAATGGCATAATTTCCCTCCTTTTATTTTTGCCCTCACTATCCTAAACTTCATTTGTCTTCACTGCCATTTAATGTAATTGGTTGTGGCAACCTACACCATTTTGTTTATGGGATATCATCATGTCAGATCTAGATGTGTGATGTCACAAATGAAATCATGACAGCCATTCATATGCAGTAGCACTGAGGATATGTTGGTGGAGGAGGAAAGTGCTGTCAATTCTAAGATGGTTTTTAAGGCAAGGCACATTCAGAGGTGGTTTGCCATTGCCTGCCTCTGTGTCGGGGGGGGGGTGGAGGAGGGGGAGGTGGGCTCCCTCTTGGGTATCCTGCCCCCCCAGGGAAAGTGTATGTGCAATACATAGCCTCTCCTTTCCCGGTGTAGTGAACGCCGCGTGGTCACTGCCCGGCTATGCCTGGCAGATGGTCACTGCAATGGCCTCTCCTGCATTACTGCATCCATGGCAACACCTTCCCGCTGGTCCCCCCCGTTTCTCACAGAGTTTGCCACGTCATGGTGCGACCGAATGTCCGGCGCTATAACCGGATGGGCAGGCTGGGCTCACCAACCTCGCCAGCCAAGAGAAGGAAAACTCTAACATCAAACCCGGGCAGATAGAGCTCATTAATGTAACACCTACCACCTGGAGGACTCGCTGCCGGCGTCCCGGCTTACTGGGCCATGGCAGATGACCCCAAGGTGAAAGGGTGGAGCCAGTACCGCGCACACTGTGCTTCACCTAAAAATTCCCCTGCGCAGGCCTGAAGGGCATATCCACATCCACAACCCACAACACACCAAGTCCTGCAGCGATGGGCAAGGGGCGAAACGGCAGGTGGAAGATGCCACTGGAAGCCGCAGTCCCGATCCTGCATGTAGGTGGTTCAGGGTATTGGTCGCCTGATGCTGACCCAGAGACGAAAGCATTTTTCGGCAGCACCCTGAACGACCAAGCAGCCTTATCTAGGGACAGCACTGCTTGCTCCACACGGAGAGGGGCCTAGAAAAGGTGGCCTAAACAAAGCTCGTCTCCCCCACCCCAGTTGGCTAGCCGTGGTCAACGGGCATCCTTACTTGCGGTCAAAAATAACAACAAAGAAAAGGCATGCACCTGCCTCACAAAGTGTGCAAAGACTAAAGCTTGCGTGTTGGAACATCAGAACCATGCTTGACACAGTAGACAGTGGTCGCCCTGAACGACGCTCTGCTCTAGTTGCCCACGAACTTCTCAGGTTGAATATTGACATAGCAGCTCTCAGTGAGGTCCGTTTCCCTGAGGAAGGTAGTCTTCAAGAACATGGTGCTGGCTATACCCTCTACTGGTCGGGTAAGTCAAAGGCTGAGAGCCGCCTTTCTGGCGTTGGCTTCATGGTCAGGAACTCCATTGCCTCCAAACTCGAAAACCTGCCAACAGGTCACTCAGATCGCATCATGTCCATGCGCCTCCCACTTCAAAACAAGCAGCATGCAACACTCTTCAGTGTGTATGCCCCAACCCTTCAAGCAGATCCTGCAGAAAAGAACAAGTTCTATGCTGATCTACGCAACCTCGTAAGGAAGACCCCTACAGAGGACAAGGTGATCATCCTTGGCGACTTCAATGCCAGAGTAGGTAAAGACTCAGAAGCCTGGAAAGGAGTACTTGGCAAACACGGCATTGGCAACTGCAATGATAACGGGCGCCTCCTGCTAGAATTCTGCACGGAGCACCAGCTCACCATCACCAACACATTGCACATTCTACCATGTCACCTCAGCAGAAACTTTGCCCTAGCATTAGGTGACCCACTTGATTTTAGGACAAAGGAACTAAATTCTTCGACGAGGCACCATGACAGACTGTGAGGCAGATCCCTCACCATTTAAGTGACTGCAGGCCCTACTAGCCCAGCCAAACCCAATCTTGTCAGAGGATGGAAGCTAAGCAGTGCTGAAGCTTGGATGGAAGACCACTAAGGAATATGGGGGCTGCTTTGCAGAGGAATGCAATGGCAAACCACCTTAGCTCGTCTCTTGCCTTGAAAACCCATGAGGTGGATTTGGTTGTGACTTGATGAGAAACTGTTACCTTCTTACCACCTCAGAATGAATGTGTGAGATTGCTTGTTTGAAAGTGTCTCTCTATATAATTTCTCTGCCCATTAGAATCCTAGCCTCATTCTTCATCTTCCCTGTGAAGAAGACTTTGGCTTGGATCCCAGTGAAGATTTCCTTCATTAGGAGGACATATTTTTGCTAAATTTCCTCTCTTGTTGCAGATCTTCGATTCACCCATTATGCTGTTCCTATGGGTCCCTGTCCAGGGGACAGTTTGGGCTGTGATAAGAGGGGGAAGGCATAGTCCTACTCTGTTCACAGAAATCCTATAAACAGAGATTAACCACAGAAACCAAGCCTCTCAAAGAAGTTTTGCTTCCAGGTATATTATGTGGTTGATATGGTCACATGGAGAGCATGTCCTCCATATTTAATTCAGCATTCAGTTGTGATCATAGCTATTAGCAGAGAAAGGATAGTTTAACATTTGCTCAACAAATAACTCTTGTCCTTGAGGATAAGCCAGTCCTTTCAGATCACAAGAATTGTTTTGTCTGTTTTCTCAGATATGCCCAGTGTCTGAAACTATTGATGCACATGGTATGAGTTTGTTTATAAAGGAATGTTACAGAAAATAATCCTTTTTGTTGTGCATAAAAATACTTTTATTTAAAATAAATTCATGGTAGTCCTATTAAAGTGTTGTATGCTTGAACTGTGGCTGTTTAAGTGAATGAAGAAAAGTATGGCTGATTCTGCACTCACCTTTCTCTGGGGCAGGCTTCTGTTTCTGAGCGGAGCAAATTGGAGATTTTGCATAAGTTGCTCCACGCTGGCATTTTACATGGGGCAAACCCGTGATTTGCCCCACCACAGTGTAAACCTAAAAAAACAGGTTTACACTGTGGCGGGGCAAATCGTGGGTTTGCCCCGCACAAAATGCCGGCATGGAGCAACTGGTGTGAAATCGCCAGTTTGCTCCACCCAGAAACAGAAGCCTGCCCTGGAGAAAGGTGAGTGCGGAATCAACCTGTTTGTTGTTGGGCCAAGAGTCAAACTGAAACCAGTTCTCAAGTATTTTAGCCTTACAATGGGTGAAAACACCTCTCTGATCAAGATATTAAGTCTACTTGAGTACCTTGAATATATATGTGCATGCTTGATTTAATTTTAAGAATTATTATATTTCAGCTGATATATGCATGAACTTTAAATGTGTAGTGGTACAGGGTTTTAAGCATTTTGTTATGTTTTTGCAGTTGATTATTTGGAAATATTTATTTTAATTTTTCTAGAATCCCCCCCCCCTCAAATGAAGATTTTAAACCTGTGTACAAAAACAGACTTTTATAAACAAAACAAAAAACCCAACACAAATGCAGTAACCACAGACAGCTAAGCAAACAGATAAGATGCACCAACACAAGCTTCTTGGGGAAATAATAAAACTCATCAAGATGCAAAGGCAGAGAAAGATGCTTCTCATGGAGGCTAATTTTAAAGGATGGTATCTGTAGCGGGGCTTCATTTGTAGTCCAGTAAATTAAAGCTCCAGACAAGGCTAAACTGTTGTTGGTTAATATTGCCATTGCCCGGGGACTGATGTGTCAGCCTGTTCTTCAGGGGAACGTAGCCTTATCAGGTAGTTGGCTTTCACACTGGGGGTAATGATAAACCTTGATTAATAAGTCACTGTTGCCCATTTCAAGGCATTTTTGAATGTTGTGGTATTACCCTATTTTTAATCTAAGAATCCTCTGATTTGGGAAATGGCAGTTTATACCCATTCTGAATCTGGAGCAGAGGCTGAAATGTAAACTATGAACTTGCAGCAGAAATAGAAAGGTAGTACTGACTATGGGAGGACACACACAAGTTGAGCCTGTCTTTTCCTTCCAGGTGCTTGAAAATCCTTGGACACCCCCTCCTAGTTTTGCAATTCCAAGGCTGTAAGGAGGTTTATTGGAACCACAAAACAAGCACATTCAGCTTGGGGCATCATACAAGGGACTAATGTTTTGTTAAGCAGTCTTTTAAGATGGGTTCATATTCTGTACCAAGGAAGGAACTCCCATGGGATATAAGTCTGTGATTCTCCTGTACCCCACATGAATTATGGCTTTTGGTGCATTAAGCAGAATAATGCACAGGATTACAGAATGCAGTTATAATTGTCAGTTGAGTGTGTTTAGGGTTATCATGATCTGAGGCCTAGTGTGGCCTAGAGGGCAGGAAGAAGCCTACATTGGAGTTGCTGTGTCCCAGAATCCCTTCTGTCCCTCTGAGTGAAGACGTTTTGGAGGGAAAACTAGCCTAGAGGGGGGTGGGATCTGGAAGGGAAAGCATAAGAGGCCTGTCTGGAAAGGGAAGGTGTTCTCTCTGTAAAAGATGCAGAAGAGAAGGCAGCTGGAGAGAGGGATCTCTCACCCTAAGAAGGTGGTGAGTTTTGGACAATAAAGACAGGGATTGTCTAGTCAGACGCCAGGGTTTTTATTTATTTACAAAAACCTTTATGGTTTCTTAGTTCACTGTTGCACTAAATGTTTTACTAACGCATATGACGTAAGAACATAAGAAGAGCCCTGCTGGATCACACCAGTGGTTCATCTTGTCCAGCATCCTGTCTCACACCCTGGCGAACCTGCTTCTTTGCAGGGCCAACAGAAAAGCCTAGAGGCCAAAGACTTCTACTGATATTGCCTCCTGGAACTTGCTGCCTCTGAATATGTCACTGTTAGGTATGGACACAAACCAGGAAAATGTTATTTATGTCAGTTTGTGGCTGAAAGGGACTGCACAAGAAAGCCCAAAACAGCTGAGTTGCTGGAAGCAGGCTGCTTCCCACTGCTCAGCTGTTTTTGTAGCTTTGGCAAGGAACAGAAAGCAGTTTAAAGTCACTTAAAACCCTTGCTTTCTGTTCCATCAATGTTCATGGAAGTTCATGATTTATTTACTTTCCATTTATATCCCGCCCATTCCAAACAGACGGTAGAACCATCATGAACTTGTTCCGTGAACTACAAACAGGGCAGAATTTGTAATGAATTTTGCTTCATGTTTTTGTATATGTCAGTTCCTAGACATGATGGCCATCTGTGCCTGTGGCCATCACTACGTCCTCAATCAGTGAATTCCACATTTTAATCAGTCATTGTGTAAAGACATATTTTCTTTTGTCCATCCTGAATCTAGTATTTTGGGAGAGGGAGAAAAAGTTATTTCTGTCTGCCCTAATCATAATTTCATGTCATGTGTCCTCTTAGTTGACTTGTTTCAATACTGAGAAGTCCAGCTCTTCAATCTTTCTTCATAGGAAAAGGTACTTTAACCTCTTAATCATCTTGATTGTCCTGTTCTGTACTTTTTCCTGTTCTGCATTGTCTTTTTTGAAATACAGTGACCAGACCCACACACAGTATTCTAAATGAGGCCACACCATAGATCTCTACAGGGACATATGTATGTGTATATGGGGGACATATAATATTTGCTGGTTTATTTTCAGTCCTGTTCCTAATAATCCCCAGTATAGCGTTTGTCTTTTTTACTGCTGCAGCACACTGGCTTGACATTTTTGTTGAGCTGTCCACTGTGACCCCAAGGTCTTTTTTCCCTCTTTGGCTCAGCAAGTCTAGACTCCATTAGAAAGTATTCAAAGCTGGAATTTTGTGTGTATGTATGTACTACTGATGTACAAGTGGAGTTGCAAGCTGAGGGTTTATACTATAGGGCCAAAAGTCAAAGACAATACAAAGAATAGCAGTGCATTTCTGCTTCTCAGTTTGAAAGTAATTCAGTGGCTGAACTGGAATCCATCACTAAAATTCTTTATTTTTGCCAAAATGATGAATTCATAATATCAAACTGTCATGTAAAGGACTGCTTCTGTTCTCCCTGGCTGTAAATAACCACTGATTGGCTAGATTTTTTAGGCGTGATTCTGTTCAACTTTGCAGTGTACATTAAGGGTGCAAGGGCATCTTACCTATACCATTCTCATTAGCTTTAATAATACTCATGGCCATGGGTGGAATGAGTCTTGGAGCTGGGCTGGTGAACATGAGTTTCAGGAGTCAGACAGCCACTAATGAACTCTGTAGCTTTTGGGGAAGTCCCTATCAATATTTGTTTCAGATATATTGTTTAAAGAAAAGAATGATGGTGCCTAGTTTTGAAGCTTAGTTTTGTTTTGTTTTTAATCACTTGAGATAACTTACACATGAACAATTGAAATGTGAGGTTTCCTTTCTTCCATATAATTCTCTTTTGACAGCTCTGGATCTTAGCCCTGTCCTGTGGGTATAAATGGCAAACTTTGAAAACAAATACAGCTATGAAGGAAACTCTGGACTTTCAAAACAAAGTATTTCTATTCTTTCTGTTACTCTGTGTTGGCAACTCTATCCACAGAGTATGAAAAAACCCACAAGCAAACAGAAGTATAGAAACTGTTCCAGCTCTTCCATTATCTCTTCTGGCAACATGATCATCTTTCTTTCCTCTCACTGCATCTAAGTTCTGGCATTCACTTTTTGTCATATTTCATCTCAACATCTCATTGTAGAAGTGGAGGATTTGTGTGTGTGTGTGTGTGTGTGCATGCCCTGCTGAGATTGACTTGAATTAGATTGTCCTGCTTTATAATCTCCAATTCTGATCGCCACTGAGTCAGCAACTCGGAAGAGAAACTATTTCCACTCTCTCTTCTGTGATTGAAGACAACAGTTCTGACAACACAACATTCCTGCTTCTTTGCCTCCTTTTTATTTTGGCAGTTGTCCAAGACCACATTGATTTTCAGTAGAGAGTGGCCTTCTCTTCTGCAAGCATTATTTCTGCCAAGGAGAGTACCAAACAACTGTGGTGGTTTTTTTGCCTTTTCTTAAAGAACATAAGAATGTAAGAGAAGCCATGTTGGATCAGGACAATGGCCCATCCAGTCCAACACTCTGTGTTACACCGTGGCCAAAACTCAGGGGCCATCAGGAGGTCCACTAGCAGGGCCAGAACTCCGGAAGCTCTCCCTCTGTTGTTCCCTCCAAGCACCAAGAATACAGAGCATCAGTGCCCCAGACATCCATCTGTACCTACTGACTAATAGCCACTGATGGACCTCAGTGCTTGTAGCCACCACCATTTCCTGCACCACTTCCAACATGTTAATTACTCTTTGGGTGAAGAAGTACTTCACTTTACCAGTTCTAAGCCAATTACTCAATAATTTCACTGAGAGCCAGTGTGGTGTAGTGGTTAAGAGTGGCAGACTAATTTGGATAACTGGTTGGTTCCTGACTCTTCTACATGAAGCCAGCTAGGTGACCCTGGGTCAGTTACAAGTTCTCTCAGCGCTCTCTCAGCCCCACCTCCCTCACAGGGTATCTGTTGTGGGGACAGGAAGGAGAGGCAACTGTCATGTCACTCCTCAGTCATCATTTCTCTAAGTTGCCCTTTTCTGTACCTTTTCCAATGCTATAATATCTTGTTTTAGGAATGGTGACTAGAACTGTACACAGTATTCCAAATGAGGCTGCACCATATATTTATACAGAGGCAGGGCTTTTTTTGTAGCAGGAACTCCTTTGCATGCTAGGCCATCCCCCCCCCCTCCCCGCAATGTAGCTAATCCTTCTGGAGCTTACAGTAGGTTCTGTACTAACAGCCCTGACAGCTCACTTCTCAAAGACAAGCCAGCTGGCAGCTTGAAAAATGTATTTAAAGTTGCTTTCTTCCCATCTCTCTCTCCCTCCTCTCTCCCCCATCTATTTGTTTTCCTTCCTTCCTGTCTTGAGGCTCCCAAACATCTGATGTTTATTTTGTGTGGCTCTTACGTTAAGAAAGTTTGGTCACCCCTAGACCATGACATCTTGCAATTTGGATGTTATGCCACTGTTGATACACTCCAAGATGGCATTAACTTTTTTTGTCACTGCATCACACTGGCTGCTCATATTTAACTTATGGTCCACCTGTCCCCCAAGATCTTGTTCACACACACTGCTACCCAGAAGTGTCCATCCAGTATGCATGTTGTTCATTTTTGTTACCCAGATGCAGAACTTTGTACTTATCCTTGCTAAATTGCATCTTTTTCACATCCACCCACTTTCCCATCATGTTCTATAATTCTATCTCTATTTTCTGGTGTGTTTGCTGCTCCTCCCAGTTTGGTGTCATCTGCAAATTTAATGAGTAGCCCCTCCATACCCTCATCCAGATCATTGATAAAAATATTGAAAAGTGCTGGGCCCAGAACCTAGCCCTGTGGCACCCCACTGGACACTTCCCTCCATTCAGATGAAATGCCATTGATAACTACTCTTTGAGTGCAGTTCTCCAACCACCTAGCTATCCTAGGGTCCAGTCCACAGTCCTCTAGTTTACTCATCAGAACATCAAAGGCTTTACTGAAATCCAAGTAAGCAACATCAACAGCATCCCCTCAATCCAGTAATCTTGTCACTCAATCAAAGAAGGAAATTTGGTTTGTCTGACAGGACCTGTTGGGGACAAATTTGTGCTGATTTTCCCAGATCACCAAGTTGTCCTTTAGATGCTCAGATTGATTCTTTCAAAAACTGCTTCAGTATCTTCCCTGAGACAGAAGTCATCCTGATTGTCCTACAGTTTCCTGAGTCATCCTTCCTCCCTTTTTGGAAAATTGGAATAACATCTGCAATCCTCCAGTCTTGTGGCACTTCTGTCCTCCAAGAGGTCTGAAAGATGATGGACAAAGGCTCTGTAAGCTCTCTAGAAAGTTTTTTGAGCACTCTTGGGAGCATATCATCTGGCCCAGGGGATTTGTCATTGTTCAATGCAGCCAGGTGCTTCTCAGCTACCTCTCTGTCCATGTCAACCTGCAGCTCAGATGCCATGCCTTACCTGCTACCATCTCCAGATGAGTCTGTTCTCTTTTTCAGGAAAAAACCTAAGGCAAAATAGAAATTAAGCTTTTCTGCTTTCTCTCTGTCCTCTGTCAGAGTTTCTCCATTTTCACCCAACAGTGGGCCCATCGCTTCTTTTATTTTGCGTTTGTTCCTCACGTATCTGAAGAAGATTTTCTTGTAGCAATAAGCCTCCCTGGCTAGCTTTAGCTCACTGTGAGCTTTGGCCTCTCTGTTAGCTGACTTACAGCGTCTAGCAACCCAAGATGTTTCCTTCTTGTTGAATAGTGATGGCTTGAGTTTACAAGAGCTCTTGTTTAAGGAGAGCACACTCCTCACTTGTTCCTTTCCCTTCCTGCAGTCTTGCCCATGGAATAATTCTTATCATGCCTCTGTTTGTCTCCCAGCACACATCAGGGAAGTTGAAGTCACCCATAACTACCAGGTTATGTTGCTTGGATACCCTGTCATGTTGTTCAAGGAGGGCAGCATCCACCTCCTTATCCTGAAAAGGAAGTCTGCTTTGGACCCCATCAACATATTTAGGATTTTTGGCTACTTTAATTTGTTCCCGTATGCGTGAAAACTTGTGACTCTAAATATGAATCTGAACATATGAAAAGAATGTTGCCTCATTCTGATAGTGCAGTGGTTTCCAAACTCATTAACTTTAAGAACAAAAGTTGAGCAGTACCTTTAATTAAGACAAACCAAAATACCACAAAACCACAAGTATCACCAAACAGGGTGCCAGCTTTCAAGCTCTCTAGAAGTTTATCAGATTGAATGTTCAGTACAAAAGCAAAAAAAAAAAAAAGTGGTGGTGGGGAGGAAGAGAATGGAGGAAGTGTGTTGTTAGAAGCAAAGTGGTCCTAAGATATGAGGGAAGAACTGTGTAAATCCCCTGAGCTCCTTTGGGGATGGGTGAGTTCAAAAACATAACTGATGACACATTAGTTCTCTCTGTGTTGACTGAAGGTCAACAGAATTCCACACAACTAACTGGTCACTGTGAAACAGAATACAGGGCAAGATGGACCATTTCTTTGTTCCATTGTATTCTATATAATGATGAAAAATGTGATCCAGTTTGGTGTAGTGGTTAAGTGCATGGCCTCTTATCTAGGAGAATTGGGTTTGATTCCCCACTCCTCCACTTGCAGCTGCTGGAATGTCCTTGGGTCAGCCTTAGCTCTTGAAGAGATTGTCCTTGAAAGGGCAGCTGCTGTGAGAGCCCTCTCAGCCCCACTCACCTCACAGGGTGCCTGTTGTGGGGGAGGAAGATAAAGGAGATTGTGAGCCGCTCTGAGACTGAGATTCGGAGTGGAGGGTGGGATATAAATCCAATATCATCAACATCATAATCAACTTCTTCTTCTTCTTCTGTTTTTATGAGGCCTGTGTACTACTGACTACAGAATTGGTTGCCTTCTCCTTTTACACTTTTGACAAAATAGCTGTAATGCTGTAGTAGCACTCATTATTTGCATGTGTAAGAAACCACTCTCAATCTGCATTTTCTCTGGCTAAAAGATCTTGGGGAGCAGAGTTGAAGAGGTCATCTACCTTCAATCCCAGTTATCTGTTGCTTATCAGAGGGGACCATTCTAGGCTTCATAGACACATAGCAGCTACTTTGAACTACGTTTATAATGACTGAAGGTGATCAGTTAACTGTGCTTGATTATTATTCATTGAACTTCTATACCACCCTCCCCGCAGAGCAGGCTCAAGATGATCTACATCAATGTCATCCAAAAACCATAAAAGCAATAAAACAATCTAAAATACTGCTGTTAGAAATTGCCTGTTGCTTATGAATGCAAATAGATATAATGGGAAACACAGTGTAGAGGCAATTCAAATCAGGAGATAACCACCATGTCAGTAGGCTTTGACCACTGAATGTAACTGAAAGTTTAATAAACATACTATACCTAAAAACTAGTATAGTATATATTTTTATAATGATAAAAAATGTATAAAGCAAGTTAGCCAGTTATAATAAGTTTTTACAATGTTCCACAGTGCAACACTCTTCACTAATCCAAAGCAAAAAATTCAACACTGTTCAACAATTAGTTTAACGATGTCAACTATATATGTACATTTCTCAGCCAACAAAATGAATAAAGCTTGACATTTGCAAGAGCAGTCAACCAAACAAATTCAAGATCAAATGTTGAAATCATTCCAGCCACCACCAGCTTCCAAGCAGGGAAGTTTAACGCAAGATGAAATTGACATGATTATTTGTGCCAGCTTTTTTGTGCTGTGATAAAGCGTGAAGAAATTTGAAGAACATCTTGGCTTTTGAAGAAGACTGTCGCCGGAAATAGAGTACTCTTCCTGTAAAGTCTCAGACAAACCCTGGATTATTTGACTAAAAATTGCCACCCTGATACTGGGAGCTCTTTCATCCTTATCCAGAATATGGAGGTGGGTCTGGTTGTATTGGTAGTGACTGTATTACCAAGCTAGTGGCAATATTCACACCATGATGCCCCAAGTTCAAGGCCAAGGCTCCCAGCCATTAACCTTAGTTGTACATAAAAGAAGAAGAGTTGGTTTTATACTCCATTTTTCACTACCCTAAGAAGTCTTGAAGTGGCTTACAATTGCATTCCTTTCCTCTCCTTGCAGCTGTCACCTTGTGAGGTAGGTGGGGCTGAGAAAGTTCTGAGAGAACTGTGACTGGCCCAAGGTCATGTAACAGGCTTCATGTGGAGGACCAGGGAATCGAACCCAGTTTTCCAGACTGCTCTTAACCACTACACTACACTTAACCACTACATTAGAAGTGGAAATGGCAAGGAAACATTCATATGATGAGTGCTATATATAGTAGAAGAGCAAGGCATACGTAATCTAGATAAATACAGTTAGCAGTGGGGCATTCTTCAGGTGAAAAAGGAATAGGGAACTATCACCCTTGTAAATGGCTGAAGCTTTGAGATTTGCTGACCCGCTGCTTTGACTTGGTCAGCAGTGGAGTGCCTGTGGCACTTCAGCTGCTTCTGCTTCCAGATTCTTTATACATTAGACCCAGATATAGTCAGCTACAGTCCTGAGTATTTCTGTGTTCAGATTAAGTTTACCAGTTTGTTGGGTTGCCAGATCCAGATTGGGAAATTCCTGGGGATCTGGGGGTGAAGCCTGCTAGGACAGGAACCTCAGTGGGGTATAATGCCATAGAGTCCATCCTCTAAAGCACTCATTTCCTCTAGGGGAATTGATCTCCGTTGTCTGGAAATGAGCTGTAATTCTGGGGAATCCCCAGTTCCCACCTGAAGGCTGGAATCCTTACCAGTTTGTCTCCTGGTTCAATCCTGGTATGTAAAAAAAAACTCACTCCCCCCATACATATGGTAAATACAGTAGGTCAGGATGCCATGGCTGTGGAAAAATCAGATCTGTTTATTTGACCCTGCAATTCAGAGTGAAACCATTTTCCCCTGATATCTGAGTCTTTTCCATGAGCTACTATGGTCATTCTAGGAATCTTCTTCAGGTACAGAATGAAAGGATGGTATGCACTTTATCTGACCCTGCAACCGGCAGATAGTGTGTTCCAGGAGCCTTTGAATTAGTTGGGTCTGCTGTAAGTATCCCCTTGAAAAGTTTGCTAGGCCAGGGTCTTCTGAATATCGGGCTGTAGCATCCCTAACTTCCAGCTCCAGCTGCTGATCTCAGAAACACTAAACGGAGGAGCATTCCCAGTATAAAATTGGCTATGGCCACTCTTGGACAGAAAATGTCCTTTCTCAAACTGTTTTATATTTGTGTCAGAGTAAGGCATGGTACATGGAAGAATCTCAAATAAGCATAGGTGCTGAAGAAGTCATGGTGTTTGTGATATCCATATGTACCAAGTATGTTTGAAGTAGGGTTGCCAAGTCTCCCCTGGATAGGAAGGTAAGGTTGCCAGATCCATGTTGGGAAAGTTTTAGAGATTTTGGGGTGGGGGTGGAGCTTGTGGATGACAGGGACTTCAGTGGTGGCATACTGCCATAGTGTGTCCACCCTCCAAAGCATCCATTTTTTCCAGGGGGACTGATTTCTGTAGTCTGGAGATAAATTGTAATTCCTTGGGATAAATTGTAATTCCTGGAGGTTGGCATCCCTACCAGTTTGTCTCCTGTTTCAACCCTGGTATGTTGAAAAACTGACCAGGAGTCAGCAGGGAGTTTTTTCTTGTCTTTCTCTGGGGATAGAGTGTGCCTCTAATTTTGAGAATTGTTATCCCAACAAGTTGTTAGTTTCTTGTTAATGCAATTCCAGTTTGCTTCCTTTTCAAATCTATGTAGCATCTTCTGATGCTCTTTCACCAGCATGCAAGTAATTCCTTTGTCTTGGTGCCACTACTGTTTCCCTCACTTCCATATTTGGTCCAAAAGTTGATAATGATTCACATCCTCCCTCAGATTTCCGTTTGCAGGACCTTCTTAAACCATGTTTCTTTGCATCAGATTCTAGAAGGAGAGGTGATAAATTCTGTTTGTCTAGTTTTCTTTAAATGTGAAAACACAGGTTTGCATTTCAGCACAAGAGTGGGAAGATGAAGTTTCAATAAAATATCACAGCTCAGGAGTGTAGGTGGGATGTATATGTGTGCGTGTCACTGAGAACAGTGCATTAAAACTTTCAGTTTCTCTGTTCCTAAATCATGCCTTGGCAACAGCCATTTGATTTCAGTTTGTGTTGTTCAAAACAATTCCTCCCATTGGCTAAGATGTAGGATTTCTGTATTATGTCATTACAAAATGACTTCTAATGCTAGCTATTAGGGGAGAACCCTGGTAAGCATTCATACTGAGAGAAAGCTATTTTAATGTGCTTCATTTTTTCCTATATGTGTGTTTCCTTTGGTCAAAGAGCTTCCTTTCTATTCTTCCATGCTGTAGGCAGCATAATTCCATTGTTTGTAACATTACATGGGTCCCAAGGAAAGGTTGCCTGGTTATTACCTTGTGAACTCATATATCTAACAACTAGTTGCTGAACAAAATGTGTACTATTATGTATCCACATATAAATATAGGTGGGAGGCAAGATATGGAGGAAAGAAGTAGCGGGTGTTCAGATAAAAACCTAGTAATATCCTGAAACTCTGTTACTGTCCACCTTAGAATGTTGCTTTCTTAAGCACCCACTAATATACTAGGTACATTGTAGTCAGTGAGGTTAGAAAGCTGTAACTTCAGTGAACCTATTCTGCACAAAACTCAGGTGAAATGCCTGAAGTGTGAAGTGAAAGTAGTTATGTTACAGGGGCCCAGGGCTGTAGTCGGCCTCTCTTACTGCATGTGGCTTCAAAGAAAATGTGATTTCATAACCAACAGAAGCCTCTCTGTTGCTAGGCCTAAATGTCTCTGTCTTTTAGTGTCTACAAATTGTTAGCATCACAACTGCTTAAATTGGATTAAGACCATTATTTTTAAGCTAAAACATATACTTATAATTAGGCTTTTTGTAGAAAAAGCCCAGCAGGAACTCTTATGCATACTAGGTCACACCCCTGACATAAGCCAGCTGGAACTGCATTCCCGTGTGTTCCTGCTCAAAAAAAGCCCCGCTTATAATGAACACTTTCTTATCTCAGTAAAACCTTCCACTTAGTTCCCCTTTATCATCCCCATTAAATTACCCTACCAAGCTCACAATCATAGTAGTTAAATGGGGAGTTTCCCAATCATTCAAGCAGAGGGTAGTCTTAAAACAATCCAACCTGAACCAGGGCTATATTTGGATGGGGAGAGCTGGGAAGGTCAAGTGAATGGACTACTATAATTTTATGGTGCATCAGCCAAAATGTACTTCTATTTTTTAAGTACACATTTTCCTATTCTAAAAACAAGCAGTAAGTCTTTAAAGAGAATCTGTAACAAACTTAAAAGGCTGCTTTCCATCCCAAAAATTCTTGGGTTGGGCAGATCAGTGTCTGACGTGTGGTAGTGTGCCCACTCCCTCACCCTGCCGCAATCCTCCATGGGCTGCAGTGTCAGAGGCTTTGCAAGGTAATCCCTAAGAGATGACAGGTAAGAATGGAAAGACACACTGGCTTCTGCCAGCAGTCAGGGTTTTGGTGGTGGTGGGGGTTTTGTTATCATATTTATTCTGTTCTTTGTAAGCCATCAAGAGGATTATTTGATGTAAAGCTGGGATATAAATCTTTTCAATAAATAAATGCAGCATGTTATTTTTTCCCTGTAGGAGGCCATGACCACCATTCTTGTATATAAAAATAGTAAATGGGATATTATTGCAGTGGGAACTAAATGTGTTCCCTTAACTGATGAACCCAGCTGTTAAGAATCCTTTGTAAAATACTTACACTTATGCCATCTATTGACAACCTTCTCATGCGTGACTAATATCCTTCCCTAGTTACAGCAACCTTGTCAAGATAAAAGTTGTTATAGTGATTCAGAGTCTGCAACATCTTCCATTAGCTTTACAGGCACAATATGAAGTGCTGATGTTGGCATACAAAATGTTAAATTCCATGGGTTGGAGCCAATAATTCCCATCTGTTCTGTAAGGTATTGCTCTAGAGGAAGGTTCCTTCTATTGAATCATTCCTCCAGTGAAAGGAGTCTTGCTCTAACAGGAGTTTCTTCAATCCCTGGGCCGAAGGAGGCCAAACTTAAAACAACCAGGGAGCAGGCCTTCTCCATAAAAGCGCCCCAATAGTGGAATCAGCTGCCGGAAGAGGTGCGGGCCCTACAGGATCTTAATTAGTTCCATAGGGCCTGCAAAACTGCCCTCTTCCAGTTAGCCTTTTAAGATGGAACTAATATTATGCTATCTTGGACTAATATTATGCTATCTTGGACAAACAGAGATTGTAGCACCATTGTATTGTTTTAGCTTACTTTTAATATTAATTTATATATTGTATTTATACTATTGTTGATTGATTTTATTATCTGTTTATTGTTATACCATGATATTATATCATGCTTTGTAAGCCGCCCTGGGCCTGCCTTGGCGAGGAGGGTGGGGTATAAATAAAAAATTATTATTATTATTATTATTACTTAGCAGTACCGTGCTATTAGATTCAATCCAATGAATGTCCTCCCTTAATACATTAGGGAAAACAGAAAACATGGAAGATTTGAAGCTTAATAAGCCATGTGACTTAATAAGCCATGTGACTTCCTCACCCAGCTTGCCCAGAGGTACGGGTTGGGTTGTCATCAATATGCCGATGACACCCAGCTCTATCTGCTTATGGACGACTGGCCGGTCTCCGCCCCAGAAAATTTGGACCGGGCACTACAAGCCGTGGCTGGGTGGCTCAGGCTGAGCGGGCTGAGGCTAAACCCGGTGAAGACAGAGGTCCTTTGCTTGGGCCGTCGGGGTCCGGGAGGGGAAATCCCCCTGCCAGCTTTTGACGGTGCGCCGCTGATTGCGACGCATAGGGTCAAGAGCTTAGGGGTACTACTGGAGCCTTCCTTAACGATGGAGGCCCAGATAGCAGCCACTGCCAAGTCCGCATTTTTCCATCTTAGGCGGGCAAGGCAGCTGGCTCCCTTCCTGGAGCGTGACGACCTAGCAACAGTGATCCATGCAACGGTCACCTCGAGGTTGGACTACTGCAATGCTCTCTACATGGGGCTGCCCTTCTGCCGAACCCGGAAATTGCAGTTGGTGCAGAACACCGCCGCCCGGTTGTTACTGGGGCTCCCAAGATGGGAGCACATTCAGCCGGGACTTCGGGCTCTGCACTGGCTGCCAATACTTTATCGAGTTCGGCACAAGGTGCTGGTCATTACCTTTAAAGCCCTATATGGCCTAGGACCTGCCTACCTGAGGGACTGTCTCTCCCCACATGTTCCCCATAGAGTGCTGAGATCGGGAACGCAAAATCTCCTTGTTGTCCCCAGGCCAAAGGAAGCCCGCTTGAAATCTACAAGGGATAGGGCCTTCTCTGTAATGGCCCCTATCTGATGAAACCAGCTGCCGGAGGAGGTGAGGGCCCTGCGGGATTTTGTTCAATTCCGCAGGGCCTGTAAGACAGCCCTCTTCCGGCTGGCTTTTTCACTAACCGGCACTGAAATCTGAAACTGAGCGTAGTGTTATAAGATTGCTGTATGTTTTAATAATTCTAATCTGTAAATTGCCTGAACTGTCTTAATTGTTTAACTTTAATCCATGTAAATTTTATGAAATGTTTAAATTTTATATTTTAATGTTAGTTTTATATGTTGTAAGCCGCCCTGAGCCACTTGCTTGGAAGGGCGGGATATAAATTACAAATAAATAAATAAATAAAACATGAGACAATGTCCTGTGTTGAATTAAATAATTGTTAATATGCTAGTAGTAAAGGGTTAATACCAGCTAACGTTCCGACTCCATGGCTGGTTCTAGACCGCCAGCTCAGGGTGGCAGTGTGCTGATCCAGAAATTAGCCAGTGGAAACAGGAGCACCTTGGAGCAGCTGGACAGCACATGGCCCACCCCCAGAACAGGGATGGGCTGCAAGTGACCTGGAGGAGCTTCCAGAGTGCTCATGCGCCTGTCCACCACTCCCTGGGTACTTACTGGGTGCTTCCTAGCCATCCAGACAGCCAGGGAGGTGTCTTGGAGGTGCCTCAGCGATTAGGTACCACTCTGGAAGTGGTACCTTTTTGAGCCGGCAACACTTCAGGTAGGGATGGGTTGAGGGCGGGGCCTCAACAGCAGGCAGATGTGTGTGTTTGGGTGCACTTTTTTAGTCTGCTCACCTGCCATCCCAGGGGCAGCTTAAACTGCTGGTCTGGAACCAGCCAATCTCACCCAATTCCTTTTCTAGCTATAGCTTTTTTTCCATACAGGTCTTATGATCCCCAGCACAGTCTTCATTTGTGAATGTAGGAGAGCCCTCCTTCCTTTTTCACTAACAGAAAAGCTGATTGGATCCAATTCCTTGTTTTGAATTCTTTCTCAGTCTGAGGACAAGGAAAATTTTGATGCTGCATTGGTAGGAGAATGTTTCCTAGCCATATTTGCAGTTGGAACTAGGAGCTTATAAACATAGGGCTGATCGCAAAAATAGATTAAAGGCACATGTGTATGCACCTCCTTACTTCAAAAATAACACATAAATGGCCGAACCATGTTCATCCACAGCTTGTACACATAATTAGTCTGTCCCTTTTTGGTAAGGATAGTAAGTAGCATGTGGAATTTCTTCATGACTTAATTCTGTTGATTTTTAAAAGTTCATATTGAACCAGTGGTGTTTTTTCCAGCAAGTATGACGTCTTCAGCAATATTTATTTTTTAAAATTTTACCATATTGTGCTCCCCCCACCCTGAAATGAATAACACTACCATGACATCACCTTTCATGGTGAGCCATCAGGTGCTGAGGACAAGAGGCAAGCTTCACAATAACATTTGCTGGCACCAGGAAGGCTTTCCGGAATCTAATAGTTGTTAGAAATGGCCAGCTGTCTTTCAGCTAGGCAGCCTGAAGATGAAGTCATATTTACAAAGAGTTCCATGTGTCTGTATTGTGCACCATGCTGTTTCTTTAGTCCATTAGCTGTAGCCATAGCAGTTGTAATTAGAGTCCTAGGATTCTTGAAGGTTTTAATATGCATTGGAAAATTAGCTGATTTTTTAAAATCAAAATTGAGGGCATTGGCAATTCAGAACGTGGTCCCAAGATACAAATTGCAAATGTGAGTTTTTCTGTGTCTATCACTTTTCTGAAGGATTTAAGGTCCATTTTACACTTTTACACTTGCACTTTTATAACTAGCATTTTCCTCCACTTTTCTACTGTCACATTCCTTCTGATGTCCCACATGTGATACCACAGTAGAGCTAGATGACATAGTATTGACAATCGTTAGTGCTATGCAGTGTCCAAACTTTAGTTTATCTTCCATCTCAACATCACCAATTTGTACTTCACTTTTTAAAAAAATGATTCTTAGCAGCTTACTCCTACCTCATCAGGTTGTGAATAAGTCCTTAGAACTATCTATCGGTGAAGATCTTATCACCAGGGTGTCAGAACTTGTATCTTTGCTGCTGGTCCTCTATAATGTGACCAATGCTGTATGGTAGTTTTACTGTGGCTTAGAGCTGTATTGTTACTGAACCAAACTGACTCCATGTTGTAACCTTTGCTTAACCCAGAGTGCCTGAATAGTAATTAACCTTGCCCCACTGGTATCCAAAATATTTGGGGCTGTAGAATGAATTATGTCTTGTCTCTGCACATTCTCACACTGGGACCCTTTGAAGCCGAACAGCATGGCCTTCGGAGTAGGGAGGCATCCTCTCTACTGATAGTGATGGTGAGAAGACAGCTGCGCCCTACAATGTGAATTGTGGCTTTGTGAGATGTTTGCTTTACGTGTATAAAAATCGAGCTGATGCTGGCTCTCGCCATTACTGTTATCTTGCCTTTTCCAGCACCTAGTTCTCTTCAATAAAATCCTAGCTTTGTAACTAAGTATGGGATCCGTTTGAAGTTCTTGAGTTCTGACACAGGGAGAACCCAAATAAGAAATGAAATGTATGCACACTTCCCTCCAAAGCTTAGCAATATTGACTTCTGGATACAAAGCAGGATACTGCCCATATTATTCTGCTGAATAAAATAATCTCCCTTAGCCTTTCACTATAGCTATGCATCTCACTGCTTGTTTTCCTTTTGCACATCTATTTTGTAGAGCCCTGGGAGTCATTTAATTGCACCTCTGATAAATGACATACCTACTTAATTGGTACAGTTGCTAGGGAGCCTTTTCAAGAAACTTTGAAGGAGGAAACAGTAGATAAATAACTACCCCCACTGTTGTCTGAATCCTATTCAAAGCACTTCCCTAGTTGTTACCTGAAGTCTTTGTCTTTCATTTACAATTGTGCTGCTTTATTGCTCCACTATGTGGAGAGCAGTCAGTTTTCCTTTCATAGAGTTTCTAAGATTATGGTCTGGCTAATTACTGTTTTTAAATTCTATTCATAAACGCATATGCAATTGGGTTAAGTGGGGTTTTGTCTCATATAATATTAATTGTAGTATATTATTTTCAGGGAAAGCTCACCTTCACTTTACTCGTGTGTTATTGGGTGGACATGTGGGTGGGCATGTGGTCCCACATCACTTCTGTAATATCTGTTGAAAGAAACTATTGATGAAGCTCCTTCCAAGAGGAACTGCTCTGGTTTGGCTAGGAAGGATCTGATTTGGCCAGCTGTACAAGACATATCTGAAATGGCATGCATCTGGACCATGGAGGAGCTGCTGCTGCATAGCAGCAGTAACTGGGCCTAGGGTGGGAAACCTCTCTGAGAAAAAGAGAGCAGTCTTGTGGCACCTTGGAGATAAACACTGCAATCCTAAGCACTCTTGTGCCCTTTGAGGATGATTGAAGATAATGGGCTTACAACTATAACTGATTTATTGTGGTGGGCTCTGGCTTATGAAAGGTTAAGCTAGAAGGTGCCACAGTATTTTGATGCTTCGGTTGTAGCATGGGTACCTTTCTAGAAGTTGTCTGTGTGGAAACTGTGATCAGTGGGTTATGCATTTGTGGACTCTTAGCACTTGAGAGTTTGTTTGTTTTTTAAATGAAAACAGGTAGTGATATTTAACTCTCAATATTACTTGCAAAGGTACCCTAGAAGAAAAAGCACCCTGATTATAGCTTTACCTTGGTTCAGGTTTCTCTGCAAATTGGTTTTGCTGTAGAACAAGCCAGTGCAGTGGGTGTTGTGTAACTAGTTGTTCCTCAGGCTGCAAAGTTGTATGCCTACATCTATACCTCATGAACAGGTTAGGTGATGGGAAAGGAATAAAGGCTAGCTTCTGAATAAGCTTTTGATTCTAAGCATTAATCCAGATATGGATGTTTCCATTTGCAGTGCAGTATCCCTGCAACTCCTGCGCAAGTGTCATTCTTGTAAGATGTGACACTGATACAGCTTTTAGTCCAACTACTTGTAAATGCTCATTTGCTGCTGCTGCATGTCTTAGAAACAGCTCACCAACCTGTGTGCATCTTAAGAGTTGCACTCAGCATTCAGTGGTTTTATTGTTATTCCAGGGTTCTAATTTCCATCTGTATTCTCAAACCTCATGGACTGAATTTCAGCTTGAATATGAGAATGAAATGTGTCAGAACATTTGAAAGCAAACAGAACTGAATTTAGCAGTTTCCTGGTCTGAGTAAGAGCTATAGGCCAGTTTCCTTTTGGTGGAGCCAGGCAGAGGTACATGTAGTGGACAGAAAAACAGGACCCTTAGATGATGGTAGATGGAAGAAACTGAGTCTTCCTGTATGTCATCTCAATTACTTTTATGAAAACCATGTGGAAGAGGTCTTCTAATGCAGACAGAGGATGAGAGTTTGGTTTGCTTTAAACCTACCTTGTGTTTATGGTGGATGCAAATTCTGAACCAGGGATTTCCAAGCTCACAATTCGATATCTTGTGATTCATTAGTTCTAGTATATGTCATTTATTTTGGATAGATTGATTTTTTTTATTTTTCTTTATTATTTTATTCCCGCGTGACGATGGCCGAGGAGATGCAGCAGAACCTGGGCGCTATCCACGACCAGCTCCGCACCTTGCAAACAGCGGTCCTGGGGATACCGTATGGAGTGTTGCCACTGGGGCAACCGCCTGTCGCCCCGCCGGCCCCCGCCCCGCAGGCTCCAGCTGCCCCGGCGCCGCCGGCCCCGGCGGCCCCAGCGGCCCCGGCACCTCCGGCTCTGCCGGCTCCGGCCGCCCCGGCACCGCCGGCGCCACCCGCACAAGGGGCCCCGGCCGCCCCGGCGCCGCCGGCACCACCCGGCCCGATCCCGCCGGCCCTACCGGGCCCAGCACCGCCGCCTGGGGCGCCGCGAGCGCCAGGAGGGGCCGAGGGACGGGGAAGAGAGTTGAAGATTACGTTCGATGGGAATCCGGAGGACGTGGAATACTTTACTATTCAGTGCGACACGTTTTTCACCCACTGGGGCGCCGACTACCCTACCGAGGCCAGCCGAGTGTACCACATCGCGTCTCGACTGAGAGGGGCGGCCCGCAAGTGGTATGTGGGGCTTTTCATGGGGAGAAAGCCCGAATTAGCTACCGTGGCAGGGTTCCTGCACGCGATGCTCCGCCAGTATGGGGATCCCTTACGGGAGGAGAAGGCGGTCGCGGCCCTTCAGCGCATCGAACAGGGCAACCGCTCCACCCGCGAGTACGCCACCGAATTCCTGGGGTACTGTGCGGCAGCGAGGGGATGGAACGAGGTCATGAAATACACCGCGTTCATCAATGGGCTGAATCCGAGCATCCTCGACCGCTGCTACAGTCAGGGAAGGCCCGACACGTTGGTCGGCTGGATCCAACTGGCCGGGGAGGTGGAGACCAACCTCCAACACGTGGGGATGAGGAGACAGCAACTAGCGAGGAAGGGAGCCAAACACACCCCAACTAAATCCGAAGGGAAGAAGGCTCCGACGACCTCCACCCCGTCTCCCGCCCGCAAATGCTTCCAATGCGGGGACCCAAATCATCTTGCTGCTAACTGCCCTGGGAAAGCGGGTTCCACACCACCCACGGCGCGGCCAACCACCCCGGGCCCGAAGAAGAAGAAGAGCAGCCGATCGAAGGAGCCCAGTCGGGGCTCCGTCGCCACTTCCTTGGCGACTGACGAGGATTTTACCACCAGCCTGGCGGCAGTCGAAGAATCGACCGAGGAGTCGGACGATACCGAGTCGGCGGGAAACGACAGCGACCTGCTTTAATGGGTGCCGCAAAGCAGGTCCAACAACAGCCGGCACTCCTCACGGTGAGAGCAACTGGGGGTTTACTTTTTATGGCCGTCACCCTCCTTAACCCGAACCTAAAGAGATTTATGCACGCCCGAGCGCTAATTGACTCAGGGTGTAACAGGGACTTGATCACCCCCCGCCTAGTTGAGGCGCTGGGATTAGCCACTTCGCCCCTGCCACAACCGATGCAGTTCCAGCAAATGGACGGGGGGCCCATGAGAGGGGAACCATGTACTTTAGAAACTCAGGCGGTCCCGGTAGGGACCGAGGAGCATTGGGGAATTGAGACTTTCGTAATTGCCCCCTCCTGCTCTTTCGACGTGGTTGTAGGCTCAGCTTGGCTCGCCCGCCACCAACCCGACATAAGGTGGGAGGAACAGATCGTCCGGTTCCCGGATTGGAGGTGCGAGCATCACCACTGGCGCCCCGAGTGGGGGCCGCACGCTCCCCCCCAAAACATGCGGGCGTGCCTCACACTCGAGGAAGTCGCCTCCATCCCCAAGGAGTACCGAGACTTAAAGCTGGCATTTAGCGAGAAGGAAGCGGATGAGCTACCACCCCACCGCCCTACAGACTGTGCCATTGAGCTAATCCCAGGGCAGCAGCTTCCCAAAGCGAAACTGTACTCCATGGGTTGGGCGGAGAAGGCTGAACTCCGAAAGTTTTTGGACAAAAATCTAAAGCGTGGCTTTATTCGACCCGCCACAGCTCCCCATGCCGCCCCCGTCCTATTCCGAAAGAAAAAGGACGGGTCTCTTAGGCTTTGCACAGATTTTCTTGCGATAAACGGGATTTCCATGTCCAACGCCTACCCGATCCCGTTGATAAAGGACTTATTAAACACCGTAGCAAAGGGGAAAATATTTACCAAACTCGACCTCCGAGACGCATACTTCCGCGTCCGCATCAAAGAGGGGGACGAGTGGAAGACAGCCTTCAACACCCCACTGGGACAATTTGAGTACCTTGTCATGCCGTTTGGGCTACAGGGAGCCCCGGGTGTTTTTATGAACTTTATTAATGAAGTGCTGCGGGACTTCCTGTTCAAGGGGGTGGTGGTGTACCTTGATGACATCATTATCTATTCACAAGATCTAAAGTCTCATGTGCCTTTGGTTAGAAAAGTGTTAAGCACCCTTTGTAAACACAAACTGTATGCCAAATTGTCAAAATGTGAATTCCACAAGACCGAACTGGATTACTTGGGCTTCCGGGTGTCGGGGGAGGGATTGTCCATGGACCCCGCAAAGGTCCAAGCGGTGTTAGACTGGGAACCCCCTCGAACCCGCAAGCAGTTACAAAGTTTTATCGGGTTCGCTAACTTTTACCGCGACTTCATAAAGGGGTTCGCCACGGTCATGCTCCCTCTTACAGAACTCCTCAAAACTAAAGGGAAGGGTGACGAGGCTAAAAAACCCGGCGCACGCCTAACGTGGACGCCTGACTGTCAAAAAGCTTTCACTGAGCTAAAACGCCTCTTCACCTCCGAACCCGTGCTGGCTCATCCTGACGAACTAAAGCCCTTCGTGGTCCAATGCGACGCCTCCGACGCCGCTGTAGGAGCCATATTAATGCAGAGGGGAGAAAATGGGGTGCTCCGACCCTGTGCCTATATTTCCAGGAAATTTTCCAATGAACAAAGGAACTGGTCGGTCTGGGACAAAGAGGCATTTGCAGTCATGTTTGCCTTAAAAACCTGGCGCTCCTGGCTTGAAGGAGCGAGAGTCCCCTTCGAAATCTGGACCGATCACAAAAACCTGGAAGCCCTCACTGGGCGTCGCAAAATGACCGCAAAACAGATCCGGTGGGCAGGTTTCTTTGCTAAGTTTGATTTTGTGTTGAAACACATCCCCGGCTCAAAGAACTTTTTAGCGGACGCCCTTTCCCGCATGCCCCAACACGACAGCCTCAGGGAGGAGGTGGTGGACTCACTAATTTCCCCCTCAGCCATCGCGGGGGGGGGGGTCACCACCCGCTCCGGTAAACAGACCAACCCTCCGGACTTAGAATTACTTTCTCGGTTCCTCTCAGAGTACAAACAAGAAACTGACCGCCCCCCCAACTTGGTCAAAGCCGAGAACGGGCTCTGGTTGCACAATGAAAAAATCTATGTGCCCGATCCCCTCAGGAAGGAGGTTTTGGACCGCTGCCACTCAAGTCGCTTGGCCGGCCACTTTGGCTATGTCAAAACACTCAACTTGCTCACCCGCCAATTTTGGTGGCCGAAAATGAAAAAAGATGTTTCAGAATTTGTACTGTCATGTCCCACTTGCCGCATGGCAAAACGAAGGGGGGGCAAACCTCCGGGCCACCTAGTTCCCCTCCCTACAGCCACCCGACCTTGGTCGGTAGTCTCCATGGATTTCATTGTCGAGCTCCCGCCTTCACAGGGCAAAACAGTCATCTTGGTCGTTGTCGACACCTTTTCAAAGCAGGCTCACTTCATTCCTTGCAAACAGTTACCTACAGCCAAAAAACTTGCCCAGCTCTTTTTCACTCACATTGTACGCCTACACTCATTCCCAGACAAGGTCATTAGTGACCGCGGGACGCAGTTCGTTGCCAACTTCTGGCGGGAGTTCTGCAAACTAGCTGGCATTGAGCAAGGACTGAGTTCTGCCTACCACCCCCAGTCGGACGGACAGACGGAGAGGGTTAATGGCCTTCTAGAACAATACCTCCGCTGTTTCATTAATTTCCAACAGTCCAACTGGGTAGATCTCCTCCCTTTTGCAGAATACGGCTACAACAATAGCCTCCATAGCTCAACCAAAACCTCCCCTTTTCAAATCATCAATGGCTACGAGGGCAAGCCGTTCCCCACGCTCGCCCTCCCAGCCAGCCCATCCCAACCAACATCCTGCCAACAATGGTGGGAGGGACTTCGTGAAGGCTGGAAGGGAATTCAGGAAAACCTGGAGGAAGCGAAAAAAGCCTACAAAAAACAGTTTGACAAAAAACACTCCCCAGAGTGGGATCTAAAGGTGGGGGATACAGTTTTCCTGTCGACAAAAAACCTCCCCCTTCCCCAGTCCTGCCGCAAACTTGCACTGAAGTTCCTCGGACCTTTCAAAATCAAAAGGGTGATAAATAAAGTAACGGTGGAACTCGAACTACCCAAATCTCTAAGTAAGATCCATCCTGTTTTTCATTGCAGCTTGCTTCGGAAAGACCCTGGTGCTACGTCCTTCCATCCCAGGGCCCCACCGCCCCCTCCGACGACAGTGAGGGGTCAGAGTCACCATGAAGTCCAGGAGATCCTGGACTCCAGAGTCAAACGGGGGAAACTGTATTATTTGATCAGGTGGAAACACTTCCCCCCGAGCTGTGACGAGTGGGTCGAGTCTCAGAACGTAGTGGCTCCGCAACTGCTGAAAAAGTTTCACCTACTGTACCCGCACAAGCCCAAGGGCGGCCCCGCGGGAGGGGGCGCTTAGGGGGGGCAGTATGTCAGAACTTGTATCTTTGCTGCTGGTCCTCTATAATGTGACCAATGCTGTATGGTAGTTTTACTGTGGCTTAGAGCTGTATTGTTACTGAACCAAACTGACTCCATGTTGTAACCTTTGCTTAACCCAGAGTGCCTGAATAGTAATTAACCTTGCCCCACTGGTATCCAAAATATTTGGGGCTGTAGAATGAATTATGTCTTGTCTCTGCACATTCTCACACTGGGACCCTTTGAAGCCGAACAGCATGGCCTTCGGAGTAGGGAGGCATCCTCTCTACTGATAGTGATGGTGAGAAGACAGCTGCGCCCTACAATGTGAATTGTGGCTTTGTGAGATGTTTGCTTTACGTGTATAAAAATCGAGCTGATGCTGGCTCTCGCCATTACTGTTATCTTGCCTTTTCCAGCACCTAGTTCTCTTCAATAAAATCCTAGCTTTGTAACTAAGTATGGGATCCGTTTGAAGTTCTTGAGTTCTGACACAGGGAGAACCCAAATAAGAAATGAAATGTATGCACACTTCCCTCCAAAGCTTAGCAATATTGACTTCTGGATACAAAGCAGGATACTGCCCATATTATTCTGCTGAATAAAATAATCTCCCTTAGCCTTTCACTATAGCTATGCATCTCACTGCTTGTTTTCCTTTTGCACATCTATTTTGTAGAGCCCTGGGAGTCATTTAATTGCACCTCTGATAAATGACATACCTACTTAATTGGTACAGTTGCTAGGGAGCCTTTTCAAGAAACTTTGAAGGAGGAAACAGTAGATAAATAACTACCCCCACTGTTGTCTGAATCCTATTCAAAGCACTTCCCTAGTTGTTACCTGAAGTCTTTGTCTTTCATTTACAATTGTGCTGCTTTATTGCTCCACTATGTGGAGAGCAGTCAGTTTTCCTTTCATAGAGTTTCTAAGATTATGGTCTGGCTAATTACTGTTTTTAAATTCTATTCATAAACGCATATGCAATTGGGTTAAGTGGGGTTTTGTCTCATATAATATTAATTGTAGTATATTATTTTCAGGGAAAGCTCACCTTCACTTTACTCGTGTGTTATTGGGTGGACATGTGGGTGGGCATGTGGTCCCACATCACTTCTGTAATATCTGTTGAAAGAAACTATTGATGAAGCTCCTTCCAAGAGGAACTGCTCTGGTTTGGCTAGGAAGGATCTGATTTGGCCAGCTGTACAAGACATATCTGAAATGGCATGCATCTGGACCATGGAGGAGCTGCTGCTGCATAGCAGCAGTAACTGGGCCTAGGGTGGGAAACCTCTCTGAGAAAAAGAGAGCAGTCTTGTGGCACCTTGGAGATAAACACTGCAATCCTAAGCACTCTTGTGCCCTTTGAGGATGATTGAAGATAATGGGCTTACAACTATAACTGATTTATTGTGGTGGGCTCTGGCTTATGAAAGGTTAAGCTAGAAGGTGCCACAGTATTTTGATGCTTCGGTTGTAGCATGGGTACCTTTCTAGAAGTTGTCTGTGTGGAAACTGTGATCAGTGGGTTATGCATTTGTGGACTCTTAGCACTTGAGAGTTTGTTTGTTTTTTAAATGAAAACAGGTAGTGATATTTAACTCTCAATATTACTTGCAAAGGTACCCTAGAAGAAAAAGCACCCTGATTATAGCTTTACCTTGGTTCAGGTTTCTCTGCAAATTGGTTTTGCTGTAGAACAAGCCAGTGCAGTGGGTGTTGTGTAACTAGTTGTTCCTCAGGCTGCAAAGTTGTATGCCTACATCTATACCTCATGAACAGGTTAGGTGATGGGAAAGGAATAAAGGCTAGCTTCTGAATAAGCTTTTGATTCTAAGCATTAATCCAGATATGGATGTTTCCATTTGCAGTGCAGTATCCCTGCAACTCCTGCGCAAGTGTCATTCTTGTAAGATGTGACACTGATACAGCTTTTAGTCCAACTACTTGTAAATGCTCATTTGCTGCTGCTGCATGTCTTAGAAACAGCTCACCAACCTGTGTGCATCTTAAGAGTTGCACTCAGCATTCAGTGGTTTTATTGTTATTCCAGGGTTCTAATTTCCATCTGTATTCTCAAACCTCATGGACTGAATTTCAGCTTGAATATGAGAATGAAATGTGTCAGAACATTTGAAAGCAAACAGAACTGAATTTAGCAGTTTCCTGGTCTGAGTAAGAGCTATAGGCCAGTTTCCTTTTGGTGGAGCCAGGCAGAGGTACATGTAGTGGACAGAAAAACAGGACCCTTAGATGATGGTAGATGGAAGAAACTGAGTCTTCCTGTATGTCATCTCAATTACTTTTATGAAAACCATGTGGAAGAGGTCTTCTAATGCAGACAGAGGATGAGAGTTTGGTTTGCTTTAAACCTACCTTGTGTTTATGGTGGATGCAAATTCTGAACCAGGGATTTCCAAGCTCACAATTCGATATCTTGTGATTCATTAGTTCTAGTATATGTCATTTATTTTGGATAGATTGATTTTTTTATTTTTCTTTATTATTTTACCTTTGTCTTCTCCTCCTGATTGGGAACTTTCTTGGCCACTCAGTTTCTGAGGGGTGTTAAATGCAGGTTTTATACTGTAAGGATGGTACTGATTTGTAATGGGCTTATAACTAGTGGGTACAATGGAAAAGAGGGCTTCTTTGCCTTTAATAGGGATGTAGATGAAGAAGAGTTGGTGTGTGAAGCTTTTCTTCTCCCCAAAGTGTCCTTTTTGCCCAACTGTTAAAGTCACTGGAGTGCTGTCCAGCTGTACACTGGTTCATTTTGCTCAGGAAATGTTTAGTTTACACCAAAACATTAAGGGTGCAATCCTGGTGACTGGTTTTGATGGGATAGCTAGACACATGCATCTCTCTCTCTCTCGCCGCCCCCACTGAAATCAGTGGGACCTAAAAGTGCCTATTTAATTTCAAATTGACATTGTCCAAAATACTCTGCTCTTGCTCAGATCGAGAGAAAGATGTTTGTATGATGATCTGGAAAAGCTGCTTCATTTTAATTCAGAAACATTCTGGAAAGGGAAAAGCTTAAAAGGAGTTCTGAGATGTCACACCACCAGCTAAAAACCCAGAGAGAACGTTCCTGTCAATGAGGGATCAGAAGCTAGTGAGTTTGCTAAGGTTTGTTTCAGCATGATCCAGCCAAAGGAGAACTGTTTAAGTTAGTATTTGTTTCATTGGGGCAGCTTTAATCAAATGTTTCACTTTCCCAATCAAATTGTTGAGTGTAAGAACACTTAATATTAGGAAATGCATATAAAGTTTGCTTATGCCCCTTACCCCATCTCTCAATAATTTGCAAAGGTATGACTGAAGAGAATTATGCTTATGTGTGCTTCCTCTGTTGAATACCTTGTTTTCCCTACTCTAGTATTAAAGCAGTAATTTATAAAGCACTTTTGTACTCTGGGAGTTTCCTTTAAGGGATATTGCTGCTATTAGCTGTTAGTGGAGTGGTTTATGTCAAGATAGCAACCATTGTTTTAATTAAATCACACAGATTAAGTTTATTTAGGATGGGCCAGTCAGTGACCTTGGGACTCTAGACCAGCTTTTATTTGCAGTAATACAAGGGACACCTGAAAACAACTCTTCAGGAGGCATCTGCCATCTGGTTTGCTCATTTGAGAGAAAGTTTCCTTTGTGCGATCCAGCCAGGCCATAATCCTAGAAGTGGCCCTGAGCACACCTAGAGGGAGTGGGAATGCTGCATGTATGAACTAGACGATATTCTTTCATGCAGTTAAGCAAAGCTTCACTCCCTTAAAACTGGTATTTGATTCAGAAAATAACAGGGGAAGAAACTGCTGTGTTCTAACTACTCACCTTGAGGCCCCTTGGGAGGAAAACCTGGGGTGAGAGTTTTATAAATAAATAAATCTACTAATCTGTGTCTAGGGAATATAAAGCAACTTTGTTTCACAGAAGTAGAAGGAATCGAAACAGATTACACTTTATCTCTTTGCATTTCCTGTGTAAGGAGAAACATATATTTCCCCTGCAGATTGCGGAGAGCTCACATCTTACCAGATGGGAGATGTGCAAGTTCTAGCTTCAGGCATCACACAAGAAGAACAAACACAATAACAAGATTTCATTCCTCATTTTCTTTGGAATGTCTGGATCTCATCTTACTACATCTTTCCATTTTCTAATCTATGAGAAACAAGTCTTTTGAGCAGAATTCTACTGTAGAGTCCTTATGTATTTTTATAATGTATCTAACAGTATCAGTGACCCACCCTTGCAGACCAAGGAATGGACCAAGGAATGGACCAAGGAATGGACACATCGAACTAGAAGTATAAATTTCTGCAAACCTAGAGTAATCCCCAAGTTTGCAGAAAAATATATGAAGTTTATATATGGGGTTTACTCTCCCCAAATAACTTCATGCATCAATGATACAAAAAAATGCAAAAAAAGTGATTTTTTTTTAAAAGGGGGTTTCAGCCAAGAGGAAGAGAACTGCACATAATCAGGAGTGTTAGGGAGGGGACAGAGCAAGAATGGAGGAAGTTGGACTGGGGGTGGTGGTGTTCTTTCCCACCTATAGATCCCCCTCTGCCTTGTGAGTGTGTGTGTACATGTGTTTGACAGTGCTAAGTCTCAGCTGATTTATGGCAACCTCAGTAAGAAGCTTTCAAAGAAAGTGAGATTGCCTTCTGCATAAATATATATACAATACTTTAATGTGAAGAGAGATTCTAACATTTAGTTATTTGCTTTTCATGCAGAAAGGTGAGGCAGGGTCCTTGCATACCTGCTTCAAAAGAAGGGAATTCTATTTATTCATTTATTCTTACAGGTTTCAGTTTAGAGATAAAGCCAAACCATATTTTCTCTGTGCATAGGCACAATACTCATGTAATGACAAATCATAGGGCGTTTTCCCACAGAGCTTACCTTGGAGCGACGTCCCTCTTTACTGCACAGCATCTGCGCGGATTTCCCACCAACTGCTCCGCATAACCAGAAAGTGCCGGACCTTTTGCGTCACAGATGTAAACCGCTAAAAACCAGTTTACGTTAGCGACGCAAAAGCCGTGGCTCTTCCTGGTTATGCGGAGCAGTTGGTGGGAAATCCGCACAGACGCTGCGCGGTGAAGAGGGACGTCGCTCCGAGGTAAACTCTGTGGGAAAACGCCCATATTTTCTCATTGGAGAAACCGGAAAGACTCAGGGTCATTTATTCACTTTCCACTTCCATTTTTGCAGCAAACAATTTTTTCAAAAGACTTTTTGCTGTGAAGTCACAGATAACGTATGATAACCCCATCAGCTTTTCAAGGCAAGAGACTTCAGAGGTGGTTTGCCATTGTCTTCCTCTGCATTGTGACCTTGGACTTTCTTGGTTGTCTGCCATCCAAATACTAACCAGAGCAGACCCTGCTTAACTTCCAAGAGCTGAAGAGATCAGGCTAGTCTAGGCCATCCAGGCTGGGGCAGCTTACCATAGCTTGTCATTTTATTCAAAAGACAAACAGCAGTTTGTTGTCTTGTTTCCAGAGCGGGATTTCAAACCACAGTTTAACACTGGTTTGGAGGCAAGAGAACATACTCTCTCTCCAGCGGCTTGGAGAATGCATTTAAATTTGCTTTCTTTCCACCTCTCCCTCCCTTCCCCTCCCCACCACTATTTGCCTTCCTCCCTTCCTGTTATGCAGCTCTCAAACATCGGATGGTCATGTCTTGCGGCTCTCAGACTTCTGATATTGATGTTGCTCTTACATTAAGCAAATTTGGCCACCCCTGCTATAACTCATGTCTCACACACTCCCATAAATGCCCAGCATAGCCTGCTCCTTGTATTTTCACTGACAGAGAAGTTGGTTGAATCCAACCCATAGCTGACTATCCAGATGCAACAAAACTATGATTTATCTCAAAAACAGATTATTGCATTAACTTTACTTGGCTTTGTGCTTAGCAACTCTAATATACAGCGAGGCAATTGGCAGTGCAGGAAAGTGAGCATGGAGACAGGGCTGTATACAGAATGATAGTTGCCAACTGAAAGCTGCTGAAGTGGTTCTGGACTACCACCTCTGTGGGCAGATAGCTTTCAAGGCTGATGTAACCAAAACCATGGCTTGTTGGGTCAGAAGTCCTGTTCTGGTGGCTTTGGTGGCCTTTGCATGTTGGAACTAAGCCTTATATTTTTTCCTAGTAAATACGCTTTAGGATTAGAGTCTTTAACAAACAAGCTTCTGGGATGATTTAGGAACAATAATACAGTTTAGTTCACTGGATCTTTTAAACTATTTTGGACCATTTTATTAGCACTATTTAACACATAAATCTAATACTTAGAAAGTATTATAATAGGTAAGCTTTTAAAACTCTTTTGGCTGCCTTCATAATTATTATCCATTCCAGTTTGGTAGAACAGCCATTGTTCACAAAATCTGGAACACATTTGTACATTGTGATTACTTGCAGGCCTTCAGTTTAATGAAGAAAAATAAAGGTTAGTGCAATATAGCGATGCAGAATTGCAATAAAACACAGGTGGTTTCCATTTTCCTATTCCCCCCTCACACACACTGCCTTTGGAACCAATGGCAGGGCTCAAATTAATTTAAGTGAAAATGGGATCTTGACCTCTAATTTCTTACTGTTACATTTTAATGGTTAAGGTCTGGTTGCAGCAAGAGTCATTTGGATGGCTGGATAGTTAGCTTCTGTTTCCTGTTTATAGATGGAAAAATATTAACTTCAGGGCAGTGCAAGTAAGTTTTATATCACCTGGGCAGATTGACTGATTAGATAGTTAGCATGAGTTTAACACCTCTGAAGTGTCCTTATTCTGTCAGACTATTGCTTTATTTGCAGTACTGTCTTGTTGGGGGTGCTGCCAATCGCTGCCACTACTCTGGATTAAGGGTGCCTTGAGAAGGCCCAGAGTACTCTCCCAAGCCCTTCAGATTTCCTTTAGATTAGGTCAAATAATAGGCGGGAGGACCAAGCACAATGAACAGAACCAAAAGGTTTATTTAACAGGAGATCAGTTCAGTGTAATATAAACAAACAAAGTGCTTTAACAGTAAAAGGGATGAAGGGAAAATAAACAAATGCCCTAACCCAACTAGACTTATTGTCCCGAGATGTCTCAGTCAGAACTTGTCTGTCTCACTCTTCCTTTAAGGGCAAGGGTTTCCTCCCTACAGTAGCCCTTTTTTGACTCTACCTCCTAGGAAAAGAACAAAGGTTTCCACCTCCCATGCCTTTTATTCAAGCTCTGCTCTTTCTCTGATTTTTCCAAAATGGTGCCAAAACCTTACAGGGCTTCTGGGAGTTGTAGGCCCTTCCTACTACTACCACTCAGGCTTTCCTAGGCCCACAGGGCTCTAAGGCACAGCCCAGATCACAACATGTCTAGTTTAGCTGGATCTCAAGCAGAAGACCTTCCCCATGCTGCTATCTCAGATCCTTTTAACGAAAATGCCATAATACAAAACATTTGCTCTTCTGATTCCTGTATACTTTGTAATGGCAGTACAGCACAGATAAAGTAATACTATAGAGACTAAGGCTGATTCCGCATTAGCCTTTGCTCTGGCTCCAGCGCTGTGTTTCCCCCGGGGCAGATGTTGGTTTCCACATATCTTGACCTGGGGCAGCAGTTTGACCCGCTTCCAAAGTGGTGTCGCCCCGCATTTAGGAGATCAGTAAAATGCAATAAGTTTATTTTTGATGTGGTTTCAGGGCTCGAAATTTATGTGCGGAACTCACACCAATGCGCTGTCAAACTTCTCACATCAGTAGAACACACCCACATAACTCCACACCCATGATTCCGCCTAGTTATTTTGTCATACTTCCTTAATTTTACTCCCTTTGAAAATTATCCAATATTTTCCTGAAATAGAGTAATTTTTTTAAACAAATCACGTTTTGTGTTACAACGCGAAAATATATATAACTATGTAATGCGATTTTCTTTTACTGAATACATCCCTTGCTTCCACCTGCCCCCATTCTTTATGGTATTCCACGTGATTTTGATAATGTGTCATTTCATTGTGATTACTTTCTTCCACCCTCCGATAAAAATTACTCCTATTATAATTTTTTTTCAAATAAGATTGTTACAACGCAACTAAATAAATAGTGATGTTACACGAACTACTTTAAAGATGTGCGATTGCCACCTTTATCGTCCCCCCCCCCTGTATGACCTCAAATGGGAACGGGAATTTGATTATGTTTATAGGTTTATATTTTTTTTATAGGTTGGGGAAACTTTCTCCCTTAACCCCTCTGCATAAATCTTCCCCCCGCACCTTCTTGCATCTGTTTGTAATTTGTTATAGCTTTTAATGGAAAACTGTGTGCTTAACATTCAGCGTGTGTGGATAAAAATGGTGAATCGCCGACTCAGATTTCCCGGGGCTTAGATAACCTGCCAATGGAAGGGCGAAAGGAAAACATGTGACTTTGCCAGTATTATGGCTCTGGCATTACGTTGTAATGCAAACAAAGATGATTGCGTTGTAATGCGAACACGCATGCGTGTTAAAAAAAAAAAAGGGAAATGTATGAGGGAGGGGGAAATTGCTACAATTGTGGGGGAAACTCTGGGAGCAGCAGTAATGCGGAATCAGAACTCACGGAACAGATTGGGAATTGAATCCGGGAGAAATCCTCTACTGCGGAATCAGGAAATCACACCCACGTGGAACAACCTCGGAGTGAAAGGGAGGCAAACGCCAAATGCGGAATCAACCTAAGTTAGGGAGATAGGCAGAGATGCCAGGTGGGATATGGGGACCCTCCAGAATTACAGATAATCTGCAGACTACAGGGATCAGTTTCCCTGGAGAAAATAAACACTTTGGAGCTGGCCACCCTACACTCCCATCCCACCCCTTGGTGGCCAGGAGGAACCTGGTAACCGTAGTATAGATACACACATATTATTTATCACAGAGAATGCAACTGGTAAACTCCCTACTTCTCTCCACCATACACCTGGTAAATAGGTCAGGATACCATTACAGTAGATAAATTAGACATTTATTTGATCCTTCAATATACAGTGAAACCATTTCCCCCTGATATCTGAGTCAGGGACACCAGGAAACAGTCTGTTCCATGAGCTATTATGGAATTTGAATGTGCTCATTTTAGGAATTCTCTTCAGGTGCAGAATGAAATGATAGTATGCACCTTATCTGACTCTTCAGTCAGTAGACAGCATGTTGCAGCAGCCTTTGGATTGGTTAGGCCTGCTATAGATATCCACAAGTTTGTCAGGCCAGGATCTTCTGAATATCAGGCTGTAGCTTCCCTAATTCTCAGCTTCAACTGCTGACCTCAGAGCCACTGAACTGAGGAACGCTCCCAATGTAGATTTGGTTATGTCTATCCTTGGACAGAAAATGTCCTTCCTCAAACTGCTGTTTTCCATTTGGATCGGAAGTAAGGCCTGACACATGGAAGAATCTTAAATAAGCATAGATACTGAAGAAGCAGGCTGCAGTTTGTCAGTCACAGTGTTTGTGATATCCATATGTACCAGGTACGTTTGAAGTAGGGTTTCCAGGTCCCCCACTTGGCCGCTGGTGGGAGATGAGGGGTAAAGTTGACAGCTTCAGGTTAGGAAACTCCTGGATATTTGGGAATGGAGCCTGGGTAGGACAGGGACCTCACTGGGGTAAAATGCCATGCAGTCCACCTTCCAGAGCATCCATTCTCTCCAGGGGGACTGATCTCTGTAGTCTGGAGATTAACTATAATTCCAGGTTGTCCCTCAGGTCTCACCTGGAGGCTGGCATCCCTAAATTTTAAGATCTAAGTCTAAGAGCAGCATGTGAACATTTTCTTTGTCTACCAGGCACACTACTAGGGTTTCCAACTTTTAAATGGTCCTTCTAGCTGCCCTTTAATATCAGATTGTTCTGCAGTAATTATCAGATGATTAACTATACAGTGCATAGTTCATACAACCTCTTTTTTCTATTAAGTAATTTCTGCATGATTTAACATATAGGGTTGCCAAGTCCAATTCAAGAAATATCTGGGAACTTTGGGGGTGGAGCCAGGAGACTTTGGGGGTGGAGCCAGGAGCAAGAGTGTGATGAGCATAATTGAACTCCATAATTGAACTCTTTTGGGGCTCATAGAATTGGACCCTCTAGTCCAATCGTTTTTAAACTTGGGGGGGGGGGTATTTTGGGGAGAGGCACTAGATCCTATACTGAAAATTTGGTGCCTCTACCTCAAAAAACAGCCCCTCTAGAGCCCCCGATACTTCCAAATCAATTCCCCATTATACCCTATGAGAATCGATCTCCACATAGGGAATAATGAAGTGCCCAGGAGACATTTCCCTCCCCCCCCCCCCTGTTTCTGGCGACTCTGAAGAGAGGGATTGGTATCTCTACTCATGAGTTGCTGCCAGCTTCTTCAAAGTAACACAGACACACCATCCAAAGAGGAAGCCTTTCCAATTGGAGACTGAAGCCTCCGGAGCTGGAAAGTCACTTGGTGGCTGTGAGGGCGGGGCTTCCCCCTGCCGGCCAGCTGACTGGGGGCAGCAAGGAGCCTGGGAAAGTGGAAGAACCCCACTGGGACCTGGAAATTGGCAAGCCTATTAACATACCATGTTTATGCTTTGTTTCAGCTTTGTCTGAAGGCCAGACTTGATGTGCAGATTTTTAAAGAGATGGGCGCTGCGGAGTAGCTGTTGGAAATTGCTGATAAAAATAAAGGAGATCCTTTTGGGGCTCAGATAGGCACAACAGGAGGAGAAAGGGCTACTACCTCCCCTGGGGCTGCTTCCCCTCACTGAAACATGGGGCGGGGGGGAGGCACAGTTATTTCCCTATTTTTGCTGCTCCACATGGAGTATTCTATGCATACAAAACAGGAAAAATGAGGAAATAACTCCCTACCGCCCTAGCACTGTTCCAGGGCAAGAAAATGGTGGGGGTGGGAGGGAGCCCTTAGCCCTTCCTTTTCTCATGAAGCCAATCTGAGCCCAAACAGGTTCTCCCGTTTTTAACAGCCATTCCTCCATCTGCTGTCAGGAATCTGACTTCTGTCTAGAGAACCTGAACTCAACTCTTTAAAACCCCATGTCTAGTTTGACCCTCAGATTTCTGCAAGATTAATCCCATTACATTGCTTGTTGGATGTCTCATCCTGTTGACTGATTGACTTAAACTGTGTAATCTGTCTTGAGTTTCAGTGAGAATGGTGGACTATAAAGAAGGTAAATAAATAAACAATATATCTCTATGCCATAAAAAGTGCCAACTTCCCATTTCTACATATTAAACCTCTATTTACAATTGGCAACACTAGCCACCATTACTGCCATTGTGAAACTATCTGCAGAAACAACTAACTCCTTCCCTCAAGTGTTCCCACAATCTTTTCACAGTAGACCTTTATTCTGGTTTATACCAGATAGGGTAGTTTGAGCAGTTATCCTTTAATGAGTCTCCATTTTGTAGGTGATTATGTTGAGGAGGGGGGATTACATTTTATTATTGCACTTTTAAAAACCTGGAATACAGCAAGACAACCCCTCCTCCCCCCGCATTTTCTCCCAGATGCACAGTTAAATGGAGAATGATCAACTGTTAACTTGTAAACAACACAGTAAACAGGATTTTAACATGTTTTCTTACATAAAGTCCTATAGGACCACCTCCTCTGTTGTGTAACTGGAAGAACGTTACACTCTACTGGTTGAAATTTGTTGGTGATCCCTGGCGCTAAAGAAGTCTGGCTGTCCTCAATGAGGCCCTGACCTGGTGGAACTCTCTGCCAGGATCTTCTACAATTCTGCAGGGCCTGTAAGGCTAGGCTTTCAATTAAGGACAATGAACTTCCCCTACCCCAATACAATGTCCAGCAGTCTAGACTAGAAGAATATTAGTAGGACACCATCAGGGTTTCTAATCTGTTTTTAGCTTCAATGATTTTATTGGTTTTATAACTATGTATCTATTATATTATTGATGTACAATGTTGCCAGCCTGGATGATGATGATGATGATGATGATGATGATGATGATGATAATAATAAACAACTTTTATTTATACCCCGCCCTCCCCGCCTAGGCAGGCTCAGGGCGGCTAACAGGACATGGTAGAAACCATGATACAAATAAACAATAGATAATACAGTTAATAATTTAAAGAATAAAACCAATAAAACAGTAAGACATTAAAATGCAGTCGAATGGCATATAAGATGGCTCGGTATTATTGATTTTATCAGGAGTTCTGTCTTAAAAAGCTAGCCGGAAGAGGGCAGTTTTGCAGGCCCTACGGAACTGGTTAAGATCCTGTAGGGCCCGCACCTCTTCCGGCAATTGGTTCCACCATTGGGGGGCCTTTGTAGAGAACGCCTGTTCTCTGGTAGCTTTTAATTTAGTTTCTTTTGGCCCAGGGATTTCAAGATTTTTTGAGCTTGATCGCAGTGCTCTGTGGGGAATGTATGGAGAGAGGCGGTCCCTAAGGTAGGCGGGTCCTCGACCATATAGGGCTTTAAAGGTAATGACCAGCACCTTGTAACGAACCCGGTAAACAATCGGCAGCCAGTGCAACTCCCACAGCCCAGACTGCACATGTTCCCACCGAGGAAGTCCCAGTAGCAGTCTGGCTGCTGCATTTTGCACTAGCTGCAATTTCCGGGTTCGGTACAGGGGCAACCCCATGTAGAGGGCATTACAGTAGTCCAACCTCAAGGTGACTGTTGCATGGATCACTGTTGCCAGGTCGCCACGCTCCAGGAAGGGGGCCAGCTGCCTTGCCCGTCTAAGGTGAAAAAAGGCAGACTTGGCAGTAGCTACTATCTGGGCCTCCATTGTCAAGGGAGGCTCCAGTAGAACTCCCAAGCTCTTAACTCTGCACACTGCTACCAGTTGCACCCCGTCAAAAACTGGGAGGGAGACCCCATTCCCTAAGCCGCTGCGGCCCAGGCAAAGGACCTCTGTCATCACTGGGTTCAGTTTCAGCCCACTCAGCTTAATCCAGTCTGCCACGGCTTGCAACGCTCGGTCCAGATTTTCCGGGGCATTGTCAGTCCGGTCACCCATCAATAGATAGAGCTGGGTGTCATCAGCGTACTGATGGCAACCCAGTCCATGTCTCCGGGTGATCTGGGCAAGGGGGCGCATAAAGATGTTGAATAGCATCGGAGAGAGAACTGCTCCCTGCGGCACCCCACAATTAAGTGAGTGTCTCTGGGACAGCTCTCCTCTAATTGCCACCCTTTGTCCCTGACCCTCAAGGAAAGAGGAAAGCCACTGTAAGGCTGACCTCTGAATCCCTGCGTCGGCAAGGCAGCGGGCCAGCAGCCGGTGATCGACCATATCGAACGCAGTCGATAGGTCCAACAGCAGCAAAACTGCTGCGCCGCCTCGATCCAGGTGCCTCCGGAGATCGTCCATGAGAGCGACCAAGACTGTCTCCGTCCCATGTCCCGGGCGGAAGCCGGACTGGAATGGATCTAAGGCGGAAGCGTCCTCCAGAAACCTCTGCAGCTGCAGCGCAACAGCCCTCTCAATAACTTTGCCCAAAAAGGGCAAATTTGAGACCGGCCGGTAGTGTGCCAATTTGGTCAGGTCTGATGTAGCCTTTTTTAGGAGAGGGCAGACCACTGCCTCCTTCAAAGGGTCAGGAAAACGGCCCTCTGAAAGGGATCTATTTATGATGTCCCGTATAGGACATCTTAACTCCTCCAGGCAGACTTTAATAAGCCACGAGGGACATGGGTCAAGTTCACAAGTTGTTGCACGTGCAGCTGGAGAGGACTCTGTCAACTTCCTCCAAGCTGAGCGGGTCGAAGTGATCCAGGATCAAACTGGAAGGCAGGCACGGAGCCTCAAGTATACATACTGAATCCAATATGGCAGGGCAGTCGCGGCGGAGCGATTGGACTTTATCTGCAAAATATTTCGCAAAAGCCTCACAGCCTATCTCTAATTCCTTAGAATTTGGTTTGCCCTGTGGCAATGTAGTAAGTGTTCGAATTATCCTAAATAATTGTGCTGGGCGTGAATTTGCAGACGCAATCTTAGCCGCAAAGTACATTTTCTTTGTGGTCTTGACTGCCATCTCATAGGATCTCATACATTTCCTATTTTTTTTTAAATTAAACAAAAATGAATGAGGAGATTTATTGAGTTGAAATAACAACAATAGACATTCACTCTTTCGTTGACCCATAGATCATGCTATTAGCTGTGATAATGGTAACATGATAATGTATATTATCATATGAATAATAAATAGTTGCTGTGTCACTTCTAAGCCTGTCTTGCCTTTGGTATCCTTGCTGTATCATTTCAGTGGCCAATTCTGCATCTCCTTGCTTATATGTCCAGAGCACAGACATTTTGCATTTTCAGTTCCATAAGTTATTGACTCTTTCTGTATTCACCCATCTCATATTCTGACGCTTACTTCTTTCATAGTTCCTCTGCTGTAGCAGATAACCTTTGGTCATTTTCCATTTTGATGGCAATTCAGAGAACAAATGGCCTTTTTTGCCTCCACAATATTTGTTAATGTAAGAATAAGAGTCACCTGGAAATAGTTGTTACTTGCCCAGGCAAAGAAGTGTGTGGTTGTTGTCAGCCTCAACAAAATGTCAAAGAAAGCAGGAGGCAAGAACCAAAGTTATTGGGTAAGGTAGCCTTGTATTACAGATAGAATTGAAGCTAGAAACAATTGTGTTTTTTTTAAAAAAGAAGAGTATTTGATGCTACTAGACTATCCTGTTTTGGATGCAGCAGACTAACATGGTTTCCTCTTTGGAAATTAGATTGAAGTCCAGTAGCACCTTAGGGACCAACAAGATTTTCAGGGTATAAGCTTTTGAGAGCTAAACTCCCTTCATCAGATGAGGAGAGAGTTTTGACTCTTGGAAGCTTAAACCCTGAAAACCCTTGTTGGTCCCTAAGGTGCTACTGGGCTCGAATCTAGCTCTTCTGCTGCACAGCTGCTACCCTCTGAAACTACCTTTGGAGATTGTGTCATATACTTTAGGCATCAGCTTGTGTGAAGGTTTTTCTGTGCAATATTTATCTGAAAATATATAAAATGAAGGGAGCAATCTTGAATAGGTCTACTGAGAATAAGGACAATTTTATTCAGTGGTATTTTCATGGGAAGGTTTTGTTAGAAATGCGACCTAAGAGCCCCATCTTTAAAAAGAAAATCAGTGTCCTTGTCTGGCAGTTCTTTTCTCCCTGGGTCGACAGAACTATTCATGCAAAAAAAAAAAATCAAACTTTTTTTTTTATTTTGGCCTTTTGTCTGTTTTTTTAAAATGTATTTTAATGTCTATTTTAATATATTTACAAGCTGCATTTTTAAGAAGGCCACATTTTAGCATTAAGGAAAGAGTCTCCAAACATGTTCTTTTCTCCCCCAGGTTTTTGTCATAGTCTCCTTCTGGTAAGACAAAATTCTCCCCAGACAAAAGGATTCAGTAGCTGTGATAAAGACATGAGCCATGGGTGCAATATCCTGTCAGACAACAGAAGGTCACATCACAACTAAAGTGGTCCTGCTATGTAATTTTACCCCTGAATGCTTTTGGAACACTGCCAGCTCACCTTGGTGTCCTGTTATTTCACCACCTTCCCTGTGAAAAATCCTGATTTGCTTTTTTGAAACTTGCGATGAAAAAAAGAAAAGGTATACAAAAGACAGAAACAGTGCAACATTTTACTTCTCTTTGCTTACATTTTCTAAGGTAATTGCTTGCCTTATCCTTAGAGGTTAAGTATTTTTATTCATGAAGGTTTTATAATTTACTAAATTAGAGGGCAGCAAAGGAAGGATGCTCAATGAAATTGCAAAGTATGTGTTTATTTGTGCATATTATTGCATATAAATAAATATGTTCGGGCTTAACTGTCTTACAGAGGCATCAAAATTGGTAGAGTTATCTAAAGGTAAAGGTAGTCCTCTGTGCAAGCACCAGTCATTTCTGACTCTGGGGTGGTGTCACATTATGACGTTTTCATGGCAGACTTTTTTTACGGGGTGGTTTGTCATTGCCTTCCCCAGTCATATACATTTTACCCCCAGCAAGCTGGGTACTCATTTTACTGACCTCAGAAGGATGGAAGGCTAAGTGAATCTTGAGCCAGCTACCTGAACTCAGCTTCTGCCAGAATCAAACTCAGGTCATAAGCAGAGCTTGGACTGCAATACTGCAGTTTACACTCTGTGCCACGGGTAATCTAGAATACTGAAATATGTGTTTATCCAGTAACTCTTCACCCAAAGTATTTCTTCACCCAAAGAGTGATTAACACATGGAATTCACTACCACAGGAGGTGATGGCAGCTACATGCACAGATGGCTTAAAGAGGGGATTGGATAAACATTTGGAGCAGAGGTCCATCCGTGACTATTAGATGGAACTCTCTGTCTGGGGCAAGTGATGCTGTGTATTCTTGGTGCTTGGGGTGTGTGTTTGTGTTTAAGATTCATAGCTATTTGTTCAAAGAGTAGAAGTCCATGGAGGAGAAGGACAAGGTGAATAGCATCTTGGGTGTGTGGTTGGATCCATGATGGAACACACAACACTGAGCAAGTGTATGCCTTGTCTTTGGAGGTGTGCTACTGGGTTGATGAGTAGTTTTGAGAACACCCTGGGTATAGTCGATAGACTAGATGGCATGGCCCGATATTGGAAGTGTTGTTCCTCTATGACAAACCAAAGAAACCATCTGTGAGCTGGGTGAATTGGGACATGAAGGTAAGCCTCTGTGAAGTCTATGGAGGTGAGAAACTTGTCGGGGAGAAGAGAGTCCATGATGAATTTCAGTATCTCCATTCTGAAATGTCAAAGGTTAACTAACTGATTGAGAAATTTGAGATCTAAAATGGCTCTCCATTTGTGTTATGACCTCTGGAGCTCAAGAGTCCGCTGAAGAGACTTGCCATGCCAGGAGAAAATGGAGTAGGCGGGCTCCCACTGGAATGGGATCATAGTCAGGCCTGTTTGGTCTTGTTATCTTGGTCCTGTCTGTCAGATTTGTTATGAAACCTGGACTCAAAGGAACCTCTTTTGAAGGATGCTTTCATTGTTTCCCAATTGGATCTTTTATTGTCCGAACAAAATCGGGCCAACGAATGATGTTACCAAAATGGCTGAGAGCTTCATTTGTCAGGTCGCTTGATGGAACACGGCGTGGCCTCCTCCTTCTCCTTCGTTTCCACAAGGATTTTCTCCAGGGAATCCCCAAACAGTCATTCACCATGGAAGGGATAGGCCAACACCAAGGACTTTGACAGAAAGTCTGCAGACCACGCTCTAAGCCATAGCAGTCTTCTCGTGACTGTAGTGGAAGCTATGGCTCTAGAAGCAAAGAAAATGTCAAGAGTGGCATCAGCAGTAAATTACATTGCCTTCAAGACGCGGGTGGAACCCTCTAGCAGCCATCTGTTGTTTTCAGGAAGCATTTGGATGAGTTTCCTGATCCACACAATGGAGGCTTTGCACACAAGAGATGCTGCGGAAGCAGCTTTGACTATCATGGCGATAGATTCATGGAGTCTCTTCAAGGCTACTTCAGCCGTCTTATCTTGGCCATCTCGAACGTTGCCATGACCGTCTTCACATAAAAGCCCAGAGGGCTGTAAGGCTGCCACAGGACCATTCACTGCTGGAACCTGGAGAAGCTCATTAGTATATTCAGGTTAAGTGTAAAGCTTTTTGACAAGTTGTGGGAACTGCTTGTTAGCAGCAGGCTTATCCCATTCAGCTCTAAGCTGCCTTTCAAAGGAATCTGGGAAGGGAAAAACCTTTTCTGTATTTGCAACCTGGGGTAAGAACTCCGTGTTCCCACTAGCTCTAGATTTCAGCTTTTTTGATCTAGGAGCCAAAGGGTCCTCCTCAGGAGGCAATTCCCAGATTTCTAAAGCCCTAAGGGTCTTACATAGAAGGTATCGGTAATTTTCTGCCTTGAAAAGGCGTGTGGCTTGTTCAGGTACTTGACTTCATCATTGTCATCCTCCACTCTGTCCTCAACTTTTGATTCAGAAGCTGCAGAGTCAGCCCCAGAATCGTCATTTTCATTGACGTTAGGAATTGCTTTCCTTGCTGCCTTAGTAGGCCAATACTGGGGGTTTAAACTGGGTGATGAACTTTGAGGAATCATTCCCACCCAATCCAATCCAAGCACACCTTTATTGGCATAACGAAAAAAGATATACAGAGACTTGCAAATCAAACAACAATCAGATATGTCTGTTCAAAGCATAAAAGGCTAAACTAAGATTAACATCACAATAAAATCTGTTTAGAATAATTTTTAACAATTTCAGCCAAGAATTTGGCAACAGCTTTTGTGATATCGATTATGTTGTCATTTAATAGGAAACAGCAATCAATCCTATTTTCTTGAATGTAGGACGGTAAGGAAAGACTATCTAACAGAACCTTCCAGAGATTAGTATACAGTTGGCAGTTCAATAAAATATGCTGGATGGAATCTGGCAAGCTTGACCCACATAGACAATGTCTCTCGCTAAAGGGGACTTGAAGAAATCTCCCATAGAGAACATTGGAGGAAAATGCATTCATCCTAGCCAGCATAAAAGCTCTTCGATGTTGCGGATTATCTAGTTCAGATAAATATTTGGCCATTTTCCTGGCCGTCTTATCAAGTCCAAATGAGGCAGGAAAGCAGGTATAAAATTGGACAGGACACAGTTTATGAGATTCTAGATCTAAGATTCTCTGTTTGATAAATCTAAAATTAAAAGATTCATCAGATAAAAATAGATCGTCAATTGTAATTCCCATGTGTTTGAGCTTTGACATGATTCCATCTTGCCAAGCAGCGTTATAAGGGTCTCTTTTTAGGTAGTTGAGCAAGCTAGCTGGTTCAGTCCTATAAAATATCCGTAACCAATATTTAAAGTTAGAATCCAAGTTAACTCTATACCATCTCAAAATGAAAACGTTTCTTGTGAGGTCATGAAAAGAATAAAGTTGTGTTTATCTCAAGGAAGAGATTTCATTGCTCTTTTTAAGTCTGTGAGGTTCAAAAAATTAGGAATGGCAATTACAAATTCAAATACAGTTGCTGGAGCCCTATTTGAACTTGTCTTGCTGATTAATCTTTGCAGCTCAAAAACTGAGGTGGTGAAATTAGGTAATCCTAATATGTCCAAATGGTTTGACCAGGACTGCTGTTCTTGGAAAAAGAAATTAAGAGCCTTATTTAAGGAAGCCCAATATGGTAGAGATCCACAGAAGTTATATGACTATTTAGAATGTAAGAAATCCTTCTTAGAGGTAATTGCAAATAATAAGAAAAAGTATTTTCATTATCACCCTATCCTAAAACTTAGTCATCTCGGATTGCATTGTCTGAGTGAGGGCCTGCAACAATTCTGGGCTAAGAGTACTGATAGTCATGGGTATGTTACCAATTTGCTGCGCCAACAACCTTGCATGGTTATTCAAGGGGCCCTCTGGAGCGAAGGAGTCTCCATTTGCCCCAGCGGCACTGTGCTGCCGAGGCGGGAAAGTGCTGGAGCTGGTCTTGCCTGCCATAAAATGGCCACTGCTGCTTGCTGTTGTGGTTCCCAAAGGAGTTGCAGCTTCTTCTTCTGCTCAACAACACTTCCAGGCTCTGCGCATGTTGTCCGCAGCATTATCATGGCTGGCGTGAATGAGCCACGAAGGCAAGTCAGCCCCACTGTCCCTCGTCGACGCCGCACTTGCAGCGTGTTGGTCTTCATCTTCAGATAGGAAGCCATCCAATTGCTCCCTTGCCATCATTATCTTTCCTCTTTACACTCATGCAGAGAAAGTGAAGAGACAAGGGAACAGAAGAAGTTTAGATTAAAAGGAAATATAGGATAAAGGAAGGAATATTTTTAGAAAAATCACTATCTAGGCTAAGCCTATGCTACTCCCTCAGAGGCAGGAACAAAAACTGAAGGGGTGGGGTTATCCCAAGGTGCCAAAAGAAGGAGAAAAAAGTTCTCCCTCCCTAGAAGATCCTGGGTATAACCCATTCATATGTCCTCCACCTCTGAGGGAGAAGGACTTTTTCCCAAATCGGTTCATTCCATAGAAGTTGGGGGAATGATGGGATAGCCAAGTTTCAGTTTGCTCTAGGGCCACTTTAGCTAGAGATAAAGAGATTTATGCATACTTATCTTCACTTGTTCAGTGCTTGCATGTTCTGAGCCTTGGGGTCAGTGTGTTTGAAGCTGGGGCAGCTTGACCAAAGTGCTGTCAGCCTCCATTTTGTGTGCCAAGCCTGGCTTAGAATGTACAGAGTGTCACAGTGTTCCATGTGGCAAGTGTTACTGAGGGTTGTCCACACCGCTGTGCAGTCTGGCTACGCCCCCCACAGAGTACATGGATGACCAGTGCCTATAGGTGGGGTTACAGCAGCATCGGCATATATTTCATTTTCAGCCTGTCAGCTCTATTTGTGTGACCAGACAACATAGTTTTACAAGAAGATTGCTTATCCCCAACTAACCCATTTTTGGCCAGATGTAATAACCCATGCAAAACTGTAATTTCCATGTTTGTTGAAGTGATTACATGACAACCCAAGGGCATGATAACTACTGAATGTTTTATTTAGGATTACTAGTCATTCTGATTACAAGCATTTCCCCATGGATGAATATCTGCTTGGCATCAAACTTGATGATGTTCACTCAGGCATTTTGGTGGGGTTTTTTTAAGGCATTGTAGTACAGTTTCCCATTGTGTTAATGCTTTAATGTTGCTTTAAACTACTGCTGCCTAGTTTTTTTAATTGCCACTTTATAGTCTAGTCTTATGGATTTTTAAATAATTCCCAAGTAAGTGTAGAAATGTTTGCAGCCTTTGACTTATTTCTCACATTTCTGTGCTGCTGTTTTATTTTAAGGATGTTTTGCTGCATTTTATTATGTTATTTCATTTGTTAATTGCCTCATGGAAAAACAATAATTTTAACGTGTGCAGTAAATTAATATTTTTAAAAAAATAAAACTGGGGGGGGGAGGAGGAATGAGTCTTCAGATATTATAATGAATTTTGAAGGTGTGACAGTTCCATTTCCTCCTTTGACATAGGTTAGGGTTGCTTCCAGTTGTTGATCGGGGGGGGGGGGAGGGGAGTACTTATGCTTTCAGAAATGCAAGAGTGGACTGGTGCAGAAACAATCAGAGGTGGTTAGTTGGTTGAGAGAGTATTTCCACTTGCTCTGTGTACACCAGGAAGTCCTTGGTTATAATTTAGTTTCTTCCATGAACTCATTTAAGTGGCCTTAGTAAAGTTACTATCTTTCACTCCCTCCCTCCCTTTGCAATATCTTACTATCTTTCAGTCCCTCCCTCCCTTTGTAATAACTATTACATACTTTACACAATTGGTGTAAGTAGTACTGAAACAGGTGCTTTGAATGCCCTAGAGCAGGGGTGTCGAACACATTTGTTATGAGGGCCGGATCTGACATAAATGAGACCTTGAGGGGCCAGGCCATTTCGGGTTGGGCCGGGCCATGTTGGTCCGGGCCGTGTGTGTACATATTTAAGATTAGGAAGCAGAGATATAAATTTTATAAAGAACACAAACAAAATACATATTTAAAAAAAATTAAAACATGCTTAAAATGTTACCACTATTGATCTTAAAGGTGCTTTCTTTGTATTTCTCCCATGGGATCCAGGGAACTGGGCAAAGGAAGCTCTAGCTCTTTCCCTCCCTCCCCAGGGGACCAGGAGGGGGAGGAGTCTCAGCCAATAGAAGGAAGAGAGGCTTGACTCAGTAGTTCTGCTATGTGATTGAGAGAACCTGGCAAAGCTATTCCTCATCACTTCCTCCCCAAGGGAGGAGCCTCAGCCAATGGAGAAAATAGTCTTTGCAAGCCTTGCAAAGCAAGTTGTTACACAGAAAGAAGGAAGAGAGAGGGAAAAGGAAGCAGATGACAGCCAGTTGCTCGGGGGTCTGATAGGAGCCCTCCGATGACCTGATTGAGCCCCTGAACTGCATGTTTGACACCCCTGCCCTAGAGCTCATGTTCAGTTTTATTACCTCAGGCTGAGGAACTTGATCATTTGTTTTATTTGATCTACTATAGGTATACAAAACCAAAGCAGACCAGTTATTCTCCAGCCTACTAAAATTATTCATTAATAGTACAGTGAGTGCATTTTGGTATGTAATCGATTAGCTGCCTTAATATGTTTGTATCAAGTAAAAATAATTATAGAATCAAAGAGTACAATATTGCTGCTGGTAATTTTCCAGGTCTGTGTTGCTACAGTGTTTGGAACCCATGCTTGCGATGAAATGTGGACTCTAATTTTTGTTCTATATTGCTGTTGGGGCAGGGACTAATAGCAATTGTGATAGGCAGTTGAGTATTTGCCCCAAGCATGGAAAGCTGGCTGTGAGCCGGACTATGGTGTCACTGTGGTTTGTAATGCATGAATTCCATCATAGATTAACATACCCTGTTCTCTGGATGGCAAGTCCTTTTGAATTTGGAATATTTCCATAATTTTAGTTGTCAGCTGAGAAGCAAGCTCATTTTGCCAGTTTCATCTTTCAGCCCTGTGTTTAAAGTCATTCTTTGTCATAATCTGGGAATGACGAGAACATTCTGGTGCAGAATCCTCGAGTGATTCCCAGGGATTCATGGCAAAGTTGTAACACACTTTCCTTAATATTGCCAAGTGGAAATGTCAAAAGATGTGATAGCACGGGGAAAGAGGAGAGGAATTTGCACTTGACCTCCATAGATCTAATGAGTAGGATTTTAAATGCCTCTTAATTTCCCCATTTTGATTGATGTCATGTGTACGTTGTGTGTAAGTCTCCTATATGTTGTTGCCCCTTGACCCTCTCCTCTCTTATCTCCCATGAGCCTTGTTTCCTCCACTCAGCTTTATTTTTTTTTCTGTTGTACTTTTAAGATGTGAGCCCTGCAGGAAGTCTTCAACTTGAAGGCACAGTTAGGTCTAGGAAGGATTTAGACCAGGGGCTTCCATCACACCTCCCATGGGCCGTATGTGACCTACCTGACCACAGGGTACAGACCATCAGAGATTTTGAGAGGGGGGGCATTTTTGAGTTGTTCACATTGAATTCCACTACATCATGAAATTGGAGCATTATAAAGAATTACTGACAAAAAGGAAAATTACAATAGAAATTGTAACTGCCCTTAAATACTGTAACACAATCTGTGTTGAACTGATTTTTTTTTTACATTAGTAATATGACATGTTTTCAGGACTTAATATGCACTTTGAAGGGTTGAACTTTCAAATGATGAGTTAATAGAGGAGCTAGGTTCAGATCTCTCATAAAACATCAAAAATTAACCTCAATTAACATATTATTCAATAATAAATGCCTTTGAAGATGGGTGTGGCTAAAAAGAAGAAACCCCCAGAAATCCCACTTAACAGAGCAGCATAATAATAATAAAAAAAAATCCTTTGGCAAACTCACAGACAGATTTCTGATCACATGGCCTGTTGTTGAAAAATAGCCTCCAAGCTGCATAAAACATGTTTGAGTAGTAGGGTTGCCACTTGCCAGGTCTGTGTTGGAAGATGCCTGAAGATTTTGGGGATGGAGCCAGGAGATGGTGGGTTTTGGAGAAAGGAGGGGGCTCAGCATGGTACAATGCCATAGAGTCCACTCTTCAAAGCAGCCATTTTCTCCAGGGGAGTTGACCTCTGACAGCTGGAGATCAGTTGTAAAAGCAAGGAGAGCTCCAGGCCCCATCTGGAGGCTGACAACCTTATGAGTAGCCCCAGGACTCTGTGGGCCCAATCCATTGACATCCATCCCTTATGTCTACTGGATTTGCTTCAGCACAGTTTGTTCTTGTGCACATTTGGAGACAGCCTTTGAACTGTTTAAACTGTTTCAATCTGGCAGGAGGAGGAAGTCATAACAAAAAGGGTGCAAAGCGGCCACCAAATTGGCCTCAGCAGCTGAACAACAAAGAGGTTTCTTTCCCTTCTGTGATCACAGATAAACCACTGAATGTGGCCTTCTTAGGAGAAATCCTCAAGGACACCAAAGGCATTAAAGAAGTACAGAAAGGATTGCTGTCTGTCAGATCTGAGCTCACTGAATTGAAATCTCTCCAGAAGTAGGCAGCTGAACAGCTAACAAATGCAAAGAGCAGAAACTCTTCTATGTCTTTTTCTTTCAACAACTTCAATCCAAGGTAACAGCTTTAAAATCCAAACTCTTAGACCTAGAAAGTAAAACTACTGTAATAATCTTTACATGGGCCATAATCTTTCATCTATTAAACTCTGTCATCAAGGACTTTTTAAGATGAGCTAGAAGGCTGGATCAATTGAAATCAGATTAGGATTTCCCTTTTCAGTTGGTTTCCCAAAGAAATTGTCTCCCTTAGTAAAGGAATTATACATATGAGGGTGCTGGCCAGGGAAAAAGTTGTTGAAGTTTTTATGAAATACCCTGCAGTATTCTGTGTAAGGTACATTAACAGGATCAAAAGGTTTCAAGGTCTGGCTGGAGCAGAAGCCTTTTTAAATTCCTTGTAATTGATCTCATTTTGTTTTATTCTTCCTGATCCTTGGTGATTCACTGCAGAAATGAATATTCAGTACAACTGTTTGCAACTTCTCTATTTGCTCTGCTTTTTGGTTTGATGGAACTATAGAAGGTTGATGACTATGACATTTTGGTGTAGTGGTTAAGTGCACAAACTCTAATCTGGGGGAACCGAGTTTGATTCCCCACTCCTCCACATGCAGCTGCTGGGTGACCTTGGGTAAACCACAGTTCTCACAGAACTGTTTTCTCAAGAGCAGTTCTCTGAGACCTCTCTCCGCCGCGCCTTCCTCACAGGGTGTCTGTTGTGAGGAGAGGAAGAGACCAAGGCTGTAAACTGCTCTGAGATTCTGAGTGAGGAGTTTGGTGTTTGTTTGTTTCAATTTATATTCCATCCTCTCTGCAAGTGGGCTCAGGGAAGATTACATCAGATACAAAATACATAATAGTATTTTGTACAAAAATACATATACAAATATACAAAATACATAATAATAGTAGCTTAAAACAGTTAACATATAAATATAAACAGACAGTCATCGGTTAAGATATGATGAACCCAAGCTAGAGCCACTGGAGCTTTAAAGAGCTTCTTGAAACTGGGCCAGATAGAGAGAAAGGCTGTAGTAAAGGAGGCCAACTTGCTTAAACGTTTGTTGCCTCAACCGAAGGCCTGGTGGAACAGCTTCATTTTGCAGTCCCTGCAAAACAGTAGAAGATCTGTCAGGACCAAACCTCAGAAAGGAGTGTGTTTCACCAGGCCATAGTGGAAAACGCTCAGGCCCTGGCTGAAGCTAAATTGATGTGTTTGGGCCAGGTGCAAACAGTAGATATTGGTTAACTAAGCACAAAGCTCTTTGGGGCACATGTGGGGAGAGGTGGTCCCTCATATATGTCAGTTCCAGGCTGTGCAGAACTTTAAAGGTCAATACAGACATCTTGAAGTGGACCTGGTACTCCATTGATAGCCAGTGCAATTGGTGTAGCATTAGCGAATGTGAGCCCACACAGGCGATGCAGTCAGCAGGTGCACACTAGCTGGAGTTTCCAGATCAGTCCAAAGGCAAGCCCATGTAGAGCAAGCTACAGTAATCAAGCCTGGAAGCGACCACTGCATGGGTCACTGTAGCTAGGTCCTGGGAGGAGAAATAGGGTACCAATTGCCTAATCTGATGAAGATGATAAAAGGCAGACTGAGCAACCATGGTGACCAAAGCCACGATTTCACCCCCAGCCTCTGTTACACAGCTTTACTTCTTTGCAAATAGTTCCAAATCTTTGTTTCTTTAGTTTAAAAACGTTCTTTTAGACCCGGAATGAAAGATAAGAATTGTACCTTATCAAGTGTCCAAAACTTCCTTACACCGATCGTTCCAATCTTCAGTTGATCGTTCCGATCGTTCCAGTCTTCAGTAGTCTATAGTCCATTGAAAGTTGGGGTTGGATGAACTTATGTCAACTTAATGACTCCAAAAAGCCTTTGTAGACGTTGTTATGCGATTTTTCACGAGAGATTCTTCAAAGCTGAAAAGAAGCCCCAGTGGGACTCCTCGCCAGCCAAAGTTAAACTCCTCAAAATCTTGCAAGCATATCTTGGACTCTTCCCATAACTGGGAGGGTAGACAGCGGGTGATAAAAATACCATTTATGTCCAGAACAAAGGCGTTGGTTCACTCCAAGAAAGGGAGATGCGTCAATTCCCCATCTTTCCAACTCCGGAAGCCCCTAAAGACTCAGATTTCTATTGTTATTTGATATTGGTTGCGCCTGCTGGGAGAAAGTGGAGGCAAGACAGGGTGGACTCACCAACACACTCACAATATTTTCAGTCATTCTCCCTGCCCCCGCACTCATCTATAAGTGTTTTCCTTGAAACTTACTTTGTTGTTTCTTCCTGGTTCCCCCTCCCCTTTCCCCCTCATTCTGCAAACTTCATTAGTGACAGCTTGATCCTAGATTATTTCTAAATAGGGCTAATGGTGAGTCTGTTTACTTAGTGATATTCATAAATGATATTATCATAACACTTTTAATATTGAACGACACCTAAATTGATAATAATAACCTGGGATGTTAAATGTCTTGGGAGCCTCAATAAGCATAAGTAAATACTACTCAGTTTTAACAAACAACATGCTGTGCTAGTATTGCCATGCTTCAAGAAACACACACGCCTGAAGGACAACAAGATAGACTCATTAAAGAATGCGGAGGAGAGGCTTACTGTTCTGGGAATTCCACTAAGTCTCAAGGAGTTGCAATTTTATTGCATAAAAATCTTCACATGGTAGTCATAAAATCATAGAGTTGGAAGGGGCTATACAGGCCATCTAGTCTAACCCCCTGCTCAGTGCAGCCTAGAACTGATGCTTAAAGACTGCCAGTGAGGGGGAGCTGCTCACCACCTCCCTAGGTAGCTGATTCCACTGTTGAACAACTCTTACTGTAAAAAGGTTTTTCCTAGTATCCTGCCAGCACCTTCCTGCCCTTGATTTAAACCCATTATTACGAGTCCTCTCCTCTGCTGCCAACAGAAACAGCTCCTTGCCCTTCTCTAAGTGAAAGCCCTTCAAATACTTAAGAAAGCAATCATGCCTCCCTCAGCCTCTTCTTCAGACTGAACACTCCTGAGTCCCTCAGCCTTTCCTCATAGGGCTTGATCTCCAGGCCCCTGATCATCCTCATCGCTCTCCTCTGCACCTGTTCCATTCTGTCCACATCCTTTTCTAAGTGAGGCCTCCAGAATTGCACACAATACTCCAGGTGTGGCCTGAACAATTATATCAATCTAGTAAGAGTGTCACTCAACCAAAGAAGGAAATTAGGTTGGTCTGGCAGGTCCTGTTGGGGACAAATCTGCTCTGTCTTCCCCAGATCACCAAATTGTCCTTTAGACACTCACAGATTGAAGTCTTTGATTCAACATCAGACACCGAAGGGAGATACATCTTTCTTTTGATTAAATGTGATCAATCCATATTCTTATTAGACAACATTAAGAGGCCAAAAGTAGACAGTCCCTGATCTGGAGGTTGCAGCTAGTGCAAAATGCAGCAGTACACCTGCTGTCTGTGACGTCCTTGCGGGTGTACATTCATCCGGTGCTGTGTGAGTTGCACTGGCTGCCAATAGAGTCCTGGATCCATTTTAAGGTGTTGGTTTTAACCTTGAAGGACCTGAGCAGTATGGGACCAATTTACCTGTGGGACCTCCTCTCATGTATACCAAAGGGCCTTACATTCGTCCAATCAACATCTGCTAGAAATCCCTGGTGCAAAAGACTAGCCTCAATTAGGGCCAGGGCATTTTTAGCCCTGGCCCCAACCTAGTCAAATAAGCTCCCAGTAGAGATCGGGGTCTTGCAGGATCTTTTATAGTTACACAGGACCTGTAAAATGGAGCTATTCCACCAGGCTTTTAATTGAGGCAACAGGCATCAAATTTTTATTCTAGTCCTCCTGCTCACATGGCCAGCCAAAAAATCCATGGACTGGTATTGGCAGGGACCTATACAGCTTGAGAACCCATCAATCAGACCTCATATCTTTTTAAACTGAACAAAGCCAGGATATATTACTTTTAGAATGTCATCTTGTTATTGTTCTGGGGTTTTTAATGAATTGTGCTTTTAGTGGTTTTAAAGTGGTTTGCTGTAAAAAATTTCTGTGTTGTAACCTGCCCTGAACTAGTTCATGGGACGGGCAGGATAGAAATCAAATAAATAAATAAATAATAAAATCCTAGGATTAGGACAGGGAATTTAAAAATGTGTATGTGTTTTGTGCGTGGGTCCCCCCCCCCTTTTTTTTAAGACAATGGATCTCCAGTGGTTTAGTTCACTTATTTCACTTAATTGGACCAGGGGATGACATTTTGTCCATATAATTTAATTTCCTGTCCATGGCCAGTTGGCAATACATACAACTAAAACATTGTCTGTCTTCTGTTCTGGGACCAGAAGCTTTTGCAGCCTTGGAACCCTCCACTCCCGTTTTAACTACTTCTATTCTTAGAAACCCTTTCTAGGAAACCTATCCTTAAATATAATTTTCTAAGAGTCAGTTTGGTGTAGTGGTTAAGTCTGTGGACTCTTATTTGGGAGAACCGGGTTTGATTCCCCACTCCTCCACTTGCACCTGCTGAAATGGCCTTGAGTTAGCTGTAGCTCTGGCAGAGATTGTCCCTGAAAGGGCAGCTGCTGTGAGAGCCCTCTCAGCCCCACCCACCTCACAGGGTGTCTGTAGTGGGGGGAGAAGATATAGGAGATTGTAAGCCACTCTGAGTCTCTGATTCAGGGAGAAGGGTGGGGTATAAATCTGCAATTCTTCTTCTTCTTCTAAGACACCAAACCAAATTTAATTTTGGTTATATTTGCTCCCAGTGGAACCCAGACCTGAATACTTCAGTTCAACTAACCCATTGACAAACTGTGCTAGAAGCTGTTAAATCCACCTCTGTGGATGTACTACTAAGGCATATTCATTTTTTTAAAAAACAACTCTTGTGAGTGTACTGGTGCCCTACTAAATTTCATCATGTAAGTCTCGCTGAGAATGTCTCCTGTTGGTGCTGCTGGTAGCTAACCTCACTCACATGTTTTGGAATTCCTTTAAAATCACACATTTCTGGCAAGAGGTTCTATCCAGGATCAATCTCACATTAGGTGCTAATTTAACCAATAATCTTATCCCAGGATATATACCAACTCAGTTGGCATTCTCAAAATACTACATATTTTGTATCCAAAGGGCAGCTTTAATTGCTAAATGAATCATTTACAACACTGGAAATCTCAGGTATACCCTGATGTCTGACTCAATTATATGTGAGACCTTTGTACAGAAGACAGAATAGCATATCATAGTCAAGAAGCTCCCAAGAACCATCAACTCAGTTTAACATGAATTCCTGTACCTATACAAACAATGATATCTCTTCACCTTTATTTCCTTTTTAATTAAATCCTTAAATCAATAATGCTGCACCTTACTTCCCTAACCTACATTCCTGCTCTACCTTTCCCCCCCTTTCTTATTGCTAACAGGGCACAGTAGGGAAGAGGAAAGGGGGTGGGCTATATGAGGCTTGTTTGCTATGTTAACTTTTTTGTGTGAAAACAATTTATTTATTTGGGATTTATATCCCGCCCTTCCCACGAATGGCTCAGGGCGGCTTCCAACAATGAATCAAACTTAAAATTAAACAATTTCAAATATAAAACAGTTAAATAGTTAAACAGTTAAAACATTAAAACAGAGTAATTCAGTTTCCTGTAAACAGATGGCTGGCCGGTTTCCTCAAGTTGTTATCCTAGCTAAATGTAGGCTAGGTATAGGCTAGCCGGAAGAGGGTCGTCTTACAGGCCCTGCGGAACTGCGCCAAGTCCCGCAGGGCCCTCACCTCTTCCGGCAGCTGATTCCACCATACGGGGGCCATAACGGAGAAAGCCCTTTCCCTGGTGGCTTTCAGACGGGCTTCTTTTGGCCCGGGGATAGTGAGGAGATTTTGTGTTCCTGACCTCAGTGCTCTCTGGGGAACATGTGGGGAGAGACGGTCCTTCAGGTAGGCAGGTCCCAGGCCATATAGGGCTTTAAAGGTAATAACCAGCACCTTGTACCGGACTCGGTATATCACTGGAAGCCAGTGCAGAGTCCGAAGACCCGGCTGGATGTGTTCCCACTTTGGGAGACCCAATAACAGCCGGGCCGCGGCATTCTGCACCAGCTGCAGTTTCCGGGTCCGAGACAAGGGCAGCCCCATGTAGAGGGCGTTGCAGTAGTCCAACCTTGAGGTGACCGTAGCATGGATCACTGTTGCTAGGTCGTCGCGCTCCAGAAAGGGGGCCAGCTGCCTTGCCCGTCTAAGATGAAAAAATGCAGACTTGGCAGCGGCTGCTATCTGAGCCTCCATCTTTAAAGAAGGCTCCAATAGCACCCCCAAGCTCCTGACCCTGTCCGCCGCCATAAGCGGCGCACCATCAAAAGCCGGCAGGGGGATCCCCCTCCCCGGGCCGCGGCGGCCCAAGCAAAGGACCTCTGTCTTCGTAGGATTTAACTTCAGCCCACTCAGTCTGAGCCACTCAGCCACGGCCCGTAGTGCCTGGTCAAGATTTTCCGGGGCGCAGACAGGCTGGCCATCCATCAGTAGATAGAGCTGGGTGTCATCAGCATACTGGTGACACCCCAACCCATACCTTCGGGCAATCTGGGCAAGAGGCCGCATGTAGATGTTAAATAACATCGGGGAGAGAACCGCCCCTTGGGGCACACCACAATCAAGTGAGCGCCTCCGAGACAGCTCCCCCCCAATTGCGACCCTTTGTCCCCGACCTTCCAGGAAAGAGGAAAGCCACTGTAAGGCCAACCCCTGAATCCCTGCGTCGGCGAGGCGGCACGTCAGTAGCCGATGGTCGACCGTGTCGAACGCCGCCGACAGGTCTAACAACATCAGCACTGCCAAGCCACCCCAATCCAGATGCCGTTGAAGGTCATCCACTAAGGCAACCAACACTGTCTCCGTCCCGTGTCCCGGGCGAAAGCCGGACTGAAATGGGTCGAGGACGGAAGTGTCATCCAGGAAGGTCTGTAACTGCTTCGCCACTGCCTTCTCAATAAGTTTACCCAGAAAGGGCAAATTTGAAACCGGCCGATAGTGTGTCAATTGGGCCGGATCTAGAGATGGCTTTTTTAAGAGGGGTCGGACCACAGCCTCTTTAAGTGGCGTTGGAAAGTGCCCTTCCGTTAGGGATCTATTTATGATATCCCGCACGGGATATCTAAGGTCCCCCTGGCAAGATTTAATAAGCCAGGAAGGGCATGGGTCTAATTTACAAGTTGTTGGGCGAGCAGATACAAGAATCCTGTCAACTTCCTCCAGACTGAGGGGGTCAAAGCCATCCAGTATATAATCCGAGGACAGGCTCGGGGCCTCAGGTTCGCTAACTGTCTCCAAACTGGCAGGGGGGTCGGGGCGGAGCGATGCGACTTTATCCGCAAAAAATTTCGCAAAAGCCTCACAGCCTATTTCCAATTCAGTAGAATTTAACCTGCCTTGCGGCAGCGTAGTAAGTCCTCTAATTACGTCAAATAATTGTGCCGGGCGCGAAGTTGCGGATGCAATCTTAGCCGCAAAGAATGCTCTCTTTGCGGATTTGATTGCCATCTCATAGGCCTTCAAACTCTCTCTATAAGATGCTCGGGTCACTTCATCTCGAGTACGCCGCCATTGCCTCTCTAGTCGTCTGAGCCCCCGCTTTTGTTGCCGCAGCTCCCGGTTAAACCAGGGCGACGGTTTCGGGCGGGGGCGCAGAGGGCGCCTGGGTGCGATCTCCTCGATGGCCCTGGAGAGCCCATTGTTCCAGGACTCTACCAGACCATCCAGGGAATCACCAGTGGGCCAGGTATCCCGTAGAGCCGTTAGGAACCGTTCCGGGTCCATCAGGCTCCGCGGGTGAGCTAAAATACACTCTCCGCCTAAACGGGTTTTGGGTGATACCTCCATACGGGCCTTGAGGGCAAAGTGATCTGACCATGGCACTGCTTCCATAGCAATATCAGTCACTGATATTCCGGCCGCAAAGACCAGGTCTAACATGTCCCGCCTGATGAGTGGGTGTTGTAACAACCTGGGAGAGTCCTAGTGTCGCCATGGATGACACCAGGTCCATCGCCTGGCTGGATGCCGCGTCATCGGAATGGACATTGAAGTCACCCAAGACCAAAAGCCTTGGGTGCTCCAACGCCCAGCCCGCCGCGGCCTCCACCAGGGATGGTAAGGCGCCGGCCGGTGCGTTAGGCGGTCGGTACACCAGCCAGATCGCCAACCCCTCCCCAACATCCCACATCAGGCCAACACATTCAACACCCGGGATCTCTGGAGCCAGAAGAGCCCTAAAGGAGTAAGCCTCTCGTATGAAAAGTGCCACCCCGCCCCCCCGCCCGCTAGTCCGTGACTGGTGAAAGACCGAGTATCCCGGGGGAACGGTCTGGGAGAGAGCTACCGTCTCCCCTTCGCACACCCAGGTCTCGGTCACGCAAGCCAGGTCCATATCCTGTTCAATCAGGAACTCCTGCAGGACAGAGGTCTTATTATTAATGGACCTGGCGTTGCATAACACCAGTGACGGAGGCGAGTAATTCAACCTGGCCCCACTACCTGTCACCGTCGGGATGGGACGAAGGCTGGAAGGGGGTCGAGCACTGTTGTGTCTCGATCTCCTTCCTTTATAATACTGCCTCGTCCCACCGTCATATCTTCCCCTCCCCAGGAGCACTGGAATCCCCAGGCCATTCATCTCCAATTAATGTCCCCTTAAATTGATGGAACCGTCCAGCTACCCTCTCTTCCGCCCCCTCCTCCCAGCTGATCTATCTATTTTAACTAATCTGCCATTTACTAATTAGCTATTTAACTAAATCCCCTCTAAACTTCTCAACAATTATTAGCTAAATTTAAATTAATTTAATCTACAGGCTTATTAATTATAAAACCCTCCCCAATAATTATCTTCCTTAATCAATTTGCCACAGATCAATTTTTTAGTTTCAGAAGCTCCTTAATCATAAAAAACCCTCCCAATAAATTCTTCCTTAATTAATTCGCTATAAGTCAACTCTCACTTTAGCCAATAAATAATTTCCAATTTAAATAGCCTATAAACCACAACTAATAATAAATAATATCTCTCAATTGGCAGTTCAGATCTGAAGGGACGGGGGTTGGGGACAGGGGGATGTAAACAGTTGAGTAACAAGCAATGATTTTAAAGTGCTAATGCCTTTAAGCAATGATTTTAAAGTGCTAATGCCTATGAGTGCAGTGTTCTTATTTTTTGCCGTGTTCTTATCCTTTTCCTTCTGGCGTACTGGTATCCATATGGAGCCTGCTTCTTGTCGAGCGGTAAGAGGGGGGGGGGGAGAATTGCCGAAAAATAGATAGCTGGGTAAGGGTCATTGGAATGTTCTTATGTTGGTTATATGGCCGACTGGCCGACCGGCAGACTCGGGCAACTCTCTGTGCAGACTCAGGGGGCCCGGTGGGTATGAGCCCTCCGCGTCCCCTTCGTCCCACGGCCTCCGCCCTAATCCGCCTGTCAGCAACTCAATTCAGCCCTTCCAATGTTCTTCAGACCCTTCAGTCACTAAATAAAAATCTTAATTTAAAAAAAATGTGGATGTCCCGAGTTAACATGTTTCTTCCTCTCCTCCCAATATCTGATCAAAGCAGGGGACTTTGGGTGCAGATACAGACTATACTCAGTTGTATGTCGTTTTTCCATGACAGAGAACAGTTTGGAGTGATTTTTAGTAGAAACCATGCCATTGTGAAAAAAAAGTTAAGGCCCTTAAGTTTTCCGTTACTGATAGAAGCCTCCTACTGCATACAGAATAATCAAGATTTTACATTTTTCTTATAAAAAGGTGTGTATTCAAAATTATTTAGGAAGATATAGGATGTTGATAAGTTTTTCTATAATATGGACATATTAGGTAGCCTGGACCTGGATAGCCCAGGGTAGCCGGAACTTATCAAATCTTAGAAGCTCAGCAGGGTCAATCCTGATTAAAACTTGGATGGGAGATCACCAAGGAAGTCTGTGGTTGTTATGCAGAGGCAGACAATAGCAGGCCACCTGTGAACTGTTGCCTTGAAAACCCTATGGGATTGCCATAAATCAGCTGCAACTTGATAGAATAGGAAAATCTAGTCAGTACTTGTGATTGTCATGCATTCACCATCCACCCACACAGTATATAACACCTATGATGTTGATGAATTTCCAGCTTTCTTTCTTTCTTTCTTTCTTTCTTTCTTTCTTTCTTTCTTTCTTTCTTTCTTTCTTTCTTTCTTTCTTTCTTTCTTTCTTTCTTTCTTTCTTTCTTTCTTTCTTTCTTTCTCTCTCTCTCTTTCTCTCTCTTTCCCTCCCTTCCTTCCTTCCTTCCTTCCTTCCTTCCTTCCTTCCTTCCTTCCTTCCTTCCTTCCTTCCTTCCTTCCTTCCTTCCTTCCTTCCTTCCTTCCTTTTCTATTTGTGATGCAAGATTTTGCTTTTGAGTACATCTGTAAACCAATGAAACAAACATTGCACTAGGAAAGCCTTCATTTGTCAAAAAAAAAAACCCAAACCCCACATACATTTGGATGGGATCAGAGAAATAACCAATTTAACTCCCTTTTAGATGGTCTCCAGAATGCCATTTCCTGTTGATTCCTGCTGCCTACTCCTTCCTCCTTCACCTTGAGTGCCCAAGACGATTTGTAGGGTGACTGATAAGAGAGTCAGAAAGATACTGCCTCAGGAAATTTAATTTTGCCTTTAGGAGTGATAGCTATCCTGTGAGCCAGGTGAGATAAAGGCATAGGGCTGGAGATGGAACAAAATACCTCAGCAACAGTGAAGACAGAGGAAGATAGACAACAGGGCACTTGGGAACAGGCTGCCTTCTCTGTAGGAATATTATATGGCGCCCTTGCCTCTTTCCATGAGGAAATTGTGCCTCCCATATCTAAAGGAGAGCTTAGTAGATGGGAGAGGGGTTTTTTGCATGTGAGGGGAGTCTTCACTTGCACTGCGTAAGCATACCAGGTAGGTTTGGCAATCCCTAGGTCCCAGTGGGAGTTCTTCCGCTTTCCCAGGCTACTTCCTGCCCCCAGTCAGCTGGCTGGCGGGGGGAAGCCCCACCCTTAGAGGACCATGTGCCTTTGCACCTCCGGAGGCTTCAGTCTCCGATTGAAAGGCTTCCTCTTGGAATGGTGTGTCTGTGTTGCTGTGAAGAAGTTGGTAGCAACTTGTGAGTAGAGAGGCCAATCCCCTCCTTCAGACTTGCCAGAAACGGGGTTGGGGGCGGGGTAGGGAAACGTCTGTTGAGCACTTCATTATTCCCTATGTGGAGATCGATTCTCATAGGGTATAATGGGGAATTGATCTGGAGGTTTCAGGAGCTCTGGGGGAGCTGTTTTTTGAGGTAGAGGCACCAAATTTTCAGTGCAGTATCTAGTGCCTCTCCCCAAAGAACCCCCCAAGTTTTAAAACGATTGGACCAGGGGGTCCAATTCTATGAGCCCCAAAAGAAGGTGCCCCTATCCTTAATTATTTCCTATAGAAGGAAGACATTTCAAAAGGTGTGCTATCCCTTTAAATGTGATGGCCAGAACTATCTTGGAGTTCAATTATGCTTGTCACACCCTTGTTCCTGGCTCCACCCCAATGTCTCCTGGCTCCACCCCTAAAGTCTCCAGATATTTCTTGAATTGGACTTGGCAACCCTAATACCAGGAAAAAATGACATACTTAACATTGCAGCTTCCTGAAGTGCTGGATCTGCAGCCCCAAATGCAATGTGTGTCTTGCTCAAAAAGAATCCTACATCTCTGTCACCCATCAGCCTGTTCAATTTGTACCCAGGTATGCTCCAATCTGACACAGTGCAATGCAGAAATGTTGTAAAAGCACTATAAAAAGGCATCATTCACTGTGATGCTTACATGCCTTGCTGAAGTACTGTAGAGGAATGAGAATGTTTACTCTAGATTTGCTCAAGACATTCTTTTTGTTATTTTATTTGCTCTTTTAAAAATGAATCATTCTTGTTCTTAGGCTTATTTTAAAGCATTGCAAGTAGGTGTGGAGTGGGCAGTTGTTTTAAGTTGCTTTTTGTTGCGGGGATTTCCTCTGTATTATGCTTTCTATTACATTTTATGTTTGCTAAATCACCATGACATTTAAAGATGTATTTAAAAAACATAATTTTGGTATGTGCAGACTGTAACCGGTATAAGTAACAGCATACCATGTGGTGGCTGTTGCAGGAGGTTAACACACTAAGGTAATTTTGCAGTAGTAGCCATTAATAATAAGAGCTAATTACTTTTCAGCCTGCTGCTTTGTGACTACAGTGGTTTGTGTTGATTTAAGGCCATATGAGAACATTTATGTTCCTGGTCAATGATTAGTTTTGTTTGAGGGCTATGTTGAGATAGGTATGGGAACTGGTGGGCCAGTGATTGCTGCCCACAAATGTCACTCTCTGATCCCTTTTTCCTCTGGGTTAGGTTAGTAATGTAGCAGGAAGCAACCAGTAAGCCAATAAAATGGCAAAAAACTTCACTCACTGCTAAAGAATAAACTTCATTATCAGTATGCTTGCTCTTTGGTGTTTAGATAAGCAATATCAGGGCTTTTTTTGAGCAGGGACGCACAGGAATGCAGTTCCATCTGCCTTGGCATCAGGAGGTGTGGCCTAAGATGCAAATGAATTCTTGCTGAACTTTTTCTACAAAAAAGTCCTGTGTGAAACAATGGTGCCATCAGGGGGTGTGGCCTAATATGCAAATAAATTCCTGCTGGCTTTTTTCTAAAAAAAAAGTCCTGAGCAATATGATTAGCTGATTTTTGCTGCTTCTCTGGAAGGCTGGCTTCTGACCCCTAGCTATGTTGTTGCATGATTGAAGGTACTAAAGTTCATCTCTGCATTATTTACTAAACTGGGTGCCGTAAGCAGGATTCCCAAATGTTGCTGATTTGCTCATTTCATCCCAAGATTTTCTAATTGTTGTTTTTGCTGTGCTGAATTGCATAGGTCACAATGAACTCTGGCTAATGAGTCCATTAGAAGCAACAGCAATCAATACAGGGCTTCTGACTCTTATGTCTATTGATGAGCTGATGGCTCTTGGATTATCGTCAGGGTCCTGGGATTCATTTTGATACAGTCAGAGTAGCTGATGATGGCTTCTGTAATCAAACTGAAACATCAGAAGATGGAGAGAGAAGCATCTGTCAGCACAGTAGTATTCATTTCAGAAACTTTAAGCATACAAAGGGACTGATGGCATGATGGACGTTGGGGTGTTACGGCTGCAATATTGAACAGCGTCTCAATCTGCAATTAGAATGTCAAGGACTCCAAACAATATGGAATAACACTTTGAAGCTTCCCAAAGTTGAAGACAGATGGCATTTTATTAAAACCTCTCCGCTTAGTATGTCAACTTCTATAATCCTGGACTAAACATCGTGTTTTATTCTCATGGAAATAAATATTTTCTTCCAGCACTCCCCTCCCCCACCACACAGACTACAGTTTGTTTGAAAGAATGAAGGAGGGTACGTTGAGTGGGATAACACAAGTGATAAAGAATATTGTTGTTCCTTGCTAAATTTTAATATTCACTTCCATGGCATTACCTCTCACCACAATAACGGATGCCAGAATTTCAAATTGTACATGGAATTTCTTATCCGCAAAAGGCAAGTACTGTTTTTCCTCCAACAGGCAGTGGCTGCTTCACTCTGCTTGCACTTACTTGCAGGGAACTTCACACTTCAGTCGTGGACATCCTTGCCTAATCCAGGAATGGCTGTCTAAGCCTCCTCATGCAGAAGATGGGCATATTCAACACGTGACAATCCAAAGAAATGGGTGAAGCAGAGTTTGGTGGGTACCTGGAATGCTTTAAGAAGCCAGAACAAAAGACTGGAACTTGAGTCTCCCTTGCTCCCACCTCTGTACTTCCTCTGTAGGATAACTCCAGTAAAGTTTAGGTGGGTAGCTGTGTTGGTCTGGAGCAAAAGAACAGAGTTTGAGTCCAGTGGCATGTACATGCACACTTCTTCAGATACAGTGAAACAAAACTTCTTCAACCATTACATATAAGTGGGGGGTGTTGTTATCAGGAAGGGCTAGCTAGAGTCAAGATGCCTAAGTAACTGGATGATTATAGCTGAGATTGGATTAAGGCATTTGGTAAGATCTGTGAATGGCACTAAATCAGCATACATATACACAAATTAACAAACAGATGTGAGATTGAAGTTTGAGTCCAGTGGCACCTCCAAAGCCAATGATGTTCAGTTCTGGGTATAAGTGAGACTAGCATTTCTTCAGATACAATAAGTTGGTAAAATGTGGTTTGGATGCTATTACTATTAGATGGATCCGTAACTGGTTGAGAGATTGCACCCAAAAAGTGCTTGTTAATGGTTTCTCATCCTCTTGGAGAGGAGTGACAAGTGGAGTTCCTCAAGGATCTGTCCTGGGACCTTTTTTGTTTAATGTCTTTATAAATGATTTGGATGAAAGAATAGAGGGAATGCTTATTAAATTTGCAGATGATACTACATTGGAAGAAGGTAGCAAATATGGTAGAAGATAAAGTTAGGATACAGGATAATCTTGACAGGCTAGAAAACTGGGCTAAAACAAATAAAATGAATTTTAACAGGGATAACTGTAAAGTTCTGCATTTAGGTAGGAAAAATCCCCTATAGGATAGGGGAGACTTGTCTTGGCAGTAGTTTGTGCAAAAAGGATCTAGGGGTTTTAGTGCACCATACACTGAACATGAGTCAGTAGTGTGATGCAGTAGCTAAGAAAGGCAAGTGCAATTGGGCTGTATCAACAGAAGTAGAACGTCCAGTTCAAGTGAAGTGATGGTATCACTTTACTCTGCTGTGGTTAGACCTCACCTAGATTATTGTGTTCAGTTTTGAGTGCCATAATTTAAGAAGGATATAGATAAGCTGGAAAATGTCCAGAGGAGTGCAATAAAAGATGATAAGGGGTCTGGAGACCAAGTCCTATGAAGAAAGGTTGAAGGAGCTGGGTATGTTTAGCCTGGAGAGGAGACAACTGAGACGTGGTATGATCACCATATCCAAGTATTTGAAGGGCTGTCATATAGAGGATGGTGGAGAGTTGTTTTCTATTGCCCCATAAAGTCAGACCAATGGGTTGAAAGTAAAAGAGTTTTCAACTAAACATTAGGAAGAACTTCCTGACAGAGTGGTTCCTCAGGAAGACGCTTTCTCAGGAATTGAAGAAGAAGAAGAAGAAATTGAATTTATATCCTGCCCTCCACTCTGAAGAGTCTCAGAGCGGCTCATAATCTCATTTACCTTCCTCCCCCACAACAGACACCCTGTGATATGGATGGGGCTGGAAGGGGCTCTCACAGCAGCTGCCCTTTCAAGGACAACCTCTCTGCCAGAGCTATGGCTGACCCAAGGCCATGCTAGCAGGTGCAAGTGGAGGAGTGGGGAATCAAACCCGGTTCTCCCAGATAAGAGTCGGCACACTTAACCACTACACCAAACTGGCTCTTCTCTATGGTGGTGGGCTCTCCTTCTTTGAAGGTTTTTAAACAGAAGCTAAATGGCCATATGACACAATGCTGATTCTGTGTACTTAGTAAGATCATGAGAAGGAGGCCAGGAAGGGTGACATCAGTGCTTAGTTCTTGTGGCCCCTCCTTACATGCAAACTTTGATAAACTTGGAACTATGCTGAGTAAAATCCCATGGTCAGGAATACTTAGGAAGAAGGGGGTTCAAGAGGGGTGGGAGTTTCTTAAAAGTGAAATACTTAAAGTGCAATCACAGATGACTCCTGTGAGAAGAAAAAATGGAAAAAGCCTAAAGAAGCTGAGTTGACTCTGTTATTTCTTGAACATAAGCTGATGTACCGCATGGTGATCGCTACAGAGGCAACCCCGCAGGTCCCCGGATGTAGCTCGCCAGACGCCCCGCCCATCAAGATCTGTGGCGGGAAGTTTGACTGACCAGGATTGGACTGGGCAGACTGGGGGGCAGTTCCGGGTAATGTATTTAAGTGGGACCCGGCCCGTGTGTTCCCTCTCTGGTAATATACCACTGAATAAAGCATGTTGCCTTCAAACCGTCTCGCAACTCAGTACATTACAGTGGCGACGAGGATGGGATCCTAGCCAGGTAACTCCCGAAGAGGACCTTCGCGGAGCTGGCTGGAGACGGAGAAAGCACGCCGTCCAGGGAAACGGAAGCCCCAGCCGCCGCAGCCACCATGGCTAACCTGAGTGGAGTGATGGGTTGCCTCGAAGAGTTCAACCCTGCTAAACCAGAGAGGTGGGAGACCTACACGGAGCGGGTCAATTGCTACCTTCGAGCAAACATGATAACAGACGACAGCCGGAAAAGAGACGTGCTCCTGAGAGTCTGCGGAGAGGCCACATTCGACATTGCCAAGGGTCTCTCGGCCCCCGCGAGATTCACGGAGAAGACGTATGAGGAGATAGTCCGACTCCTCACGGGGCACTTCTTGCCCCAGCCCTCAATCATCACCCATCGTTTCCTCTTCCACAAGAGGGACCAGGAGACAGGAGAGATGGCAGCCGAAAACCTGGCCGCTCTCCACCAAATAGCGGGGAACTGTAGCTTCGACAAGCTAGAGGAGGCCTTGAGGGACCGTTTTGCCTGGGGCCTGAGAGACGAAAGACTATAGCAGAAGCTATTCGCAAAGGAAGAGCTCACCCTCCAGGGCGCCTTCAACGAGGCCACAGCATTCGAGAGAGCCACCAGGGGTTTCCACAACCTGAGGGCAGAAGCCGTCCACCAGGAGGAGACGGCTCAGAGCCACCCAGAGGAGGAGGAGACGCACCAGCTACGCCACCCACCAGGGACGGGACCAAGAGCGACCCAGCGGCCACGAGCAACGGAGAAACTGACCAGCACCAAGTGCGCAAGCTGCGGGGACCCGCACGAGCGTCGAGACTGCCCCTATCGCAACATGGACTGCAGGAACTGCGGGAAAATGGGCCACATTGCGCGGGCTTGAAGGGCCAAGGCTGGCCACAGACGCCAGTCCACCAACCAAGACTCGACCGAGGACTACTCGACCACCTCGACCAGCTTGCAGGTAATGAACTTGCCCAGCAATACCCCCGACAAGGTCAAGGTACTGCCTGATGGAACTGGACTCAGGCTCCTCCATCTCCATAATTTCAGAGAAGTCCCTAAGAAAACTGTGCCGACATGGCCGACCTCGGCTGCGACCGGCTGGTTTCATACTACGGGACTTCCAAAAGAACCTGTACAGATCCTGGGATGGGCCACGGTGAGGGTGGAGTTTAAGAACTTCAGGGGGAAACTGGATATACTGGTGGTCAAACGCCAGCTCACCACACTGCTGGGCCTGGCCTGGTTTTGTCCGTTGGGAATTCAGATCGTGGGGGTGCAGCAGCTGGGGATGCAAGGGTTTGAGCATGCGTGCAGGGAATTTTCAGAGGTGTTTGATGGGCCCCTAGGGTGCTACAAGGGTCCTCTCATATCCTTACCCCTCGACCCCCACGTGCGGCTGATACGGCTTAAGGCCAGGTGGGTTCCATTCGCTCTGAAGCCCAAAATCGAAGCAGAGCTGGACCGCCTCACAGCCCAGGGAGTGCTAGAACCGGTTTCATACGCCACATGGGAAACCCCGATAGTAACCCCGGTGAAGCCAAATGGGGACGTGTGCATATGCACCAACTACAAGTGCACCATAAACAAGGCACTTCAAGATAACCCCTACCCTGTCCCAGTAGTCAGTCACGTTTTGGCAGCACTAGCGGGGTCAAAAATTTTTGGGAAGTTGAACTTGGCCCAGGCGTACCAGCAGCTCCCAGTGGACGCCGAAATGGCGGAAGCCCAGACCATAGTGACCCACAGGGGGGCTTTCAGGGTGCGGCGGTTGCAATTTGGGGTGAGTGTGGCTCCGGGGGTCTTTCAGAGCCTGATGGATTCTCTTCTCAAAGGGATCCCCGGGGTGCAACCGTTTTTCGACAACGTTCTGATTGCCGCACCAGACGCGGAGGAGTTCAGCAACCGGCTGCGAGAGGTCCTCCGCAGGTTTCAGGCAGCTGGACTGAAAGTCAAGCGGGAAAAATGTTCCCTTCGGGTGCCGAGGGTGGAGTTCTTGGGGTTTGTGGTGGACGCTGCAGGAATCCACCCAACGGCCGACAAAACCAAGGCCATTGTGGAGGCCCCGGCCCCCACGTGCAGGGCGAAGCTACAAAGTTTCTTGGGGTTATTCAATTTTTATCATTCATTCTTGCCCCACAAAGCGGCCTTAGCAGAACCCCTCCATAGGCTCTTTGATAAAAATGCCCCGTGGGTCTGGGGAAAGAAGCAGGCAGCCGCTTTTCAGGCGGTCAAGGAGCTCCTCGTATCCAATAATGTGCTCCACCATTTTGATGAAGCCCTGCCGGTGGTTTTAGTATGTGTTGCCAATGATACTAAATTGGGAGGGGTTGCAAATATAGTAGAACAGGGGTGGCCAGTGGTAGCTCTCCAGATGTTTTTTTGCCTACAACTCCCATCAGCCCCAGCCATTGGCCATGCTGGCTGGGGCTGATGGGAGCTGTAGGCAAAAAAACATCTGGAGAGCTACTGTTGGCCACCCCTGTAGTAGAAGACAGAAACAGGATGCAGGATGACCCTGATAGGCTGGAAAACTGCGCTAAACAATAAAATCAATTTTAAATGTAAAGTTCTGCATTTAGGTAGGAAAAATCCAATGCATGGTTATAGGATGGGGGAGTCTGGTCTTAGCAGTAGTATGTGCAAAAAGGATCTAGAGGTCTTAGTGGATAATACGCTGAACATGAGTCAACAGTGTGATGTGGTGGCTAAAAAGGCAAATGCAATTTTGGGCTGTATCAACAGAAGTATAGCGTCCAGATCACGTGAAGTGATGATATCACTTTACTCTGCTCTGGTAAGACCTCACCTGGAGTATTGTGTTTCCTGCATTGTGCAGGGGGTTGGACTAGATGACCCTGGAGATCTCTTCCAACTCTATGATTCTATGCCCAGGGAAATGCTGTTCACCATTTTGGGATCAGGCAGAAATATTTCTCCAGACCAGTTTTGCCAGGGATCCAGGAGAGGGTTTTTTTTTTTCTTTTTTGCCATCTTCTGGGCTTGCAGCATGGGTCACTGGGTGTGTGTGAGAGGGCAAGTATTTGTGAATTTCCTGCATTGTGCAGAGGGTTGAACTAGATGACCCTGGAGGTCCCTTCCAACTCTATGATTTTATGATTGAAACAGATTTCCTCAAACATTACATATAGGTGGAAGGGTTAGCTGAAGAAGTGGGGGGAGTGTTACCTGAAGAAGTGTACATGCGCACAAAAACTTAATGCATTGAATAAACCTTTGTTGGTCTTAAAGTTGCCACTGGACTCAAACTTTTTTCCCTTAAGGTTTCTACTCCATTTTCTCAGGTGGGTGTCTATGTTTGTAGTAGCAGAACAAACTATGAGTCCAGTAGATATATCTGATGATGGGAGCTCTGACTCACAAGGACTTGAACCCTGGACATTGTTGCTGCTTTTTAAGTTACCACTAGATTCAAATTCTTTGCTGCATCCTTTCTGTGGCTGGTTAAATTTAGGTCACTCAAGAGACAGGTAACCCAGAATGTGTCTTCTTCTCCTACTGCCTTTCATTCACACAGCATATTCACAAGTGACACCAAATATATGATATTTTATACATGCAGTCTGCTCAGTGCTGAAAAAGCTTGTGAAGGAAAGGTGCAAGCCTTTCCCCTACCTAAAACTGATAGCTTGCAACATGGACCTCCTTGGGTAACCACCAGTGTGGCAACATGCCACGGTCAGACCATGAGCAAGTAGAAGCAGGTTCAAATCCCCACTTGACCAAGGAACTTGCTGGGACCAGTCCCTCTGTCTTAGCCTAGCCTTCTTCACAGGATTGTTATGAGGGGAGGGGAGCAGCTGAGAGGAGAGAGCCATGTATGTTATCCTGAGTCTTAAGGCACATGGTGGGAAAAAGGGACTTGTGCTTCACCCCATGACATTTTTTCAGTACCTTCTCCAGGTGAATTATACACTGTTAATCCAAGAGGCAGCAATATTTCCTCTCTGAAGGAGCTAACGGACACTGACTGTTTAATTTCTTTAATTCTTTGCCACAGTTTTCTATCTCAGCATGACTTTTTAAATAAGTGTGAAATTGTTTTGTGCATCCAATTTGACAGTACATTCAGATCATTAGGAAGGTTGCATGAATATGAATTTTAAGTGCATACCATACAAATTTAACTTTCTCTCTCTGTATGAAACTGAGTAGGCCTCATTCATTGATGGAGACATCAGAATTATGTTATCTCCACAGCACATTAATTAAAAATTGAGGCCGTTTTCCCACTCACCTTTTACTGGCGCCACGACCATCCTGACGCCGGCGAATCTGCCTGGATTTCGCAACAGAAGCGCCGGCGCTCCCAGAAGCGCCGGCGCTTTCCGTCGCTAAGCCAGCGCAAACGTTTTCCTGCATCTTTGCGATTTCCGTTTGCGCTGGCTTAGCGACGGAAGTAGCCGGCGCTTCTGGGAGCGCCGGAGCTTCTGATGCGAAATCCAGGCAGATTCGCCGGCGTCAGGATGGTCGTGGCGCCAGTAAAAGGTGAGTGGGAAAACGGCCTGAAAGTTGATACATACATAGAAGCTGATGCACATCTATTTTGTTATTTTAATACATGTTATTTATATGCTATTTATGTTTCTCTTATATTGAAAATCACCTTATAAATAATATGGACTGTAGAATGAAAACCTTGGCCGTTTTCGCACTCACGTTTTACTGGCGCCACGACCCTCCTGACGCCGGCGAATCTGCATGGATTTCGCACCAGAAGCGCCGGCGCACCCAGAAGCGCCGGCTACTTCCGTCGCTAAGCCAGCGCAAACGGAAATCGCAAAGATGCAGGAAAACGTTTGCGCTGGCTTAGCGACGGAAGTAGCCGGCGCTTCTGGGTGCGCCGGCGCTTCTGGTGCGAAATCCATGCAGATTCGCCGGCGTCAGGAGGGTCGTGGCGCCAGTAAAACGTGAGTGCGAAAACACCCCTTGTTTGCTAGTGCAGTTGAAGTTTACATCGTAAAATGGCATAAAAAGTCTGCACATTGGTAATCATGCTGTTTTCCGGGCACCAAAACACAGATCTAAAAATATTTCACTTATAAATAATTTTAGGCCCTCAATCAAATTTGTCTGCCATTTATAGAATTGTGGCAATGTCTCCGTGCCAGAATCATGACTAACTCTATTAAGTGCTTGATGCCTAGTTTTCTGACTGCCACATCTGATATGTGAGTTTAAGCTTTAACCTACAGGAGACCTGTTTAAAGACACTAGGGAAGAACACAAAGCTGTGAACTGGTCCAAGGTTGGTCAAAGCTGCAAACATACCAAAATGTAATTGCTTTTCTCTATAGCATTAGAAGAGTTTTCTCTTTAAAAAAAAGTTTGATGTCAAATAAAATATGAGTGTTGCATCAGTCTTTGTGGGAAGTAATATTGAATTGTTTGGCAGTGTCCCATCCAATATTCTTGCAGCAATACTATACACCAAGGATAACTGCCTGAGTCTCCCCCATGCCCCACTGTTTCACACTGATGAAAGTTCTGCTTTTCTTACTATATGCTGCACTGGTAACTCACCAATAGATCTTCAGTGATTTCAAAGCCAAGGGGTGATGGTCAATGTTCCCTCTAAACTGCAGAGTCTTGCGAGCAAAAATTCTACTTTGTGAGCTACTGTCGTTAAAGTTGTGAGCTACTGCATAAATTATTGTGCTCTGGGGTCATCCTCCCTGAACTAAGACAAAAATCTGTGAGCTGGAGGCTAAAAATTTGAGTGCTAGCTCACGCTAACTCAGCTTAGAGGGAACACTGGTGATGGTTCTTTTGGTTTAAGATATACAACGATTAAACCAATGTATTTGTAATGGTCCAAAATGTAGCTCAGCAGCTGAAGGCTGTGAAAGGGGCAGGCCGTGCTTAGTATAGCATCTTTTTTGTTCATGAGTATGTATTCATTTGTATGTATACTGGAAACAGTACGCTCACCACCGCCTCACCCCCAAATAACTTCTACCTTGATGGATGACAATTCATACTAACCACAATTGAACAAGGCTTCACTGAAAGACAAAAATAAGGGCAGTGATTTACCAGGAACTGTTATCAGAAAGTAAGAACTGTCCCATGAAGCTTGTGGGATAACATTTCTCTTCTGCAATTCCCATCCCTTTCCCAGTAACTAAAGACTATGAAGATTTTGGGGACATGATCCTTACAAGGAACTAGTATGTGGTAGTGGATCATAGAATCATAGCGTTGGAAGGGACCTCCAGGGTCATCTAGTCCAACCCCCTGCACAATGCAGAAAACTCACAAACACCTCCCCCTAAATTCACAGGATCTTCATTGCTGTCAAATGGCCATCTGTGTTCCCCCAGATTCAAATTGCTATCCAAGATCGCTTTGGACAAAAATTTGCATGGCTAAGATGCTTCCCCAACCAGAGCATGTATTCCTTCCTCAAGCAAATATCTTGGATTTTCAAATTTGGACTGTTAAGGGACGATGGCTCAGTGCTAGATCAAATGCATGTCATACAGATGTACCAGGTTTATTGTCCTGAATCCCCACTTAAATGGTCTTGGATTTCCTTCTCATCAGAACAGACCACACTGAGCTAGATAGACCAATTGTCTTGCTGTTCAGCAACATCATACCTTCATATGTAATTGTATTTGCAAGTGTTTGAAAAACAATAACAACTGGAGTTCTGTTTGCTATTTATTTACTGCATTTTTCATCTCTCCCTTCCTATGAAGAGCTCAAGATGGTGCACATTTTTCTCCTCCCTGCACTGTATCCATTTTATATTCACCTGTGAGATAGGTTAGGCTGAGAGAATGTGACTGGCCCAAGTTCCCTTATTAAGCTTCATGTGATTAGGGATTTGAACTTGGGATCTCCCCTGTTCTAGTCCAACACTAGTCTTGCTCTACTATTGCTTTATGCCTCCAGTTGTTTGAAAGAGCTTTCTAGGATCATGTTCATCTTTGTTGTCACTTTTGTTTCAGCAAGTAGGTTAAGAGCACAGAAGGGCTTAAAATTCCTTTATAGGCCCATTAATTTCTGCCCTTCTGATAGCAATTCTTTTAACTGTTCTATTAAACTTTAAGAGCCATTATTAATGATAGATTACAGCATCCATTAGATTTGAGAAATTGGATACAATACACATATACAAAAATACTTCAAGTGTTTGTGTCCCCCCCGTGTTTCCCCCCATTTTTAACAAAAACATTTTCAGTAATCATTCGAGAGTACAAGTCTGGAGCTTCTGTGCTCTCCCAAATGAGTTCTTCCCTCACACACACACTTCCTTCCTGCATAAGGTATATGTGGAAGTACTCTGTCAAACTAAAGATCCATCTGGACCCGCATCCTGTTTCCAGCAGTAGCTGTCTTGTTGCCTTTGTTAGGACTGGAAAGGAGCATTTGCCTAAAAAAGCAGGGGTGGGGGTGGGTGGGGAGAGAATATGCAACCCATGCTATGTCTGAAATGAGCCTCTAAAGAAAGAGTGCAAGATGCAGGAGACAGAAGTGTTTTCTGGAGACTTGCTGCTCCCAAGCTGTGGCAGCTCCCAGCCTCAGCACAGGCATTTTACAATGCTCTTCTGTGTTTGCAAGATGGAAAACTGTTAATTTTATCTAAAGATGCTGAACAAATTCTGTCTGATCATCTTCAGCTCTCTACTATGCCAGACACTGGCAGATAATGCGTTGATTGTTTGATTCTCTGAAGGCAGACTTAATTGGAAAGATCTTTACTTGCTTTAGCATATTTGAAATTCATAGTGTAATTGCATGGATCCTTCTATGGCCAAGGCAAAGAGTTATGAAAATGGATTTGTGTGATTTCAGAATTATTGATCACATGTACAGCCCTGACAAGGATCAAGATTGATCACAAGTTTTAAAGGACATTAACTGTCAAGTCCATGAAGTCCTTTCTAAAAATGTCAGTTTCACTGGGACAAAGATACTCTAAGTATCTGCTTCTCAACCTGGTGACAGTGATTTTTCACCTCTGTTCTCCTGTTGTTAACTGGTACTCAACATCAATCTTCTATTGATTTTTCTATTTTTATTATAGTTTTTTCTTTCTTAAATGAAAACACCAAAAAAATTTATCAAATAGTTAAGCCACCTTCTCTAAATTCAAGTTTACCTTCAGCCACAGATTAAATGGGTGATGTTAAATTTGCAACTCATTGTATTTAGGATCTCTGAGTATGTTTTTGATGCATTTCCCACATAGGAACAGGTTGTATTATATTAAATTTTGTGAATCAGACTACTAATGAAGACAGCTTGTTGAACTGTGTTTGAACTTTTGTTCATCCATTGGCAATAGGAGTGTTTTAATAGGAATATTTTTATTTGGTGACTTTTATTATGTTTGTTATAGGGTATTTATTGAGTTTAAAACATTTTGGTTTTACAGACAGTCTGTCTGTTTCACACTTTTACCCTTTTCCTCAGCCTTTTTAGTTTTGTGTAGTTTGGGGATTGGTTGTAGGTCTTTTTTGTGTGTATTTTTGAAGATCCAAGAATCTGTTTCTGTTGAGGGACTGTTGAAAAATACACATTCTTCATCAGTGCTTTGAGGCTTAAGAGGGGGGGGGGAAGCATTTTCTGCTCCTCGGTTTGACATTTTTGGGGAAGAAGAAATGGTGCCTCAGTATCCTGCTGAGGAAATAATCTGATCACAAATAAAATGTTGGGTAGTTATGTCCATGTTCATTGTAAGGTATCTCAATTTCTTTGTAAGCTGGCTTTATGGGAGAGGGGGGGGATTGATTTTTATCTACTGGAGAGGCCAGCTGTAACATGCAATGGAGGAAATTTTTAAGAATAATGCTTATGCCTTTAAATGTGTAGCTAGGGGCCTATTAGGGTTCCCAGCCTCCTACTGGTAGTGGGGTTTCCCCCGATTTTGGGGCCTGCAACCTGCCAGCACAGGATTAGCTGGTGGGGGAGCTGGGCCCCAAAGAGTTCCATCGGTGCCCAGTGTGCCTAGCATAATGATGCCACCCAGAAGTGACATAATCACACAGGGCACATAACATGGGGGTGCTCTAGCATTTGGGTAAAAAACTCTATGGCACCATACAGTTTTTACCAAAATGCTAGAGCATCACCATGCAACATGCCCAGCTAATCCTGTGCTGGGTTACTTCCGGGTGATGTCATCATGCTGCACACACTTTGTGTGCGAGAGGACAGTCCCCCTGCTGGCAGCCAGGTAAGACCAGGCAACCCTATGGTCCATCCATGCAAAAGAATGGTATAAATGCATAGTACCTCTCATGTGCGGGAAAATTCTCTGTCATTAGTAATTAGTAACTATTATAGCATGAGAGGTACTTTTTTCTTGACATACAAGTTTGTAGCTGGCAGGCAGGGTTTTTTAACTTGAAAGGGAGAAAAGTTATGTACATGGCATCCTTCACTTGCAGTCTCAAGTGGTTCAGCATACTACCACTTTATTCTGCTGAATGTATAGACCAGACTTAGTACTTAAGAATTGTAAATGAATTCTGCAAGGTGAAAACCTACAGTACTTCCTTAACTTTTTTTTATAAATGTTAGTCCCATATGGATGAAATTCTTTAAAGGAAAATTAATTGTGTCTTTCTCTGGCTGTAACCTATTACATGGGGGTTAGAGTGTAAGTAGAAGTAAACACTGCTTCTGCTGACTTTTCATTTAAAACATCACCACTACATTTTTGTGAGGAATAAAAAACTTTTCTTACCTGGAGCAGTTGCAAATTCTGTTTTTCCTCTCATTTTGGAATAATGATGATTGCACAGGAGGGAAAACATGTAAAAATCTGGTTTATTTGCCAATTGCATGTAACAAAAATAGCTGGCCCTTGTGAGCACTCAGCCTCTCAGTGCCCCAACATGAACTAAATTTAACAGCCGTCTATTGAGATATAAATATACTTGAAATGCAGAATAACAATATCAGAGCAATTTTCCAAGATTTTAGAATTGTCTGGGTGATGATGAGCTGGTTGGAAGTTGATGGGTTTAATCATAGCGTGGTTGCATTAAGTTAAGCCAGTGCCAACTGCTTTTAAAAACACACACACAAAAATGCCAGGGAATTCACAGCATGGGGTTCATGAAGCATCTACGAGTTGCTATAGAAATTGTATAACTCAGTACAACAAGATCCTAATAAATCACATCATGATACTATACGCTCAATAAACTGAACCACCTGCATGAGTCTCTCTCTTTCAGGGTGAACAATCCAAAGCATTAAGACTAAAGCAAACACAGGTGGAAGGGTTATATGGCACATAAGAAGGAGAAATCCAAATGCATGCACTTTACTACAGGGAAAGATAGTGATCCCAGTGCAATCAGTAAACCAAGATGTTTAAACATGCAGACTGGGAGTAATTCCCATTGACCTCAGTGGAATTTGCTTCCAAGTGAACATAATATGACTGATAGCCAAAAAGCATTTCTTGTAGAAATAAAAAGCATGCACATTTTTTCTTACTCTTATCAGAATCTTTGTTTTAATTACATTTGTAATCGCTTTCATCTCTGTTCTTACATTTGCTTTCATTTCCATTGTGGAATGTTCCCTGTACTCCTGCCTTGATGTTACAGGCATTCAGACAATCAGGTAATGGGCAGCTGTAAAGATAATCTTCTCCCTTCCCTCTTCCTTCACCTAGGTGCACACTAGGAGATTGCAGGCACCATGACTGTATCCTCAGGGTGAATTGCAGAGACACTATCATTCCATTTACACTGGATTCCATTTATGTTTATATTTCATTTATACTTATTTCTGAGCCCAATTCCAGGGGGTTGTGTTCACCTATAGAGCCTTGTATGGTTTGGGAACAACATATATGAAGGACTGCTTACTCCTATGGACTTACCACACCTTCTAAACCACAACTCATATGAACCTACCTGACCACTGTGATCATCTTATGAGGCTCTCTTAAGGTTAGGTGGATAGCCTGAGAAAGGGCCTTCTCAGTCATGGTGCCAGTGCCACAATTATGGAAATTCCTTCCCAGGGCACTTCATCTGTTTGACATTGTCCCCTTCTGCTATCACTGCCTTCTGCCAGCAAGTGAAAACTTTTTCGATTATCTGGCATTTCCATAGTGACCCTTCTTTTTAGATTTGGTTTTAACTGGATGTACTTTTATTATTTTTTGTTTTTGTCAAATAAAACAATTTGGGCAGAAAGGCAGAATATAAATTCTGTAAATACATTATAAATATTTCCAGTATGCACTGAGGTAAGCACTGAGCTGAAACAGCAACTGAGTTGAAGACTGAGCAGAAACAGCAACTAAAGCAGCATGGAGAGTTTCTCTTCCCACCCATTAGCTGGATAGCTGCCTGGCTGGCCATTGCAAACTTGATGCAGCAGCCAGCAATTAGCACAATAAGTGTGGGAGGGCAGGGAAGGAGAATGAGAGAAGGAGGTATTCTCTCCCCCTTCCTGTCTGCTAACATGACCATTTGTCATTCCTTCATTCACTGCAATATGCATTCACTGAGCCTGCTTCGGCAAGGAGGGCAGGATATAAATCTAATAAATAAATAATAAGTAATATTCCTTATCCAAACAAATGAGGCTGTTTCAGCTCATCAGGATAACATGACATCTGTTGTGCTGCAGCACAAAACAGTGCAAACCAGCCTGTATCTAATCTTTGTTCATCAGCAATTGGAGGGATAGTAAAAACAGCAACATCTTAGTATCTGGAACATTGTACAGGGAAAGCACCAATCCACGCACCATCGTTTTGTCAGTATGAGACGTTGCCCTTCCCCTACTAACCACAATATGGATACAGCTATCATGTTTAGATATCAAGGGATATAATGTCAACCTGTCACAATATAAAGTTGGATAACTTATAATCTAAGGCCATGTTGGCAACTGGTCAGCTATCTATTGTAATGGCAAGCTGATGTGAAAAATAGATCCTGTAGGACAAGGCCAGTATATGACCTGTACAGATAATCTGATGCTGTTTCCTGGTGGTGAGGAATGCATACAGAAATTTACAGCTTCCTAAAGCAAGAAGTTGACATGTGCAATAATTCTTTGCATACCCCACATTATAGAAGTCAGATATGGGAGAATCCCAGGGGCATTGGCTTAAAAATACACTTTTATCACCAAACTGAGATTTTGTTGTTAAGAGAAAGGCTTGGAGGAAGCCTGGAGTGAGTTTTTAGTTTCTTGCTGATTACACTGGATACACATGGAATTATGTAGTGACCCAACCAAATGGCTGACTTCTACCTTCTCCAAACCACAGAAGCCATATTGCTAAAGTCCTATTAGGTAGTCTGTAAGTGAGCTTAGACTCCTAGCTGGGTTTATCTGATACTGATCAGTAGAATAATGTTTTGACCTGTTTTGCTTTTGTTAGCGTTCACATTTTTATTAATTTTGTGCATTCTGCCATTTGTTTTTAAATGCCATGTATGTTTCTGATTTCCTTTTGCCTGTTTTAATAGAAACATATGGCCTTATCTTCTGCCTACCTATGCCATGTTTTGGTTATGCTGACAAGGTTGCTTCATTGTATGACAAGCTTTTTGGTCCATAGAGAAGGATGTTTATAAGCACATGGTTTGAGGTATCCAAACTTTAGATGGTAGCAGATAATTGTTTTTTGTTAAAAGGCTTTGGACACTCATTAACACATTTGGGTGTGCAGGAATTGTAGTCTGAAAAGCACTCTGCATGCATCCAGAAGCTAGTCCTCTGACATATGACCTACCATTTACAGCACAATCCTAATGAGAGGTATATCCTTCTAAGTCCATTAAAGTCAATGCACTTAGGTGTGGTGTTTTTGAGACACCTCTGTCAGGCCAGTGTTTTAGACTGCTCTAGGCCACTCCAGGGCTTGGTGTGGGCAGGAACAAGGAGAAAGGAAGTTGTTGTCACCGCAGCTCCACACCGTGAAAGAACCTGAGCTACTAAATTGTGCTCCTCTTTAAAACTATTCTGATGTATAGCATTAGGGGCATAGCAGAAATGTGTAGGTCTGTTTAGGATTACACTGCTGGAGATATAAACCTCAGTTTTGAGCTTCATTTCATCCTATAAATAACAGGCCTTTTCTTCATCACTTAGGTATATCTCTAAGATCAAAAGAAGCATTAATCGCCTGACTTTTTAAATCATAAGTCTTTGTTGGTTACAAGCAACTAGAATCACATGTAAATCCTCATACATTGGATTCTGGTGGCTCATTCTGTAGAATAGCACAATCTGCCTATCTGGACAACACAATCCATTTTCCTTAATCCAGTTAGGGGAGGGGGAGTGCATTTTTCACTACCACCACTAAGCTACAAAGAAAAGAAAAAGCAATACCAATTGCAAATAAGAAAATATGGCATTAAAGCTTTAAAGAATGCTGGAAGGATTTAAGCTTGTCCATGTTATTGGAAAGCTAAGAAAGAATGACTTGTGCTTGATTTATAGTGATAAATTAATAATGGGTTCTGAGAGCCTCTTCTTCTAGAGAGTTTCAGTTCCTGTCCACAAGAGCTGTTTTTCAGCACTGTTTTTTTTTCCTTCTTAAGGATACAAGAACTATGTGGGTTGCGATCTTATTAATTTTCTCCCCTTCAAACAGCCCTTGGAATTAATGTTATTCCCACGTCACCCTCCTTGTCAGAATTGACATGTATCAGAGGAATGGCAAAGTAGATTTTACTGGAAAGTTTATTCCTGGAAAACCAACTTGAATATTACAGCATAAAATCTGAGCAGAGAACCTAACCTTACCCAGGTTAATTGCCCCACTATGTACTCTTAAACAGAGGTGAGGTTAGATGGTCTTTTTCATTAATGTATTGATAAGATTTCAGTAAATGGTGGATCTTATATAGAGATAAATTATCAGGAGACGTGATAAACAGCATCAGAGTGAAGTGTTGCTTATTAACAACATAGTCTGATCCATCATGGATGTCCCAGGAAAGGAGGAGTGATGGAAACTTTTTCTGCTGAAAGCTATTAGGTAGTGTAAGTCAAAAGCCTTCTAATATCTGTGACTTAATTAACTTTTCACAGTTGGATTTAGTGGGAGAACAGAATGTAATTTTTAATAAAAAGGGAATATCAGACAGAAGGAGTGATGACTCAGTTCCCTACTAGGAAAATAGTTGCCTTTTTCATATGTTAAGTGATAAGGAATTCAGAATATGATGTAAGCAAGCCAAGTGAGTGGGGCATTTTCCTTGGCAAAAAATTCTTTCACTTTAAAATTCAGACCTCTCTTCACCTGAGAGTACACTTTTAGGTGTCATTAATGTATACATTGTTATCGTCACAGTATATTTTACTTCCCAAGATTGAAAGTGTTGGAGGTGACAGAATGACAAGTCTCAAACCTGTTTATTTTATCTAACAGCTTTTAGAGTTACAGCAGAAAACAGTTTATAGCAGAAAACATTAATTTGGAAGCCTGCAATGGAAAAGTGGTTTTGGGAAATATAATTCAACCATAGAATGCTTGTCCTGTACATGTACACTTGAGACCCCATCCAAAGCCAAGTTCTGCCAAGAGCTTCCCAAACATGTATGCACGTCTCTCTTTACACATGTCTGGAGACCAGAGAAGTGTCCAATGAGCAGGGAAAGGGTTAAACACCTCTTATTCCCCCACTGCTTATCCACTTGGTATCATCTGTTCTCCCAGGGCTGGATTGTAACATGATGAAACCCTAATCTATATATGTTTAAGAGGTTCCATACAATGATAATGCTTTGTTGTTTTCATGGCCAGTACACTCTTGTCTGTTGAAGCCTGAGCAAGCAGTGGCCACAGACTTGGGCTGAGAGTAATTTAGTTATTGTAAGAATATAGCTTACCTAACTTGTCCCCAAATCCTGCTGTGCCTTCTCACAAATTATTTTCTTTGAGAAAACATGGCAATGAAGGATTTGTTCTTGTGTATAAAGTATAATAAAGTCCTTTAAAGTGTGTTTACATTTAAAGCCAACCAACAATATGTTTAAAAGATCTAACAAAACAGCAATGATAAGTGAAAACATGCCCTCAACTCAATGTGTCCTGCTGTATGCAATGAAAAAATGATTATCAGAAATCGGGAGTCTCCCAAACACTTTCATAGTCCTTGGTCTGCCGTTTGGTAGAAATTTTGAAATCCACCAATGTCTTGGTTTTCTGTTGCTGAGACCATGCAGGGAACTAACTTTCAACATGTTTTCTGCATCAGCAAGAGAATAAATAGACATAAGAGAGTGATGGGTGGTACAATGCAAACCAAAATATGCCTTGCAGACCTAATTTTAGTTGTCTTGGCCTTGACTGTGTCCTTTAGTGGAATGACTTTTTTGTCCTAGGTCCTTAGGCTATAAGAACAATGGCAGTGTGCCTGGATTTTAGTCTTTGGCCTCATTGGCATATGAAATATCTTCCAGGCACAGGGACTGAGCACAACTTGTATTCTATTATTAGTTTGCATTTTATGCAACACTAAGGTATGCATGGGTGATTCCCCATCTTTTATAATCTTGTTCTTTTTGTTTTACTCATGTTAAGCACAAGTAGAAATGGAAGGACTGAAAGGGTGCTGAGGAGGTGCAAGGAGGGAAAACAAGAATACAAAATTGCACCCCCTGTACTTTAATAGTCGTTATTTTGGTACAAAGCTAAAGGCATAAATAACAAGAGTTTAAAAAAACCCACAACATTTATTTTAGTCATTCTGTGCCTCTCAGCTTTTTATGTCCTTGTTATAGGTCTGATGCATCCTAAATTATATGACAAGCAATTGCCTTGCAAGTTTCAGAATCTGTTCCTAACCTGTCTCCCATCAGTCTGTATGAGGAACATATTTTTCTGGGCTTTGGCAATTTGGATACACCAGAACAAAATCAGTAGAAAGTGTGAGAACAAATGCTCAACTAGTGGCCTATGAAGTCAGTTGTGTACTACTAACCATTGTTCTGTAGCCTGTCAGGTACATGAGTCCTGTTTCGTTGCTGTCTTTTCATGCTGAAGCTGACAGGAAATCCCTGGAAGGTCATGAGGACCATTGAAGGAGAAAGAGGAGGATGAAGGGCAAGAATTTAGACCTTGCTTTCCCCTCATAAAGTACCTCTGTGTTTTAATAGCTGTATCTTGTTTTATTGTTTAGAAGTTGTCTGTTGCTGGGCAGACTAGATCCTTTGATACTTTATATACAAAATTTGTATCCTGCCTTTCTGCCCTCACAAGGTCTACTCAGACAGCTAACAATTTAATGCATACATGATAAAAATCACATTTTAATTAGTTAAAATCATTTACACCCAAATACACATTATTAAAATAATTAAAAAGCAGTTATAATACAACTAGACATAAAAACAATTGATACTGAAAGAAAAAGGGCAGAGTAGGAGAGGGAAAGAAAATTGGAGGGAAAAGTAAAACAGGTGATATTAGATCTTTGTGGCAGGGACGTTGCCTTGTGTTATCTCCTTGCCTATATACCAACCTACACAACTGTGTCCTGCAGTATGAGAATGTCTGCTCCCCAGCTTTGGAGATCCTTTCCTCCAGATATCTGAAAGGCTTGAGTCTGAGTTTATTCTGGAATTGATTCAAGAATCCAACAAGATAAGGGCAGCACAGAGAAATTCTGATACAGCACAGCAACAAAATGGCTTCCATAAAATGACTGCTGCAACAGGTGAACAACAAGGCGCACAATTATTTCAGAGTTTAACTTCATTAATGCAGTACAGATCCTTGTGCTGTGCTGGGAGCTGCTGCCCAAACCAACTTTTTTTAAAAAAAAATCTGCACAGTCAATCAAATCTCCAACAATCAATAGAAGCCAGATTGAGGTGACAAGAGGGGAGGTCCTACAACTGAAGGACGAATTAAAAACTAATAAGTCACCAGGTCTGGATGGCATACATCCAAGAGTTCTGAAAGAACTCAAAGCTGAACTTGTGGATCTCCTGAAAAAAATATGTAATCTTTCATTGAAATCTGCCTCCGTTCCTGAGGACTGGAAGGTAGCAAATGTCACCCCCATCTTTAAAAAGGGTTCCAGAGGAGATCCGGGTAACTACAGGCCAGTCAGTCTGACTTCAATACCGGGAAAGTTGGTAGAAACCATTATCAAGGACAGAATGCGTAGGCCCATTGATGAACACGAGTTATTGAGGAAGACTCAGCAGTTATTGAGGAATACACACACACACACACATATTTATATATATAAATTTTTGGCAACTGTGTGATACAGAGTGTTGGACTAGATGGGCCATTGGCCTGATCCAACATGGCTTCTCTTATGTTCTTATGAAGCCTTGCTGGAGAAAAGCCCTACTTGGCCCTAAAAACACTTGGTGGGCACTAGAAAAGATGTTGGTGGATGCCATGGTGGGGATGGGCACCATATAGGGACCCCAGCTCTAAAGTAGGACTACAAGAGAACCCTGGCCAAGAACCCAGAAAGCCACCTCTAGACTGCAAATTCTAGTCCCTCTAGTCTGCAAATTCGCGCCCGGCACAATTATTTAGGATAATTCGAACACTTACTACATTGCCAGAGGGCAAACCAAATGTTAAGGAATCAGAGATAGGCTGTGAGGCTTTTGCGAACTATTTTGCAGATAAAGTCCAATCGCTCCGCCGCGACTGCCCTGCCATATTGGATTCAGTATGTATACTCGTGCCTGCCTTCCAGTTTGATCCTGGATCACTTCGACCCGCTCAGCTTGGAGGAAGTTGACAGAGTCCTCTCAGCTGCACGTGCAACAACTTGTGATCTTGACCCATGTCCCTCCTGGCTCATTAAAGCCTGCCTGGAGGAGTTAAGATGTCCTATACGGGACATCATAAATAGATCCCTTTCAGAGGGCCGTTTTCCTGTCCCTCTGAAGGAGGCAGTGGTCCGCCCTATCCTAAAAAAGGTTACATCAGACCCGACCGAATTGGCACACTACCGGCCGGTCTCAAATTTGCCCTTTCTGGGCAAAGTTATTGAGAGGGCTGTTGCGCTGCAGCTGCAGAGGTTTCTGGAGGACGCTTCCGCCTTAGATCCATTCCAGTACGGCTTCCGCCCGGGACATGGGACGGAGACAGTCTTGGTCGCTCTCATGGATGATCTCCGGAGGCACCTGGATCGAGGCGGCGCAGCAGTTTTGCTGCTGTTGGACCTATCGGCTGCGTTCGATATGGTCGATCACCAGCTACTGGCCCGCCGCCTTGCCGACACAGGGTCAGCCTTACAGTGGCTTTCCTCTTTCCTTGAGGGTCGGGGACAAAGGGTGGCAATTGGAGGAGAGCTGTCCCAGAGACACTCACTTAATTGTGGGGTGCCGCAGGGAGCAGTTCTCTCTCCAATGCTACTCAACATCTTTATGCGCCCCCTTGCCCAGATTGTCCGGAGATATGGACTGGGTTGCCATCAGTATGCTGATGACACCCAGCTCTATCTACTGATGGGTGACCGGACTGACAATGCCCCAGAAAATCTGGACCGAGCGTTGCAAGCCGTGGCAGACTGGATTAAGCTGAGTGGGCTGAAACTGAACCCAGCGAAGACAGAGGTCCTTTGCCTGGGGCGTGGCGGCTTAGGGAATGGGGTCTCCCTCCCAGTTTTTGACGGGGCGCAACTGGTAGCAGTGTGCAGAGTTAAGAGCTTGGGAGTCCTACTGGAGCCTCCCTTGACAATGGAGGCCCAGATAGTAGCTACTGCCAAGTCCGCCTTTTTTCACCTTAGACGGGCAAGGCAGTTGGCCCCCTTCCTGGAGCGTGGTGACCTGGCAACAGTGATCCATGCAACGGTCACCTCGAGGTTGGACTACTGTAATGCCCTCTACATGGGGCTGCCCTGTACCGAACCTGGAAACTGCAGCTAGTGCAAAATGCAGCAGCCAGGCTGCTACTGGGACTGCCTCGGTGGGAACATGTGCAGTCTGGGCTGCGGGAGTTGCACTGGCTGCCAATTGTTTACTGGGTTCGTTACAAGGTGCTGGTTATTACCTTTAAAGCCCTATATGGTCGAGGACCTGCCTACCGTAGGGACCGCCTCTCTCCATACGTTCCCCAGAGAGCACTGCGATCAAGCGCAAAAAATCTTCTTGAAATCCCTGGGCCAAAAGAAACTAAATTAAAAGCTACCAGAGAACAGGCGTTCTCTACAAAGGCCCCCCCAATGGTGGAACCAATTGCCGGAAGAGGTGCGGGCGCTACGGGATCTTAACCAGTTCCGTAGGGCCTGCAAAACTGCTCTCTTCCAGCTAGCTTTTTAAGACAGAATTCTTGATAAGACCAGTAATACCGAGCCATCTTATATGCTATTCGACTGTATTTTAATGTCTTACTGTTTGATTGTTTTATTTTAAAATTATTAACTGTATTATTTATTGTCTATTTGTTTCATGGTTTTCACCATGTCCTGTTAGCCGCCCTGAGCCTGCCTCGGCGGGGAGGGCGGGGTATAAATAAAAGTTTATTATTATTATTATTATTATTAGACAGAGCACAATGCTAGTAACACGCTTGTTGTTCAGGGAAGCATTTAGTGGTCAGGAAGAGAAAGAGAGTTGTTTATTGTTTCTCCCTTGGAAATAGACTGGTTTAGTAATGGACTGTTTTATTTATTTTTACAGATGTGCAAATCAGCATTTTTAATACCTATGACTGTTTTGCAGCTTCTCGCTAGGAATAACTTCACGTATCTTTTATGACATCTGTTTACAGACTGTTGATGTTTGGGAATAATGGATTGTTTTGACAGTGGTACTAAAATTTGATTTCAATGTAATTTACTTTTGGTGCAGTGAATATCCAAGAGCATTTTGCAGATTATGTCAGGACACAGGGAGGTCCGGAAGTTTGGAATTCACACTAATATAGCAGCACATCTCCTTCACACACATTTTCTCTTGTTGCAGGCACAAGATCAGCTTGCAACTTTTTCTTTTTAAATCTCATTGGGAATTGATTTCTCATACAGCTGTTGTTGCTATGGAAACTGTATTAAGTGCTCAGATACACAGAGGTGGGAATATCACATGCTGGTAATGTTCTAGGTGGGGGGAAAAGGCAAAATAGCATTTTCTATTAATGGTTCCTAAGAATCAACTGCTTTTGTTCTCCTCTTAGGAAGTTATAATGGAGCAAGTGGTGCCATGAAGGGCTTCCCTCCTCTAAATAATTTGAAATGTTCTGCATAATTTCTATAGAAATGCACTTGAGGGAAGAATCAGAAACATACAGAAAAATCCTGTGCATGGTTTCTGAGGACTAAAACATGCTGTGTTCAATGAGGCTTCCTCCCAGATATGTGAACATAGGAATACAGCCTAAATATATCAACTCCCTAGCAAAACTTCTATAATAGGCCAGCACAATTTGAAACCTACAAGACATGCAGGGAACCCAATAAGTCCTCAATTAAACCTTTTGATTTTTCTAACAGAATTGTGCGAACAGATGGAAATACAGATGTTCTTGTAAATCCATTGTGACAAAGTGGTTCAAGTATTGGACTAGGTATGGGGTAAACCAGGCTTGGATCTTCACTCTCTTATGATGCTCAGTCAATTGCATTGAGCCAATCAATCTCACAGGAGGATAAAACTGAAGATGAGGAAGATGTATGCTACCCTGAGTATGGTGGGATAAAACATGACAACTTTACTATTCTTTCTCTGTGTTTTAAGTGCTATCAAGTCACTTCCAGTCTATGGCAACCCTATGTACTAATGATCTCCCAAATGTCCTATCATCAGGGGCCATTTTGTAGAAACATAGGTGGTGGCGCTCATCCAGGGATTGTTATGCAGCTGCACACATACTATTCAATGGACAAGGAGGTGGAACTCTCAGAAGGAGGAGGCGAAACTCTCAGAAAGGTTCAGGAGCTGCGCTCCTGTGAGCTCCCGCTGAATCTGAGACATGCCTATCAGGCCTTGCTCAGGTCTTGCAAAGGGAAGGCCATGGCTTCTTTGCTTCAATCAATCCATCACATGTTGGGTCTTTCTCTTTTCTAACTATTTCCAACTTTTGCTATTCTGAGGGTTCCCCAATAAACCACTGCTGTCATTTCTACTGTATATTGTGTTCATTTACTCTACAAATGTTTTTCTTCTGCCCAGTGAAAACTGAGACAGCATTTGTTCTTTTGCTTAAAGTTACATTATTAAAAAATAGCTGCCGAACAATATGCCATCATGCTTCAAAATATACTTCAGCATCTGCAGTGTGTGAAATTTAGGCTTCCTAATCCCCCGCCCAGGGCGGGGGACCCCCGATTTGGAGCCTTCTCCCCTGCTCAGCAGAAATCCAGAAGCGGGTGGGAAATGGCGGCCCTTCTCTTCCCACCCAGCCCCGATCGCAGCAGCTTCTCCTCTCCCCTTCCCTTCCCACCCAGCCCCATCGCAGCAGCTTCTCCTCATCCCTTCCCTTCCCACCCAGCTCCATCGCTGCAGCATCTCCTTGCCCCTTCCCTTCCCACCCAGCCCCATCGCAGCAGCTTCTTCTCGCCCCTTCCCTTCCCACCCAGCCCCGATCGCAGCAGCGTCTCCTTGCCCCTTCCCTTCCCCTCCCACCCAGCCCCATCACAGCAGTGTCTCCTCGCCCCTTCCCTTCCCACCCAGCCCCGATCGCAGCAGCGTCTCCTTGCCCCTTCCCTTCCCCTCCCACCCAGCCCCATCACAGCAGTGTCTCCTCGCCCCTTCCCTTCCCACCCATCCCCGATCGCAGCAGCTTCTCCTTGCCCCTCCCCTTCCTACCAAGCCCCATCACAGCAGCATCTCCTTGCCCCTTCCCCTCCCACCCAGCACCATCGCAGCAGTGTCTCCTCTCCCCTTCCCTTCCCACCCAGCCCCAATCGCAGCAGCTTCTCCTCGCCCCTTCCCTTCCCAACCAGCCCCATCGCAGCAGCATCTCCTTGCCCCTTCCCCTCCCACCCAGCACCATCGCAGCAGCTTCTCCTTGCCCCTTCCCTTCCCACCCAGCCCCATCACAGCAGCATCTCCTCGCCCATTCCCTTCCCACCCAGCCCCATCGCAGCAGCGTCTCCTCACCCCTTCCCTTCCCACCCAGCCCCATTGCAGCAGCGTCTCCTCGCCCCTTCCCTTCCCACCCAGCCCCATCGCAGCAGCGTCTCCTTGCCCATTCCCTTCCCACCCAGCTCCATCGCAGCAGCTTCGCCTCGCCCCTTCCCTTCCCCTCCCATCCATCCCCAATTGCAGCAGCTTCTCCTTGCCCCTTCCCTTCCTCTCCCACCCAGCACCATTGCAGCAGCTTCTCTTTGCCTCTTCCCTTCCCCTTAGGCTTCCCAATCCCCAGGTCCCAGCCGGGGATTCCTGGTTTTACAGGCTTTCCCCAGCCTGTTGGCCAGCAGGGGAAGCTCCTCCCCCACAGCCACCCCGTACCTCTAGATCTTGGGCAGGACCTGCAAACAGGTATAGTTTTAAAATGTTTGTGTACCTTTAAATTGGAACAGGAAGTACTTCATGGGGAAGGGTTAGCAACAGCAGACCTCCTGAGAGTGCAGCCCCTCTGTTTGTTTTGCTTTCCTTTCGGACAAGTGAGTGTGTGTGTAAAAGAGTAGCGTAGCCCCTGTACTTTCCAGACCTGGTTGTGGAGGCACCAGAGACTCCTGCTTTGTTCTACTGCTTCAGACCAACACGGCTGCCCACTTGCACCAGAGACAGTTAAGCATGTGAGAGAGAGAGAGAGAAAACAGGGGGAGGGGAGGGAACTCTATTATTCCCTATGGAGACTTATTCTCATAGGAAATAATGGGAAATTGATCTGCGGGTATCTGGGGCTCGGGGGGGGCTGTTTTTTGAGGTTGAGGCACCAGATTTGCAGCATAGCATCCATTACCTCTCCCCAAAATACCCCCCCAAGTTTCAAAAAGATTGGACCAGGTGGTCCAATTCTATGAGCCCCTAAAGAAGGTGCCCCTATCCTTCATTATTTCCTTTGGAGGGAAGGGATTTAAAAGATGTGTGGTCCCTTTAAATGTGATGGCCAGAACTCCCTTGAAGTTCAATTATGGTTGTCACACCCTTGCTCCTGGATCCTCCCCAATGTCTCCTGGCTCCACCCCCAAAATCTCCTGGCTCCACCCCCAAAGTCCCCAGATATTTCTTGAATTGGACTTGGCAACCCTAGTGAAATTACAGTCTGTGTGCTGTGGAGTGCCTTATAGTGCAGTTCTAAGCAGAATAACATTCTTGTAAATCAGCTGAAGATAATGGGTATAAAAGGGTGTAACTCTACATAGGATTTTCCTGTGCACATATGTGTATATTACATTTGTGTTCACTTATATCATATATATCATATCATATCAATTTTATTTATATCCCACCCTCCCCGCCGAAGCAGGCTCAGGGCGGCTAACAACACAGTCAATACATTAATTTACAAGGTATTTAGACAAACTAGTTAACACATTAATTAAAATTCTGCTAAAACTCTAAAATCAATAAATTTAATAAAATTAACATATTGGTGCTATCATACAGGTGGCGAATTTCATTAGCAGTTTCCCTCTTAGCCGGTGAAGGCCAATCGAAAGAGGGTGGTCTTGCAGGCCCTGCGGAACTGTTCAAGTTCCCGCAGGGCCCGCATATCCTCTGGAAGCTGGTTCCATAGGCGTGGGGCCATAGCAGAGAAAGCCCGATCACAGGTGCTCTGCAGCTTTACCTCTCTCGGCCCGGGGATAGTCAGCAAGTTCTTCCCAGCTGACCAGCTTCCCAGCTGACTTAGCTTCTTGGGGAGATAGCAGACAATCCTAGCAACTTACACTAACAAAACTTTTGCAAGGCATCAACAGCTGCAAATGTAGGGACAGCTGGGGCAGGTTGTGAAGTTCCTGGCAAGCCACAATACGTGGACAGTGAGCTACATTCAGTCTGTTAGGGCACATTGCAGGCATTTCCCAGAAATTTTATTTTACTTCTATTTATTATTTAACTTCTGGAGTTAAAGCGCATAGTTCTTACATTGCACCCATGTGATTATGTGCCTTATTTATTTAAAAATTAAACACTAGGCATATTGTTTGAAATTGTTTTGCCAGGTCACACAATTTTAGTTGTTCATTCAAAGTCCCCAATAGACCGTCAGAACTGCAACACTTTCTGTTTGTTTAAAGAGATCTTTGCAGCATGTTTTCAAGTTTTAAACACGAACAAGAAAGCTAGATTGCTTTCAGAAAACCTTATTGTTTTTAAGCTTGTTCAGTGGGTTTCAGACTTTTTCATTTCAGCCATTCTCATTCCCCACACTGATATGTCTGCCGAGGAACTTCCTTCAGTGCATCTGCCATACATAACTGCTGCACACTGCAGAGGATTCTGGACAGTATTCTAGCTTATGTGAGGATTGCCAGGTCTCTCACTATGGCAGGAGACTGCCTGTCAGCAACCACAGCAGAAGAAAAATCAATCAAAACCTCACTGTTGGTGTGACAGCATTACATCACTTCCAGGTACAACCTGGAAGTGAATTCATGCCTCTCTAGGAATTGCCAGAAATGCTATGATTTTACAAGAATTTCCAGGAGTACCTGGAGAAGCACATCACCCTCCATGTCCCCACCATCCCAGAGTCCTGCCAGCCACTGGATGGCAGCCCTTCTGCACACTCTGTATATGCACCTGGCCTGTTAGGGGCCACTCACCCTTGTTGTAGATAAACAGGAAATGTTCCTTGAAGCCCATCCAATATTATCTGAGGCCATTCATTTTAGGGGAATGACCTGGGTTGCCAGGCTGCAGCCAGCAACCTCCTGGGTGAAATGTGGGATAGAATCCGTTGCACCTGTAATGCTTCACTTCCAGTAAAATCCAGAAGTAACATGATGGGTGCTCTAACATATTGCAAAAAAAATTACTGGAAGTATCATAAGAATGTCAGAATCATTCCTTCCCCATAAGACAAGTGGCCTACCATCAGTAGGGATGAGCTTTAGTGGCGGAGGATGTCTTCCAAGAGGGCTTGCCTGCTATTACAGAGCTTTGTACTAAGAAACTTACATAATGCCTTGGTTTTCAACCAAGATTCTCAAACTGGAACCCTGTCATTCCATAGAACACAGTCTTTAGAATTCCTCCAAGTGTCTACAGAACTCTTCCAATCTTCATATTAGTTGCAACAAAACAGCATAGTGCTTTAAGAGCTCCTTGAAAAGATGGCCTGTAATGTCCTGCAGTTGTGAAGTTTTCAGAACATTTTCCTCCTTTGTAGGAATGTGTGCTTAAATCTGTGCCAAGAGAGATTGCCTTATCTAGCAACTCAGACTCAAAAATGCTGCATGATAAGTAGACTACACTGTATCAGTAAAAGTTGTAAGAATTCATTCCTTGAACTACCAACATGGCAATAATATTATATGTAAAATATATATGAATCCCAATAGGCATAGTAGCTTTAAAAAGAATTTTAAATAAGAAATTACTCCTGTTGACAAAGGAGGCAAGATTTCACTGGCAATTAGCTGTTTAGCTATTCATAATGTTTCTATATCCTTTTTTAACCAAACAGACATTCAGTGCCGTTTCTCTTTTGCTGGGCATGCCTCCTGCTCATGTGAACAGTTTCTGTTGTGGGAGCTAAACTGTGCAGAAGGCATGCCCAACAAACCCTGTAGGGGTAACAAGCAGTCTTATGTCCAGGTTTCTTTTGCTCTTGGGAAGTCCAGAAATAGTGCTTTTATATGCACATTCCCAAATGACTCCAGTTCCTGCAGGTGCAACAAAAGGCAAAAGCTTCAGTATTTATTAACTGTGACATTTCTAGTTAAGACTGATGACCCAGTGGAGATTTATCCTACCAGCAGAAGGGTTGAAATTTTGGCAGAAGGTGGGAATGATACTCCAATCATTAGCAGTTGAATGCATGGGTAGCTCAGAATGCTTCTCCACTATTGGTCAGAAGCTGACTGAAAGATGCAGGGAATGATGGTCTTGATCCCACCATCCTGGAAAAGACTTGCTCCCAATTAAAAAAAGATAGTACTCTGGATTCTTGCAATAGTTTTAGTTTCCCTGGTACATTCACTACTGACTTTAGTAGGGCTCATTTTGTAGCAGGAGCTCCTTTGCATATTAGGCCACACCCTCCTGATGTAGCCAATCCTCCGAGAGCTTACGGGGCTCTTCTTACAGGGCCTACTGGAAGCTCCAAGAGGATTGGCTACATCAGGAGGGTGTGCCCTAATATGCAAAGGAGCTCCTGCTACAAAATGAGCCTTGGACTTTAGGATTGTTTAGATAATAAAGTATTGATGTCAAGGGCCAGTGGTCTTCTGGAAAGGAGTTTTACTGGTAGCTGACATTCCTAGGAGTGTGAGGGAAGCAGCATGTTTTTGGCAGAAAAGATTGCTCTGTGTCTGATTGCAGAGATGATCTAGGCAAAGGTCTTTATCATTGCTATAGTAACAGAATTTCTCCTCTGATACAGAAGTCTTTGTATGCAGGTCCAAGGACATGGCAGTATATAAATCAATACACAGTTAACCTGAACAGGTAAATCCTCCATGTACCAAGTTTGACCACCAGTCCATCTAGCTCAGTACTGGAACCAGCTGTTAAAGATCTCAAGTGGATAAAAGTCTTTCCCAGCACTTACTATTGGAAATCCTGTAACTAGATATGCCAGGAATTGAACCTTGAATGTTCCGTGTACAATTCAGCTGTTTCTCCATTTACCCATAGCTTCTTTTCAGTCATTCTGAGCATTAAAAACTGCCATAAGAATATGTACCGTAATCCATACCTGGTCTGGCACTCTCATACCTTCCCCCCACTTCCCTCCTTATTCTTCCATATCCCCACCACCCAGGGAGCTGGTGGGTACAACATTTTCCCTTCATCTGAATATTTTACTGATCTACTGTTGATGTTTTTTAGTATTGTAATGCTGTTTTAATTTTACCACCCATTGTATGTGTCCCTGATATAAGCTGCCCTGAGTCCTGTTCTTTGTGAAGGATGACCAACAAATCAAATCTAAGAAATAATAAACATTAGAATGAAAGGGAGGGGGATACAGGCAATGAAAGTGACAATAGCAACTTAAATATCACAAGGACTTTTTTGAATTTTTATGTTGTTCCAAAGTTGCATATCTGGTTCAATTATATACACCAATGTATAAAATTTTCCATTGGATGTTCCTTGGAAGTGGATTATACTTCAAATGATCCAATTTATCATTAGTTGTATATTGTAATTCAGTATATATGGTTTGATTTGTGCACATTCAGTCTAGGGAAGCTTTTTGAATTATTATTATTTGTTGTTGAATTTTTGCCATCAATTTGACTTATGGTAACCCTCTAGGGTTTTCAAGGCAAGAGACGTTCAGAAGTGGTTTGCCATTGCATGTCTCCACATCATGACCTGGTATTCCTTGGTGGTCTCCCATCCAAATACTAGCCAGGGCTGACCCTGCCTAGCTTTCAAGATCTGACAAGATCAGGCCAGCCTGGGCTGTCCAGTTCAGGGCTTTTAAAATTATTTCTGTAATATATTTACAATACAAATTATAATATGATTTATAACTTTTCTATAATAATATATAATAATCTGATAGTCTTCTCCAGGATGGTGGGATCAAGATCATCATTCCCTGCATCTTTCAGATAAATTAATCTCTATAGGATAATTGTTAGAATGTTGGACTTGAATCTGATAGAACTAGGTGCTAATCACCACTCATACCTGGTGACCTTAGGCCAGTCACTTTCTTTCAGCCAAGTCTGCCTCACAGGGTTTTTGTGAGGACAAAATTGAGGGGATGAGAACATAAGAGAAGCCATGTTGGATCAGTCCAACACTCCGTGTCACACAGTGGCCAAAAAAATTATATATATATAATATATAAAATATATAAAATAAATATATAAAAATTATATACATATATATACACACTGTGGCTAATAGCCACTGATGGACCTCTGCTCCATATTTTCATCCAACCCCGTCTTGAAGCTGGCTATGCTTGTAGCCGCCACCACCTCCTGTGGCAGTGAATTCCACATGTTAATCACCCTTTGGGTGAAGAAGTACTTCCTTTTATCTGTTTTAACCCGACTGCTCATCAATTTCATCGAATGCCCACAAGTTCTTGTATTGTGAGAAAGAGGGAAAAGTACTTCTTTCTCTACTTTCTCCATCCCATGCATTATCTTGTAAACCTCTATCATGTCACCCCGCAGTCGACGTTTCTCCAAGCTAAAGAGTCCCAAGCGTTTCAACCTTTCTTCATAGGGAAAGTGTTCCAACCCTTTAATCATCCTAGTTGCCCTTTTCTGGACTTTTTCCAATGCTTTAATATCCTTTTTGAGGTGCGGTGAAGAATTGCACACATTATTCCAAATGAGACCTCACCATCGATTTATACAGGGGCATTATGATACTGGCTGCTTTGTTTTCAATTCCCTTCCTAATAATTCCCAGCATGGCATTGGCCTTTTTTTATTGCAATCGCACACTGTCTTGACATTTTCAGTGAGTTATCTACCACGACCCCAAGATCTCTCTCTTGGTCAGTCTCTGCCAGTTCACACCCCATCAACTTGTATTTGTAGCTGGGATTCTTGGCCCCAATGTGCATTACTTTGCACTTGGCCACGTTAAACCTCATCTGCCACGTTGACGCCCACTCACCCAGTCTCAACAGATCCCTTTGGAGTGCCTCACAATCCTCTCTGGTTCTCACCACCCTGAACAATTTAGTGTCATCTGCAAACTTGGCCACTTCACTGCTCACTCCCTACTCCAAATCATTTATGAACAAGTTAAAGAGAATGACATCAGCCACATTGGGTCCCCATTAAGTAAATGGTAGGGCATAAATAAAGTTAATTAATTAGATTTTATCTGCTTTTGTATAACAACAAATTAGAAAAGGTATTAGAAAAGCCTGTTTTTAAACCCAACCAATCTGAAATGCTGCACATGGGTGATTCCTCTACATCAGTAGCATACATTCCATGACACAAAAACCACATGGCTTTTTCACATGCCGCCTCTTCCAGTTTCAGTTTTTGGGGGGCTTGTTCCACATCTCCGACAGCATGATCATAACTAAATGCAAGCAGTAAATAAATTAGCAGAATTTAGTTTTCATTGCACTGAAATTGTATTTGGTTGTATAGTTACAGATTTAATGTTGTTATATTTTTAATATTACTGTGTATGTGTTTTGTGGGGGGTGTGTGTGTGCTCAGGACATACAGGACTCATGTGGGTATTTATTTATATATTCTGTCCTCCCCACATGTGACTCAGGGTGGATTATATCAGATTATAAAATACATGATAATTCAGTAGATTAAAACTATTAAAATATAAAATAGCCAGCCATCGGTTAGTATATGACAAACCCTGTCTGGAGCCGCTGGGTCATTAAAGATCTTCTTAAAACTGGGACAGATGTAGAGAAAGGCTGCAGTAAGGAAGACCAACTTGATTGGATGCCTGTCATCTGAACCAAATGCTGGTGGTGGCTGAAAATGTGACTCTTGTATTGTCCAACCTATTGAAAGATTATCAGTTTACTCTGTTAGCCTCATTGACAGCCTTCCAGGGCTGTGGTTCCTTGTTGTCTTTATTCTCTGCTTTTGCAACATATTATCTGAATTGCATTTACTGATGTGTGTGGAAGTGGAGATGCCTGGATGACTCTTTCTTGCAATTGAGTGGTTAGACTTGATGGTGTCCTTGAGGCCTGAGATCCTGAGAAAAGAAAATATTGATGTCATATGGTGCATCCCTTCTTCCTTGTAGGACACCAGCAGAAACAACAGCCCCTTTGTTAGTATGGTTTACATAAACACAGCAATGTGTCTTCCCATTGCTGGCCCTACAGCATTCATTTAGCTAATAAATGCTATTCTGAGAACTGTGCTGACGTTAGCTGTGATGCTGGTGCAACAGCCAAGATATTCTCCTATGATAAGGGGGTTATATAAATGGAAGTTGCTGCTGTTGTTAAGCAGTGAGACCTGTGTTAATTGGGGTTTAATTGAAATCACTGAGAAAATATTAAGTGGAAAATGGCAGAGTACTAATGTTGGCAAACCCTTTCCTTCCCAGTCATGAACATTAATGCTCCTAACCATTAGAGACAACCCCAGACACAAAATGAACTGGAAGGGGGACAGCCATTTATGTGATAACGTGCAGCTTTGTCTGCATACTGGAACTGCTTTATGCAGTATATATATTTTCTTTTACATGCAGCATATTTTAGTGTAAAAATGAAATGCATGTACTGACGTGAAAAAAAAATCTAAGCACTATACAGGTACACGTCATTGTAGAAGCAGCCATAGCTCTTTGCTGCTTGCTCACAAGGCAGAATATAAGGATGTTTTGTAATGTATGAAGATGCTATGAAACTACTTCGAAGAACTGCTTGCATACTACAGCAAGAATGGAAATCAGCTTTGGGTGGTGGTTCATTTGTAGGGACTAAGGATCCATGCTTAAATCAGTGTTGTCCATTGCAGTTCTTTGATCACTATTTGATCCTTTAGTGTTCCTATCAAGATGCTCTTCAATTGTATAATCCATGGGGGCGCAATCTAGGTGGTTAGAACTCTGATCTATGATCAATTTAATCTGTCATACTGAGGGATAGTCATTTTAGTTTGTTACAGCCAAATCACATGTCTTGTAGCATTTTCACAACTTTCCACACATGAAATTAACATTTCTATAGTAAAATGAATGAACAATTGCAGGTTTCTTTTTTTTAAAAAACAACAACCTTTGCTCATATTTTGAAATAAATTTCTCATATATGGAACACGTTTTAAAACTGTTCTTGAATGTCATTGAGTTTTCAAACTGAAACATTTTGCAAGTTCAGTTTTTTCAGGGACCTGAAAACTTATTAACTCCACTGAAACAAGACTTCTATGCATGAATTCTTTCCTAGATCAGAAGCCATGTTTTTCATCTGACTTTGCAATTCAAATTAGAAGTGTATCCACCCAACACAGCCTTAGTGCATTTTGGGGTGTGACTATATCTTTATCTGATTCATTGTGCAAATGTTGCCATGAAATGGTCCCTGACTCGGCATTAGATCTTTTTTCAGTACTTCATTCTATATCACACTATATACATGTCCCAAGGACATTCAAAATAATCTTGATATTGATTTATGGCAGTCATATCTAGAGCACAATGACCCTGTCATTTTCCTTTCTCGTTATTCTATTTTATAATATTATTTAGATGTTTGGGGCAGCATCTTTGCCTGAGCTGGGCATGTTTGATGGTATGTTCAATTTAATTTATTTCATCCAGCTAGTACTGAGGGTAAGAAATGGCGATTGCTTTCTTTCCTTATAGTTTCCAAAGGAAATAGCTTTCTAATAGCATAACTAATTTTAATCCTGCCTGGCCCTCTGTTGCTTAGCAGCGTGTTTTGTAGCCATATTATTTTACGATGTTTAAATCTGGAGCCTTTTTTTTCCTTTTACAAAATTTGTTCAAATACAAGATGTGCATGAAGGCATTTGTTCTGGTTCCCTACAGTCTCCTTAAATTTTGTTTGAATTTTTTCGTTTATTTCTTGGCACAGATCCTTCTACATATCAGTCAAATGTAACTAACAGACTGCCTTTTGCCTGATGTTGTTGACTAACAGGCTGCCTTTTGCTTGAGCAGAGTTACACACTTTTTCAGCTTGCTAATGCATATGTAAATCTTGCAACTTGTCATAAACCTTTGGAAACACACCTTTCTGGTAGACCTGCACCAGACTCCTCATGTAGACCAAGTCCTATGAAGAAAGGTTGAAAGAGCTGGGCATGTTTAGCCTGGAGAGGAGGTGGCTGAGAGGTGATATGATCACCATCTTCAAGTACTTGAAGGGCTGTCATATAGAGGATGGTGTGGAATTGTTTTCTGTGGCCCCGGAAGGTAGGACCAGAACGAATGGGTTGAAATTAAATCAGAAGAGTTTCCAGCTCAACGTTAGGAAGAACTTCCTGACCGTTAGAGCGATTCCTCAGTGGAACAGGCTTCCTTGGAGGTTTTTAAACAGAGGGTAGGTGGCCATCTGACAGCGATGAAGATCCTGTGAATTTGGGGTAGGTATTTGCGGGTTTCCTGTATTGTGCAGGGAGTTGGACTAGATGACTCTGGAGGTCCCTTCCAACTCTATGATTCTATGTAGTAGGAAATGGAGTGCTCCCCCCTACACACACACACATACACACACACACACACATGCTTCTTCATCCTCATTGTGTCTAAGTAGCAACAAACTAGTGTGAGGCCAATGAAAAAGATGTAGTAGTAGAGAACCTCCTATTAGGTTGAAAAGAAGAAGTCAGAGAAGAAGAGATTGGATTTATACCCCTCCCTTTACTCAGAGTGGCATACTATCTTCTTTCCCTTCCTCTCCCCACAAAAGACATCCTATGAGGTAGAAGAAGTCTCGAGCCAAGGCCAGCAGCAAGATTCTGATGTCTTACTGTCTGCATCACTGTTACTGATTCCTCACTAGCAGTTGCTTTGCCCCGGGCTTCTGCTTTCCCCAGCTCAAGCAATCAGTTCCCCACCAGTTGTTGCTGTCAGTATATCCAGTCTACAGGTCACAGCTAGATCTAGATGATCTAAATGACAGCTGAACAAGCTGGCATTACTCCAGGTTGCATCAGCCAAGATGATGTAATGGGGTAGTGCTAAATGATTCAGCACTAAGCTGATTGTGTACTGAATTGTATAAATGTACTATATGCCTGTGCTGTGTGTGGTGTGTGTATAGTGGATGTGTTGGTGGAGCACTTTGTCAGTCTGCATAAATATTGTAAATAAACCTTGTATATAGTTAGCTTAACAGCAACTGTGTACAGTCTTCCTTCTGCAAGTCTCGATAATACCCCACACTAAGCGCAAACAGGGTTATGGGCCCAGCACACTTCCGCTGCGCCAACACACACTGAGAAGTGGTGGTCTTCAGATGGAGACAAAGGAAAGCTCCAGCAGTACAGGAGAAAGCAACTCGGAGGAAGAGAACAGCGAGGCTGATAACCAGGTGCAGAGCTGCATGGCTCAAACAACGGCTGCATTGCTGGTTGAGAAGCTCACTCCCATGAACTATAATGTGTGGGCTGTGCGGATGGAGCACTACCTGGTTGAGAAGCTCACTCCCATGAACTATAATGTGTGGGCTGTGCGGATGGAGCACTACCTGAAGAGATGGGCTGTGGGAGAGTATATCAGATCCTCTGGCGGCACCCACATATGCAGAGGAGGTCCGTGACCAGAAAGCCCTATCCACCATAATCCTCAGTGTCGCAGATGACCAGCTGGAACACGTAGCAGGGAAGATGCAGACCAAGGATGCCTGGGAAAGTCTGAAAGCCGTGTACATCCAACAGACTGCTGGCTCTCTGATTGCACTGACACGGAAGATGTATCACAAATAGATGCAGCCGGAGGAGTCGGTGAGAGACCACCTCAATGCCTTGTCGGTGTGTTTCCAGGAGCTGGAGAAGAGAGGGAAGGCAATAAAAGAAGGCAAGAAGAGAGGGCAGTAAAAAAGGCCAATGCCATGCTGGGAATTATTAGGAAGAGAATTGAAAACAAATCAGCCAGTATCATAATGCCCCTGTATAAATCGATGGTGCGGTCTCATTTGGAGTACTGTGTGCAGTTCTGGTCGCCGCACCTCAAAAAGGATATTATAGCATTGGAGAAAGTTCAGAAAAGGGCAACTAGAATGATTAAAGGGCTGGAACACCTTCCCTATGAAGAAAGGTTGAAACGCTTAGGGCTCTTTAGCTTGGAGAAACGTCGACTGAGGGGTGACATGATAGAGGTTTACAAGATAATGCATGGGATGGAGAAAGTAGAGAAAGAAGTACTTTTCTCCCTTTCTCACAATACGAGAACTCGTGGGCATTCGATGAAATTGCTGAGCAGACAGGTTAAAACGGATAAAAGGAAGTACTTCTTCACCCAAAGGGTGATTAACATGTGGAATTCACTGCCACAGGAGGTGGTGGCGGCCACAAGCATGGCCACCTTCAAGAGGGGGTTAGATAAAAATATGGAGCAGAGGTCCATCAGTGGCTATTAGCCACAGTGTGTGTGTGTGTGTGTGTGTGTATATATATATATATATATATATATATATATATATATATATATATATATATATATATATATATATACACACATTTGGCCGCTGTGTGACACAGAATGTTGGACTGGATGGGCCATTGGCCTGATCTAAGATGGCTTCTCTTATGTTCTTATGTTCCTGAGGAGGATAAAGTTTATATTACCCTAAGCTCCCTCCATGAGCGTTTTTCTATGCTGCTCATGGCCTTTGAAGCACAAGACACAGATAAGCTCACTCTGAGTTATGTGACCGGGAAGCTCTTGGCAGCGGAACAGCGGCAAAAGGAATGCCGAGAGCAAGCCGCCCATGCGAGTCCCAGCCGGAGGCCGGAGAAAGCAAAAGAACCAGCCGGAGAAGGATTTCGTCCAGCTGGAAGCAACCGGAGGGGAGAGCTCTACATGTGACGAAATGTTTTTCCTGTGGGTCGTAGAAACACCTGAAGAAAAACTGCCCAGAGGTGAAGAGAGGCAGGAAGAAGTCGTCTTATCAGAGACAACAGGTCATGTTGATGCGAACAGACTTGTCCTTACAGCATGCTCCATGGATTGTAGACTCTGGAGCCACGCAGATATTTTGCCGGGAGAAGGAACTACTTCGGGACGTTGTGCCAGCACGCCTTGCGGATGGCAGAACAGTAAAAGTACTGTGCATAGAAAGTATCAATTTCCCTGAGCTTGAACACACATTTGAAGGTGTTCTGTGCGTTCCTAGCTTGGAAACCAGTCTGCTGAGCGTGTCAGTCCTGGACGAAGCAGGTTTTTCTGTTTCTTTTGCTAATAAGCAGTGTAAAATCTTTAAAGGGGGCAAGCTGTTAGCCAAAGGTAATTTTGAGGATAATGTCTATGTATTAGAGAAAGGTGCAATGGGAGCAAAATTGGTATTGAACAAAAAGCCTCACCACAGGTGTATCCACCTGCTACATAGGCATTTGGGGCATGCAAGCTTTAACACCATAAACAAAACCTTGGCTATCTTAACTGGGGAGAAGGTTATGCCCTGTGATTCATATTTAGACTGTAATATATGTAAACAAGCTAAATCAAAAGCCTATCCTGTGGCAAGGAAAAGTAACAGGATATCAACAAGGCCATTGCAGTTAATTCATGCAGATATAATCAGCCCATTTCCTAGTGTATTGAAGAATCAGTTTGGCCTAATTCTGGTTGATGATAAAAGCCATTTTGCTTGGGTCTATGCAATGAAAAACAAATCAGATGTGTTTTTAGTACCTTCAGGTATTGGGCAAATAGGGTGCAAAAGCAGCTAAGTTGTAATATTGGTGCTTTACAGACGGACCTGGGGGGGATTTATTGGGCATCAATTTGAGTCCTGGTTGAGAGAACAAGGGATAAAGCATAAAATAGCCAATGTGTCAATGCCGTCCGAAAATGGAGTAGCTGAAAGAAAAGGCGGCATATTACAAACTATGCTACATGCTATGCTTAAAGACAGTGAACTGAAGATCTCATATTGGTGTGAGGCATTAAAAACCTCCTGTTTTGTAGTGAACAGACTGTGGACACAGGGCATAAATGATATTCCATACAAAGCACTGCATGGCAAAAATCCCAGTCTAGAGTTTTTAAGGATTTTTGGTACAAAAGCCTGGTAAACATACTTGTAAACAAAAAAAGAAAGGGTGGAGCCAGAGCTAAAAAGTTATTGTTTCTTGGATACCAAAATTGGTATGAAGGCCTATTGGTTTGCAGTTGAACATAATATGTTAAGCTTTAGTCGCTCTGCAACGTTCTGTGAGGATCAGCGTTGGCAGAGAATTCATGCAAATTAAGTGTCTTCTACTGCAATGTTGCCTCTGTCTCAACAAGCAGAGGAGTGGGTGTAACTATAAAGCAAGAAGTGTCTTCACCAAAGGCAATTCAGAGGTCACTGTCCTCTGAGAATGCACAGAGTGCAGAACAGAAAATAAGGGTGTCTGACAGATCTAATAAAGGAGTGCCTCTGGTAAGGTACGGTTTTAGTGCTGCTATAAATCATGTGTACTAGAAAGAGCCGCAGAGCTATGAAGAAGTACTAACCTTGGACTGGGAGGAATGGGAGGGATGGATGCTTGCAATGCAAAAGGAATTTAACTCCCTAAACGAGAATAGAGTGTTCACATCTGCAGCTCTACCAGCTGGTAAATCAGTCATTGGATGTAAATGGTTGTTCAAACTAAAACAACTGACTGATGGGTCTTTTCAGAAAAAGGCTAAGCAACCAGCCAGGGGTTTTACACAGCTGGAGGGCAGGGACTTTGATGAGAGTTTTGCCCCCACTGTACGAATAGAAACCCTAAAAGCAGCATTGTATAAAGCAGGGGTGCGTGGCATGGCAGCGCATCACTTTGATGTCACCACCGCCTATCTGAATGCCACAATCAAAGAGGAGTTGTATTTGCAACAAATCCCTGGGTTTCCTAATGCTATTGATCTACCAGTCCTAAGGATCAACAGAGTTATGTTTGGTCTTAAACAGTCAGCAAACAAATGGAATAAGTGTTTGAGCAATGCACTGGAAAGTCTGGGTTTTACTCAAAGTGTGGCTGATCCTTGCTTATTCTGTCATAAAGTATATGAACAGGAATGTTATATTCGGTTTCATGTTGATGATCTGTGTTTACTATGCAAAAGTACTAAGCAACTTGAGTGGTTTATTAGAGAAGCTCAAGCTCTGTTCAACATAAAACACCTGGGAGAGATACAACACTATCTCGGTATGGAGGTCACTAAAAGTGCTGAAGGTCATTTCCAATTATGCCAGGAGGAAAAAATCCAGAATCTCTTAAAGGTATATGGGATGGCTGAGGCTAAGGTTGTACAGAGTCATATGATAACTGGTTTCATTAAAGAAGAGGATGATACTGTGCTAGAGATTAAAAGTATGTATCAATTCTTGGTGGGATCTCTGTTATATTTAGCATGCTGGACCAGGCCTGATATTTGCATGGCTGTACGTCTACTGAGTCAAAAATGTGCAGAGCCACGACAAAAGGGACTGGGTTGCAGCCAAACGTGTACTTAGGTACTTCAAAGGCACATCAGGGCACAAACTGGTAATGAGCACTAACAGTGAGCAGGTTTTAATGGCTTATTGTGATGCAAGTTGGGGGGGAAGACAGGATGGCAGGTCTACCTCTGGGAGTGCAATATTTATGTTTGGTGCTCTGATCATCTGGAAATCACTAAAGCAAACGCACATATCTATGAGCAGTTGCGAGGCAGAATATTCTGCAATAAGCGATACTGTTATACAGATTGAGTAGTTGAAACAGTTATTGAGTGATCTGGGAATAAAGAATTCAACACCTGTAAATGTGTACTGTGACAGTCAGCTGCCCAACATTTCGCCAATGACAGAGGAATAAAGAGTGGGAATAAACATATTAACATCCGATACCAGAATGTAAGGGAGGCTGTTAATAAAGGTTTGGTAATTCTAAAGCATTGTACATCTTCTGAAAATGGTGTTGATGTGTAACAGTTGACGTGATGTTAAGGGAAATGTTAAGGAAATGTGATGTTAAGGGAAATGTTAATGCTGATGGTCTGAGACCTGAGGAGGGGTGTCAGTATATCCAGTCTACAGGCCACAGCTAGATCTAGATGATCTAAATGACAGCTGAGCAAGCTGGCATTGCTCCGGGTTGCATCAGCCAAGATAATGTAATGGGGTAGTGCTTAGTGACTCAGCACTAAGCTGATTGGGTACTGAATTGTATAAATGTACTATATGCCTGTGCTGAGTGTGGTGTGTGTATAGTGGATGTGTTGGCAGAGCACTTTGTCAGTCTGTATAAATATTGTAAATAAACCTTATATATAGTTAGCTTAACAGCAACTGTGTACAGTCTTCCTTCTGCAAGTCTCGAGAAGACCCCACACTAAGCGCAAACATTTGCATGGATGCAGCTCCCTCCAGTTTCCCTCGTGGCTTCCTGCTCTTGGGGTTTTTTTGCAATCCAGAAGCTGCGGGGGGAAATGGAGGGAGCTGCGGATCAAAAAGCATCCATGAAGCAACTGGTGGGGAGTTGATCACTTGAGCCAGGGAAAGCGGAAGCCCAAGAGTAGAGCAACTGCTAGTTTGGAATTGGACTGTAGCTGTTTATTGGAGGAGAGAGACCTGGTCTTTGATGGGCTGTGGTGCTATCTATACAAATGTTTAGAAGGTAGTATTGCAGTTGTCAAATCAGCAGAGATCAGATGGCAACAAGGGGCCTCTACGGTTCTGTCTTTTTCAGCAACCCTGCTTGTCTCTTAGTTCATCAATTTAAGGAACACATCCTTGCGAAATTGTCTGATTTACTTGCTTTTACCTGCCTACCTTCCCCTTCAGTTTCTCAGAACATTTCACAGGATGGCTTTAACTTTTTGCTGTGAGCCAACTACAATGCAGAAGGAGTTTGGAACCAGCAGAGGCCCCTAGAGAATAGACCAGACGGTGGCCATTAACAGAGCAGATTTGGCAAAGGACCGCTTTGTGCCAACAACATGTAGAGCCTTTCTTCAAGAAAATAGTTATCAGTTACAGCATTCCATGAACTGAAATAATTTGCCTAATAATTGGGGCTCATTGCATTTGCCATTGTTATTAATGTTGTTTTAAATGGTGAATGTTATCTTGCGTTTGTCTTATATGATCCTTTCCCCACTTTTCAGTTATCAGTGCAGCATCTGAAATGTTAAAAAGCAGATAGAGGAATTTTAATAATGACTGACAAACATTTTAAAATAAAATAATAACATAAAGCTCAATTCAGATGTCAAGAATAAACTGAAGTTTAAGACTTCCGGGGTTGAGTCATGGAGGACTGAACTGCTTCTCACAAGAGGAGCAGACCAGAGCCTCTGTTCTGGACAGAGAAGGTGATCCTAACGCTTGCTGCCTACTTCTCCTAGGCAAGGAGAAGGCCAAGACATGTTTATTAAATTCTGAGGGGATTTACTTTGGCTGACGAGGGATCCCAGTGGGGTTCCTTTTTGGCTTTGAAGAGTCCACAGAGAAGGATTGCATTCCAACATCTATAGAGGATTACTGGAATCGTTAAATTGACTTAAATTCATCATGATTCAAAGCTTCTTTGGAACTAATTAACATCTACTCTTGAAGAGAATGGTGCTTGAAAGGATTGTGATCTAAAGGTAAAAGATCTTTATCTATCACTCCGGGACTAAAATAAGACTTATTTGAAGTAAAAATAAAGGTCTGGATTAATCTATATTAGCTTAAAGTAAAGAAGATAAAGGAGGGGGTAAATTTGGGACTAACGAAATCAGAGGAAAAGGGTTAAAAGAGGAAAAACAACTATTGTTATGCATACCTGTGGTCGGGCTAGACAACCCCCCCCCCCCCCCGACACAGAACTGCTGATCAGAAGGACATTATAGGAAGTAGCATCATAGAAATAACATGAGACTTCTCAATCATAGAAAAAGAGACTTTGTGGCAAGAAAGGAAGGAAGTGGCCATTAAGAGAAGGGAAAACTGCAAGCCTCCTAGCCCTCTCTAGAATTACAATCATAGAGAAACACCAGCAGCCATTGAAAGAAGGTCAAAGGTTTAAAAATTTTTAAAAAGACAATGGGACTTTAAAAATTAGCAGAGCCAGCAAATATCATCATTAGAAGGCAAGCTTTATTGGACTATATACTTTGAATCAGTTTTGGAGCATTCTAGAAGAAAAAAGGAATTTTTTTTTAAAGGGGCAGAATAGCTGCGGATGCCATTTTGAAGAAAATAAAAATTTTAAAAATTAATATCTCAACCTAGGAACTTCTGGGAACAGCGATTTTGGGCTCATCTGAAAGGGCATGATTCAATCTTTAAGACTGTACATTCAAAAACTGATTTGGTGAGGTCAGCTTTGAAGCCTGTTTTTATAATGGGCAGGCAGTGATGTCTATCCATAAATCAGGAGCAAAGCAGATTCATACGAGGGCTAGGTCACTTGAGGAAGCAAAATGTCCAAAATTCAGGAACAAATAGAAGCCATGGAGGCAAGATTGGTTAAAGTGATAAGACTCAGTAAAAAAGACATTGAAGAGCTCAGAAAAGATTCCCAAGCAGTGTTAAAGAAAGTGCAGGAGGTAGAAGAAAAGGTGAAAGACCATGATGCAAGAATTGAAACAGTGGATTCCACTATTTAAAAAATGCAGGAGAAAGCAGTACTACAAGACTGTAAATTAATGGAAAATCAGATACGTTTGAGAGGGGTGCCTGAATCTGCTGAGACTGATTTAAGGACATATATAATAAAAATCATTGCTGAATTTTTGGGAGATGACCCTTATGAAACCAGTTATTTTTATGATTATATCTACAGGGTTAATCCAGACTATGCTAGGAAAAATAAACTACCAAGGGATGTGGTAGTGAGATTCGTGACAAGAGATATGGTGGGAAGGATTCTAAGTAAACAATTTGAAAATACATTGGAGGTTGATGGCAGTAGTGTGAGATTCATGAAAGAATTGACAAGGAAAGTTATAAATGACAGGAGATTGTACAAAAAACTGACTGACAAGCTGAGAGAAAATGAAATGAGATACAGATGGATACTTCCAGAAGGTCTAAGTTTTGAATACAAAGGAAAGAGATTTACAATTACAAGTACTCAAGAAATGTTGAAGTTTTTGGAGGAACATAAGGAGTTTGGGGGTACAGATTAAAAATAAAAAACCATGATGGATTACAAATTAATTTCTTGGAATGTAAATGGACTAAATTCACCTTATAAAATAAGGGCAACTTTTCATTGGATTGGGAAACAAAAATGTAATATAATTTGCCTACAAGAAGTACACATCAAACAAATGGATTACAAATTTTTATGGAATAAACAACTTGGTGTGGAATTTTGTTCATTGGCTAAGGAGAAAAAAAGGGGAGCAATTTTTTTATGTGAAACAAGAATTAGACCCAAAAATGATTTTTAAGGACGATGATGGTAGATTTATTGTGGTGGAAGTGATGCTGAATAATAAAATAACTTTGTTATTGGGATTGTATCCCAAATGGAGCAAAAGACTCTTTCTTTAAAGACATTATGCAACAATTAGATCAAGTGAAATATGAGCAAATTATGTTAATGGGAGATTTTAATGGAACAGTTAAAAATATTCTGGACAGATCTGGGGGAAAAAATAATGAAGGAAAACTACCAAAGTCATTTTTTGAACTAGTGAAACAAGAAAGTCTGGAGAATATATGGAGGGAATTTAATCCCAAAGAACATGACTATACTTTCTTCTCAGCAAGACATAATTCTTTCTCAAGAATTGACATATTATGGATTACAAAAAACTTGGGATTTATAACGAAAAAAATAGAGATTCTTCCTAAAATAGGGGCAGACCATAATCCATTAATGTGGTCTGCAAAACCCATGAAAAAGATTTTAAGATGGCAGATAAATGAAGATTTGCTGCAGAAAAGGGAAGTAGTGGAGTCTCTGGTAAAGGAGACCAAATCTTTTTTTCAAATAAATGAAAATGAGGACATTCAAATGGTGTGGGATGCATATAAAGCGGTAATGAGGGGCATCCTAATTACATTGAATAATAAAGATAAAAGAGCCAAAGACAAACAAATGATGGATATACAAAAAGAGATTGGAAAGAAGGAGAAGGAGCTTAAAAAGAGGCCTGGGAAAAAGAAAATTATAAGGGAGATTACGATATTACAAAGTCAATTGAGACATTTGTTAAATAAAGAAGTGGAATGGAACTTCAAAAAAATTCAACAGAAATCTTTTGAAGGAGCGAATAAGCCTGGAAAATATTTGGCCTGGCAAATAAAAAAAAAAGGGAGAATAAAGTGATTAATAAAGTTATATCTGGAGGCAAGGAAATTGTTGATCATGAAGGAATCAAAAGAGAATTTTATAAATATTATGCTAAATTGTTTAAACGTCAAGAGGTGGCCAAGTAAAAAATTGACGCATATCTATGGAAAATTAAGGTAAATCCCTTAACTGAAAATATGGAGAAGGTATTAAATGAACCAATTGGAAAAGAAGAAATAGATGCTGCAATTGATTCAATGAAATTAGGGAAGGCACCCAGTCCAGATGGTTTCACAGCAAAATTTTATAAAATCCTCGTGGAAGCCCTACTACCAAAACTGCAGAAGCTGATGAATACTATAAGAACAGATGGGAAAATACCTAATACTTGGAAAGAAGCAGTAATTTCGCTGATACCGAAATAAGATAGAGATGCCACGAACGTAAAAAATTACAGACCCATTTCATTACTTAATAATGACTACAAAATATATGCTAGAATATTAGCAGAACGCCTTAAACAGCATTTGAATAACTTTATTAAAGAAGAGCAAGCAGGATTTCTTCCCAGGAGGCAAATTAGAGACAATATCAGAACGGTTATAGACATTATTGAAAAACATCCTGAAAAATAGGTAGCATTATTTTTTGCAGCTACAGAGAAAGCATTTGATAATGTGCATTGGGACTTTATGTTTGCAGTGATGGAGAAATTGAGATTGGGAGAAAATTTTGTAAGAACGGCGAAGGCGATATATACTGAACAACAAGCAAGGCTCTGTATAAATGCAGATTTGATGGAAAAATGATAATTAGTAAAGGAACAAGACAAGGTTGCCCTCTATCTCCATTGATATTTATAATGACTTTAGAGGTATTGCTTATGCAAATCCAAGAAGATAAAGAGATAGAGGGACTGAAATGGAAAGGTTTTTCTTATAAATACAATGCGTTTGCAGATGATGTAATGTTTATAAATGAAAATCCCACTCATGTGGCACCATTGTTGCTACATAAGATACAAGAATATGGAGAATTGGCAGGCTTTTATATAAATAAAGAGAAATCAAAAATTTTGTGTAAAAATGTGTCAAAGAATAAACAGAAAGAACTACAAAGTTTAACAGAGTGTGAAGTGACCCAAAAAGTTAAATATCTAGGGGTAGAAATTACAACAAAAAGCACTGATCTGTATAAAAACAATTATGAGAAACTTTGGCAAAAAAATGATGCAGACTTATTAAAATGAAATAAGTTGAACCTGTCTATACTGGGCAGAATTTCTGTAATCAAAATGAATGTTTTACTAAGAGTTATGTTCTTGTTTCAAACAATTCCAATAGTGAAAGATAATAAACAATTTAATAAATGGCAAAAAACTTTCAGAATTTGTATGGGCTGGAAAGAAACCAAGAATTAAAATGAAAATTCTGACCGATGCAAAAGAAAGGGGAGACTTTCAATTGCTGGATTTAAAGTTGTACCATGATGCAGTTTGTTTGGTGTGGATCAAGGAATGGATGACATTATTAAATAGAAAATTATTGACATTAGAAGGTCATGGAAATGTTTTTGTGTTATGGGAAAAGTAAGATGGATGACTTCTTCTTACATCATTATATAAGAAGTAGCTTGTTAAATACCTGGTCGAAATACAAAAGATATGGGGATGAGAGGAAACCGCTTTGGATTGTGCCAACAGAAGTAATAAAGTTATTAATGAAAAAAAATGGTTATTGTACAAACAATTGTTAAAAATACATGGAGGCAAGGTGGAATTAAAATCGGCGGAAGAATTAGGGTATAAGTATAATTGGTTTCAATTGCAATAAATCAAGAGTTTGCTTGAACAGGATATTAAAAATGATGGAGTGAGATAAGAACAAATAGATTTGGGAAGAATGCTGTTTGGCAACAATGAAAAATTGATTTCAAGCATTTATAAATTATTATTGAAATGGTCTACAGAAGATGTAGTTAAATCTCAAATGATAAAATGGGCGATAAATATAAATAAAGAAATACAGATGAAACAATGGGAGTATCTATGGAAGAACTCTATGAAGATATTGACATGTAATAATATTAAAGAAAACTGTTTTAAAATGCTATATAGGTGACATATGGCACCTAAAAACTGTCAAAAATGAACAATCAGGTGACAGCTGGAAATGTAAAAAACATGAAGGATCTTTCTACCATATGTGGTGGACTTGTGAAAAGGCAAAACAATTTTGGCAAATGATTCAGCAAGAGATTTCAAAAATTTTGTGTTACAATATTAAGAAGGCACCAGACATCTTTTTGTTGGGATTACAAATGGAAAAATTTCCGAAACAAGATAGAACAATAATTTGGTACATGCTTTCAGCTGCGTGGACATTATATGCACAGATGTGGAAGCAAGACAAAATACCAGAAAAATGGGACTGGATTGTAAAAATTATGCACTGGAGTGAAATGGACAAGTTTACAATAATCTTAAAAGAATATGATCTAGAGAAGTTTAAAAATAAATGGGGAAATTTCAAAAATATGTTGAAAACGATGGAAGGTAAAAGGTTATTTGGTGATTTTTGACAATAGCTGAACATTAAAAAATGAGACTATGTGATTATATTTTTTTGTTTTTAACTTATTTTGACAAGGATTATAGTTAAAAATGAGACTACGGGAATATATTATCCCTTCAGTTTTATTTTTATGATAAGGACTAAAGGATCATAATGAAGATGGATTATAATTACAGTATATGGTTTTTTCCTTATTTTTATTATACTTTGGACATTAGACTTTTTATGAAGATTCTTATTTGGATAAAATTACCTTTTACTTTTTTAAAATTATTATTTTAATTAAAATGCACCATTGGAGGTTATGAAAAGGGGGGAGGGAGGAGAAAAATGTAATGTATTGGTACTAAGTTTTTAATAATAGATAAATATTATTACAATATATTGCAAAATAATAAAAATTGTTTTTTTTTAAAAAGAATAAACTGAAGTTTGCTTTTGGCAGGCATGATAAACATGGTTAATTTCTGGGCTCAGATTTTTCCTTCCTCCTCCTCCTTCCTTCCTTCTTCCCTTGGGGAAGAAGATGGAAATTTTCAATGAACTCCAGTCATTTCTGACATCCTTATGGGGATGCCTGGGTAGACTTGAGGTTAATTTCTATCCCAGTAATTGGGCATCTTAATCACAGTTAAAATCTTATAATGCCATTCTGAGCAGTTACACACTTTTTAAGCTCAGTGACTTCAGTGGACTTAGAAATGTGGGTAATTCCAACCCCGTAATAGTCTTGCTTACTCTATTCTATGATTCCCCAACCCCTGGGCCATGGACCGGTACCAGACTGTGGCCTGTTAGCAACTGGGCCCTGAGTTGTACAATTATTTCATTATATATTACATTGTAGTAATAATAATAATAAGATGACACTGAATTTATCCTGCCCTCCACTCTGAATCTCAGGGTTACAGAGCGGTTTACAATTTCCTTTATCTTCCTCCCCCACAACAGACACCCTGCGAGGAAGGTGGGACTGAGAGAGCTCTCCCAGAAGCTGCCCTTTCAAGGACAATTCTATGAGAGCTATGGGTGACCCAAGGTCATTCCAGCAGTTGCAAGTGGAGGAGTGGGGAATCACACCCGGTTCTCCCAGATAAGAATATGCATACTTAACCACTACACCAAACTAATACACCAAAGTGCACAATTGTATCATCCTGAAACCATCACACCCCCCACCCTGGCCCATGGAAAAATTGTCTTCCACAAAACCGCTCCCTGGTGCCAAAAAGGTTGCGGACCGCTGCTCTATTCTATGCTCTTTCTAGCTCTGCAATGATCAGAACTGCACACAGTATTCCAAATGAGGCCACATTATAGATTTATATGAGGATATTATAATATTGCTATTTTATGTTTAATACCTTTCCCAGTTATCTCCAGCATAGAGTTGCCTTTTTCATTGCTGTGGTACACTGGGTTGACACTTCCATTGAGCTGTCCATTATAACACCAAGGTCTCTTCCCTCTCAGTCACAGCAAGTTCAGACCTATTAGTCTATACTTGAAGTTGGGATTATTATTATTTTGTTTCAGTGTGTGCCAATTTACACTGACCTACATTGAACTTCTTTTGCCACATTGTTGCATTCTCAAATGGCTATCTGCGCCTGGATGGGAATTTTTAGGAAGCATGCGTTTTCCTACGTGGAAACATCCCATCCTACATCCCAACTCATCCTACATCCCAAATCAAGTGTCCTCCATTCACAATGCAATCCTAATCAGAGATATATCATTGTAAATCAGGGGTGTCTAACTCAGGAGTGTCGAACTCATTTGTTATGAGGGCCGGATCTGACATAAATGAGAGCTTGCTGGGCTGAGTCATGTGTGTCATAAAATGTAATGCCAGGTAGCAAAGATATAAGCTTTATAAAAGACACAGACAAATACAATTAAGACTTTTTTTAAAAAAAACCCCTTAAAATAAAGCATGCTTAAAACATTAGAACTTTGTGGTTGTAAAGGTGCTTTCTTTGTATCTCTCCCATGGGATCCAGAGAACTGGGCAAAGGAAGTTCTGGCTCTTTCCTTCCTTCCCCAGGGAACCAGCAGGGGGAGGAGCCTCAGCCAATAGATAGAAGAGACGATTGGCTCAGTAGCTCTGCTGTGCAATTGAGAGAGTCTGGCAAAGCAAGCTCTCTCCCCCCCCTTCCTCCCCAAGAGAGGAGCCTCAGTCAATGAAGGAGCCTCAGCCACCCTCAGAAAATAGAGAAAGAAAATAGAGGTTTTCTTCTGTAGCTCCTGTGCAATTGAGCAAGCCTTGCAAAGCAAGCTGTGATGCAGAAGGAAGCAAGAGAGAGGGAGAAAGAAGCAGACAACAGCCAGTTGCTTGGGGGCTAGATTGAGAAAGGGAAGAACCTCAGCCAGTTGAGAAGATAGAGACTGCTTTGTAGCTCCTGTACAATTGATCAACCCTGGCAAAGCAAGCTGAGACACAGAGGGAAGCAAGAGAGGGAGAAGGAAGCAGATGACAGTGAGTTGCTCGCAGGCCTGATAGGAGCCCTCCGGGGGATGCACATTTGACACCCCTGTTAAGTTTATCAACTTACATAGACTTCAAAGAATGTAACTCCATTTTGGATCGCACTGCCAGTCATCTAATATCATGTTGCCTCTGTAATGAACCTGACCATACTTCTAATGTTATTCTGCCTCCTGGCCTACCCTAGGCATCTCTAGGTTTGCTTTAAAAAAAAATCAGACATTGCTAACTCTAATTGTTACTTTTGTCTTTAAATGACCCTTAGTATACTAGGTTGCATTCTTAAATTATGGATATGTATGTGCCTGAAACAAAATAGAACAAAACCTACATTATTTTTATTACAGCTGTGTTTCCTTTTTGTATAGGTACAGTAAGAACAGAAGTGGACTTTTGTGAATGCTTTGAGAATTATGGAGTGATATTGGTGTTTAAGTAGATATGTAAAACATCAGAAATGTGGTCTCATTATAACTCTCCCATACTGTCATGTGCTTCATGGCAACTACACAACATTCCTGTGCCTCTAGAGGCCCACATTTAAAAAGTTCTGTTATGGCTTCAAGTGACTAGTTAGAGCTGGAGAATAATATTTGGCCTCTGTTTCTTTCATGTGGTTTACATCTTCTATAAAAGATGATTCCTATAAAAAAGGCAGAAAATGTATTTATACCCTTTTTCTGTATGGCTGGAATCTTGCAAAACCACATGCTGGTGAACTGCACATGTTTGCAGTTCATGGAAAGTTTAAGTTCATTTTCTTCCTTGTGTTTAGGAAGATCTAATATGGAATTTTCCCAACTAAAATCTGTGTGTTTTTATCCAGCATGTCTTGAGGATATTCATACCTGCTTTGTTCATTCTTCTTGCTGATAGAATATTTTCTTCAGAGTGAAAAACAAGGCTTATTTACTGATTCAACATTTGATGCCGCAGGTTCTGGAGTTGCCTTACCAGACAGCCTGCAATGTATTGTAGTTTGAAAGGATTCAATTTTCAGACATGAGAAGAAGAGAAGGAAATAGAGTTTTGCATTTTCTACAGGTTTTGAATGAAAGCAACAAGCTGAATTGAGGGATTATTCCTAATAAATTGGGGGAGGGGGGTTGCAATTCAAGGCCCAGCCTATTTCAATCAGAATTCTGCTGCAATCGGGGGGGGGGGTGTAGAAAAAGCCCAGCAGGAACCTATTTTCATATTAGGCCACACCCCCTGATACCACCGGAAGTGACATCACCCATTCAGAAGCTTGCTTTTTGCATATTAACACAGAACAGTACAGTGCTATCAGCTGCAGTTCATGGATGTGTGTTCTCCTACAGCCAAATAAGAGACCTTGTTTCACCCCACCCCACCCCACAAAAATGACTGGAGACAGAGACAAAGAGAGACTTACGTAGCAGAGTGGGCAGCAGCAGGCCAGCTTCTCCTGTGAAGGGGTGCTTGTAGGTGTTTCCGCATCTCTTGCTCCCTTTGCAAGCCTGTTGGAGGCTGGAGGCAGCGGAGAGGAAAAAGCACGCAGTCTGGGAGCGTGTGGCTGCCTAGTGCTTTTCCTCTGCCAGAGACCTTTTTTTGAGCCAGAGCCCTGGCAAAGCCAACTGAAACTGTGTTTCTGCTTGAAAAAAAGGGTAATGGCTGCAATAATTAGATTGCTCTTAATTTACTGTCCATATAAAGTTGTTTCCTTAGCAACAATTGCAGAGACTGTAACTTTGGTTATTGACTCCAGGTTGGGAAATTCTTGGAGATATCGGGGTAGAACCTGAGAAGAACAGGGTTTAGGGAGGGGAGGGGCTTCAGTGGGGTATAATGACACAATCTACTTTCCAAATCAGCCATTTTCTCCAGGGAAAGTGATCTAACTGTGACTTCAAGTTATCTGCCAGAGCTGTGTGGGTTCCTTTGGCTTTGGAGATATTTACATGATCTTTTAATGCAAATGCAGTCTTTATTAATACAAAGAGGTTTATTCCCGCTACCCTGCCACAGAATTGGTGTGCATTTGTGCACCTCCCAAGGTTTTCCCACCTTTTCTCTGTCCCCCCGCCCCCCTCCCCCCCCAAAAAAGATTGCAACAAAGCCTAGATCGCTGCCATGGGGATGGGAAATAACAACCATTTTTCCTGTCCCTACCGCAGCCATTTATTTCCCTACCATTTGACTGACTGTCATTGTTTTTTAATTAACAATTTAATGATGATATATGGTTGCCCAGTCTGAGTTGGGAAACACCTGGTGATTTTGGAGGTGGAGTAGGGTTGCCAAGTCCAATTCAAGAAATATCTGGGGACTTTGGGGGTGGAGCCAGGAGACTTTGGGGGTGGAGCGAGGAGACATTGGGGGTGGAGCCAGGAACAAGGGTGTGACAAGAATAATTGAACTCCAAGAGAGTTCTGGCCATCACATTTAAAGGGACAGCACACTTTTTAAAATGTCTTCCTTCCATAGGAAACAATTGATAGGGGCACCTTCTTTTGGGGCTCATAGAATTGGACCCCCTGGTCCAATCGTTTTGAAACTTGGGGGGTACTTTGGGGGGAGGCACTAGATACTATATTGAAAATGTGGTGCCTCTACCTCAATAAACAGCTCCCCCAGAGCCCCCGAAACCTCCAGATCAATTCCCCATTATACCCTATGAGAATCGATCTCCACATAGGGAATAATGAAGACGTTTCCCTCTCCTCCCCCCCTTTCTGGCAAATCTGATGCAGGGGATTGGCCTCTCTACTCACGAGTTGCTGCCAGATTCTTCACAGCAACACAGACACACCATCCCAAATTGAAGCCTTTCAATCAAGCCTCCGGAGGTGCAAAGGCACATGGTCCTTTGTGGGCGGGGCAGGGCTTCCCCCTCCCCCCGCCATCAACCAGCTGACTGGGGGCAGGAAGCAGCCTGGGAAAATGGAAGAATGGCTGCTGCGATTGGGGCTGGGTGGGAAGGGAAGGGCAAGGAGAAGCTGCTGCAATCCAGAGTGGGAAGGGAAGGGAAGGGACAAGGAGAAGCATTGGGGATCGGTGGGAAGGGAAGGGGCGAGGAGAAGCTGCTGGGATTGGGGCTGGGTTGGAAGGGCCGCCATTCCCCTTCCCTCCCCCGCTTTCCCGATTTTTGGCGAGCGAGGGGAAGAGGCTCCAAATCGGGGGTCCCCCACCCAGGCAGGGGATTTGGGAAGCCTAAGGTGGAGCCTGGGGGAGGGGGAGACAAGGGATTTCAGTAGGATAGGATGCCATAGAGTCCACCTTCCCAAACAGCCATTTTCTCCAAAGGAATTGATCTCTGTAACCTGAAGGCCAGTTATAATTCCAAAAGATCTCCAGCCATCACATGGAGATAGCAACCATATGGTATAACAATGGTTTAGCAGTTTTTATAATGATATAACCCAGCCTTTGGACAGGCTCGGCAATCAAGCAAGTCTCCTCCTCATCATCATCATCTGTAGTGTTTCAGGTTTCCTGAGTTTCCTGCTTTTGTTTATTTATTCACCCAAAGGGTGATTAACATGTGGAATTCACTGCCACAGGAGGTGGTGGCGGCTACAAGCATAGACAGCTTTAAGAGGGGATTGGATAAAAATATGGAGCAGAGTTCCATCAGTGGCTATTAGCCACAGTATATATATATATATGTGTGTGTGTGTGTGTATACGCACACATATATTGGCCACTGTGTGACACAGAGTGTTGGACTAGATGGGCCATTGGCCTGATCCAACATGGCTTCTCTTATGTTCTTATTTATTGAACATTTATACCCTATCATTCCTCATAGATGTTTCTCTACAACAAAAGGAGCTAGAGACTTAAAATTAAAGCTGGAAATTCACAGAACTTGACATGCAGATTGTTATGCCATTATAACAATATTCATTTGCTTATTCTTTTTCTTTTTAAATGAAAGAGCCCTGGTGGTGTGTGTGTAGCACATGTGCATGATGGCTGCTTCCATGGGACTGGGGCAGGGAAAGTACTCTCATATGGATACCCTGTTGTCTCTGCACTGTATCAGCAGCTGTAGCAACAACAAGGAAATGAGAGGAGCCGGTCTCTGCATGGAAAATACCAGTCACAAACCTAGTGAAGCCTGCAGTCAAAGGCTGGTTGGCTAGTTCAATTTGGTATGCAAACTTCAGTTAATCTCTTCCCACCCTTCTATCACTGTTTTTTGAGCCTCATAACCCCCTTCAGCTTGCCAGGTTATAATGCTACTGCAGTAGTGGAAGCCAGAACTGACAGAACTGGGGGAATTTGCTGAGCTATACACTGTCAGGGTTGGCTTAGTAACCTGATGCCTTCTTCTCTCTCTCCCTCCTCTTTCTTCTTTATTCCTGTCAATACCGCACATATCTTCCTGGACTTTATGCCATCTATATAGTTCCCCTCCCCTATTCAATTCCCTCCTTTCCTTTATTTTGTAACACCACCAAACCTTTTTCCATCAGGTTTTTGCTTGAACTGTCTCTGGCCCACCTCCTTAACAGTCTTTTTGCTCTTAGCAGAAAGCCCCTCTATTAAGCACTCTGCAGTCCTGTTGCTTTTTGCATCAGTTCCTTGGCTCCACTGCCCATCCTTCCACATTATCTGCTGTTTACCTTCTTACTGTATTTCGCTCAGCTTCCTTCCTTTTGCCCCTGCCCCTTTATTTCCCTCCTTCCAGAGATCTCTTCCCAGTCTTCAGCCACCTCTCTGTGAGCCAGACTGCCAGCTTTCTGTTTCCTTCCCTGACAGGAGGTGGACTGCAAATGGTTTTGTTCCCTCAGCAGAGGAAACTTCTGAGCCATCACATTGATTTAGCAATGTGTTAGAGAATTTCACTGCCACAAGTGCAATATTACATAGATCAAGGCAAGAGACACTTTAAGCCTGATGTGTGACATTTCCCTAAATGTCTTTTCACTAATGCTTAGCCACATTGAAGAGTAAAGTAAAGGACGAAGTTTTGGAGTCTCGATGCTCAGGAATCTTTTGATCATTTTCTCATGTGAGCTGGCAAATTTGCTGAAGTCATCTAAGGCCCTGTAGCATATGCCCCTGCCTATAAAGCTCATGCCCAGTTTATGCTTGCAGCATAATTAAGAATTATTTCTTTGTCCTAGCCTAACTAGCTTTGGCAGTATCTAAGAGTCTGTTTCCAAGATGCTCCATGAAAAATTATGCACATTAAATGAAAACATAGCATGCCAAAAAAGGCATCAGGTTACTAAGCCCTAACCTACTAGCCCATAGGTTTGCCAACAACATGGAGAAAATAAGATGCATACAGGTTTAGTCTACAGAAAAGGCAGTTGAAGCTTTTGATAGCATGGAAGTCAATAACATCCTTGGTAAATAACATATCATTAAGCCTATATTAAAAGAACAGAAGATTTTTGTTGACACAATCTTGTTGCGATTTTGATGGACACAATTTCTGTGGCTATTCCAAGATTAACAAGTTTGTACCAACAAATATGGAAAACAAAATAGTGTTCCACAGTCTGGAAATATTCAATTTACATCCCAATTCTGAAAAAGGAGACATCAAAGACTGCAGCAACTCTTGGACCATCACATTTATTTCTCATGCAATTAAAGTGATGCTCAAAACCTTGCAACAAATGCCCTGACCAGAGGTCGACTGCACACTCACACACACTCATACAAACAAAAAAATGCAAAAATACCAAAAATCTTACAACAAAGACAGTTACTATATATGGAACATGAAATGCCAGACATGATACTGCATATTTTGTTGATTACTGAAGCATGCAAAAGAATTTCAGAAGAAAATCAGCTTGTGTTTCATAGATTACAGCAAAACTGTTCACTGTGTGGATCATGAAAAGCTATGGTTGCTTTTAAAAGAAATGGGTGTGCTACAGCATCTGATTGTTTTGATGGGCAACCTATACTGCAGACAAGAGGCCACTGTTAGGACAGAACATGGAGAAACAGAATGGGTACAAATGGCAAAGGTTCAGACAAGGGTGTATTTTATCTCCCTGTTTCTTCAGCCTGTTTGCAGAACATATCATAAGCATGCCTGAATTAGAGTTAGACAAAGATGAAGTGAAAATTGGTGGAAGGAACATTAACAATTTGAGATATGCAGATGACACCACATTATTAGCAGAAAACAGTGAAGACTTGGAATGCCTGCTGATGGTTAAGCCAGAAAGTGCCAAAGAAGGATTACAGCTGTACATCAAGAAGACAAAAGTAATGACTGCTGCAGAATTACACAACTTGAAGGTTGATGATGGAGACACTGAAATTGTTCAAGATTTTCTATTTTTGGGCTGCTTCATCAACCAAAATGGAAACTGCAGCCAAGAAATCAGAGGAAGATTGAAATGGAGAAGGATAGCCATGAAGAAGCTAGAAAAGATCCTAAAATGTAAGAATTTGCAACCACTTACTTACTGGTGGCCACTTTTGCAGCTGCAGAATTGGGCTCTGTAGCTTCCATGGCATGGGTGAGCTGTGTCTGGTCGTGTCTTCCCCAGGGCATCTGAGCAGTCCCCTGTTGCTTCCAAGACTGGTCAATGTAGACTCGAGGCAGGTCTAATAGCATTGGAGGCTTGGACCTGGTTCTATGCCATATGTCATTGGCTTAGGCTGTAATTTTTCCCTTCAGGACTATCCCCCCTAACCCTTTAAGATAATTTTATTTCCAAGTGGGCAAGAGCAATGGAGGATAAATTGTTATTCTTAGGCCTCTCCAGCGAAGCTCTGCTAAAGTTTGAATACCAAGAAGTCAAACAAAGAATATGGGATGCATACCTCCAAATGGATAGATGACATGCCTTCTTCGCTCCAGCAGTGAGGAATGCTACCCAAAATTATGTCCTCCCCTAGTTACCTCTATTTGCTGGAACTTCCTAAGCACCATAGAGCCTTCACACTGGCCCGATATAATGCATTACTTTCTGCAGTACTGGAAGGGAAATATGCACATATTCCCTACGAGAAACGACTGTCCTTGATTGAGAATCAAGCATGTCCTTTTAAATTGTTGCTTTTATCAGAATATTCGGTTGTCATATATCACTCTGATTTTGTCTAAGTACACAGACAGATCTAACCAATTTTATATTTCTTTGCGTCTTGATTATTGTGGTAAGGAGACTCCTTCAAAGGTGGTGAGGTTCTGTGCCATGGCATGTACAATTAGGCAAAAGAAGGTGTTGCTTTAACATTACATTTAATTAAGGATTTTATTATTTTATATTTTTATGTGTGCAGGGCCGGTGGTAGGCTTTCTGGTGCCCTAGGCGAATCACCCACCAGTGCCCACTTATTATTAAAAAAATATAGGGAAAATGAAGAACACAAAACTTGAAACTTTTCACATAATTTAATTTACTGATTTTTAATTTTATTTTTTTTTTTAAAAAATGTGATATGTTATTTAAAAATTGTGAGAATAAGTGCTTGCCGGCCAAGCCAGGAAGGAGGGTGGTGGAATAGAATGAGTTGGGAGAGGGGGGTGCCTTGGCTTTGTTGAGGGCAGCTTGGTGATGGGAGAAGACAAGATGACAATGGTCAGGAGCCAGAGTCATGTGTCTGGGAGGAGGCACCCAGTGGTGCCCCCTATGCCAGGTGGTGCCCTAGGCAACTGCCTACTTTGCCTACTCCCACGCACCGGCCCTGTATGTGTGGTATATTTATGTGCGTTGAATTTAATTTTTTCTGGAAATTATTTAGATGTGACTATTTTGAAATACCTGAACTTTGATAGTAATAAATGATTTTTTGATTGACTGGCCAATGGCTTATAACACCAGTTCTCAGAGGGCAGTTCTGGCTGAGCATCAGCTGTGGCTGCTCCTCCCCTGTCCTATTTAAAGCCCAACTGAGCATGAGGCTGGGAGCTGTCCTCTTTGGGCACCTCTCCCTCCCTCTAATTTGTGGTTTCATGGTTGTATTATTATAGTTTGTTCTTGTCACAGCTAGCCGGTACTTTCAGACATTGGGACAGATCCATTCGGGTGGGACAGATCTATTTGGGAAGGGGGGGGCTTGGGTTTGAGACATACAGCAACATGCTCATCTTAGGGGCAATTGTCTGGCTCCATTCCCAGATAGCAAGGGCTCCACCCATAAGTTGCTTACCACTAGGGATGAGCATGAACCAGCTCACAAACTAAAGTTCATCAAGAATTCTGGCTGGTTTATGGTTTGTGAAGTGTTCACTAACTAAAGAGCTGCCATGAGCTTCCATAAGTTTTAAGCCAATTTACGATGGTTCATGGCAGTTCATAAAGAGCAGAAAGCAGGAGTTTAAATGGCTCAGATCCATTTAACTCCTGCTTTCTGCCCCCCACAAAAAAAATGGTGGGGAGCAGAAAGCAAGGGTCATGAACTGATACAAACTAGTTTAGTTCATAACCATGTGTCAGTTGATGGTTCTGTCATGAACCAAACCAAAAAATGTGTCCATCCCTACTTGCCATTCTAGGTTCCCTAGCAGGCCGACTGTTCATCAGCCAACAGGCAGGTAGCCCAATGCTTGGATCTGTGCCCTATGCCCCACCAATGCTGTATCTGCTGTAATCAATAAATCTGTGACCTATTTTTATTCCAAACTGGTTTTCTGTGTATTTTATTGCTACTCTTTTCCTCTTCTTCCCCCATCTGCCCCTCCCTGCTCTTAGGAATGCAATGTATCGCTAGCAACCAAGATCAAGTTAATTAAATCCACAATATCCCCCACTACTATATATGAGTTTGAAACGTGGACAATGAAGGAAGCTGACAAGAAAAAAAGTATTTAAAATGTGGTGTTGGAGGAAAGTGGACTGTCAAAAAGACAAATAAGTGGGTTCTAGACCAAATCAAGCCTGAACATATGGGTGCACTTAATTTTGTTAAAAATGTGATGCAAGGAAACAAAACAGCACAGGAAGAAAATCCTTGGTGCTTTGTAAAAATGCTACTACAGTGACTAACAATGAACTCTCATGTCTATGTCTGGTATCATTTGGCTGTTTTCAGGTGGTGGAAATTACCCCTTCATTCACTTTCTGCACAGACTTAGAGTTCTAAATCTGGGGAAAGGTGGCTTTGAAGAGAAAATGATCAATACCCATTGCTACAAGAAGCAAGAAAAGAACACCAATGAAACAAAGAAAAACACCCACATAAATACACAAAAGAAACAAATGCATTGTCTGGGCACTAATCTGGATATGTTTTTAGGTTAAAAATTTAGAGCAGTTTTGAAATGTCTTCATGAACATTTCTAATTGTGTTGGAATTGCAAGAGGGTAAAGATGTCAATTTAAGTCGGCATGCACTTCTTTCTGAAGAAGGGATTCATGGAAATATTATCACCTAAATAACTTTTATTTTGTCAAGATAAACTTATGAGGTTCATCCTCGGGAGAGCTTTACCCATGTGTATACAAACTCGACCAGAATCTTCCTGTGAAGGTTATGTTGTTGTTTTTTAATGGGGGACACAGTCTTAAATCCTGGATATTGCCTAGCTAACTTTATAAATTCTAGATGTTTAAGGGACTTCCCCAGGGAAGTACCAGACCATGTTACATTAAACATCTACCCCTGGAATTATGTAAGCATTTCTAATACCATAAGTTTACATAGTTGATAAGCAGCACTTGTGAAGCTGTGCTTTTTTGGTTTTTTAAAACAGAAGCATAAAATTAAAACAGTTCCTCTTGAAGAGCAGCACCAAAGGAAGGAGCAAGGAGCTGGGCCATCTAGCTTTCCTACTCTGCTCCTAGTACCTCTTCTGGAGGGTATCTGGCCCAATGCAAGTTATGCACACTTTCACAAAGATATTTTTAATCTTTAGTTTGCTAGGGAGCTGTATAGGATTTTCTGGGCTCTTATCACTTTCATCAAAGCCTGTGTTTTTCAAGCTGAAGATTGTAGTCTGGTTTCTGTGATGTCCAGTTTTGTTCTCTTTTGAAAAAAGGAGGTGTATTTATAAGAATCCTGCCACTTTGTGGACTGAAGAGGTAGGATTTGGCTCACTACAAGAAGTTCTTGAATTTAATTCATAGACTTGGATCCAGAGATTTCTGCTGGTTGGAGGGGGGCAACTTTTATTGATTTCCCCCCTCTTATAGTAGACCTCCAAGTCTTCGGATCATCCTCCAGGAGCATCATTTTTTGGAGGGGGAGTGTTTACAGGAGAAAGCAGGGGACATCCCACTCCTGTGACAGAAATTCTTTCCATCTGCAGCTGGATCCCACCCATAGAGACATCTGTTGCCAGTTTCTGTTCAATGTTATACCTATGTGTTTAGCAATATAAGCCTTTTTATATTGCCTGTATTATATCCCAATCCAACATCTGTTAGAAAATCGTGTGTGTGTGTGCACGTGCCACACAAATTTAAGCATATTTTTGCAGTCATAAGGGTGAGAAATATTTGCAGGTAAGAGAGAGAAAAAGGAGGATGGAATCCAGTGCCACAGTATGCTTTTCCTTTAAAAAAATGCAGAAAGACACTACTATGTGTTACTGGTCAATACCCATGTCTGTGTAGAAGACCTTTATGAAGGGAACAGAAGATGGCAACTCCCATCTTTAAAATGGGTTGTTGGTCAGTCCATTTCCCACAGCACTCTGTCCACTGTTCTTTTTTGCTTCTGGGCTGGCAACTGGAAGAGCAGATTTGGCCCACCAGTTGCCAGTATAGCCAAGTGTGACTGAGCACTGTAGAAGCATAATACGCATTAAACACTAGCTATGCTAAATGTTATTGGACTACAAAATGCTTGGCACTGACAAAAGCTTTACTTGTATTCTTCAAAGTACATTCTGTTAGACAAGGGCTGTGACTGTCAGGGTCTGTGGTTTAACTTTCTCCAAGTGCTTGGCTGAGCTTTTAACGCCTCATAGATTTTGAAGCTGAGCTTTTGATTCTTACATCCTTTGCTGTGCCTAAAATTTAAGTTTATCTCCACAGTCAGGATTCACCTCCAACATTGACTCTCATGTACTTTTAAATTCCTCTGTGTTCTACAGCAAGCAGTGCTGGAGGGAACCCTGGAGAATGAAGGAATCCTCTTACACCAGCAATTTGGTGATGATTTGATGTGAACAGTTATGAACTGTAAGGCAAGATAGTGCCTTTTGGGACTGCTAATGGCTGAGTATGGCTTTCTCAGGGTTTTACTGGATTCTGAATGGAATGCAGAATAATCAGAATTAATAATGTAGACAATGCCTGGTTTTCTGGTAGTTCTCTTAGACAAGATGCTTTGAGCTGGTACAGCTTTCCTTATCATAACTGAGAACTTCAAGGGTAAGAAAAAAATCACTTGGCTGCACAACTATACAGGAATTTTCTCTTCTGTTGCATCTGGAAAGGTTTACACAAGCCAGACTGGTAGTTGATCTCTCCCCAGAAAACACACAAATTCCAGTTACACTTCCCCCCCGTAACTTGAACCTTGCAAGCAAGACCTATTTGTAATCTGTATTGTCAAGTCAGATGATGCCTCCACCCTTGTGCTCTACTGTAACTCCTAAGATGGACTAAGGGCACCCCTATTGGAAGGCTGAGTCAGACCATTGGTTAGACCAGTTTTGTCTATAACAACAGGCTTTCCATGACCTTTAGTGGAGGTCTTTTCCAGCACTACTTCTTCGGAACTGGAGATGACAGGAACTGAACTAGGGCATATGTTGTTGTTTGACTTCATTTTACCCCTCCTTTCTTTCTTTGCAATGAGATCTAAAGTGGTTTAAATCATTCTCCTCTCTTCCATTTTATCCTCACAACAACCCTGTAAATTAGGTTAGGCTGAAAGTGTGTGACTGGCCCAAGGTCACCCAGCAAGTTTCCATGGCAGAGTGGGGATTTGAAACCGGGTTTCCTAGATCCTAGTCTGATAAACCATGACCCCACACTGGCTCTGCCTGCTCCCCCCCCCATGCATGTAGTGAGTTGTCTCAAGTATTTATTTTGTTGACAGCATGCTTCAAATTAGTGCATACAGTTCATTCTTTGTATTCAGAATTAAAAAAAAATTATCCAGTCTAAAACAAGATACCTGCAACTTTAAATAATCTTGAACCATATAAGTGTGAGTGGTAAAGCAGCAGTACTGCAGTACTGTGGTCTGAACTTTCTGCTCAAGACCTGAGTTCGATTCTGGAGGAAGCTGGATTCAGGTAGCCGGCCCAAGGTTGACTCAGCCTTCCATCCTTCTGAGGTCGGTAAAATGAGTACCCAGTGTAAAAGACTGGGGAAGGCAATGGCAAACCACCCCGTAAAAAGTCTGCCGTGAAAGCAACATCACTCCAGAGTCGGAAGCGACTAGTGCTTGCACAGGGGACCTTTCCTTTCCAATCCTGTTTTGCTGCTGGACCACTTAAACACACTGTGAAACTGATGGGCAGTAATTTCAGAACAAACCAGTGCAAGTATTCTGTGCATAATTAACTTGTGGAACTCACTGCTACAAGGTATAGTGATGACTGGCATGATGGATATGTCCATCAACAGTAGAGTTGCCAAGTCCTACCTTGGCTGTGGTGGGGAACTCCACATTTGTGCACATGCACACTGTGATGACATCACCCAGAAGTGACATCATCGCACAGGGCATGCTGCACTGGGGACACTCTAGGATTCAGGTTAAAACTATGGTACTATAGAGTTTTGCCCCAAATCGTAGAGCGTCTCCAGTGCGATATGCCTTGCGAGATGATGTCACTTCCAGGTGACATCATCACACTGGGCACATTGCATAATGATGGAGCTCGTTGGGGGCGGAGATCCTCTGGCTGCCTGCTCCATGCCAGCGGGTTGGGAGCCCCAAACTGGGGAATCTCCACCCCCAGCGGGAGCTTGGCAGCCCTAATCAACAGCTATCAACCATGGTTACCTAATAAAGCCTACTTATAAGTCTTCTAGGGACCTTTAGTCAACTATTATGAGAAGCAAGATACTAGATGACCCAGTGCATTAAAGATGTTCTTATGTTCCTGAGTTTGCCTTGTTTGAACTAGGCCAGGAATGTAGGGGTGCATAGATAGAGTGCCTCTTGCTACTGGCTTTGCTAACGTGAAAAAGCAATGGTCATTATCTTGCCAAGTATAAAATGTTTAGGTTCCACTGAAATTAATGGAACTTGACTGCACTTAATTTTTACTGGATCATAACCAGTGCAATTTAATGTGTGAGTGGCATTTGTATTGCAGACCAGATGTCATCCTGATTAGAATGACCAGAAAACTGGATTAGAAGTTGCAGTGCTGAAGATAATGCTATTACTGTACATAAATACAGCCATGACTATTCCAGTGACAATTGCAGTGCTTTTGGAAGGTAGGCTAGGATGAAAATAAAGGCAAAATCAATGTTTGACAGACTATAAAAGGACAAAATTGATCTTAAAAGAAATTCTGTTCTTCTTGGCTGCAGGTGGGAGTTATAAAAACTAAAAGTGCAGAGTTGACTAGGGAGAAAACCTGTGCCTTTTTCAAATCACGTCAAGTAGATGTGCAGTTTGTCAAGGACTCCAGCTGAATCCAAATAAAGACGTCTGTCAGCTGACCTTTTTATGGACAGACACTGAAAAGGTGATGATTCTTCACTGGGTTCCTTTTTAGCTGATGGTTTTATTTCCTGGGTATGTTCCTATGCTGGCTAAATCGTGCATTAATTTTCAAAGGTTCCATTCCATACAGAGGATTTTATTTTTTCCATTAAGGTAGACATTGAATTAGATGTCCTAATTAGTGGTTTTTCAAGAGACTGAGACAGGAGATGTTCTAAATTACATCTAATTGTCAACTATTTGTATCAATAGAAACACCTAAATGGTGAACATGTTGCCAAATCAAAGAAGAGTTGTTAATAGTACTTTGTGAATTTATGTGTATTTCCTACAATGAGTGTCTGTTCTTACAAGGAGAAGGGCATTTCCTGTCATAATCTCATAGTATCTTGGTGAAATTCTCTCCTAAAGAGATCCATCTGGGCATCTCACTGGTAATTTTCCAGAGAGGCTGGTGAAGCCCTTTTTGTTCAGGAAAACCTCTGTAGCATCAAATGCTGGCTTGTTCTGTGCCTCTGTATGGATTCTGTTGATTTTGACTGTTGGCTAGTTTTAATTGTTTTCCATCAGTCTTTTGTACATTTTGACCTTATGTAAGCCTCTCTGAAAAGCCCCTGTTGCAAAACGAGAAAGCAGAGATGTACATTTCAAAATGAATAAACTAAATACCAGCCATCTCTGAGGGAAACATGCAAATCTTACATCCTAATCCAGCACAGAACAGGAAATATTAAAAAGTAATAATAAAATCAGGTATCCTTATGTAATAGGAATGAACACTTTGACATAATGTAGAATGACTCAATGAACTGAAATGTATGAACCCAGACCCAGGTCGCAAGTTAGTGCTGCCGTTTGGCTGCCGCTTTCCTGTTACTGTGAACTACAATCAAAAGTGACATTTTGGAACTGGTAACATTTGAAGATGGTATTACGTAACATGAGGACTGACATGACCAGTCCCCAGTGTGGTGTAGTGGCTAGTGTGTCTTACTAGGGTCTTGGAGAACCGGGTTTGAATCCCTACTCTGCTATGGAAGCTTGAAGGGGAGATGACCTTGAGCCAGACACACTCTCACCCTAACCTGCCTCACAGGGTTGTTGTGAGGATAAAACCAAGGAGAGGAGAATGATGGGAGCCACTTTGGGCTCCCATGGGGAGAAAAGCTGGGCATATATGAAGTAAATAACAAAGTACATAAATAAGTAAATAAATAAATATCAGTGCCTCAGAGATTGCCTCTGCTGAGGTGGGAATTGCTCAATGGGTATGATCCCATGTTTCAAACATTTATCCGTGTAATGTATGGTCCAGCCTTCTGGAAGCTGCAACCACATTGCACTGATATCATATGTGTAAGGATTCCTCTAAAGCAGTCCTGTGGGCTTTAGAAAGCCTACCCAGAATGCTTCTGTAATAAACTAGATTGCAATAGTCTTGCAAAAGTTTTATACCATGCTTTCTTCCACTGCCACAAATTCTATGTTAATTTTTATATGAACATAAGAGAAACCATTTTGGATCAGGCCAATGGCCCATTCAGTCCAACACTCTGTCACACAGTGGTAAAAAACCCCCAAAACAGGCACCATCAGGAGGTCCATCAGTGGGGCCAGAACACTAGAAGCCCTCCCACTGTGCCCCCCCCCCCAAGCACCAAGAATACAGAGCATCACTGCTTCAGACAGAGAGTTCCAACAATACGCTGTGGCTAATAGCCACTGATGGACCTCTGCTCCATATGTTTATCCAGTCTCCTATCCATATCTAAGACAGTATTATGGGATGGTATATGAGTTTGAGGGGGGTCTAGAACTTTGGATAGTGGGGAACAAGAAGTTATGATCAGAGCTGTGGTTCTGAAGGAGCATAGAGAAAGCACAGGTACAAACTCATATGCAGAGGAGGGACCATGGCTCAGTGGTAGAGCACTTCCTTGGTGTGTAGAAGGCCCCAGGTTCAGTCCCAAGCATTTCCTGTTAAAGGCAGCATGCTTAGTGAATATTGGGAAAGAGTTTCCATTTTGTGGACTCTGAGTCAATCAAGTCGGTTGTAGGAGACAATACTGAAAAAAGGGACGATGTTCCACCTTGGTATAAGGCTGTTCCATATGATAGCTGAGATTCCTCAGCAAGCTGAATTGTCGAAATTATTATTTTTTAAAAGCAAATTTTGAAATCCTGTGGCATGAAGGTAATGTTTGAAAGTTCTTGGGCAATGCACTCCAATAAGGAATGTTTAGACTTTTTTTTTTTTAAAGGCTTGGCCAGCAAAGAAACTAATCTCTAACCTCATGTGCAGCAGTGTCTTAGGAGCACAGGTTCTCAATGGTAGATGAGCCCTGGTTTTTAAAGTTAAATTTAATTTAAAAAAAATACCATCATATGTGTCCCAAACATTATGTGTACAAGTTGTATGAAATTATCATTATTTTGGCCCTCCTTTTCAGTAGAGAATAGGTGGAGTAAAAAGAAATGCACAAAAGCTCTCTTTATAATAACAACTGGAATAGTTGAAGGAAACCTACAAACTTCAAAAAACATATTATTCTAGTGAAAGTTAGCTGAGATCACATCCCTTTGTCCAAGTCACAGCTAAAGATCTGTGGAGATGTTCAAGCCAAATGTAAACAAGGGATTGTGATTGTGTAGACTAGCTCTGCTCCCTTGGTTCTCCTGACATCCATGTATTTGACATGGTGTCTTCATTAGAACATACTCACCTAGATATCCAGTACTGAGAGACCCCAATCTTTTTTGATGTGTGAATTCCACAGTTGGTGTCTCTGCACACTCATGCAGGCATGGCAACAGATGCATGGAGGTTGGTGTACCAAAAGGAGTAAGCCTCCTTCAAAATGACTGTACAGGACTTTATCATTTCATGCTTTCAGTGGGACTTAGTCATGGTTAATTTTTTGTGGGATTGTCACCCCAAATGTTACCTTTTCTGAGATGAAAAAATAAACCCCTCAAATTGAATGACATTCTATTTATTCTAACAAAGTATTTTTGTTCAGGAAGCGATTGAACACTGAAATGCAATATTCATTTCTTTGTCTTTTTAAAAGAAAAACAATAACTTTAATAAAGCACTTCTGTTTAGAAGGGGGAGTAGTAGTGGTATACTGATTGACTAGCTATTCCTAGCCATTCTGTTGGAAGTTTACCTTTTTGAAGAATGTTATAAGTAGGCTTTCTCCCACATACAGTGATTGTTTCTTACACATATTTTTCACATATTTTAAGTGAAAGTCAACCCTTGGTAAATGCTGTTAGGAAATTGGCTTCAATACTTCAGTAATTAAAAAGAAAAACATTTGAATGTTGAACTCATTTGTTACAGTTTTAATTGCCAGGCTAGAGTGACCCCCAGTGGTGTGTAAGAATAATTTAGATTGCTGACCTGGGGGGAAGTGAATCACTCATGTGGGCAGGAAATAACAATTGTATAATTTGACTTCAACTTCAGTAGTTTGCTATAAATAATCATATTTCTCTGCCTGCAGGACTCATATGCATTTGCATAAGTAAAGTTAGTAATACATTTTTAGCAACACATTTTCTACATGAGAAACAGTAAGAGCTAAGTTGTTAAAGATGACATAGATTTTTGGATATGGTCTGGCTTCCGCTGTTTTATTGCTGTTGCATTCTTTCCAGCTGTACCTTGATAATATTAACATATATTTAATAGGCACATTGCCCTACCTTGCGTTTTTCAGTGGGTCTACATATGATCCCATTTCTTGACCTTCAAAAGTACTGGTTTTGGACCTCTCTAATATCTCTCAATTCATCCACACCGTTACTTAAAATTAGTGCCCTGGCTAGGGTTGCGGGGTCCAGTGGGAGGATTAGGGGGCATTCCAGGGGTGGGCGGAATGCGTGTGATGTCCTTGAAGTGATGACATCACCCAGAAGTGACATCACATTGGGGACATTGCACAGGGGATGCTCAGGTTTTTGGGCAAAATATATGGTTAAATTGGGCTTGGGTAGGTCTCTCCGTTTGTGTATTGAATACATTTGCAGCCCAGTCAAGTTCTTGAAGTAGCTTCCATCATTGCCAAGCAATAATAAAAGCATGATAAGAACTCATTTTGTGAAAAGCTATAAAATTAAATAGAGCTTGCTTTAAAATCAGGCCACCCAGATTATCAGAAAGCCATATCAAAGTGATAGAAAAAGTTTTTAAAAACCAAAGATCCAGTGCAGATTTTTAAAAATTTTCTTTTAAAATAAACTAAAATTCTGAACAAAATGTATTGTTCTCCTGGTGCTTAATACTATGCAGACTGAATACTAGTTCAACCTCTGCACATAAAAGTGGATCATGACAGAGAAGACCCATTCCCTAGTGGCCTTTTTAATTCAGGATATGGAGAAGGACTTGTAAGGTTACAAGATGTTAGGCATGAGAAATCCATTAGACCCTTGGAAGTGCAATGTAAATTCCACATATTAATATGCTGAAATATCTCCCATTGAAACAAATGAAAATTGCCTGTGTGTAACACCCATGTAGGCACACCAAGGAAATATGCCTATACAAATGAAGTGCAAGTTGGATTCAAAAGTTCAACCCTTTTAGTGTATGGATAGATTTACAGATAATACAGCAGAAGCTTTTCTTTTAAGTGCCTCTCCCGCTGTGCCCTATTGAAAGCTAGGCTACCCCTGAAAATCAGCCTCTGAAACAGCTGTTCAGAATAGAACATTAAACCCCTCTCTGTATGCATGGATATAAACGCTTCTCTAAATTGGTCCCACAGTGCCTTCATTTCCTATGCCTGCCTCTTGTAGTATGCCCACCTTGAAGAGCAAAGGTTTTTCTCATTCTGCATTTCCTTTTTTCTGTATTTAATGCACATCGGGAAACATAACACTTCCCTTGTTGGCATTATCCATTGGACTACATTGGCAATATCCACTGATTCTCCCTTCACTCTGCAGACCCCCTTCATGTTGTTCGTTAGGGTTCCCTGTCACCCAGGAGTAGCATTTTGTGGTGATCAGGAGATTGCGTGGGAGGAGGGAGGCAAGAATATTTGATTTAGTCTGGATCCAACTCATTGTTTATTCTTATTTCTTCTCTAATGCTGTCTGTAGTTGGAAGTAACATGAAAGTGAATGTAGAGTTCCCAGTGGGTGCCCCTCATACAGATCTGGCCATGTTCAGGCCTACTTAGTTTCAGCAAAGTTATTATATTATGTGCCTGCCAATGTACATGTTCCCTCTCCCACCAAAGTGTGCCAGTAATGGTAAGCCATTGTTCAGTTAGGGTTGCCAACGTCCAGGAGGGAGGAGAGATCACCCAGAATCCCAATGGAACTCCAGACAACAGAGACCAGTTCCCCTGGAGGAAATGACTGCTTTGGAGGGTAGATTCTATGGGAGAGAGAAAGGAAATTTCTTGACACTAGCTTCCAAAATGCAAACAGTAGTTTGCAGGGAACCAGAGCTATGTTTGCGCTAAGCCCAAATACATCTAGATTTCTAGTGGCAAAAAAGTGTTGTCCAAGTGTGTGACATACATGTCCAAAAAGTGTGACATACAAAGCCTGACTTTAAATGTATATTCATTCATGTGAAAGGTGAAGAAAAATGTTTTGAGAGATACTTGAGAATAATGATGCCCTGCAATTATTTTAGTTGTATTATTTGTTTGCATTTGTTTTCTTTACAAGGCTTTCCATGTCCCCCCTTCCCCCCAAAAAAGTTTTCTGTTCAGATCATTTGTGTACATGGGGCTGGGGTGTCAGCCAGAATTTTAAATCTACATTACATTATTATTTTTTTAAGCAGAGAGAGTAGGCTTGCCAATCCCCAGGTCCCAGCGAGGGTTCTTCTGCTTTCCCAGGCTCCTTCCCGCACCCAGTCAGCTGGTCTGCGGGGGGAAGCCCCACCCCCAAAGCAACCATGTGACTTTCCCTCCGGAGGCTTCAGTCTTTGATTGAAAGGCTTCCTCTTGGGATGGGGTGTCTGTGTTACTTGGAAGAAGTTGGCTGCAACTCGTGAGTAGAGAGTCACCAGAAACTGGGGAGGGGGGGAGGATGAATGCTGAGCACTTCTTTATTCCCTATGTGGAGATCGATTCTCATAGGGTATAATGGGGAATTGATCTGGAGGTTTCGGAGGTTCTGGGGGAGCTGTTTATTGAGGTAGAGGCACCACATTTTCAGTATAGTATCTAGTGCCTCTCCCCAAAGTACCCCCCAAGTTTCAAAATGATTGGACAGGGGGTCCAATTCTACGAGCCCCAAAAGAAGGTGCCCCTATCCATTATTTCCTATGGAAGGAAGACATTTAAAAAGGTGTGCTGTCCCTTTAAATGTGATGGCCAGAACTCCCTTGGAGTTCAATTATGCTTGTCACGCCCTTGTTCCTGGCTCCACCCCCAATGTCTCCTCGCTCCACCCCCAAAGTCTCCTGGCTCCACCCCCAAAGTCCCCAGATATTTCTTGAATTGGACTTGGCAACCCTAAGAGAGAGCTACTGGATTTTAAAATATATTGCCTTTTCATGCTGAATATTTGGGCTCCATCAAAGCCAAGCAGGCATAGTGGTTTTCCATTGTTTGGTGCAGTGGTTAAGTGTACAGACTCTAATCTGGAAGAACCAGGTTTGATTCCCCACTCCTCTACATGCACCTGCTGGGTGACCTTGGGTCAGTCACAGTTTTCTCAGAGCTGTTCTCTTAAGAGCTGTTCTCTCAGAGCTCTTTCAGCACCACCTACCTCACAGGGTATCTTTTTTGGGGGGAGAGGAAGGGAAGGAGATTGTAAGCTGCACTTTGGCTCTGAGTGAAGGGCAGGGTATAAATACAATATCTTCTTCTTCCTCTAAAAGTAGGAAATGTCCAGTATAAACATGGGGGTTCTCTTTGGTACACATGACACTCTCCCCCACACACAAAATCTCCATGGATGCCACAGATACTTTCTAAATAAGCCTGAGTTTCCACCTCTGTTTATAAATTGCACAAGTGGTACAACTTTCAAAGAACTGAACTTTGACTTGAATCCACCAGAGCATTTCTATTGAAAAAGGATTTCTGCCCATGGAGCTCAGCTTTCTTGCCTCCCCCTCCTTTGTGTCCCAGAATGCCCCTGAAACACTGTTTCTGCAGCAGAGGTTAGAAAGCCGCAATCTGAGGACAGAAATCCTTCCATCCTTTGAAAGGCTCCAGTGCTGGTATGTAGGGCAAACATGCTGTAAAGCAGAAGCTAGGGTTTCCAGGTCCTCCTCTGGCCAACGGCAGGGAATAGGGGTAGGTTTGCGAGATCCAGTTTGAGAAACTTCTGGAAATACGGGGATGGAGCCTGGAGAGAACAGGGATCTCAGTGGGATACAATGCCATAGAGCAGGGGTGGCCAAACTAGCTAAACATAAGAGCCACATAGAATAAATGTCAGATGTTTGAGAGCTGCAAGACATGAATGTCAGATGTTGGAAGGAAGGAAGGAAGGAAAGCAAATAGATGGGGAGAAGTAGAAAGAAAGCAACTTTAACTTTAAATGCATTCTCTTTGCTGCCAACTGGCTTCGCTTAGAGAAATGATTTAAAAAAAGAAATGCTTTCTCCAAGCCAGCTGTTTCGGTGGTGGGTAAATAAAAAACTGCTAAGAGACACCATAAATTTTAAACAACCAGACAGTGTAATGTAGAGGTCAGTGGTGTTCTGACCAAGCTTGCACGCAGAACTTCAAATAAACAAGAGCATGTAGCAAAAAGATATTCACAGAAGACAGCTCAAAAACAATTTTTCCAATCACAAAGGAGTAACAATATTCCAGTATTTAGTTCCTAGAACTGAAAGAAGCCCTTCCAAAGCTAAGATATCAAGACATTTCATACGTCTTTCTTCATTTTGGAGGCTTATTTATCACTGGAACCCAATCTTTACAATACATTCATAGAAGACAAACAAGGTTCAAAACATATCTGTTAGATTTCCAGGTTCTCCTGATGCAGTGGTGGGGGCTTCAAGAGCCGCACAATATGTGTGAAAGAGTCACATGTGGTCCCTGAGCTGCAGTTTAGCCACCTCTGCCATAGCATCTACCATCCAAAGCATACATTTTCTCAATGAGAAATGTTCTCTGTAGTCTGCAGATGAGGTGTAATTCCAGGGAATCTGTAAGCCAAAATGCCCTCAAAACAAGGTTGGGGAATTAGTCAGGTGGGCACCTGGCTCACTAAGGATCTTTTCCTAATGTATAGAAGATTAACCATCCAGAGAGTAATGCTTAAAACATTAAGAACTCTAATTAAGTAAAACAATTACAATTTATTCTAGAAAATATAGGCATACATATAAGATAGAATACTCATACAATCATACATACAGTCCTAGGAAATATAGAGAGATATATAGAGACAACACATGGGTGATATTTACCTATCGTAGTCTTCAAGGAAGGCTCCAATGGCGACAAAAGAGGACGGGGGAAATGGACCCAAAACTGTGGCCAGAATTGGGGATGGATCTAGACAGCGGAACTGGGGTACTGTTAGATGCACACATGAGTGGAGTTGGGTCAGAAGTTAAATAGACTACCTTAGACCCTCAGGGGCTGGGAGGTATGAAGGACCATAAGGGCTGGACTACTGCAGCAGCCAATAGAAAGTGCATTGGTGACACCTAATTGGATGCTTGCTCTTGACCAATGGACTTGCCTGGATCCTGGATACCTGAGAGAACTTTCAGATTGAAATGGACCAGGGGGAGGGGCCAAAGTGACAGTTGGGAAGAAGAATAGAAGTGATTACTGGGTGGGGAATACTTAAGACTAAATGGACTTATCTAAAAGGGTGACAATAGAGAATCAAATGCTGGCCTAGGTAACACCCAGCTCATACAATGAAACTTGGCTTTTGGCTGAAGATGGTCTTCCTCTTCTTTAGTCTTCTTCCTGGCACCAGTCTTTGTCTTGAGTTCCATTGGACAAAGGCTTGAGTGGTCTGGCAGGATCCATGCCTGGATAAGCTTGATTGCCTTATGCAGAAGTTGAAGCAGCTGTTGGATATGGAGTCAGGAAAACAAGATGGATTCTGGTGGTGTTAGCCTTTGGTTCATGGAAACAGGCTGGAAACTGTTTGCCTGTACAGTTGATGGTGGCGTGGATTCTTCCACTGCAGCAGCCAAGACTGGGCACACAAAGAGCAGCTGGAAGCTCATCTGTAGTTCTGGCTAACACCCATCCAGAAATGTAGAATGCTGCTGCAAAACTGAGGCTTATCGTATCCACATAAGCCTTAGCAACCGTGGGCAAAGTCCACTTCTTAGAGCAGATGTGTGCGAGTGAAAACTCCAGGCACCCTGGCAACCATACTGGTGATCACAATGTCCATGCGTATGAAAAGTAGGGGGCTTTTCCTTACAGATCCCCAGGTTCCACCTTAAGGCTTGCATCCCTAGCAAAACATATGGGCTGAAGCTTTTACCCACAACTGCACAGGGCCAATTGTGAAAGCATGGGATGTTATTTAGCAGTTGATGTCATTTATAAGAACAGCACAAATAGAAGCTTTGTTGCTTAACTTAAATTTATTATTTACAAGAACTGAAGTATCTGGAAAATACAGGGTAAAATTTGGATTGTGCAAGACAATTACAAAACACTTAGATTTTCCCAGCTTTTTCTTTGGATCTAATTAACTCCTGCCTAGGGTTGCTGACTCCATGAAGAAAAAATGCCCTACTCCTTTAATAGATTTTATTTAGCAGGTGATGTTGCTTTTTCCCAACCCATGAAAAGCTTCAGTTGCCAGTTTCTATGTATAAATTTTTAATAATTAATTTTATGTGTTAAGTCTTTCTTAATGTGGCATAGGGTTGCCAAGTCCAATTCAAGAAATATCTGGGGACTTTGGGGGTGGAGCCAATAGCAAAGTTGTGACATGCATAATTGAACTCCAGAGGGAGTTCTGGTAGGGTTGCTAAGTCTGTCTCAGAAAATATCTGGGGACTTTGGGGGTGGAGCCAGGAAACTTTCACATTCCCTAAAATAAATAAGTAAAAAAAAAGCAGTGCAGTTCCCCTGAATACAGTCTTCATTTCCTCACCCCAACCAGCTGCACCTCCTCTGTATTCTTTCTCTCTCTCTCACACACACACACAGAGCAGCCAAAATAAACAGTTTGCAATCCCACACTTGTGTGGTCTCACTACGGCAATTTACTCACGAGTTGCTGAAGTTCCAAGTTCTAAAGAATAATACAAGGAACTAAAGTTCTAGTTTACCCTTTCCTGTGCAAATGGTCTCTGAGATGATTATAAAACCAATGCAGTTTCTGGACTCCTTCTCTTTCACCAGGCATGTTGTTCTGCAGGCTTGCCCCGCCCGCACCCTTGTCTAAGATTTAAAGGCACAGAGCACCTTTCTAGGAAAAAAAACTGTTCCCATGGTCTTCTTAAGCCTTCGAGGTTTGAAGGCACATGGGGGCTGTTGGGATGGGGCTTCTCCCCGCCGGCCAGCTGGCTGAGAGCGAGAAGAAGCCTGTGAAAGTGGGGGGTTGGCAAGCCTAATGTGGCAGGGCATTTTTTCAAGGTCTGTTGGCAATCCCACTCCTGCATCTTTAAGATAAAATAGTAACTGGTCTAGATGGGTAGCCATGTTAGTCTGATTCACGTAAAGCTCATACCCTGGCACAAATTTTGTTAGTCTTTAAAGTATTGTTGCTTGAGAATGAACACGAGGAAAATGCAGCAAATTGCAACAGAAGAAACCACGTTGCTACACGTGTGCAAATGAGGCTTTAGTCATGTTTAAGAGGATACCATTTAATTCCATGAAATAAATTAATTCCATTAAATAATTTTTAAAAACAGGATATAGAGTAAGATAAAATTGGTCTCTTTCCTGCCTTGATAGCAATCTTTCAGCAGTTTCCTATTTTCAACAGCTGTGGCTGACTAGTGCTTTTAGAATTGGACAACCTAGATGGAACACAGTGGCATAGCTTCAGGGGTAGATTAATATTTTTATTTGCTAAAGGTTTCTAAAGTGTTCAAAATACAGTTTGCAGAACCGTTTGAAAACATTTCAGTACATATAAAAGGAAATGAATTTCTGTGGTTTTCCTTAATAATCTTTTTTAGAACCATGAGGTTGCAAGATAGAATTATTGAAAATTTGCTAGCCTAAAACCAGATGTAGAGGGAAGGCTCCCCTGAACTGAATGACAATTACTTTTCAGTGCAGGGAATTTCTCATCTATCCTTGCAATTTTTTTGAGAGGTGGCTTAATCTGAGAGAGAGTGATTTACCCATGGCTAAAATGAGGTGCTTCAGACTTGTCAGACAAACCGTTTCAACTTACTGCTGTTGTGTTGGGTGTTATAACCACAATAAACTAGTCTCTTGAGGTAAATAGCTCATGAGGTAAATGGTCTTTTAATTAGTACATCTTGAGTGAATGCAAGATTCTGAAGAAGACTCCAGTTGATGACACCAAATGACCTTCCAGCTTGCACTCTTTGAAGGACCCTTGTGAGTTTGCAGCGGTTAAAGTAATCATATTAACGCTGGGCTGACCAGACTATGAATCGTCACTCAGCCATGCAGCTCCCTTGATTACCTTAGTCCTGGGGTGTCAAACTCATTTGTTATGAGGGCCAGATCTGACATAAATGAGACCTTGTTGGGCCGGACCATGTTGGACCGGGCTGTGTGTGTTCCTATTGAAGATTAGGTAGCAGAGACAGAAATTTTACAAAGGACACGAACACAAATATATATATATATATATATATATATATTTATTTATTTATTTAAAAACCCCTTAAACTAAAACATGCTTAAAACATTAGCACTTGTTGGCCTTAAAGGTGCTTTCTTTGTATCTCTCCCATGGGATCTAGAGAACTGGGCAAAGGAAGCTCTGGCTCTTTCATTCCTTCCCCAGAGGACCAGGATGGGGAGGAGCCTCAGACAATAGAAGAAAGAGAGGCTTGGCTCAGTAGCTCTGCTGTGCAATTGAGGGAGCCTGGCAAACAAGCTGCGATGCAGAAGGGAGCAAAAGAGAGGGAGAAGGAAGCAGATGACAGCCAGTTGCTCAGGGGCCTGATAGGAGCCCTCTGAGGGGCTGATTCGGCCCCCGGGCTGCATGTTTGACACCCCTGCCTTAGTCCTTTCACTCACTTGTTAGGCTTACCTGCCTCATGGGATTGTTGTAAGGATAAAATAGAGGTAAGGAGAACCCACTGCTCTGGCCCTTCCTCCTTGGAGGAAGGGTGGGGTGAGCATGGAGTAGATATAACCCTAGCTCAGTGCACCTTCCCTGTGCATCTCTCATCTGCACATTAAAGCAGTGACTCCCAAATTATTAAAAATGGACAGTCCTATTATCAGGGCCAGTTTGTTGCTGTCCTTAGTGAACTACAGCTTTTTCTATTCCCCCTCCCAGTCCCCTCACTCATGCATTTTATGACAAGCAGCATCACAGGGCATTAAGTTATCAAGTGTTTATTGGGATGGTGGCTTTGTGTTGTTTTCATTTTCACTGTTTGTCTTTTCTTTCCCTCCTCCCCCAGGATGGCTGGGCCCTGGGCTGCCAGTACATAAGAACATAAGAGAAGTGATGTTGGATCAGGCCAATGGCCCATCCAATCCAACACTCTGTCACACAGTGGCCAAAAAACCCAGGTGCTATCAGGAGGTCCACCAGTGGGGCCAGGACACTGGAAGCCCTCCCACTGTTGCCCCCCCTCAGCACCAAGAATAAAGAGCATCTCTTGCCCAAGACAGAGAGTTCTATCTATACTTTGTGGCTGAGAGCCACTGATGGACCTTTGCTCCATATATTTATCCAATCCCCTCTTGAAGCCACCTATGAATGTAGCTGCCACCACCTCCTGTGGCAGCGAATTCCATGTGTTAATCACCCTCTAGGTGAAGAAGTACTTCTTTTTATCTGTTCTAACCTGACTGCTCAGCAATTTCATTGAGTGCCCAGGCGTTCTTGTATTGTGAGAAAAGGAGAAAAGTACTTCTTTCTCTACCTTCTCTATCCCATGCATAATCTTGTAAACCTACACCCTGTCACCCCTCTGTTGACATTTCTCCAAGCTAAAGAGCCCTAAGCGCTTTAACTTTTCTTCATAGGGAAAGTGTTCTAACCCTTTAATCATTCTAGTTGCCCTTTTCTGGACTTTTTCCAATGCTATAAATAGAAATTAGGAGTCCACTGGATTGTAGCGCATGTAACTTAGATGATGAGCCCCTAATTGCTTCTGTGTCCCTCCTTGAATTCTCCCTAGAAGCTAAAATGACTAAACTGAGGCTACTTTGGTCACAATATGAGAAGACATAAGATCATAAGAGAAGCCACGTTGGATCAGGCCAATGGCCCGTCCAGTCCAATACTCTGTGTCACACAGTGGCCATAAAAAAGGAGGTTCACAAGTGGGGCTAGAAGCCCTTCCACTTTGCCCCACCCCCCAAGCACCAAGAATACTGAGCATCACTGTCCCAGACAGTTCCAATAATATGCTGTGGCTAATAGCCACTGATGGACCTCTGCTCCATATTTTTAGCCAAACCCCTCTTGAAGCTGGCTATGCTTGTAACTGCCAACACTTCCTGGGGCAGTGAATTCCATATGTTAATCACCCTTTGGGTGAAGAAGTACTTTCTTTTATCCATTCTAATTTGACTGCTCCGCAATTTCATTGAATGCCCACAAGTTCTTGCATTGTGAGAAAGGGAGAAAAGTACTTCTTTCTCCATCCCATCCACAATCTTGTAAACCTCTATCTTGTCACCCCGCAGTCGATGTTTCTCCAAGCTAAAGAGCCCCAAGCATTTTAACCTTTCTTCATAGGGAAAGTGTTCCAAACCTTTAATCATTCTAGTTGCCCTTTTCTGGACGTTTTTCAATGCTAGAATATCCTTTTTGAGGTGCGGTGACCAGAATTGTACACAGTATTCCAAATGAGACCACGCCATCGATTTATACAGGGGCATTATGATACTGACTGATTTGTTATCAATTCCCTTCCTAATAATTCCCAGCATAGCGTTGGCCTTTTTTATTGCAATCGCACACTGTCTTGACATTTTCAGTGAGTTATCTACAATGACCCCAAGATCTCTCTGTTGGTCAGTCTCTGCCAGTTCACACCCCCATCAACTTGTATTTGTAGCTGGGATTTTTGGCCCGAATGTGCATTACTTTGCACTTGGCCACATTGAACCTCATCTGCCACATTGACACCCACTTACCCAACCTCAACAGAACCCTTTGGAGTGCCTCACAATGCTCTCTGGTTCTTACCACCCTGAACAATTTAGTGTCATCTGCAAACTTAGCCACTTCACTACTTACTCTCAACTCCAAATCATTTATGAAGAAGTTAAAGAGCATGGGACCCAGTACTGAGCCCTGCGGCATCCCACTGCTTACTGTCTTCCACTGGGAAGATTGCCCATTTATACTCACTCTCTGTTTCGTATTAATTAGCCAGTTTTTGATCCACAAGAGGACTTGTCCTTTTACTCCATGATTCTTGAGCTTACTAAGGAGCCTTTGATAAGGAACTTTATCGAAAGCTTTCTGAAAGTCAAGGCAAACAACATCTATTGGGTCCCCTTTGTCCACATGTTTGTTCACCCCCTCAAAGAACTGTAACAGGTTAGTGAAGCAAGATCTTCTCTTATGGAACCCATGCTGAGTCTTCCTCAATAACTTGTGTTCATCAGTGTGCCTACTCATTCTGTCCTTGATAATGGTTTCTACCAATTTCCCCGGTATTGAAGTCAGATTGACTGGCCTGTAATTTCCTGGATCTCCTCTGGAACCCTTTTTAAAGATGGGGGTGACATTTGCTACCTTCCAGTCCTCAGGAACGGAGGCAGATTTCAATGAAAGATTACATATTTTTGTCAGGAGATCCACAAGTTCATCTTTGAGTTCTTTCAGAACTCTTGGATGTATGCCATCTGGACCTGGTGACTTATTATTTTTTTAATTCGTCTATCAGTTCTAGAACCTCCTCTCTCGTCACCTCAATCTGACTCAGGTTTTTCAACACCCCTTCCAAAATTAGCGGTTCTGGAGTGGGCAAACACTTCTCATCTTCCACAGTGAAGATGGAGGCAAAAAATGCATTCAGCTTTTCAGCCATTTCCCTATCCTCCTTCAGTAATCCTTTTACCCCTTGGTCATCCAAAGGCCCCACTGCCTCCCTGGCTGGTTTCCTGCTTTTAATATATTTGAAGAAATTTTTATTGTTGGTCTTTATGTTTTTTGCAATATGCGCCTCATAGTCCCTTTTTGCCTGCCTGATCACAGTCTTGCATTTGATTTGCCACAGCCTGTGTTCCCTTTTATTAATCTCACTTGGACTAGCTTTCCACCGCTTAAAGGAATCCTTCTTACCTTTTACAGCTTCCGTAACTCTGTTTGTTAACCATGCAGACCTTTTCTTATACCTGTTTGTGCCTTTCCTAACTTGTGGTATATATTTTATCTGAGCTTCTAGGATTGTAGTAAATAGCCTACAAGCTTCCCCAAGGGTTTTGACTGTATTTACAGTTTCCTCTTTACATGGCTCCTCATCTCAGAGAATTTATCCCTTTTATAGTTAAAAGTGGTTGTGCTGGTCTTTTGGTGCGACTCTGTATTTATACAAATGGTGAAATCAATAACATTATGGTCACTGCTTTCAAGCGGTGCAATCACTTTTACATCTTTCACCAGGTCTTGGGCATTACTTAGGATCAAATCCAGGATCGCCCCACCTCTGGTAGGTTCTGTGACCATCTGTTCCATAGCACAGTCATTGAGAGCATCTAGAAACTCAATCTCTTTCTCTCGACCAGAACAGATATTGACCCAATCAATCTGCACGTAGTTAAAATCATCTATTATGACATAGTTTTTACGTTCAGCTGCTATCTTTAATCCTTCCATCATATTATAATCGTCCTTTATATTTTGATTTGGTGGGCGATAACAAACTTCCATAGTTAAATTTCCTTTGGGCCCTCTATTTCAACCCAAAACATTTCTAGAAGGGAATCTAATTCTCTGACCTCAGTCTTACTGGACTGTATAACCTCTCTGATATTCAGAGGCACCCCACCTCCAACCCTTTCCTCCCTATCCTTTTGATATAACTTATATCCAGGTATCACTGTGTCCCACTGATTCTCCTCATTCCACCAAGTTTCAGAAATTCCCACAATGTCTGTTTTCCCCCAACGCTAAACATTCCAACTTACCAATTTTACTTCGAACACTTCTAGCATTTGTATATAAACATCTATAATTTCCCAGGCAAGTTAGGCCTGCAACCTTCCTCCTGCTGCCTCGAGACTTTGGCAGACAGTCCATACTGTTTGTCACCATCTCAGTGGACAACTCTGATCCATTACCCGACATGAATCAATGGAAAACACAGTAATGCTAGGAAAAGTTGAAAGTGGGAAAAGAGGAAGATTCAACATTACATGGATTGACTCAATCAAGGAATCCACAATACCTGAGCAAGGCTGTTAATGATAGGATGTTTTGGAGTTTATTAACTCATGTCAGAAGTGACTTGGCGGCACATTATTGCATGCTGTTCTTCAAAAGTGCAGGCCCATTCTCTCCAAGGCAGTTATGTCAGAAGCAAGTGCTCCTAAAATATGGGCATTTTAGACAGATGCCTGGTTTGCCATGATGGTTGGGCTAGATATTGTGTGACACTTTAAATACAACTGATGAAGCAAACCTTTACCTACAAAAACTCCATTAAAATACATTTGTTAGTCTTTGTGATGCTATTGGTAGTATGCAACATGGTACTTTCCTATGTTGCAGCCACCATGGATTTCAAACCAAAATGTCTATTTGTAAGACAGCTGATAATTTTCTTTTTTCAACTGAGATGTGAACTCATCAGAATGTTGATTTGTGCAAAACGAAGCCAAGGAAGTGAAAAACAATGTTATTACATTAGAGGAGTTACAGAATCAGAATGTGGTGTTTCTTCAGGCAGTGGATCATTGCTTCAAAGAGAACAAGTAATTGTCAGCCTGTTAATATACAGACCTGATAATTGTGTCCCATTCTGAATAGCTGAAGCATAGCACAGGGGTGGCCAAACGTGCTTAAGTAAGAGCCACAGATAATAAATGTCAGATGTTTGAGAGCTGCAAGCCACAAACGTCAGATGTTTGAGAGAAGAAAGGAAGGAAGGAAAATAGGAGGAGGAGGGAGAGGTGGAAAGAAAGCAACTTTAACTTAAAATGCATTCTCCAAGCCGCTGGCTGGCTTGGCCTATGTTGTGGTGAGGGCTTCCAGAGCCACACAGTATTTTTGAAAGAGCCACATTTGGCCACCCTGGTTTAGCATTATGGCAACGTTCAGAGCATATAATTGCAATTGTGTAATTAGACAAAGCAAGAACAACGTTTATAACTGATTAGTAGTATGCAAGCAATGCTAATTCTTTTTAGCATTTTGCCCAATGATAATTAATCTGCTAGTTCTGAATTACTTTTTCTGTGCTCAGCTAGTTTATTTAAATTTAAGCTAATGAATTTTGGCATTTATCTGAGGAACCCAGTCCTGTCACCACTCTTTTTTTTCTTAAATTCCACTGCATCTACAGTAAATTAAATTATGTAAAGATTTTTAATTGCATTACTGATTTTGCTATGCTGTAGGTAACTAGTTTAGAGTTTCCGGGAAACCAAAGCTGAGAAGTTGAATTATATTCCTTATTATTCAGTATAAAAAAAACAGATTGCATTTTTATTTAATTTAGTTTCAGCAAGTTAGATTCATGTCCAGGAGCACCTTAAAGACCAACAAGATTTTTGGGTTATGAGCTTTCGAGAGTAAAAGCTCCCTTTGTCAGATACAAGCCTGGGCTATCCAGGTGAGGGCCCAGGAGTATTTTGTTTTTGAAGCAGGAACAGATGAGAATGCAGTTTCAGCTGACTTGGTGTCGGGGTGTGGCCTAATATGCAAATGAGTTCCTGCTGGGCTTTTTCTACAAAAAAAGCTCTGGCCAGGCTAGTTGGATCTTGTCAGATCTCGGAAGCTAAATAGGGTCAGTCCTGGTTCGTATTTAGATGGAAGTCCAGGGTTGCAACACAGAGGCAGGCAACAGCAAACCACGTCAAATAATCTCTTGCCTCGAAAACCCTATGGGGTTGCCATAAGTCAGCTGTGAATTGATGGCACTTTCCACCACAGTGGTGAATGAGGACATCACACTACAGATGCTCGTTTTCTCCCCATAAGCACTTCTCCCCTGTGATCAGGCTGGTTACATTTTGCGCTGTACTTTTCCATCCTGACTCTTTTCTCCACAACACTCTGAGTCCTGCCACCTTCAGAATGGGATATAAGGACCCAAGGACTCCTACTTGTATCTGCTGAAGGGAATGTTCATTCTTGAAATCTCATACCTGAAAATCTCTAAGGTGCTAGTAGACTTGAATCTAGCTCATATTTAATTTAGGTATTTATACCTGCTTTTCTTCCCAAATGGAGAGCCAAAGCAGCTTACCATCTTTAAGTGTCAGTGGCAGTAGCGCTGTTAAATAGCCTGTTAAAACCCTTGGGGTACAAATACTGGAAGTAACAGATTATGGGTACATGTTATCTGCACTGGCTAACAGCAGCTCTCCAGGGTCTAAGGAAAAGGAATTTCTATGCTTTCCTATTCTTAAAGAGTTTCTGAGGATTGTATCTGAGTCCCAAGGGCTAGGTTCAAATTCTAGAATATTGTTCACAGATTCAAAATGTAATTTCAATTCATTTAAATACAACAGAACACAACTGTGACAAACGTCCCCAAAGCTATCAATACTAGTTCATTAACCAGTGTTTCCAGAGCTGAGTCCTACTCACAATCCACTTTGTAGAAGGTGCAAACACTACTGTGGGTACAGAGGCTATGCCTGGAACAGAGTTCCAGATATCCAGAAGGCTTCTTGCATCAGCAGGAACTCTTCTTGTGAAGATGCTGGAGGAACCCTCAAGCTTACTCATTGCCTTAGGAGCATCCAAGTGGGCAGCCATATTAGTCTGAAGCAGTAGAACAAAGTAGGAGTCAAGTTTCACCTTTAAGACCAACAATTTTTTATTCAGAATATAAGCTTTCGTGTGCTCTAAGCATACTTCATCAGACGAGGAATCAAGTATGCTGATATACCTGTTCTGTCTCAAACCACCACACCCCGCAAACAAAGGGAATGTTTGGATGCTTGCAGACATTGTCCTCTCCATTGCAAGCAATAGGGAAGGGAACTCTGTTATTGGCTGACAGCATTGCTTATCAAGCTTCAAGGACCCCTATTTGTGTTTCCAAGGCTGGGAAATGTCAACACTCCACCGTTACCTAGCATTTTAGTGCCAGACTTTGTGGGTGGGTTTCGTTTTCCAAGCTACTCCGAACAATGTCCCAGAGCTCAGAAATTTGTTTGGTGAACATATGGACGATGAACCTCAGCTCACAAGCCTCAAACTGGGCAAAGTTCAGTTCAGATTTTGACTCATCACCCAATTCATGTCCATTCCTAAACAGGTGATCCTGGAAAGGAAGGAAATGAGTTCACAAAACAGGCCCTAAGCATTTGACAAGATAATTTTTAATTATCCCACCACCAGTTTCTTATATTCTTGCCATAGATCAGGGGTGGGGAACGTCCGACCCAAGGGCCATTTACAGCCCTCAAGATCACTTGGTCTGGCCCTTGAGGATTGCTGGGCCGAGCTGAGCCACGTGGCGACCTCCCTGGGGCCCAGCTGGCAGGCGAGGATCGTGGGGCCCAGGATCCTTCTCTGTGGAGCCTGAGTGGTGGGCATTGTGAAGGACTGCTGCTGGGGTATGTGGATGCCTTTAAAGATCTGCTGGGAGCAGCTGCAGTTTCCATATGAAGGGAGGGAGGGAGGGGTGGCAGGGGTGGGGGCTGGGAGCCAGTTATTACCAGTTTAATTTGCACTTGATTATCCCAGATGGTGTGGCCTAATATGCTAATGAGTGTGTGACCTAATCTGCTAATATTAGGGGATGTGATGCTAATTAGTTCCTGCTGAACTTTTTCTACAAAAAAAGCCCTGGACCTAGGCATTTGCCTAGGCAGTGGGCGGTGTGTGTGTGCGTGTGTGCGTGCCAAATTAGGCTCTCCCCACATGATTTCAAATAGAAAAACAATTATTTGCATTAATTTTGCTGGCCTGAATCATTCTCCCTCGGGGGAGCACTGTTTTTTAAGTTGATAATTTTGTATGGCCCGCAAATATCCAAATGGCCCTTGGCAGAAAAAAGGTTCCCCACCCCTGCTTTAGATAATCTGAAGCCATTACAGTGTATTATTTATTCTTTCTCTCTGCCTGTTGTTTCCAGAGACAATGCTTTCCTACTTAAACCACTTAGATTTTAAATATATCTTGATTTTTTTTCTTGGAAGTTGAAAATGTTAAATTGATATAGAAGGAAAATGTCATTACTTAACTTACAGAGAATGTTCCAGGAATAGCTGTTTACAGCCATTTAAAGACAATTGAGTACATTTTAAAATGAAAAAGTAAAAGGTGAATTATCAACTTCAGTATGACATTTATACCTGATGTTCTGTGGTGTGTGTTTTAAGTAAAAATGGTGAGTAGGCTACTGAGTTTACCTGTCACATTCTCCACATCTGAGAAGTCTCAGCAGATCCTCGTATTGTTCCTATCCATCCTACAGTTTGGTTGGATTCTGTTGTTGTTTGTTAAGATCTCCCTCCTAATAATGGAGGACAGGAAATTGGGGGCTTGATGCTTGTAGGACTGCTGTTATATCTTTTGCTTGCTGTTTACATCAGTGTAGGAATCTAGTTTTGTAAACACCATGTTTGCCATAGTCTCACAATGAATGATTTACATAGAGATACACAAGAATAAAGAGTCAAAAGACTGGTCTCAAAGGCCATACATTCAAAATTTCCTTAAAAATAACTGTCTGCTGTCGCTAAACTGCAAGAACACTGGATCACTTTTTGATTATGATAAATACAGTTTTACATAAATAGGTATTTCTCGTGGGGGATCCACTGATTAAGAGTGTTGGATATAAATGCACTAAATGGTGATGCAAGATGCTTGATTGTCTTCACTTGATCTAAGGAAGCAATACGTGGTCAGTGCTTATACTCATTTGTTTTGGATTATGTGTACGTAAACAGAGTTAACATCTTTCTCAACCCATTGATTTACGTGTACTTAGAAGGGTGTAACTCTGCTTAGGATCACACTGTAAATGTTCTTTACATTTATAAAAAGTAATTTATGGTAGGGATTTTTTTTTCCTGATGGAGCCCACAGAAGTGGAGCTCCGCCTGGACTGGCCAGGGCTCCAGATGGCTCAACTTGCCACGTGGCAGCCAATGCTCCCAAGGCAGGCAGTGTGGCCTAACATGCAAATAAGCTCCTGCTGGGCTTTTTCTACAAAAAAAGAGAGCACTCTTCACTATACTAGTAGCCAGGACAGGACAGACTACTGGAATGAATGCATGCTAGAAGAGAAGAGCCTTCAGTGAACTGTGAAAGGGGAGAGTGCAACCTGGGGGTTGTTTATTAGATTTACATCCTAGTTCTCAGTCATGCCTCTCACACCTATAAAGAGAGGTAGGCCCTATGCACACACTTACAAATTAAAAAGACGAGATGCCTGAGGGGAGGGGATGAATGGAGAGCTATACACATACACAAAAGGGGCCTTGTTTTCATCTGGATAAGGTTAAGAGGTATAGATCAATGGATACAGCATGCTTGTGGATAGCATATGATCAACTGCCATTGCTGAAATAAGCTTTTCTTTCTGTTTTAATAATTAATCTATCCAAGACCAGCCTTCTGGTGGTGGCTAGAGATCTCCTGAGATTACTACAGATCTCCAGGTGGCAAAGATGAGTTCACGTAGAGAAAATGGAAGGTTGGCTTTATGGCATTATACCTCACTGAAGTCCCTCCCCAAGCCAGGCCCTCCTTAGACTTCCAAAATCTTGATGTATTTCCCAATCTGGAGCTGGCAACCCTGCCCCCACTCTTTCAGGGTACCTTATGGTGCCAATGGTGAAAGCAACTATGAATAAAACTTAGAAATCATCTGTCTACTACAGGGGTGGCCAATGGTAGCAATCCAGATGTTTTTGCCTACAACTCCCATCAGCCCCAGCCAGCATGGCCAATGGCTGGGGCTGATGGGAGTTGTAGGCAAAAGCATCTGGAGAGCTATCGTTGGCCACCCCTGGTCTATTCTATGAAGCTAGAAAGAATCTAACTATGAATAATAGAAATCTAATAGAAATCATCTATGAAATAATGAAACCATCTAACTATGAATAATAGAAATCATCTGTCTACTCTATGAAGCTAGAAATCATTTAATTGATATAGACCCATCCATGGATGACGTTGCAGAGGGGGCATGGCTCAGAGCATCTGTTTTGCATGCAGAAGGCTCAAGTCCCTGGCATCTCCAGTTAAAAAGATATGGACCTCTCTCTACCTGAGACTCTGGAGGTCTGCTGTGCAGCAGAGCACACAAAACTGATCTTGATAGACTAATGGTCTGCCTCAGTATAAAGCAGCTTTGTGAGTTCATGAGCACTACAGAAACTGTTTGCAGTTGGCACTAGCCTTAAAACACGTAGCACTTTTATTGTCTAACAACTATGAGATAGGACATCTATGTCTTTATTTTTGTAGATCATACATACTACTATGGGATCATCACTACTGCAGCTGGTGGACTTAAATTGTTGATTTTATTTGAAAAAATCCCACAGTATCACTAATTAAACTCCCTGTAAGTCCACTTGTAGTAAAAAGAACAGATCCATACAACAGCCTTTTTTCTAGTTTCCAGGAACTGTACTGCTTTTCAGTTAAGCTAGGGTTTTGTTTTTTTCCCTTGCTAATTCTTCAGCCAGATACAAGGAACATCAAGTACAATCATTTTCTTTATTAATTCTGCAACAAGTCAAAGTCAATAAAATCCATATTCATACAGCCCAGAAATAAACCTGCTGGTATAATTTGCACCACATAATTATGCTATTGTCTCCCAGGTTTATTATTATCATTTATTATCAACAAATTGTTTAGCACCTTTTCTGAGCATACAGACTTCTCCACATGCATCGTTTCAGTGATTGCAGTAGCCCTGTAAAATTAGCATTGTCCCCCTTATTTATGTTTATATTTTGTGTGTTCACAATATGTTTTATTTAATTGTTTTATATATGTTTTACCCAGAGCTTTTTTTGTAGCAGGAAGAAGAAGAAGATGATGATATTGGATTTATATCCCACCCAATACTCTGAATCTCAGAGTGGTCACAATCTCCTTTACTTTTCTCCCCCACAACAGACACCCTGTGAGGTAGGTAGGGCTGAGAGAACTCTCCCAGTAGCTGCCCTTTCAAGTACAAGCTCTGTGAGACCTTTGGCTGACCCAAGGCCATTCCAGCAGCTGCAAGTGGAAGAGTAGGGAGTCCACACACTTAACCACTACACCAAACTGGAACTCCTTTGCATATGAGGCCACACACCCCTGATGCAGCCAGTCTTCCAAGAGCTTACAGGGCTGTTAGTACAGGGCCTACTGTAAACTCCAGGAGGATTGGCTACATCTGGGGCTTGTGGCCTAATATGCAAAGGAGTTCCTGATACAAAAAAAGCATTTTTAATGCTTGTTAATATCCAAAATGTTTTAATATTAGCCATCATGGGGACCCTAAATTGGGTGGAAAGGCAGAATTGATTTTTTTTAAATATATCAAAATATTGCAGGTGGGAGTTGAGATATGCCTAATACCAACCTACAAGTTTGTGGCTAATTGAAGGAGAGACTCCAGAGTTCTTTGCCTTTATGCTACACAAACTCTCAGGAGTATGAAGAACATTATTATTAATGCCGTTATATTAGAATTTTCAGCTAATTTTCAGCTATTTTCTCATGGTGCATACTTCCTTAGGGTCAAGGTAGACAGTGACATTTTTGGAATCCGAGCATTAGAGCTCGGAAAAAAACCCCTTGATGTCTTGTTGGGAAATTCTTATACATTTGACTTGCCCAAGTGACTTGAGTCCAATACCAAAACTCATTTAATTTTTTTTTAATCTGAAATTATGTCAGATTTTTAAAACAGTTTTGCAACAACTGAAATTCAGTAAAATCCATGTTTGTTCACTCTATATCATTTTGGCTGGTCATGGTAATGCCTTTCTTTTGGACCCAGGTGCTTGCAAGCAACCTCTTTCATCTCCAGGATGAATCCTTCAGAAGCAGTCCCTTTAGAGATGCAACCCCCCCCCCCCCTTCCTGGAGTTAGTTCTTTCAGATTTTTTTTCTGTGATTTTTTTCCTAAAGGGGGAAAGCTGTGTCACGTTCACTGCAATGTAACACAGCTAGAAGCAGCAGCACATCAGCATGGCTTTGCTTTGATGGTGCAGTCACAGGTGGAAACAAAAAGATTTATGTGATCTCTTACCACATCTCAACCTCCCATAGCATTCAGTTTAACACAGTAGCTGAAAACAGGGAAGAGACTGCTGCGTGCTTTTAAAAAAAAAAACACTAGCTCTTGGATGTACATAGATTGCATGGGGGGGGGGGATCAGAACAATCTGGTGTCCTCCAAATAAATCAGTGTAAGGAATTATATATGCTGATAGAATAGCACATTTTCCTTGTCTTGAGGATTCATTTATAACTGGTGGAGACTGTGTACTGACACTTCAGATTCATGCTGTTTCAGTTTGTATTAAAACTCAGCAGTTTCATTAAGAAGTAAGCATAACATGGTTTACTTTGTTAACAGGCAGCTTCTGTGCCTGCATGGAACTGGCTGAGTGGCCTAAGGCTGGGTGCTGGACTTTCATTGCTGCCTCAAGAAGCCTCTTTGCTCTTGCAGATTACATATTCAAAGTATGGGGCTGCCTATACTGCAACTGGTTATGCTGTCATTGCATTCTGGTCCTGTTCAACCAGTGCAGTAATGCCACGCTTGCATGCATGTATGCCTGGAAAGATACAAACAGTAAGGTTGTGCTTGCTATATCTGAAGGATCATCAATGCAACACTGACATCTTTGTGCTAGCCAAAGCTGTTTGAAACAGACAAGGGGGAAGTAAATTAGGAAACAGTTGCTGGATGCCTTAGGATCTGATAGTACTCCCTGAGCACTACCAGCTGATCCTGGCTTCCTGCTGCAAATACAAGGGAATGTTTGTGGGCAAGAGGAGGCCTTGCTGGAAGTCCAACTGGGTAGGTGATAATGGAGTTTATTCGCCATTAGAAGAAGAAGATGAAGAAGATATTGGATTTATATCCCGCCCTCCACTCCGAAGAGTCTCAGAGCGGCTCACAATCTCCTTTACCTTCCTCCCCCACAACAGACACCCTGTGAGGTGGGTGGGGCTGGAGAGGGCTCTCACAGCAGCTGCCCTTTCAAGGACAACCTCTGCCAGAGCTATGGCTGACCCAAGGCCATGCTAGCAGGTGCAAGTGGAGGAGTGGGGAATCAAACCCAGTTCTCCCAGATAACAGTCCGCACACTTAACCACTACACCAAACTGACTGTAGTTTAGGCATGAAACATTACTTAGTTCTATATCATAACTTCAGAAAGGGTAGGTTTATTGTTTTCATTAAATGCCATGAATGTATCTATTGTATTGGAAAATCATGTCAGGGGAAATTTCCATTTTTATTAATGTCAGATTGGATATCTGCCTGTTATTTCCTAAGGGAGGAGAGCTGCTGTCCCCCCCCCCCCCCAATCAAACAGCTCCAGAATTTCAGGAAATCCTCCATCCCCTAAAGTTTAATGTGAATTGAACAAAGGAATCTTACTTTAAACCCCCCAAAAGTGCCCCAGCCATTTTCTCCATTGATCCCAAAAGGCAGGAAAGTGGCCAGAGCAGCGAGGGGAAGTTCCTCCAAAGGGCACCAAGTCCTCCCTATGTACTAAAGATGTCCAAGTTTCAAGTGAATTGGACAACTATGTCTGATTTTATCCCTCCCCCCCATAAAAAAGAAGGAATCCCCAGCCATCTTTCTCCCCAGATGGGAAACCTGATTTCTGGATCAACTGTTTTTAACTGTGGCATTCCACCCACTCCTAAAAAACCACAAGGGATGAACAAGTTAAAATAATAACAATATACTAATAGCAACAAAGCAACTTCTTCCCCCAGAAAACACGTGTGTCCCCTTCATAACTGTCCTCCTTGAGAAAGGAAAATGTAAGCTACTGCTAATAAGAAAAATGAATCTCAAATCACTCTTTAGTCCTTTTGAGAACATAAGAGAAGCCATGTTAGATCAGGCCAATGGCCCATCCAGTCCAACACTCTGTGTCACACAGTGGTCAAAAAAAATTATATATTATATATAAATTTGAAGGTGGCTGTGCTTGTGGCCGCCACCACCTTCTGTGGCAGTGAATTCCACATGTTAATCACCCTTTGGGTGAAGAAGTACTTCCTTTTATCCGTTTTAACCTGTCTGCTCAGCAATTTTATCGAATGCCCACGAGTTCTTGTATTGTGAGAAAGGGAGAAAAGTACTGGAGGAGACTCCAGCTGCAGCATCATGTCACTTCCAGTAAAACCCCAGAACAGCCAAAGGGTAGCTCTAGGAATTACTAGAAACTCAGTGGTTTTACCATAGCATTTTGAGTGATTGCTACAGTTATGTCATTTCTATTTTTTTTAACCAGAAGTGATGTAACGTTACAGCCCCGCATATTCCCACCCACAGCCCTCCTACCAGCTGCTAAGCATTGCCTGATCACCCTACTCCTTATCCAATTCAGGATCTTTCGCATAGATCTAGAAGCTTTTTGCTGTGTCAAATATTACCTGTCTGATCCAATCAGGATCTTTCGCATAGATCTAGAAGCTTTTTGCTGTGTCAAATATTACCTGTCTGATCTGATCACAGGAAAGTCAGATGATTGCATACTCCTATTCTCAATTTCCTCATCAGCTTCTCCTTTTTGTACATCAAACTCCTGATAGATTTTCTGGCGAGAGTTGGCAGCTTGGCTTTAATAGTTGTATGGTAGTTTGCAACATATTGAATGGAGATCTTTTTGAAATAGAGAATTCATTCTTGGCAAAGCCTTGTGGAGTGCAGCTTAGCAGATGCAGATTCTTCAGTTTATTAGTTTTCCAAGAAGGTAACTCTCATATCCTGTCAACCTCATAGGAGAGGATAATCTTGCTCCGTTATGTGTCATCCTTTCTTGTTAAACAGAACCTGCATTTATGGTGTTTTCTCTGCTGCCCATTAGTTCCTTTGTCCGTGTGCTGCCTCCCACACAAAATTGGCTGCTTTGGGTGGGTGAGGGTCTTCTCAAGATTTTCAATCACTTAATCTTTCGTTTCCCTTCATGCAGTCCATAGCAGAGTGAGACAGATGTCGACTGTTGTGATCTCTCCCATTCTCCATCACATTTAGTATCATAAATCAATCATATGAACCCTGTTCAGGGAGGGGAAATGGGCTCAAGCATGCTGGCCCCCTGCCCTCCCCACCTCCATAGGAATCATCTGCTTGGTTGGAGCGCATGGAGGAAGGGCCTGCATGCACCACCACCCCCCCCCCCCCAATCAGCAACATTTGGAATGCAGTGTAGCCAATAACAAGAAGAGAGTATCCATCCTCTAAACATTCAAACCGTGCATAACTCAGCAATTGCATGGAGGCAGGGGACACATCCAGCATTCTCATGCCCAGTGTGCGGTTAGGTCATCTACGCAAGGATAGTGTATGAATCACTGTACAGTGGGCTGTTGAGACCCCAGTGGGGATGGGGAGTCTCCTGCCCCAAGCTCCCATTCCCTGCCACTGCTCCAAAAAATAGCAGGAAGAAATTATTTTTAAAAGTCAGCGTTGTCAGCATAATAAAAATAACCTCCAGGGAAACTCAGAAATGCTAGTGAGTAGCTCTAGATTCCTAGAGTTACCTGCTGTCACTTCCAGGAAAAACCTGTCATCAGGCCAGCAGCATTGCCCTCCACTCTGTCCCCACCCTTTGCCTGGCAACCTTATTTGTACAGTTTCTACTATATAGAAATACATTTTTAAGAATGAAGGCAAAAAATAGCAAAATTTTTACCTTGCAGTGGCATTTATTTATGAAAACTGGTAACATAAATTATCTTTAATAATGTGAGGGTTAAAAATAAATTTTTCCCTGTATAATCATTATAAGCTTCTGCTACTGGTGAATGTTTGCAGTGATTCCCAACCTCCCCCCCCACAAGTTCTTGCAGATAAAATTGTAAGTTCCTTGGAGTCTGATTTGGTTCCATTCCAAAAGTGATAGCAATTATTGTAAACCCTTTGGAGTCTGATTTGGTCCCACTTCAAAGTGATAGCAATGAATAGGACTATAAGTTTTTTAGATTCAACCTATTTATCCTTGGACCTGAGGAAGATTTGAAATGGTGTACTGGATCAACCCACCATAGTCCATACTTTATATTTGGGATTTGGATGTTGCATATTTTTGTAAACAAATGATTGGCTATTACTAAATTGTCTCTTGTTGTGCCTGGAGCAGTGTATTTTTTATTTGTATTCTCCATGCTGCAGTTCTTTGTTTTGACTTGTCATTTATACCTATGGCATACCCTGGTGATCAGTGGAGACTGAAAGGACAGGGAAGCCTTTCCAGCCCAGCCCCTGCTATGAGCCCCATCCTCCTTCCCAAATGTTTCCTTATGGATTTATAGAACAACATCAATGAGGCCTCCTAGCACAAGAGACCTCAGGCCTTTTTGCTTTTCTATTACCTCTGGAAAGCCTTGAATGTACAGTTTGAACTGCTTCCCAACCCACTCTGTTGAGAGGTTTGGGAGGAATGTACCCTAAGCATTACAGACAATGGGCACACCCAGGCATGTTCATTGGATTTTTTGCTACATTTCCCAGTTGCTACTTGCAGTCTTCAAAATGTAGTTCCTAGTGCTTCCCAGTTCAAAGGACTGGTCCAGGAAGCACTTGGAACTAAATAAAGGTAAAGCATGCCATCAATACAGCCCATGAGGCTTTCAATGCAAGAGATGAACAGAGGTAGTTTGCCATTGCCTTCCTCTGCATAGCAGCCCCAGTCTTCCTTGGTGATCTATCATACAAGTACCGACCCTGCGTAGCTTTTGAGCTGTGATGAGATCAGGCTTTTATGGCTGCTATATTGGAACTATATATACCAAGTTCATTTACTGTTCTGAGCCAGATGGAAACTTAAAGAAGGGAGGGGAAAGGTCCTCACTTAATTTATCATTATGAGCTACCAAAACTCATTTGCAAACCACATAACTGAGACCATTTTCGCACACAGCTTACCACGCAGTCACAATCCTGTTCCCTCCGCAGCGTCCAGTTGGATTTCTCACCATCTTCCTGTGCAGTTACAGGAAGTGCCGCAGCTTTTGTGTAGCAAACATAAACCGCTAAAACCCAGTTTACATTTGCTACGCAAAAGCCGCAGCACTTCCTGTAACCCCGGCGCAGGTGGTAGGAAATCCGACCGGACGCTGCGGAGGGAACAGAATTGTGACTGCGTGGTAAGCTGTGTGCAAAAGCAGTCTGAATTACATCAACGTAACTACTGAATATTCTACATAGTCTCCTTTTAGCTTCCAAGACTTCACTGGAAGTTGACACTAGGGTTGCCAGCTCTGGTTTGGAAAGTTCCTGGAGATTTGTGGGTGGAGCCTGGGGAGGTAGAATTTTGGGAGGAGACAGACCTCAGAGGGTTGTCATGCCATAAAGTCCACCTTCCAAAGCAGCCATTTTCTCCAGCGGAACTGCTCTTTGTAGTCTGGAGATCAGTTCTGATTCTGGGAGACCTCCAAGCCACACAGCTTTAAGTCTCGGGACTGAAAATGTTTTTGTAAGTGGAATTAAGATTTTTAGGATGCTGAAATCTGCACAGAATTCTAAATTATATATGCAGGTTTTGTGTTTACATAGAATGGTGGACCATATGAAGCCCAAGATTCAAGTTAAGAACATAAGCGAAGCCATATTGGATCAGACCAATGGCCCATCTGGTCCAACACTTTTTTGTCATACAGTAGCTAAAACCCTGGTGCCAGCAGGAGGCCTACCAGCAGGGCCAGAACTCCAGAAGCCCTCCCACTGTTGCCCTAAAAGTTCTGAAGAAGTGTGCATGCACACAGAAGCTCATACCTCGAATACACTTTTGTTGGTCTTAAAGGTGCCACAGGGCTCAAAATCTGTTCTACTGGCTCTGACGTAGTGTTTGAGCTATAAATTGTGGCTAATAGCCTTGATTGACCTCTGCTTCATATGTTTATCCAACACCTTCTTGAAGGTGTCTGTACTTGTAGTCACCATCACTTCCTCGCGCAGTGAATTCTACATGTTAATTACTCTTCGGGTGAAGAAGTACTTCCTTTTATCTATTCTAAGCCTGCTGCTCATTAATTTTGTTGAGTGCCCAGGAGTTCTTGTATTGTGGAAAAGAAAGAAAAGTACTTCTTTCTCTACCTTCTCTATCCTATGCATAATTTTGTAAACCTTTATCATGTCACCCCTCAGTCATCATTTCTCAAAGCAAAAGAACCCTAACCTCTTTAAGCTTTCTTCATAAGGAAGGTATTCCACCCCCTTAATCATTTCTGGTTCTGGTTTTTGCACTTTTTCCAATGCTATAATAAATTTTTAATAGTAGTCAAGATTTTGATATTAGTGGTAGTCACTATTGGAGCTGCCCTTGTCCCAAATCCGGCGACTCCAGCTAGTGCAGAATGCTTCAGCCAGGCTGTTAATGGGAATTCCTTTACGGGAGCACATTCAGCCTGTGCTGAAAGCGCTGCACTGGCTACCAATAGTGTACCGGATTTGCTTCAAAGTGCTGGTCATTACCTTTAAAGCCCTATATGGCCAGGGTCCTGCATACCTTAGGGACCACCTTTCCCTGCATATGCCCCAGCCAGCACTTCGGTCCGGGTCTCAAAACCTGCTGACAGTTCCCAGCATCAGAGAAGTTAGGCTTAAATCAACTAGAACTAGGGCCTTTTCTGTTGCTGCCCCTAGCTGGTAGAATGAGTTGCTGGAGAAGGTCAGGGCCCTGCTAGAGCTTTCACAATTCCGCAGGTCCTGCAAAAGGCACTCTTCTGCCACGCATTTTCATACACCTGCAGCAATGGGACAGAGCCATAAATACTACCAATGGAATGGATCTATCTCATCATGCTATGGCGATTCTGGGACCTCTTAGAACATCTAATATCGACCATCTAGCTACTTACCACCATTAGAATTTTAATTGTCTGAAACTATTGTACTAGGACCTGTTGATGTTTTAATAATTATTTTTATGTTCTTACTTTTGTTTTATCTTGTTTGGTCACCTAATCTGATTGTGTGACCCTTAATCTGTGAGGCACCCTGAGCCTGCCTTTGGCAGGAAGGGTGGGATATAAATTAAATAAATAAATAAATTGTTTGCAGGCATGCATGATGAGTATAATATTCTTCACAAAACTTCATACTGATATGGAAGGTTTTTAATTCAGAACTTTGGTTAACTGAAATGGTAGGCAAATACAATCATTTTATTTTTGCTGTTCTCTGGCATCATGTTAATGTGTGAAGGGGATCCATTTTTGAGGTATGGTGACCAGAACTGTACACAGTATTCCATATGAGGCCACACAATAGATTTATGCAGGGACATTATGATACTGTATGATTTGTTTTCTATCCCTTTCCTAATAATCCCCAGAATAGCATTTGCCTTTTTTATTGTAGTCGCAAATTGAGTGACATCTGTGTCATAACAGGTGATTTTAAGTTAACTACTCACACGTTAATTGGGTTAGGTTAATGCTGCATATTATATTTGTTTCCAGTTTGGATACCTGAAATGTATCAATGCTGATCTTTCCTTCCCTTCCCCCCCCCCTCTCTTTCCAGCACCCAAGGACAATGAAGAACATGTCTTTAGGGAGCGAATGCGTCCCAGAAAGCGTCAGGGAGCAGTGCGGCGCAGGGTCCATCAGGTTAATGGGCACAAGTTTATGGCCACCTATCTTAGACAACCAACCTACTGTTCACACTGCCGAGACTTTATATGGTAAACATTTATGCGCAGACATTCCTTATTGTGTTGCATGATATGCATGATAGCATGGTTCTTAGAGATTTCTTGTAAGTTGACTTGAATAATTCTTTTCAGAAATATGATAAATAATGTTTATTGGTAGTTAGTTACTATTGTTTGCAGACAGGTATGATGAGTATAATATCTTTCACACACCTTACTGGTATTGAAGAAGGTTTTGAATTCAGAACTTTGATTAACTCAAACAGTAGGCAAATGTGATAGTTTTAACATGGCATCATGTTATTGTATGAAGGGGACCCATGTACTGGGTTCCATTGTAACCACACAGTTAATAAGCTACAAGTTCACAGGTTGTTCAGGAAACATTGGCTGCAAAATCCATATTGCTGAAGCCATGAAGCCACTTGGCTGCTGGAAAGGTGGGTGCTCCTGATGGCTAGGGAGGGAAGGTGGAAACTGATTGCTTGAATCCATCTGTTGTGCATGTATATAATGCATACCTGAAGGCAACAAAATGAGAAAAACCTGGTTGTAAATTATTTAGTGGAATTCTTGTTCTTCCAGTAGTCTGTGATGCCAGTTCTTAATCTGCAATAAATCTGTGACACCAGTACTTCAACTGCAATAAATAAACTGCCAGAATATAAGGTTTAGGCAGCCCTATTTGTATCAATGAGGATTTAAAGGTTGGCATTCTGTGTTAGTCTTGTACCAGTAGTAGCTGTCATCAGGACCTCTGGTACTATCACGATTATAGTAGGTGAAATGGCCTTGTCTTCTGTATCCATAGCCATGAAAAGCAAAACATTCAGGCCAAATAGGGGCAGATGTTAAAGCAGAGTCTCAGTTTGTTCCAAGCTACCAGAGTAGCTGCCTATTGGGAACTTTCCCGGTAAGCTAATGGGCCAGTCTGCCCTGAGGCCCAGCTTTGCAAATGTTGTCAGTGATATGAAAACTGAATGGCTACACAGACAACCAACTCCTTCTTCTTAAATGTGTGAAGAAAAGTTGAAATAAAAAATATATGGTGCAAATACATGGTATATAAATAACTATCTTATTCAATTCTGGGCATGAAAAGAATAGCTGTGTCAAACAAATTTCAACAGAGGTGACTAAGAAGTACTTCAAATAAATAAAAATCAATAAAGAACAATCACATGGCATTTCAGAAAATGTAGCAGAGCAAACAACAGAAAAATTCAGCCCTGAGAATGTCATCTGTGCACCTGCAGGAAGAATCTCCTGGAATAAATAAGAATACCACCAGTGTGACCATCCAGATGCTGCATTTGTTCCTAGTCATTAACTGTCTTACTCTGCCATGTCAACTTGATGGTGTAAAAATGCAGCCAATATTGCATGTGCCGTTCCTAATTTGCCATATATGTATTGTTTTTTTCACAGGGGAGTAATAGGAAAGCAGGGGTACCAATGTCAAGGTAAGGAGCTTGATTTACAAGATTTAATAGAATAGTAAAAGAACTAGCACATTTGAAGTTCATTGAGCCTTGAAAACAAAATCAGTGATGTGCCTTAGAGAAAATCACTTCCAGACAAATTTTTATAAGTATTCAGTAATTGTATGCGCCTGTGGTTACAGAAATAAATTTAAAAATGTGTAGACAGTGACCCTGATCAAAGGATTCTGTTCTGCATGCAGAACAGCTGTTCTGTGCATACAGCTCTTATGGGATCTTAGCAAAGAAATGAGACTAAATTCACATGACCCTTCTATGTGCAAACAACCTACAAGGAATTCTGCTGTGCATGAGGAATGAAGAAATTCCATGCAGAGTAATTATTGACTGACCTGTATGTGCTTGGTGTGGAAAAAGGCCCAATGGCTATGCTGTGTGGGTAACCATCCTGCCCTCCTAGAGGACCTGTATGCGTCATAATGCAATTGCAGATGTATATCCACAACAAAATACCATATGCCATAAATACAGGGCTCTGTTATCCGTAAAAGCCATGAAATCAAACCTTGTATCTGGTGAAGATGGTCAAAGCAACAATTACTTTAGTTAACATAAGAACATAAGAGAAGCAATGTTGGATCAAGCCAATGGCCCATCCTGTCCAACACTCTGTATCACACAGTGGCCAATACACACACACACACACAGTGGCTAATAGCCACTGATGGACCTCTGCTCCATATTTTTATCCAATACCCACTTGAAGCTGGCTATGCTTGTAGCCGCCGCCACCACCTCCTATGGCAGTGAATTCCACATGTTAATCACCCTTTGGTGATTAACTTCCTTTTATCCATTCTAACCTGATTGCTCAGCAATTTCATTGAATGCCCATGAGTTCTTGTATTGTGAGAAAGGGAGAAAAGAACTTCTTTCTCTACTTTCTCCATCTCATGCATAATCTTGTAAACCTCTATCACGTCACCCTGCAGTCGACATTTCTCCAAGCTAAAGAGCCCCAAGCGTTTTAACCTTTCTTCATAGGGAAAGTGTTCCAAACCTTTAATCATTCTAGTCGCCCTTTTCTGCACTTTTTCCAATGCTATAATATCCTTTTTGAGGTGCAGTGACCAGAATTGCACACAGTACTCCAAATGAGACTGCACCATCGATTTATACAGGGGCATTATGATACTGGCTGATTTGTTTTCAGTTCCCTTCCTAATAATTCCCAGCATGGCGTTGGCCTTTTTTGTTGCAATCGCACACTGTCTTGACATTTTCAGTGAGTTATCTACCACGACCCCAAGATCTCTCTCTTGGTCAGTCTCTGCCAGTTCACACTCCATCAACTTGTATTTGTAGCTGGGATTCTTGGCCCCAATGTGCATTACTTTGCACTTGGCCACATTGAACCTCATCTGCCATGTTGACGCCCACTCACCCAGCCTCAACAGATCCCTTTGGAGTGCCTCACAATCCTCTCTGGTTCTCACCACCCCGAACAATTTAGTGTCATCTGCAAACCATTACTTTGTTTGTTAACCATGCAGGCCTTTTCTTATACCTGTTTGTGCCTTTCCTAACTTGTGGTATATATTTTAAATGAGCTTCTAGGATTGTAGTTTTAAATAGCCTCCAAGCTTCCCCAAGGGTTTTGACTGTATTTACCTTTCTTTTCAGTTTCCTCTTCACATGCCTCCTCATCTCAGAGAATTTACCCCTTTTAAAGTTAAACGTGTTGTCCTGGTCTTTTGGGGCAACTCTCTATTTTTACAAATGGTGAAATCAATAACATTATGGTCATTGCTTCCAAGAGGTGCGATCACTTTTACATCTCTCACCAAGTCTTGGGCAGTACTTAGGACCAAATCCAGGCTCACTCCACCCCTGATAGGTTCTGTGACCATCTGCTCCATAACACAGTCATTGAAAGTATCTAGAAACTCAATCTCTTCCTCTCGACCTGAACACATATTGACCCAATCAATCTGCGGGTAGTTAAAATCACCTATTACGACACAGTTTTTACGTTTAACCACTATCTTTAATCCTTCCATCATATTATAATCATCCTCTATCTTTTGATTTGGTGGGCGATAACAAACTCCCATAGTTAAATCTCCTTTTGGGCCCTCTATTTCAACCCAAAGCATTTCTATAAGGGAATCTTTGACCTCAGTCTTACTGGACTGTATACCCTCTCTGATATACAGAGCCACCCCACCTCCAACCCTTCCCTCCCTATCCTTCCGATATAACTTATATCCAGGAATCACTGTGTCCCACTGGTTCTCCTCATTCCACCAAGTTTCTGAAATTCCCACAATGTCTATGTTTTCCCCCAACACTAAACATTCCAACTCACCAATTTTATTTGTATACAAACATCTATAATTTCCCAGGCAAGTTAGGCCCGCAACCTTCCTCCTGCTGTCTCGAGACTTTGGCAGGCAGCCCATACTGTTTGTCACCATCTCAGTGGACAACTCTGATCCATTACCAGGTAGAAAAGTAACAGCTAACCCTTCATCTCTTTGAGATGAGTCCTCCCGAACCAGAGACATTTCATCTCCTGTCGGCTTTCCCCCAAGATTTAGTTTAAAAACTGCTCTGCCATCTTTTTGGTTTTAAGCGCCAGCAGCTTGGTTCCATCTGGGGACAAGTGGAGACCTTCTCTTTTGTACAGCTCCCGCTTGTTCCAGAAACCATCCCAGTGCCTAACGAACTTAAACCCTTTCTCCCTACACCATCGTCTCATCTACACATTGAGACTTCTAATTTGTGCCTGTCTCTTCAGCCCTGCACGTAGAACAGCTAGCACTTCTGAGAAGGCTACCTTGGAGGTCCTGGCCTTAAGTCTCCTGCCTAGCAGCCTAAATTTTTCCTCCAGGACTTCACGACTGCATTTCCCCACATCATTGGTGCCAACATGCACCACGACCACTGGCTTCTCCCCAGCCCTGTCTATCAGCCTATCTACAACACACGTAATGTCTGCTACCTTCGCACCAGGCAGGCAAGTCACCATACGGTCAGTACGCGGTTTTGCCACCCAGCTGTTTACTTGCCTAAGGATCGAATCACCAACTACCAAGACCCGCCCCCCTGCCCAGGGATGGTTCCTTGGCGTGAAAGGATACTCGCTCAACAAATGAAGAAGAGGTCCTTACTAAGGGCTCACTCCCCTTATCCTCAGCCCGATACCCTGTTCCCTCTCGACCCTCATGCTCCCTGGCAGCAACGGGGCTGCCACGTTCAGAGTGGGGCTCATCTAATACGTCTCTGAGAGTCTTCTCCGAGTGCCTAACTGACTGTCTTTGCTTCACCAGGTCAGTCACCTCGGCCTCAAGGGTATGAACTCATTCCCTGAGGACCAGGAGCTCCTTGCATCGAGCATACACCCAAGACTTCTGTTCTGTGGGCAGATAGTCATACATGTGGCACTCAGTGCAAAACACTGGAAAGCCCCCACCCCCCTGCTGGCATTCTATCTTCATGATAGCTTTTTTCAAAAATATACAGTCCCCTTTTAAATCCTGTTTGTTTATGTGGCTCTCCTTCTGGAGGGTCCACTTACCTTATTGGGAACACAAGGAAATAGGGATCTGGGTTCCTGGTCCTTACAGAGCCCCCAGGCTAAGAGCCACAGACCAAGAGCCCTTTAGCTCTCATCCTTCGGCTCGCACCAAAGGCTCGCGCATCTGGCAAGGCGCAGCTTAATAATACAAAGAGGGTGAGGAACACAGCCACTCCTTATCAATCAGCAACAATCACCTTCAAACCAAACAAACAGCAGTTCCCCAGCAACCACAAACTCAGAATGTTCAGCAATCACACAGTCGCACAAACTCAGAAATTCTCAGCAACTTCCCCAGCTGCTTAGAAAGCCAAACCTCACCCTTATAGCACTTCTCTGCTCTCTCTCAGAGCTCTCATTAAATCCTTCCAGTTTTTATTACTTTGAAAAAAGTTTAGTATTATTGATTCAACAATGATATGACTCTTTAAAATCTAATAATAAACTTTCAGCTTCAATATTCTTCTCCACACACTACCCAAAACCTAACCAGTCTAAGCCAAACAAAACAGTATATAGTCAAGCAAGAAACAAAAAGCTCATCACCCACAGGCACAAAGATGTATATATGCTGCATATAAAGGGATGTACAAACAACGTAACAACTGAATACCCTGAAAATTTTGAAAACTGTGTATAGTTATAAGATACTGTGAAAATAGAGAACATTGGTGTATTTTACATGGGAGCTGGGTTGCATATAAAAGGATGGCAAGTGCAAATGGATGGATTAGGCAAAAAAGACAAATTTGCAGTGCTTTAACTCCCACTTCGGTCTTGCTGTGAGTGAAAGCCAGTTCATGTAGCTAAGGAGCTGCTTTACAATTCACCATTTGGAGGATGTTATATAGTGAATCATGATGTCTCTGATTTTCACTGTGATACCATAGCCTCCTCCAAACCCTGCCTTGAGGTGGTGAAATTAAGTCAGAGATTATGCAAAATGAATACTTTGATAAATCTGTATCATGGTAGGATTAGGATCCTGGCCAGTTGATCCATTGTGTTATTTAGCTTCATCATATATTGCCAAGTCTTTGATGAAATCCAGAATACCTTTGCAAAAGGAGCAGTTGACCATTTTTGTTACATTATAAGGGTCATCTGATAGCAACAGCAAAAATAGCAAACCATGGCCCTGCAGGAGACAGGGTTGTTCTCCTGCACCCTTCATGTACAGCAGGTTCCTCCCTCCCTGCAATTCATTGCTAAAAGCATCTACCCTGTTCCTCCAAATCGAGTCACGTGGCCTAGGTTTTCCTCATGGCCATATGTTGTAACTTCAGGCATCTCTGAACAGGAACATAGGGCACCATGAAGTAGACACATGGGCTGCTATAACTGTGAAATCAGGGGTGGCCTAGGGCACCAGGAGGGTGGGGGCGCAAAATTGGGCTCCCCCCTCCTAGTTTGCCTTTCTCCCCAGCCCCACTCCGCTACCGCTGCCTGCCGCCGCCAGCCCCTCCATTCTCTTTCCTTCCTTCGCCTCCCCTGTGGCTCCATGCCTCCCCCCTCCCCACTGCATCTCCACGCCCCCTCCCTGCACCTCCTCCTTCTCCCTCCCTTGGGACCCTTTCCCACCCCCACCCCCCGTGCCAATTTCAACGCTGGAACCGACTCTAGCGCCACGTTCCAGCTCTCTAAAGCCCCCCCTCCCTGGCCAAACACTGGAATCATGGCTAAAACTGCACCGCTGGGCCAGGGCGCGCTCACCATCCCTCAGGAAGAGCGCCCTGAAAGGGCGACCCCTGCTGCCACTGACTCCTTCACACTGCAAATGCAATGGATTCTATGGTGCTCTAAACATCTGGGTCCTTGTAACCTATTTCACACAGGGGTCTTTAAATTGGCACGGGGGGGTGGGAAAGGGTCCAAAGGGAGGGAGGAGGAGGAGGAGCAGTGGGGAGGTGTGGAGGGGCACAGAGGCGCGGCAGGGAGGGGGGAGGTGCAGAGGCTCCAGGCAGCGAGTCTGCCTAAGGCTCCATGGGGCATTGGGCCTCCCCTGTGTGAAATAGGTTACAAGAACCCATATGTTTAGAGCACCATAGAATCCATTGCATTTACAGTGTGAAGGGAGGACTTCTATGTGTACTGGTATGATGCTTTCTAAAGCATTCTGGGAAAGACTGACCATAAAATTTCTGAAGGCCAGACTGTATATGCCAACTACACATTCATGTGTTCTGTCACTGTCATAGGAAATGGAGTGTGATGGTCTGGTTTAAAGAACAGAAGGTGTGCATGGCTGCGGAATGGAGAACCAACCTTCAACTCAAGGTCCACAGCCTGTCTTGCTAAGCTCTTTTCTCCCAGCCAGGGCTCATATACCATGAGCTAAGTCTGGCTGAGAGAAAAGAACTTGGGGAGATAAACTGTAGGGGAGAAAGGTATAGGATGGACAATAGTTCAGCTTTTCTCACTTGCATGTTCCCTTTCTCCCCCTCTCCCCCGGAATCAGAACCTACCTTCTTACCACTTTTCACAGCAGACACAATGATTGATCCTACCTGTTTTTGGCCCTAAGAGACATTGTTTTTGTAATAAATGGGGAACAAATTTGAAAGATCTCATAGAATAATAGAATCATAGGGTTGGAAGGAACTTCCAGGGTCATCTAGTCTAACCCTCTACACAATGCAGGAAACTCACAAATACCTCCCCTCCCCCCAATGCACACCCAGTGACACCTGCTCCCAGTGACATCTCCTGAAATGGCCAGAGAAGAATACGGTTGACTGAGCCACACTTTTGGACTGGCTTGATATTTATCTATTTGTTAAGAGCAACCTGCTTTTGTACTGATTAGTGCACTGTGTTAACACTGTTTGTAGTATTACTTGTTAGTAGAATTTTTCCTTGTTTGAGTGGTCTTTGTTATTTTACATATTGTTCTCAATTACAGATGTCATATACTTTAGAGTGTTGTTAAGTATTTAAGTCATTTGTTACCTTGGGGCTTTTCTTGTATTTTACAGCCACGTAATTACCCCAGGTCTCCTTTGTTTGTTGAGTGCTTTTAACAAGAGCATTTGATAACCTCCTTTAAAGACCAACAGTGTATTGGCTCAGGTCAGGTACTCCAATTCTGGCCCATGGTACATGCTTCAATCTTTCAGATCTGGGGAAAATCCTCCAGAGCTTCCCTTTGGTTTAAATTCAGTCTTCCACTCTTGGGAAAAAAATGAAAAAGTCTTTGTGAAAACTTGGGCTGTCACAGTTTCTCTTGTTTACAGTTTGCACTTGCGTAGTCCACAAGCGATGCCATGAGCTTATAATAACGAAATGTGCTGGCCTGAAGAAACAGGAAGCCCACGATGAGGTAAATATTTATGAAAGAAATGGTTGAGATAAAAGGAAGTTGGAATTTGGGGAGGGGGGGGGTAGGATTAAGTTACTGCCTCTTCCCCTGTTCGTTACAAGACAAAAAAAAATAGTGTTTCTTTGATCCTTCCAATCTCTGCCTAGTACCACATTCTCTTTTCATAATAGATTGTCATGATGGTTCTGATTGTATGGGAATTACTTGAGTCTGTGAGAAAGGAAGACTATAAATAAATACTTTTTAAAAAAATAGCTAAACCTGGTATGGTAAATCAGCAGCAAGATAAGATCTGGATTCTGAGGATAAAATTAGGCTGTGGTCTCCAGGGTCTCAGGTAGAGAACTCTCATGTGACCTGTCACCTGGCCCTTTTATATGGAGATGCTGGGGATTGAACCAGGAACATTCTGCATGCAAAGCAGAGGTGCTTCCACTGAGCCTCAGCTCCCCCCACCCCCCATCCTAGAGTTCATTTTACAGTATCCCATTCCAGAGTATCCCATTTCAGATTATTGCCTGTCTATAATGGCTGAGTTCCCAGTAGAGGTAATAAACCTGAATCTGTCTGTGCCACTTTGGGCTGCAGCCAAGGACTCATCTGATAGAATTTCCCCATATGCAAAAAATTCTTCCCACAAAACAAACAAAAAACCCTTCAGTTCAGGGAGATACAGTCTATCATAGCCAGTTGATGCCCCTGTTAGTTTTATGTGTGCAGGAATCTTTTTCTTTTTAACGACATGAGTGCTCACCTAAAATTTGAACTACAGTGGTACAATCCGCATGCCAGGCTGCTGATTTTCAGCAGGAAAATGTTGCAAGGAGGTGGAAATGAAGTAGCCCCTCTCCTTCTGTGCTCTCACAGGACTACAAATAACACATAGTTCTGAACTGCCAGTTAGGCTGAAATGACTGCCCTTCAAGAAGAGGTCTTTATAGTGCCTTCATAAAATGTGCAGAAATTTTGTCAACCCTGAATGGGAAGGGTATAGACGCTATAAGTATCAACCCTGAGTAACAGATGTTCAGACTGTTCTAGGCTGCATGATCTAGGCCATGGTACATGGATGGCATTGTGGAAAGAGCCCTCTTGGAAGGTGTGTAGGACAGTCTGCAGGTACAGGTGGGCCATTCTTGTAAGAATACACTATGCAGGTCTCTGAGCAGATTCTAAATCTGTGCACTGAATCCCAGATAGATACAAAAAAAAAATGAAGTAATATTCATTTTTTTTTAATTATCTTTAGTGTTTCTTCAGTGGTGTTCTATATTATATAAAAATTGTTTTCTGAATTTCCACTTTGAAGGGAATTCACAGTTTGTAGGGTTAAACCAGCAGAGCTCATGTAAAACGATAGTAGAGTTTTTAAAAAAAGCTTTGCAAACTGGGCAGAATGGATAGGAATGTCAGTATAACACCCACATGCCATACCATCATAACAATCTTATTTTGGATGAAGGCTGTACTGTCATCCTCTGCATCATCCCCTAAATCTTGCAAGCCAACACTTGTGATCTCTTGTGCCAGATAATGATTTACCAGCTTGTGCCATGTAGAGATATGGGAGTTCTTGCGTTGATTTACATTCTTGGGCTCCAGACTGTGGAAAGCTTTAAGGCATTTCTGAGCTGGTACTCTCATTGTTCAGGCAGTTTGAGGCTCCTGGAAAAAAGCCAGTGATGGGAGGATGGTGAGGAAAAAATACTTCATATCTCCTTCTGCAGAGGGCACTTTTTTAAACAACCAGTTGGTTATTTATTTTGCAAATGTAATTCAGCTAGTATAATGGCTTTAGAACTATATTTAAACTGAGGGATCCTTGAAAACTTACAAGGAGTCAGTGAAAAGATCCATAATTCCAGACAAAAGTTCCCTGAAAGACAATTTGCCCACCACTGCTCCTTCAGCGTACAACCATAGGGGGAAGTGTCAAGTGTTTTCTAGAATGTATTCTCAGGTCACATGGAACATGGCACAGTGATGTGCAACAGGTCTTCCCGTGGAAAGTTCTCTGCAATATGCTGTGACAGATCTCATGGGGTTCTTGACAGGCAGATGAATGTGGCAGATACTGTACTTGAAGAATAACAAGATTCAAGTCCTGTGGCACCTTGAAGACCAACAAGATTTCCAGGGTGTAAGCTCTTGAGAGTCAAAGCTCCCTTTACTGGTTCCTTGGGAATCTCACTGAACTTCAAGGTGCTACTGGACCAACTTGCTCTTCTACTGCAGACCAACATGGATACCCACCTAAAACGATCCTTGGAGAATGAAAGTTTGAACACTACTAAGTTAAGCCAAATCATGTTGTTCCAAGCCCCCAGTCACTTGACTAAGCATATAGTTCTAAATGATGCTTCAGGGCTCCAGTGTTGAACTCATTTGTTATGAGAGCCGGATCTGACATAAATGAGACCTCGTTATGACCATGTGTGTCATAAAATGTAACAGCAGGTAGCAGAGATAACTTTATACAGAACACAAACTCAATTAAAGATTTTTTTTTAAAAAAAAACTTTAAATAAAACATACTTAAAAGATTAGCACTCTTGCAATGTTTTATTTACATTTCTGATAATTGACGGAGGCAAGTGAGAGGGAGATGGAAGCAGACTTGCTTGCAGGCCTGATAGAAGCCCTCCAGGGGCCTGATTCGACCCCCAGGTTGCATGTTTGATACCCCTGCTCTAAGCTGTGCATGTGAGCAGCCATTCATTAATGCAGAAAACTCTGATCAACAGCAATCTGGAGCTGTGCAGGATTTTGCACCACCCATTGCTCATTTTAAGATTACAGCAGTGATATTCTGTTTAGGATGTGAACTGCTCCATTCATGGGGGGGACAGAATTAGAGGGAACACTGGCTACCACTGGGATTATTTTGTAATAATCTTGTCTGCTAAGTGTGTTGGTTGTACAATACTCCTGTTTTTAAACAAACAAACAGAGGTGCAGGACTCAAGCTAGCTAGGGAGCCACACCCTATAATCCAAAAAACTGCTCTAACACAGAGATTATGTTAAACAGTTCTAAGTAAGATACAAGCAGTAGACTTTTTTATTGTACAGTTTTTCTTGGACTGTATCACTGCAGGGGAAGGATTGAATATTTGAAATGTTTTCCCACAGGTAACATAACTCCCTAAATGCAGAAAAGGACCATACCAGAAACCCAGGTTCTAGGATAACTTTTGCCTTGTTGTGGTGGTGCAACAATAAAGAAGAATTTTTCTGCTAATTCCCCTTCTGCCCTGTCCATCATTAGGACTGTTCCATGACTGATTCCAGACCTGGTGCTTTGAGAGGATTATTTCTTTAGGGTTATAGTTTTGGATTGGTGTTGCTGGGGGGGAATTGCTCTTTGCAGGGTAAAAGTGTATTTATGACTGGCATTTATGACTGGCTTCATTGTTATTTTATGTTTACAATTGTAAGCTGCCTTGAGCCTGTTGTTTTGAGGAAAAACAGAATACAAATATTTTTAATAAAATAATACTCTTCCAAAGACTGAAGATTGCATAAGTAATTTGCATGAAGGCTTGCCTCCCCTTACTTTTTAAAATGTACATTAAAAAAATTGTATAAGCCATTCCAAGCTTTAGAGAAGTACAACAGGATTCAAATAAAATACATTTAGGGTTAGGGGTTTTTTTCCCAGATAGGAAAGAATGACAACCATTATGTCCTATGTGAGAAAATTAAGGGATGCACCATTGAGATGGGGACAAAATTTGTTCCCTACTATCCCTGAAGAATCAAGCCTATTCTAAGAGAGCCAGTTTGGTGTACTGGTTAAGTGCGTGGACTCTTATCTGGGAGAAGCGGGTTTGATTCCCCACATCTCCACTTGCACCTGCTGGAATGGCCTTGGGTTAGCCATCGCTCTGACAGAGGTTGTTCTTGAAAGGGCAGCTGCTGTGATAGCCCTCTCAGCCCCACCCACCTCACAGGGTGTCTGTTGTGGGGGGAGAAGATATGAACATAAGAACATAAGAACATAAGAGAAGCCATGTTGGATCAGGCCAACGGCCCATCAAGTCCAACACTCTGTGTCACACAGTGGCAAAAAATGTTATATACACACATACACTGTGGCTAATAGCCACTGATGGACCTGTGCTCCATATTTTTATCTAAACCCCTCTTGAAGGTGGCTATACTTGTGGCCGCCACCACCTCCTGTGGCAGTGAATTCCACATGTTAATCACCCTTTGGGTGAAGAAGTACTTCCTTTTATCCGTCTTAACCTGTCTGCTCAGCAATTTCATCGAATGCCCACGAGTTCTTGTATTGTGAGAAAGGGAGAAAAGTACTTCTTTCTCTACTTTCTCCATTCCATGCATTATCTTGTAAACCTCTATCATGTCACCCCGCAGTCGACGTTTCTCCAAGCTAAAGAGTCCCAAGCGTTTCAACCTTTCTTCATAGGGAAAATCTCCTCTCTATCCCCGGGCCAAAAGAAGCCCGCTTGAAAGTCACCCAAGATAGGGCTTTCTCCGTTATGGCCCCCACTTGGTAGAATCAGCTGCCGGAAGAGGTGAGGGCCCTGCAGGATTTGGCTCAATTCCGCAGGGCCTGTAAGACAACCCTCTTCCGGCTAGCTTACACCTAGCTGGGATGGAAACCTGACGTAACTGGCCAGCCATCTGTTCACATAAATGACATGTTATTGGTTTTAAGCTGCATTGTTTTTATGAATTGAAATGTATTGGTTTTAATGTTTAAATGTCAAGTATTTAATTGTTTTATACTTAAATTGTTAAATTGTTAATGGTTGGAAGCCGCCCTGAGCCACTTGTGGGAAGGGCGGGATACAAATCCCGAATAAATAAATAAATAAATAAATAAATAAATAAATAAATAAATAAATAAAAGTGCTCCAGCCCTTTAATCATTCTAGTTGCCCTAGTTGGGAGATTGTAAGCCGCTCTGAGTCTCTGATTCAGGGAGAAGGGCAGGGTATAAATCTGCAATTCTTCTTCTTCTTCTTCTTCTTCTTCTTCTTCTTCTTCTTCTTCTTCTTCTTCTTCTTCTTCTTCTTCTTCTTCTTCTTCTTCTTCTTCTTCTTCTTCTTCTAAGATTCACAGCCCCATCCTTGGTTCAGTTTCTTGCTCATACCAGAGTGTGATGAAACTGTTTGCAGCTTGCTTTTTATATGCACAGGTGCTTAATAGCTTATTGGGCTGGACCCAACCTAGATAGCAGTGTGGTTTTAATTGTGCTATACTGTGTTGCTTTTTTCCTAGGTGGGTTCCCAGCGCTTCAGCGTCAACATGCCTCATAAGTTCAGCATCCACAATTACAAAGTGCCCACTTTCTGTGACCACTGTGGTTCATTGCTCTGGGGTCTTCTGAGACAAGGTTTACAATGCAAAGGTAAGAGCATACTCTCTTTTTCAGAGCTTGTTTTTCCTCTCTGGTCAAGGCAAAATGAAATTTCCTTCTGTTAGGATTTTTTGTTTTGTTTTGTGCCTTAAGCAGAAGCCAACTTACAGCAACCCCATAGGGTTTTCAATGCAAGAGACATACAGAGGTGGTTTGTCATGGCCTGGCTCTGCCTAGCAACCCTGGTGTTTCTTAATGGTCTCTCAACCTTGCTTAGCTTCTGAGATCTGGCAAGATCAGGCTTGTCTGGGCTATCCAGGTCAGGGCCTTTCTACTAGTACAACACAATAAATGCAGTTCTGGAACAATATGGAACCCCACCCCCCCAATCAGATAAAGGTATAACATCTAATCCAATTAAGCTCACTGGATCCAACAAACCACAAGTCTCCTCCTTTCCAGTGTAGCCCCTTCTGTTCCACTCAGAAGCCATTCCTGAACACTGGGTAATCTCTGTCCACAATAGTGCGATGTAAGCGATGGGTTAAAACAGGAAAGGGGGAACTGGCAGAAATCCCACACCCTGTGCATAAGCCATCCTTTTTCTCATGCAAAGACAAGTAAAAATCAAGAACTTGGGACTTAAGTATGCTTAACTGGTGGATTGCGGTTGAAGTTTTGAACAAAACTGCCGTGAGGCAACGAACAAGTTACGGCCTTAACCACTAGTTTAACCACCAGTGAAACATGCTTCTTGAGTGTATTGCCAAAAGAAATCCAGGTTCAGTCTCGAGCACCTCCAGTTAAAGTGGATCTGTGTTAGCAGCTAAATGTTAGATGTGCCAGATTAAACCACTTTACCCTTGAATTCTCAGCTTCATGAACTCTAATGCTACCTACCATTTGATATACCCTGCCTATTCATAATTTACATTGTAGTTAGAATTTCAGTTATTTATTTGTGGTTCATTTTTAAACCCATCTTTCTGGTTTATAATCTCTGAACAGAAATCAATAGGCAAATATGATTTACAATTTTTTTATTATATTGACCCTTTCAGTAAACCTGTTATAGGGCACTGTTGTTCCCATTTTACAGTTGGGGAAATGAGTCTACACACAGTAAGCACATAACATGCATAGACTTTTAAGTGAGATCTTCCACATCCAAATTCACTTCTACATCCACTGGGTTATACCAAGCCAAACATCTAACCATTTCAAGCATCTACATTTCATATAAAAAGGTAAAGGTAGTCCCCTGTGTAAGCACTAGTCGTTTTTGACTCTGGAGTGACGTTGCTTTCACAACGTTTTCATGGCAGACTTTTTATGGGGTGGTTTGCCATTGCCTTCCCCAGTCATCTACACTTTCCCCCCAGCAAGCTGGGTACTCATTTTACAGACCTTGGAAGGATGGAAGGCTGAGTCAACCTGGAGCTGGCTACCTGAACCAGCTTCCGCTGGGATGGAACTCAGGTCGTGAGCAGAGGGCTCCGACTGCAGTACTGCAGCTTTACCACTCTGCATCACGGGGCTCTTACTTACTTCATATAGTTCCCAATATAACTGTACCCTAAGCTTTGTTTCATTACTCCAGGGCTGCAACATTATTTTGAATTCTAAGTGCCAGCCACTACTTGGTAGCGATGCCAGCATCATATATTTGGGACCAGCTCTGCAGAAAACTGGGTAAAATTCAAAATCCTGGCTGTTGGTGTCAAATTTCTCAGAGTCACAATAACCAGGCTTGTGGCATTTTTAGCAATTAGAACTCAAATTGAACAAAGTAGCTGGTTCCTTGTAGTTGGCCATCTTTTTTGCATAGGATGGCAATTGTCTGAAAACAGCAGTATACCATTGTCTATAATTCTCTCATTCCTTTTATAGTGTTTTTTTCTGTCTTCCATTTTACATAATGCAGTATGAGGAAGACTTTTGAGGAGGAGACCTGTGTGGGGTGAAAGGGGCTGCTTAAGTGTTTCATTTTGAAGCATTACCCTACTGAAAACTGCTATGCTGAAGCTCTCTTTTTCTGGGGGGAAACTGAGTATTTTCCCAAGAGACCCCAAAACAGCTTTATGCGTGTGGCAGTGTTCCCTCTAAGCTGAGTTAGCATGAGCTAACTCACAGATTTTTAGCCTCCAGCTCACACATTTTTGTCTTAGCTCAGGAAGGATGATCCCAGAGCACACTAATTTTATGCAGTAGATCAGAACTTTATTGCCAGTAGCTCACAATTTTAATGCCAGTAGGTCACAAAGTAGAAATTTTGCTCACACGACTCTGCAGTTTAGAGGGATCACTGGTGTGTGGTGTGTTCAGTAGAAAATGAGGAGAGGGAAAAGTGCTAAAAAAAGGGCTTCCCTCACTCTTTAGCCCAACTGGCTGCTCTAGTGCTGTGTTCTGTAAAAGGAAAAAAGAAAGAAAAGGCCATTTATAAAAAGAATCATAGAATGTCACATAACATGTGGTTCTGCTCTGAAATAGCAACCATGTGGAAAAACTAAAAAGTTACTAAATCTGAGTAATGGACCTGTACATTCCTTTTTAATATCAGAAAGAACAGGATAAATTGAGGCTGTAGGCAACAGCTGCTGCCATCCACGTTGGCTTTTTCAGTTCTTGGCAGTACCATAGTGACACCTCCCTATCTCCTTATGTTCAGTTAATTAGGTCGCTTGTAATTTCCCCCCATTTTGATTTATGATGCTTTGAGAATGTGCAAAGTTGTACCATTGTGGGCAGTCACAGAGTTCAAAGTAAGTTCTGTTTTATTCATTTTTTTATTAGAATGTACACCCCCCCAACACGACTCAAATGTGGCCAAAATCTTCTTAACAGAACGTGTGATGAACTTGGGACCTTCTGTGGGCACACAGCCACTGAGGCTCTCCCCAATAACAAAGCGTTTCCTATTGTCAAATAAGAACACATTGAACTAAAGCTGTTATTGGACCATCTAACCAAGTATTATCTGCTTTCCAGCAAGTCTCCAAGACTTTGGACTAAGGTTTATCCAACCTTGCTACATGAAACTGGAGCTATCAGGGGCTTGACTTGGAACTTTCAGCATGCAGAGCATGTGTTCTACCAACAAAATGTTGCCCTTCTCAGTTAGGCAGCCCCAAGCATATACATTAGCAGCACTAAATGGCACATTTTAAAAACAACTGCATAATAATAATAACAACAACAACAATAGTACTAAGTTGGACAGTAAACCTAAGTGGGCAGCTTGACTGGGGAATGATACATTAGTTTTGGCTCTAAATTTACTGCATATGTATTTTCCAGGAACAATCTGCTGTAAGATGAAGCATAGCAGCCTGCCCACTTTTGCTAATTCTGCTCTGCCCTTTACACAACATTCCCAATACCTCAGTCACTCTGTTGAGTCAGGTGAGAAATATTATCAGAGGAATTGCAGGGCTTTGGTTAGCTAATATTTCTGAAGCCTTCCTTTAAAATGTAACTGTATATAATGCTGCATCTACAAAAAAAGATCACCATAATGGAGGAGGTTGAAGAGACACTACTCAATGGAGGGGCAGAGCAGGACCAGGAGAAGGGAAAAAAAGGACTTGAGGGCAAGGTGGAGATTTTTGAATGGCCTGGTATGGTCTGACTACTCCGTTTAATTATGAAATGTTATTTCACTCAGGAAAAGATTCTGTGTTGGATCCTATCAGCTTTTCTGCTAGCTGGCAAGGTGAGGAGGGGGGCAAAAAAAGAGTATCATGGGAACAGACCCTCAGGAACAAAAGCCCTGCAGGATGGAGGCTGCAGTGGAAAGGAGGAATGAGTGGGATACAGTGAGTAATCTGTAAACCTTCTCTTTGACCAACACTATAGGCTTAAATGATTTTAGTAGTTATCTCCTGGATGTCCCAGTCTTATCAGATCTTGGAAGCTAAGCAGGGTTAGTAGTTCAGTTCAGTTCAGTTCAGTTCAGTTTAGTTTAGTTGGCTTCTAGGCCTCCCTCCCCCACAAGCAGATGCAAGGTGGGTTAAAGCAACAATAAATACATACTTTAACATTTAAACTTGGATGGGAGACTGCCAAGGAAGACCAGGGTTCCCATTCAGAGACAGGCAATGGCAAACCATCTCTGTTAATCTCTTGCCTTGAAAACCCTATGGGGTTGCCATGTGGGCTGTAACTTGATGGCAGTTTCAACTACCCATTGTCTCCACCTTCCTGTGTATATTGGGAGCTGTAATTCTAGCAGTTTTGTAAGGCCAGGCTATTTCATTGGACCTTAACTGAATACAGGACTGTGTTGGCTGGTCAGCAGCCATGTTGGCTCACCTGTTTTTTGTGGTATTTAAATTTTCAGTTTGGTTTTAGTCACTAATGAGAGAAAGGGAGGTTTGAAAAAATTATTCAAATAATGGAAGAAAGGAGTTATCCAGCACAGCTCAGCAGATGGTAGGTCATGTTTCAGAACTCAAGATCTGAGTGGTAGGAGGAAGTTACATTCTGCAGGACCCGGGAGAGCTCCCCTTGAGACCTGTCACTAGGCAACTCTGAATTGCTATAAAGAGCACCTAAATAGCCAAGCAGTTGGTAGGAATGTAAAGGGTCAGAATCTTAACTTTATCCACACTCTGAAGCTTTGCTGCATATTCAAGTGTCCATTTGGTCTTTTCCTAAAGGAGTTTCCAGGGTGTGAAGTTCTTTGACTGTCTGGTAAAGCTACAGATTTGTATCTGAGCCCCTGTCTTATTTAGTTACATAAAGGTAAGGTAGTCCCCTGTGCAAGCATCAATTATTTTCGACTCTGGGGTGACGTTGCTTTCACAACTGACTTTTACGAGGTGGTTTCATAGCAGATTTTTTACGGGGTGGTTTGCCATTGCCTTCCCCAGTCTTCCATACTTTCTCCCCAGCAAGCTGGGTACTCATTTTACCGACCTCGGAAGGATGGAAGGCTGAGTCAACCTGGAGCCGGCTACCTGAACCAGCTTTCGCTAAGATCGAACTCAGGTCAATGAGCAGAGGGTTCCGACTGCCGTACTGCAGCTTTACCACTCTGCGCCATGGGGCTCTCTATTTAGTTATATACCTTACAGTATTTATGACCTGCCTTTCTCACTGAGAAATGGATTATATGGTATACAACAATCAAATAGCCTAATAGCATGAAATAGCTAATAAACTACAGTAGAACCACAGCAAAGAGCATCAGACGTGATGCAGAGAATGGAATTACAGAATTAGAATACAATGCAGTAAGAGCAGCACAGATAGCATAAAAGCTTACATGAGCATCAAGAACCACAGAGTGCTCTCCCTCAGACTGTATTCTGGGCCAGATTCAGGCTTACACTGTCAGAGAGAAAGACTCCTATTGAACTGTAGTGTACATGATGCCTTTCATTCAGCATCAAGACCACAAAAGATGCTGGAAGATCCATGGAATTCTATCAAATTTTTCCTGGGTAATTTTGCATCTGTGGAGGATCTTCATTCAGGAAAGGTTTTACTTTTTCCTTCAATATTGTATTTTCAACCTCATGGCAACCCCCCAGAGATTGTTTTTTCTCACTGGGGGAAACATGCAAGGCAAACTATCTCTGGGGGGGTGGCACTTCAGGAAAGTAACGGATTTGAATCAGTTCCTCACAACAGCTACTAAAAATATCATCATGTTTCAAGGAATTTCAGTCCTCACTCAGTCATGAAAACTCTCTGGGTGACCTTGAGCCAAGCTAGCCAGCCAGCCAGCCTCTCTCTCTCAGTCTAATCTACCTCATAGAGTAGCTAAAATGGAAAATAAATGATGTGATAAGCTGCTTTATCAGCACCTGGTAAAAAGAACAAGTTGGCTAATTAAAAACTTGTTTCAGAACTGCGTGGGGGGTGGGGGTGGGAAATGTTGCTTGAGAGAATGGTGGCAAATCAACTCCCAGGTTTCCTGAATGACACATCTGCTCTTGACCCCTTTCCCTCAGGCTTCAGGCCTAACTGTAGTAGAGAGACAGCATCAGTTATGTTGGTATATAATCTCTGTTTACTAATGGAAAGAGGTTGTATAGCCCTGGCTATTAGACACCACACGCAAAGAGAAGCTTTGTATTCAAAAGCAGTCTACCTCTGAATACTAAATATGTGTGGAGGAACAAAATCGTTGGTGACAGCTGCCACTTTCATATCTCACTTGTAAGTGTCCAAGAGGCCTTGGACTGGCCATTGTAGCAAACAAAAGATAATATTTGCTAGACCCTTAAGGTGATTCATCAGGACTCTTCCTACATTCTGTGTTGTGTAGGAGTAGCTGTATTGATGCTAATAGGCATGAGAAGACAAACTAAAAAGCTGATAATTTTTCTCTTTAAAAGATAAGGAATGAACACAGTGGATGTTATCTGGGTTTATTATCACTTTCCTAAAATTGACTGAGGCAATAATCTTGAAGCCAGCCTTATTTTCAGCAAATATATTCTCCCCCTGAGATACACAGCAAGGAGTATGCTTCCAATTCGTTACTCATTTGTGGATTTTTCCCACAAGAGGGCACTCTAATATAAGGCATTATACTAGTGCAACTGGGCCATCAGCAAGCAAGCAGGTGAATATTGAATGCTCTTATACGCAGTGCTTTCAGTTTAAAATATTTTTAATTTACAAAAATAAAATATGCAGCCATTTAAAATATAAATGGAAAGTAGCTTGAGATGATGGGTTGCCATCCCCCAGGTCACGACAGGGGTTCCCCCAGTTGAACATATGAACATATGAAGCTGCCTTATATTGAATCAGACCTTTGGTCCATCAAAGTCAGTATTGTCTTCTCAGACTGGCAGTGGCTCTCCAGGGTCTCAAGCTGAGGCTTTTCACACCTATTTGCCTGGACCCTTTTTTGGAGATGCCAGGGATTGAACCTGGGACCTTCTGCTTACCAAGCAGATGCTCTACCACTGAGCCACCGTCCCTCCCCTTTGGGGACTCCAATCAACCAGCTGGCTGCTGGGGGAAAGCCCTGCCCCCAAGCCAGACCGCTGGTGGCCATCCCTATCCCTCCCCACCTGAAAGATTTAAAGGGCCTTTCGGCTGATCAGCAGGGGACACATTTATTTATTTATTTATTTATTTATTTATTTATTTATTTATTTATTTATTTATTTAATGATTTCTATCCCACCCTTCCCAGCAAGTGGCTCAGGGCGGCTCACAGCACAAAGTTCCACATAACTACAATTTAAGCATAAAACAATTAGATAATTAATACATTTAAAATTTTAAAACATTTAAGACATTTAAACCATTTAAATATTTAAGACATTAGGGACAGCAACCTCTATTATAACTACACCTGGTTTCTTGTCCCCACTGATGCCCCACTGATCAACTGGATCAACTGGAGGGCCCACTGATCAACTGGAGGGCCCTTTAAATATTGCAGGAGGGAGGGAGAGGGGCAGGTGACCCCCCACACACACACACACTTCTTCCCCAAAGCACTTAAAGGATTCCTTTAAATGCTTTGGGGAAACAGTGGAGAGTGGTGCACACCTGCATTCCAAGCCTCAAACTTTGCAGCTTGGAGTGTACCCCACCCACTTCTCCCCCAAAGCATTTAAAGGGATCCTTTAAGTGCTTTGGGGGAGATGTGGGGGGCAGTGTATGTCTGCACTCTAAGCCTCAAATGTCATTGCTTGGCATGCACATGCACATGGATCCCTCCTCACTTCTTTCACAAAGTATTTAAAAGGATCTTTTAAGTGCTTTGAGGAAAAAGCAGGGGACGGCATGAGCCTACAATTCAAGCCACTAATTTGTGGCTTGGAGGGCAGTGCCGGTCCCCAATATGATGACCTGGCATCCCTAGATGTGGAATGGTACAGCATGGCCTGATCTCATCAGATCTTGCAAGCTAAACAGAATTGGTACTTGGATGGGAAACCGCCAAGAAAGACTTTGCAGAATAAGGCATTGACAAGCCACCTGTGCTTAATAATTTGCCTCGAAAACCCTGTGGGGTTCCCATAAATTCACTGTGATTTGATGGCAGATTACATATACACATACACAAAAGTGAAGCTTAATGATTTGTTGTTTCCCTTAAACACACACACACACACACAAGACACAAAGAGAGAAACCATAGCACCCTAAAATATCTGTCGAGCAAAAGCTGTATTTTCACAAACTCATTTTCACTTTGTATTTGTCACATGAAAATTGTGCATTGTTAGATTAATAGTTTTAGTTTGGATCTGTATCACATAAAGTCTCTAGCCTGATTGGAATCTTTTCCCTTTTTGCAGTTCCTTGGGGAAATTTCAAATTCTCAGTGCTTGTTTGTGGCCTTTTCCCACCTGCCTAATCTCGTCATAAAGTAGTTATGAGAGAATGCTTATCTTTCAAAGTTTGTATAGCTCTTACTTCTCCCTGGATTCAGAGGCATGTCATGGAATTGGCACCAATTTTCCCTACTTGTCCAAGCAGCCTGCCAGCCTTGCTGCCATATCAACATTTGAGACTTCCCTAGTGAGTCATTGGGATAGTGAAAGCCTCATGTGCTGTTAGCATTTGAGTTTAGCCATCATGAAGCAAGAAGGCTGGGAAGGGGGTTTAAACCAAGAGTTAAAAGGTGGTGCCCTCAGTCTCATTCCAACTCTGTTCTGTTCTAGTCCTTTCCCCAAGATTCCTATTGATCCAGCTGCTGGTGTTCTTTCTACTTTCATTCAGATGTTTCCAATTGACTCTGGAGCACATTAAAGAGACTGGGCAGAAGTTGTGCAGATGCTCTCAGAAATGACAGGTGTGTTTTGCTGCCCACACATGATGAAGCAGCCTAGATCGTCCTTGATCTGATCCAGGACAGCAGCATTACATGCTGAGAGCACGACATGAACTGGTCAGAAATTCAGCTCAGTTTTCTTCATACTGCAGTCATTTTCTCATTACAGGGCATGTTGCTGTCCTTCAAGACTGGGATTTATATACAGTAAAAGGTAGAGATTGATATTGATATATGAAGATAATTTAATCTAATTTAACCCTGGTCTTTCCTTCCCTCCCTTTGCTTTAAATTACAGTTTGCAAGATGAATGTACATAGACGCTGTGAATCAAATGTGGCACCAAACTGTGGAGTAGATGCTCGAGGGATAGCTAAAGTTCTCACAGACCTGGGCATCACTCCAGAGAAGATCACTAACAGTGGACAAAGAAGGAAGAAGGTAACCTACGATGTGAGCTTAAATGAAAGCTACTGGATGTTGGCATCATACAAAAAACTGTAGCACCACTTCACATAATACCCTGCTGAATAGGGAATATCAAGATCCCTTTACTTGTAGTGGGTGCCAAAGGGTGATTAACATATGGAATTCACTGCCACAGGAGGTGGTGATGGCTGCCAGCATGGACAGCTTCAAGAGGGGATGGGATAAATTTATGGAGCAGAGGTCCGTCAGTGGCTATTAGCCACAGCATATTAATGGAACTCTGTCTGGGGCAGTGATGCTCTGTATTCTTGGAGCTTGTGGGGGGCAACAGTGGGAGGGCTTCTAGTGTCCTGGCCCCACTGGTGGACCTCCTGAAGGTGTCTGTTTTTTTGGCTACTGCGTGACAGAGTGTTGGACTGGATAGGTGATTGGTCTGATCCAACATGGCTTCTCTTATGTTATTATGCCTCTGCCCCTCCCTGTGCCTGCTCAGGCATTTTTAATAGAGAAGTAGTAGATAACATTTTCTAGCTAGCGGCACAGGACAAGGAGGTCCTTGTGGAAAGGGGGCACAGTCGGGCAGTGGTAAGTGCATTCTGGAGCATGACCTGCTTTTCTGTACAGTATTTAGCTGGAGGAGTTTTGATTTGGTAATGTTTTCTTTATATTTTCTTATTTTTTTCTTTATGTTTTTCTTCTTTATATGTAAATCAATCCATACAAAATTGGAAATAACCTAAGAGTGCAGTTCATGCAGAGAGAACTTACTGGTTTTGGTTAACTGCTCTGAGACATGTATCTTGTATGTGTAACCGAATATGTCTTTGCCAGTTGCATCTAATGGAATGGATTTTAGTTTATAAAAGCCTATGCTAGGATAAACATTTCTTTTTGTTTAAAGTGCCACAAGATTCCTGAACATGCAGAGCTGCCTTGTCCGATCAGTCAGATCACTTGTCCCTCTAGCCTGCTGCTGTCTACTCTGACTTTCAGTGGCTCTCCATGGTTTCAGGCAAGGATAATTCCATAGTCCATCTACCTGAGATCTCTTTAACTGGATTGGAACCTGGGCTCTTCAGTGCATAATGCATGTGTTCTCTGCCTGAATTAATACTCAGCCTCTGGTGGTTTAGCTGCTGCCAGTCTCCTTGATTATACAGAGAGCATACTTATGCTCTAGAACTAATATAGCGATTGAACACACTAATAGTATTATGACTCCTTCACATTTCTACTTTGTACTTTTTGTACATCAGAATATGAGCTAGAAGAAACCCTGAAAACACTTAGACTGATTTGACCTCAGTAATGGAAGACTTTATTATTTTTCAGTTGTCAGAAGGAATCACTTTTGCCAGGAAGCCATGTAAACATTAAAGCTGCTGGTTTGAAGTCCCCTTGTGGGAACACATGGGAACATAAATATTTTTATCTCGTTGAAAAATTGGCACAAGCTCATTTCTTGCCAGATGTGCTACTTTCCCCTCAGTGATATGACAAATGGACATGAACTGAAGCAACATTCTTCAAAAAGAGAATTGGATTCAGCCGCTGTTTGTAAAGTCACTTTACAGAAGCTGATCGCTTGCATATTGGAATAAAAATAATAAACCATCTAATATTTTTCTGATGTTCCAGAATTATACATAATTTTCTTTTATATCAATATATTTGAGCAACCAGAGATTTTCAGTAATTGACATTTTTTACAAGTAATTCCAAAAGGTAATTTATCTTGTTATGTTATTGGTCCGGTTATCCAGTTGCATAATTTTGCATTGATGTACCAGGATTTATGATATCTAAAAAGGCCATGCTAGTGAGTTATCCCCAATTCTACATCCATTCTCTATATCACTACTCATGTGAATCTAAACGTCAATATAGTTCAGCCCAGAGATTCTTCCATAGAACTCTTTCCCTAGTCAATGTTTTTGACATTTGAATGATTCTGAAAGATACTGTAGCAGGTTGTATTGAATAAGTGTAACTTCTGGCTGAGTTGTCCTAGTTAAGTATAGGAGGATTTTGTAAGCCACCTTGGGAAGGTAACCTGGTGAGTTGGCACAGATATTTTGCAATAAATACCTCACCTTGTATTTCAGGGGCAGCTACAGACTTGTGTGTGTGGACTTAGGCAAATTTCTGTCTCCTCATTCCATTTTCCATCTGCTAAAGGAGAAAACTAATTATGAGGAGAAGATATTTAAGACAATATTGCTGTCTGCTCTGCAGTGTAAGATTGAAGGTGGTCTGTCTCTGGATTATTTTCCCTTCTAAATTCAGAGGAACTTCAAAATATATATTTAATATGTTGTTGGGGACATCCTGTTCACCAGAACTCAGACTATAGACCTTTTAAATGGATACTTTTACATCATGATAACAGCTTCAGTGTGCTGTGGCTCCATGCCACTGTGGTGACATGTGTAGGCAAGAACCATGTAGACAAGCAGGTCACCTAATGAATAATAATGTACTGAGTTCCTGAGTTGTATAAGCAGAGTAGCATGGTGCTACTCTGAGGCACATCTCAGAGTTCCTGAGTTGTATAAGCAGAGTAGCATGGTGCTACTCTGAGGCACATCTCAGAGAGGCCTGAGAGGAACAGAACAGAGCAGAGCAGCTCTGATAAGCTGAGACAGCTGGAGAAGTTGCTAAGAATTTCTGCGTTTTGAAAGACTTCATTCTGAGGCTTGGGTGACTGCTGAAAAGGCTGAGTTGTGATAGCTGGGGAACTGCTGTACGTTTGGGTGAGTGGGCTAAAGGTGAAAGTGATTGATTGATTGAGAGTAATTGTTGATGATTGCTTAGGAGTGGTCTGCTCCACCCTCTTTGCATTTTAAGCTGCGCCTTGCCAAAGGCTGAGCACATCTCAGAGAGGCCTGAGAGGAACAGAACAGAGCAGAGCAGCTCTGATAAGCTGAGACAGCTGGAGAAGTTGCTAAGAATTTCTGCGTTTTGAAAGACTTCATTCTGAGGCTTGGGTGACTGCTGAAAAGGCTGAGTTGTGATAGCTGGGGAACTGCTGTACGTTTGGGTGAGTGGGCTAAAGGTGAAAGTGATTGATTGATTGATGGATTGAGAGTAATTGTTGATGATTGCTTAGGAGTGGTCTGCTCCACCCTCTTTGCATTTTAAGCTGCGCCTTGCCAAAGGCGCGAGCCTTTGGCGCGAGCTAAAGGGCTCTTGGCCTGTGGCTCTTTGCCTGGGGGCTTCCTAAGGACCAGGAACCCAGATCCCTGATTTCCTTGTTCTCCCAATAAGGTAAGTTGACCTTCCAGAAGGGGAGCCACGTAAACAACAGCATTTAAAGAGGACTGTATATTTAATATATATATCATGAAGGTAGAATGCCAGCAGCGGTGTGGGGGCTTTCCAGTGTTTTGCACTGAGTGTCACATGTATGACTATCTGCCCACAGGACAGAAGTCTTGGGTGTGTGCTCGATGCAAGGAGCTCCTGGTCCTCAGGGAACGAGTTCGTACCCTTGAGGCCGAGGTGACTGCCCTGGAGAAGCAGAGACGGTCAGTTAGGCAATTGGGGAAGACTCTTGGGGGCGTATTAGATGAGCCCCACTCTGAATGTGGCAGCCCCGTTGCTGCCAGAGAGCGTGAGGGTCTAGAGGGAACAGGGCACCTTGCTGAGGATAAGGGGAATGCGCCATCAGAAGGGACCTCTTCTTCGGTTGGTGAGCGGGTATCCTTTCGCGCCAAGGAACCATCCCTGGGCAGGGGGAGAGGGGGGGGGTCTTGGTAGTTGGTGATTCGATCCTTAGGCAAGTAGACAGCTGGGTGGCAAAACCGCGTATTGACCGTATGGTGACTTGCCTGCCTGGTGCGAAGGTAGCGGACATTACGCGTGTAGTAGATAGGCTGATAGACAGTGCTGGGGAGGAGCCTGTGGTCGTGGTGCATGTTGGCACCAACGATGTGGGGAAATGCAGTCGTGAGGTCCTGGAGGAGAAATTTAGGCTGCTAGGTGGGAGACTTAAGGCCAGGACCTCCAAGGTGGCCTTCTCGGAAGTGCTACCTGTTCCACGTGCAGGGCAGGAGAGACAGGCGCAAATTAGAAGTCTCAATGTGTGGATGAGACGATGGTGTAAGGAGGAAGGGTTTAAGTTTGTTAGGCACTGGGATGCTTTCTGGAACAAGCCGGAGCTGTACAAAAGAGACGGTCTCCACTTGTCTCCGGATGGAACCAGGCTGCTGGCGCTTAAAATCAAAAAGGTGGCAGAGCAGTTTTTAAACTAAATCTTGGGGGAAAGCCGACAGGAGATGGAATGTCTCTGGTTCGGGAGGACTCGTCTCAAAGAGATGAAGAGTTGGCTTCTATTTTTCTACCGAGTAACGGATCAGAGTTGTCCACTGTGATGGTGACAAACAGTATGGACTGTCTGCTAGAGTCTCGAGGCGGCAGGAGAGAGGTGGCGGGCCTAGCTTGCTTGGGAAATTATAAATGTTTGTATGCAAATGCTAGAAGTGTCCGAAGTAAAATTGGTGAATTGGAATGTTTAGTGTTGGGAGAAAACATAGACATTGTGGGAATTTCAGAAACTTGGTGGAATGAGGAGAATCAGTGGGACACGGTGATTCCTGGATATAAGTTATATCGGAAGGATAGGGAGGGAAGGGTTGGAGGTGGGGTGGCTCTGTATGTCAGAGAGGATATACGGTCCAGTAAGACTGAGGTCAGAGAATTAGATTCCCTTTTAGAAATGCTTTGGGTTGAAATAGAGGGCCCAAAAGGAAATTTAACTATGGGAGTTTGTTATCGCCCACCAAATGAAAAGAGAGAGGACGATTATAATATGATGGAGGGATTAAAGATAGCGGCTAAACGTAAAAACTGTGTCGTAATAGGTGATTTTAACTACCCGCAGATTGATTGGGTCAATATGTGTTCTGGTCGAGAGAGATTGAGTTTCTTGATGCTCTCAATGACTGTGCTATGGAGCAGATGGTCTCAGAACCTACCAGGGGTGGGGCGATCCTGGATCTGGTCCTAAGTAATGCCCAAGACTTGGTGAGAGACGTAAAAGTGATTGCGCCGCTTGGGAACAGTGACCATAATGTTATTGATTTCACCATTTGTATAAATAGGGAGTTGCCCAAAAAGACCGCCACAACCACATTTAACTTTAAAAGGGGTAAATTCTCTGAGATGAGGAGGCATGTGAGGAGGAAACTGAAAGGAAAGGTAAATACGGTCAAAACCCTTGGGGAAGCTTGGAGACTATTTAAAACTATAATCCTAGAAGCTCAGATAAAATACATACCACAAGTTAGGAAAGGCACAAACAGGTATAAGAAGAGGCCAGCATGGTTAACAAACAAAGTAATGGAAGCTGTAAAAGGTAAGAAGGACTCCTTTAAGCGGTGGAAAACCAGTCCAAGTGAGATTAATAAAAGGGAACACAGGCAGTGGCAAATCAAATGCAAGACTGTGATCAGGCAGGCAAAAAGGGACTATGAGGAGCATATTGCAAAAAACATGAAGACCAACAATAAAAATTTCTTCAAATATATTAGAAGTAGGAAACCAGCCAGGGAAGCAGTGGGGCCCTTGGATGACCATGGGGTAAAAGGATTACTGAAGGAGGATGGGGAAATGGCTGAGAAGCTGAATGCATTTTTTGCCTCCGTCTTCACCGTGGAAGATGAGAAGTGTTTGCCCGCCCCAGAACCACTAATATTGGAAGGGGTGTTGAAAGACCTGAGTCAGATTGAGGTGACAAAAGAGGAGGTCCTACAACTGATAGACAAATTAAAAACTAATAAGTCACCGGGTCCGGATGGCATACATCCGAGAGTTCTGAAAGAACTCAAAGTTGAACTTGTGGATCTTCTAACAAAAATCTGTAATCTTTCATTGAAATCTGCCTCCGTTCCTGAGGACTGGAAGGTAGCAAATGTCACCCCCATCTTTAAAAAGGGTTCCAGAGGAGATCCGGGGAATTACAGGCCAGTCAGTCTGACTTCAATACCGGGAAAGTTGGTAGAAACCATTATCAAGGACAGAATGAGTAGGCACATTGATGAACACGGGTTATTGAGGAAGACTCAGCATGGGTTCTGCAAGGGAAGATCTTGCCTCACTAACCTGTTACATTTCTTTGAGGGGGTGAACAAACATGTGGACAAAGGAGACCCGATAGATGTTGTTTACCTTGACTTCCAGAAAGCTTTTGATAAAGTTCCTCATCAAAGGCTCCTTAGAAAGCTTGAGAGTCATGGAGTAAAAGGACAGGTCCTCTTGTGGATCAAAAACTGGCTGAGTAATAGGAAGCAGAGAGTGAGTATAAATGGGCAGTCTTCGCAGTGGAGGACGGTAAGCAGTGGGGTGCCGCAGGGCTCGGTACTGGGTCCCATGCTCTTTAACTTGTTCATAAATGATTTAGAGTTGGGAGTGAGCAGTGAAGTGGCCAAATTTGCGGATGACACTAAATTGTTCAGGGTGGTGAGAACCAGAGAGGATTGTGAGGAACTCCAAAGGGATCTGTTGAGGCTGGGTGAGTGGGCGTCAACGTGGCAGATGCGGTTCAATGTGGCCAAGTGCAAAGTAATGCACATTGGGGCCAAGAATCCCAGCTACAAATACAAGTTGATGGGGTGTGAACTGGCAGAGACAGACCAAGAGAGAGATCTTGGGGTCATGGTAGATAATTCACTGAAAATGTCAAGACAGTGTGCGTTTGCAATAAAAAAGGCCAACGCCATGCTGGGAATTATTAGGAAGGGAATTGAAAACAAATCAGCCAGTATCATAATGCCTCTGTATAAATCGATGGTGCGGTCTCATTTGGAGTACTGTGTGCAGTTCTGGTCGCCGCACCTCAAAAAGGATATTATAGCATTGGAGAAAGTTCAGAAAAGGGCAACTAAAATGATTAAAGGGCTGGAACACCTTCCCTATGAAGAAAGGTTGAAACGCTTAGGGCTCTTTAGCTTGGAGAAACGTCGACTGAGGGGTGACATGATAGAAGTTTACAAGATAATGCATGGGATGGAGAAAGTAGAGAAAGAAGTACTTTTCTCCCTTTCTCACAATACAAGAACTCGTGGGCATTCGATGAAATTGCTGAGCAGACAGGTTAAAACGGATAAAAGGAAGTACTTCTTCACCCAAAGGGTGATTAACATGTGGAATTCACTGCCACAGGAGGTGGTGGCGTCCACAAGCATAGCCACCTTCAAGAAGGGGTTAGATAAAAATATGGAGCAGAGGTCCATCAGTGGCTATTAGCCACAGTGTGTGTGTGTGTGTGTGTGTGTATATATATATATATATATATATATATATATATATATATATATATATATATATATATATATATATATTTGGCCGCTGTGTGACACAGAATGTTGGACTGGATGGGCCATTGGCCTGATCTAACATGGCTTCTCTTATGTTCTTATGCCATGTGCTGCAGCCACAAAAATAAAAGCAATAGAAGTAATATGCTTAGTCCACACACAAAACCCAAGCTACTAATTCAGTACTAATAATAAGACTACAGTAAAGAGTCTGAACTTTGCAGCCCAAGATCAAAATCCACTGGGAACCTGTTCTACACAAAGTCCCAGCAAAAAGAATGGGGAGTGAAGAGTCCTTCAGTGCTCCTTTGCCCCTTCCATGTATTTTGGTTAATCTTCTATAGTAGATATTTCTGAATGGTGAAGCAGGGAAGAGGAGAGCCAGATCTGTGCATTTGTACATCAACTTATGACTGACTAGAAGCATGAGTAATTTTATATCACTTATTAATTATGGGTTGGATCCAGGGAAGAACTCCACCCAAGATGTGTCTTAGCTGCCACACCTTTTTTGCTGTCCAGTCAAGGGATTCTTTGGAAGCATAGACTATGCAATGTGGGTGGGGTCTTGGGTAAGAAAGGAGGATCAACAGAAATCAGGTACCTCCATTTTTGCCCAGACTGAAGTGCTATTTTATTAATGGAAGGAAGAGTTTATATTCAGTCCTGAATTTTTCATATTTATAGCTCACTCTTCTTAAGAAGGAGATCATTTAGGATGACTTGCCTTATGGATATGGCACCCAGGTGATCTTCTTCATGCAGGATATAGGACTACATGGATATTACAGCTGAATTATGTAACTTCAGATCACTCAGTGGACCTAAATTCATTCTTGCCGTTGGCCAAGATTGCCAACCATCATGTTAGCAAGTCTCCATAGCTTTAAGTCCAGTAAATCCTGCTCTGATAAAATACCATTTAAATTTCTCAATGAATTATAGTCTTTGTTTGGAGCTGAAGGTGCAAATTCTTCCAGGAATTACATTATTTCAGAAGTGTTTGGGGGTCAACTTTCACATGTGCATCTAAATGGGAGTTTTATCTAGATTTCTTTTTGAGCCCTTGGCAAGCCTATCAGTTCAACTTTTAAAAGAAAAGATTGTATGTATGTTGAAAACTTCAAACAGGTGACAACAAGAATTTCAGTTTCAGTTACCTGCAGCTTTCTTATATTTATTATTATTAATCATTCAGCTTAATGGATCGCGCCATCCCAGCTGGTGCCAGGCTCTGGGTGGTGTACAACAACGGACAATAAATTCTTACATTTAAACCAAAGATTATAAACCCTTGATGGCGTCCTGTTAAAGTTCTTCTAATTCAGATTTCCAGACACTGCATGGGGGGGGGGGGCGCGGAATGGAGGAGAGAGGTGCCAGCTCAGCAGTTGTCACTGTCCTCATTCAAAAGCCTGGTGGAACATCTCCATCTTGCAGGCCCTGTGGAACTGTAAAAGATCTCACATGGCCCTGATGTTCTCTGTCAGGGTGTTTCACCAGGTCAGGGCCAGAACTGAAAAAGTTCTGGTCCTTGTTGAGGACAGCCAGACCGCTTTAGGGCCAGGGATCACCAGCAAATTTCAGGAAGTAGAGCGTAGTTCTCAAATAGAGACATGACAGAGGAGGCAGTCCCACAGATACATCAGTCCCAGACCACAATGAAACTGCATTTTTACTATCTCATAATTATTACATCACAGTGCTTTGCTACAGCTGAACTTCTTTGTTATTGGACTATTCTTAGCTTGTTCCAGGTGCTGAATCTCAACCACCAGTTCCTGGATCCTCACCAGGAGAAGATGACAGATCAAAGTCTGCACCAACTTCTCCATGTGATCAAGGTACACTGACTTTTTGTTGGTGGTGGTTACTGTAAGCCATAATCCTGTAAAATGTTATCCCTGGTAGCTCAGATTTAACTAAGAATATAAAGCATCAATTTCATAATTTGGCCATATCAGACATGTGCTGCTTTATACTAAGTTGGACTCCTAGTTTGTCTAGTCTGTTACAGTCTATTCTCACTCATAATGGTTCTCCAAGATCTTAGGCAGACATCTTTCTCAGCTGTGTGCTCAGGACTGAATCTGAGTAGGGACTGTGGCTCAGTGGTGGAAGTTCCAGCATCTCCAGTGAAGAGGTCATGTAGTAGCTGATGTGAAAAACCTCTGCTTGAAATCCTGGAGATCCACTGCCAGTAAGAACAGGCAATACTCACCTTGGTAGACTAATTGTATGACTCCGTGTAAACCATCTTTACACACTGGTGATTCTATTGCATTTTACTGAAGATGGTTTTATTGTTGTGGTTGTTGATATTTGTCATTTTGATTTGAGTAGCTTGGTTTTCATATGAAAGAGAATTCAGAATACAGTTTCCTTAACTAAACAAATGCGAAGCCTGTGCTCTACTATTTAGCTGCTGTTAGTCCTCTAGTTTGGGCCCATAGTTCTTCAGGCTTAAGAATGACCTTTAGCATGATTAGCATGAGATATGGACTCTGCCAGTATCCCTGCTGGACAGTACCTATTTACTTTCCCTGCTGGGAAAGCTGGGAAGCCCACTGATCTAACATTTCCTGCAATTTTTTAAATTCCCATTGCTTATACTCATTGTAACATCCTTTCTTAGAAGGCTGGAAGCCCTTAACCCTAAGCAAGGCATTTTCCAGTTAATGCTTCTCTGACAAATGCATATCTAACACACTTTTCAAGGAGAAGAGAATTCACCAAGGACTTGAGAGTAGGAAATGTTCTGCTGTTGTATAAGTGTGATTACATGAGCTAGTTTAGTCATGGCAGCTGGAACATACACATGAGAATGAGGTTAGCAGCTGTCTCAGACAACTGGCCTGCAGATTATAAGAGGACAACTGATAGCATATGTGGCTTTAATGTCTCAATATTGGGAGGTCCAGAGCAAGGCCAAGAAGGAGTCTCCAAGAAGAAGTGTTCTGTAGGACAATGAGGAGAAACTGCATGAACTTAAATCCCTTCCCTTCTAGTCTGAGGCTCATACACCCCCACTTAGCCCCAACATTTCCAGTTCCTTGAACACTTTAAAAAGTTATATGAAAGGAAAGATGAAAGACAACTAGACATAATTCTTTCTTGTTTGAAAGACACCTGTTACTGTTGTTGTTGATGATGATTATGATAATAATTATTATGTTGCTATTTAAAGTTTGACAAATGCAAGGCCAGAGGGGACAGAGATAAATAGGGGGAGAAGCACAAATTCATCCCATGCTTGGACTCACTAATACTTGGGCTTAGCTTCTGTAAGGAGAGGCTTGTGCCAACAGACTTCACAGAGAGAAGATGGGTTTGAAGGAAGTAATGGTTTCTGTTGGGTACAATGAAGGATGTGTCTTAGAGCATCCCTTTCCCCAAAATCAACATCAAAGAAACTTACACAGATTTTTTTTTAAAAAAAATAGCCAGATCCAGAACAATTATGTTAATCCTTTCACAGAAATTAAAGAGCTTGAAAATAATATTAGGAAGGCTTTGTCATTTGACAATCGAGGAGAAGAACACCGGGGAGCAGGAACAGCCTCAACTGACAACCAGTTAAATGCACTTGGGGAGAACGGTGAAAACGGGGAAGTCAAAGCCCAGATGAAACGCATGGGCCTCGAAGAGTTTAACTTCATTAAAGTCTTAGGAAAAGGCAGCTTTGGAAAGGTGAGTAGTCTTTGATTGCTCCTTGATTACTTTTGCGCTGTGCACTGAAAATATACTGATGTGGGGAGAAAAGTTGTGAATGCTGCTACATATTTGCAGTGCAATTTGTGTCCCGTGGAATCCTGGGAACTGTCATTTCCATTACAGCATGGTGTTCTAGTATGGATTAGGATCTGGAGGAGGCAAATGTCATCCCAATCTTCAAAAAAGGGAGCAGGGATGACCCAGGAAACTACAGGCCAGTTGGTCTAACTTAATCTGCGAGCACCAACTTTGTGATCTGGGGAAGTCAGAGCTGACTTGTTCCCAACAGGTCCTGCCAGACCAACCTCATTTCTTCTTTGATTAAGTAACAAGCTTACTGAATCAAGAGAATTCTGTTAATGTTAGAAGCAGGAAACCAGCCAGGGAGGCACTGGATAACAAGGGGTAAAAGGATTACTGAAGGAGGATAGGGAAATGGCTGAGAAGCTGAATGCATTTTTTGCCTCCACTGTGGAAGATGAGAAGTGTTTGCCCGCTCCAGAACCACTGATTCTGGAAGGGGTGTTGAAAGACCTGAGTCAAATTGAGGTTACAAGAGAGGAGGTCCTACAACTGATTGACGAATTAAAAACTAGTAAGTCACCAGATCCGGATGGCATGCATCCAAGAGTTCTGAAAGAACTCAAAGTTGAACTTGTGGATCTCCTGACAAAAATATGTAATCTTTCATTGAAATCTGCCTCCATTCCTGAGGACTGGAAGGTAGCAAATGTCACCCCCATCTTTAAAAAGGGTTCCAGAGGAGATCCGGGAAATTATAGGCCAGTCAGTCTGACTTCAATACCGGGAAAGTTGGTAGAAAGCATTATCAAGGACAGAATGAGTAGGCACATTGATGAACACAAGTTATTGAGGAATACTCAGCATGGATTCTGTAAGGGACTAACCTGTTACAGTTCTTTGAGGGGGTGAACAAACATGTGGACAAAGGGGACCCAATAGATGTTGTTTACCTTGACTTCCAGAAAGCTGTTGATAAAGCTCCTCATCATAGGCTCCTTAGTAAGCTCGAGAGTCATGGAGTAAAAGGACAGGTCCTCTTGTGGATAAAAACTGGCTAATTAATAGGAAGCAGAGAGTGAGTATAAATGGGCAGTCTTCACAGTAAGAGTTGTTCAGCAGTGGAATCAGCTACTGAGGGAGTGGTGAGCTCCCCCTCACTGGCAATCTTTAAGCAGTGGCTGGATGAACACTTCTCAGGGATGCTGTAGGCTGATATTGCATTGAGAAAGGGATTGGACTAGATGGCCTGTATGGCCCCTTCCAACTCTTTGATTCTGTTTCCCTGCCTCTGTTTTTGGGGACTACGAGGACAGCCAATTCTGTGCCAAGAGAGTGCCAACAAATTCAGAAAATCATCATCTCATTCAGCAAGTGTCTAGACAGGACTGTTCCATAGCCTGACTTAATGAGGAATCAATCCAGACTCAGAAGGACTTCCTTTTAGAAGACAAAAGCACACCAATGTATTTGCTTTTTAATTTGATGGCATCCCTAATTGGCATACATAAAAAATTGTAACAATGAATAAAGATTGAAATGCTTCTTCAGATTTGAAATACAATAAAAAGTCATGCAGTAAGAGATCTAATCTTATGCTCCCTGATTATGCCAAATGAAAGATACCTTGCTACCAAATATGTAATGTGGGGATGCTGATCAGATATAGAAAATTAGCCTCTCTTCAGATAGTCCTTGAAGATTAAACAAGAGCGATCTAATAATGGACCCTGTACTTTTTCATAAAAATCACAATAGAGTAGAAAATGAGCTACCAATTCAGATTTCCTCCCTCTAGCCAGTCTGATGTAGTGGTTAAGTGCATGGACTCTTATCTGGGAGAACCGGTTTTTATTCCCCACTCTTCCACTTGCATCTGCTGGAATGGCCTTGGGTCAGCCATAGCTTTCACAGGAGTTTTCCTTGAAAGGACAGCTGTTGTGAAAAACTCTCTCTGCCCCACCTGCTTCACAAGGTATCTGTTGTGGGGGGGGGGGAGGTAGAGGAGATTGTGACCACTCTAAGACTCTGAGATTCAGAGTATAGGGCAGGATATAAATCCAATATTTTCTTATTAATTAATTTATTTATTTTATTACACTTATATCTCACCCTCCCCTGACGGGCTCAGGGCAGCTAACAGCAATTAAAATAACAGAAAATTATATCATTACAATAAAATTACAGTAAAATCCTAAAAACATCTCAAACATATACGGTTCTTCTTCTTCTTCTTCTTACATGGGCAGAGTCTTTCATGATGGGGAATGTTTGCAAATCCCCCAGACAGGACCGCTGATGGGGGTGGGGAATAAGCTGTGAGAAGTAAACAGCAGGCACATAGTAATCAGGGGTGGTGCCAAACACCAGAGGGGCTGAACAACACTAATAGCTGGTGGAAAAGTCTTAAAGACCACTTAAATCCTTTACACATCAAATTCTATTATATTCATAGAACACATCAAAAGAGCATTCATCTGTGGTGGTTTCCTGTGTGTGTGTAAACACCAGGGGGGAAGCATCCTTAACATTCATCTCTCATAAGCTGCTCAACATGCTGGGCAATAGATCTAGAATCTCTACCATACTGGGCTATTTTGGCTGTTTTGGGGCTGTTTTGGTGGTAGAAGGCATAACATATATCTGTTGCCTGACCCTTTATTGGATGACATCATAGAATTGGAAGGGACCTCCAGGGTCATGACAGCACCATGGCATGCATGACAGTACCTATTTGTTCTGTGTGCTGATGCTAGGACTTGTATTGGACTGGCTCACCTGCCAGCATCACTACCCATCGTGAAAGTGCAGAGCTGCCCTGTGCATATGCACAGTGGGGGAAATGATACAAATTCAGTGTACACACCCAGCATAGTTATCAGTTTTTGTAACAAAGACATATAACTTATAAAATGTAAGTTATTATACTGAAGTTTGTTGTAGCTCCTCCAAATGCTGATGTCTTGAGGGGCAGTAAAAATCAGCACATAACATGGTGAATTCAAATGTGAAGATCCAGGATCAGCTTTTCCTTGTCCAGCTCTGGTCTCTCTGGGTGTCTACCTTACCTGGTGTTTTTTAGGATGCTTTAGCTGTGCCCTAAGAAGAGCCATCAGAATTGACTAAAATGAATGCATTTTCTATAGACTTTTGATGCTGAAGAAGTACCCCAACTCTAAGATGGATTTTGAAAAAATATCAATGTTGTTTCAGAGGGTAGTGTGTTGGTCTGCAGTAGGACAACTAAAGCCTAGTCCAGTATCACCTTAGAGACCGCAAAATATTCAGGGTATTAGCTTTCAAGAGTCAGAGTTGTCTGACGAAGGCTTTGACTTTCCAGAGCTTGCACCACCAAAATCTTGTTGGTCTCAAAGGGTCTGCTGGACTCAAGCAATATTGAATTGTGTGTGTTAAGTGGAAAATATGTCTGCTGATTGAAATGCTAAGCCACAGCTGGCACCTTCTCTCAAGACCCAATTGCAGAAGGTACTTTATAGGGGTTTTGACATTTAGTCTCTCTGCAGTTGATTTCCACTTTGCGTTCCTTCATTTTGCAAGTTAAATTATGTTTTTCAACTTGCCGGCCATACAGACACAACAAGGCGTTTAAATGTTAAACTGTGCTTGCTCTGTCTCCTGCTGCTACTGCAAAGAGGAGTTTCAGAGGTGACTTCCAAGGTGAAGGAAGTGGCAGGTTTGAATCTCTTCATTTATTGATTTGTTGTGGTTCCTTGCAGACAACAACACTAGTTGATTTATTTATTAGTTTCTCAGCAATGTATGTGGAAATTTGGAAGAATACTCAGAGTGTGCAAAGAGAGTCTTAGTTTCAATTTCTGGTATTGCCAGTGAAAAAAATGTTGGGAAAGGGAAAGACCCTGAAGAACTGCAGCCAATCAGAATAGATAACACTGGGCAAAGATGGTTGGATGGTTTGAGGCAGCATCAGATAAAATGCTCTAGAAATTTGGAGGGAAAACAATGTAATAAGCAGGATGGCCACAGTCCAAGCCCTAGACATGTGCACCAAGGAATTTCATTAGGACAAAATCCAGCACTTTAGTAATAATATCCACTGTTTTGAGAATATGGGTTTGGGTCACACATCAGAACATTCCCACATAGCAGGGTTGTATTTGCAACGTATCTATATATTTGATACATCTTTATTCTAGACTGCCACTAAAGAGCTCAAGTGGAATACATGCCTCTCTCTCTTCCTTGTATCCTCCCAATAATGCTTTGAGATAGATTTGGCCTAACAATGGTGACTGGCCAAAGGTCATACAGTGAGTTCTGTGACTGAATGCAGATTTGAACCCCAGTCTCCCTGACCAGTGCTCTAACCATTACATTACATGTATATGAAATTCAACATTACACCAGTGTTTCTGCAGCAAACACCTAAAGCATGAAAGGTTATATTTGTGTTTCTGGGAGCCATCAGTGGGGAATGGCACCCCTTTGAAGATGTACATGTTGTTTAGGATCCACATGTTGTTTCTACTTAGTGTTTCTTGCAAGAAGGACTGCTGTAGTGCTAGTGCATGGGTGGCCAAACTGTGGCTCTTTCACACATATTGTGTGGCTTTTGAAGCCTCCATTGCCCTGTTGGCCAGCTTGGAGAAGGCATTTGGCTCTTTAAATCACTTTGCCAAGCCAAACCAGCCAGCAGCATGGAAGATGCACTTAAAGTTAAAGTTGCTTTCTTCCCCCTCCCTCTCCCCATCTATTTCCCTGCCTGCCTGCCTGCCCTGTGTCAAGCACTGCACAATCTCCATCAATTATGACTTCTATGATGGTGAATCATAGGAAGTTTATTCACTTAATGAAGAAGTTACAAGCCAAGAATGAGTCTTGGTAGAACTGAGTCCCTCAGGTACAGACAGTCAATTATATTAGATGGTACAAGTTTGAAGCTGTGGCGGAACAGGCATCTGTCCACAGTCCTTGCACCCGTGCAGCTGTCTGTGGCTTGCAAGCCTCGCTGCCACCCTACCCCACCCCCTGGTGGGTGTAACCCTTCCTCAGTTCACTGCCACCACTCACTGAATTATCACTGCCATCTTAGAGGGGCAGTGAGACCCCTCTGGCTGGATCTCCTTGTTTGGAGGTGAAATCTCCAGTCTTTGGGGTGGCCCTGGAGAGTTGGCAACTCAAAACAGGTCTCTCCTTTCTCTTCCCAGGGTTTCCTTTTCTATGTTGGTAACATGCAGAGTGGGGGAGACTAAATGGTCAGAGCACAACTCCAAAAATATAAAGATTTATTCAAAGTATTTACACTATAAACAGAGAACACATATATTACTTGGATAAGGCACACTACAAGGGAAACTTATACTGGGGACCAACAGGGCACAAATAAAACAGAAGAAAAACGTAGTCCTCTCTCCCTACACACTTTTTTAGACCCAAGGGCTGCAGGGCTTTGTATGCCAAAGGAGGAGGACATTTTAACATCTAAATTATAAACAGCCATTTTAAAACCAGCCACTTGAACCATTTCGTTACAGAAGCAATGAACGCTTTTTTTTTCTATCAATGAAGCATTCCCCTTCCCCCCATTAGTATTATTTCCAGTTAGAACAAATGACTTCAAAAGCAATAGTCTCTTGAGAGTGGCTGACCTTGATGCCAAGGCGAACCACATAACTCAGGGTGAGAAAAAGCTACTTGTAAGTTTTACAGACAAAACACATTTGATTAGCAAGCAAGCAATTCCAGCAGCATAGCAAGGAGATTAGAAGGACCTGGACCAACATGGAGTTACTTGTGGCAAGAAGCATTCTTTATACCTTGCAGCTCTCAAACATATGACGTTCATGTTTTGTGACTCTCAGACATCTAACGTTTATTCTGCGTGGCTCTTACGTTAAGCAGGTTTGGCCACCCCTGTGCTCGTGTTTTCATGACAAATATAAATGCCAAATATTGAACTTTATGGAATTGCTCTAAGTAAGGTCCCAGGTCTGTCATGGCATCAACCCTAATTCTAAAGACTAATTCACATGATCAAGCCAGCATGGTGAGTGTGGGGCAACATTTTTCATTTAGTTACTGTAGTGCCAATAAATGTACTCAGTAGAGTTGTAGCGATATGGCGAATGAGGCTTTACTCACCAGTTAGACATGTGATGGAATAAATGTACTCAATAGAGTTGTAGCGATATGGCGAATGAGGCTTTACTCACCAGTTAGACATGTGATGGAGGGGTTGTAGAATTACTTCACCATGAATGAAACTCTTCAGATGTTACACTCTGGTTGCTACAGATTAGTGGCACTGCATGTGCTTGATCTAAACTCCATATGGATTCTAGCGTAAGAGGAGCTCTGAATGGAGATGTGCATCTTTAAGGAAAAGTTATTTTACATGCCAAGGCATTTTTAGCTGCAGCTGACCACAACATAAGAACATAAGAGAAGCCATGTTGGATCAGGCCAACGGCCCATCAAGTCCAACACTCTGTGTCACACAGTGGCAAAAAATTTTATATACACACATACACTGTGGCTAATAGCCACTGATGGACCTGTGCTCCATATTTTTATCTAAACCCTTCTTGAAGGCGGCTATACTTGTGGCCGCCACCACCTCCTGTGGCAGTGAATTCCACATGTTAATCACCCTTTGGGTGAAGAAGTACTTCCTTTTATCCGTTTTAACCTTTCTGCTCAGCAATTTCATCGAATGCCCACAAGTTCTTGTATTGTGAGAAAGGGAGAAAAGTACTTCTTTCTCTACTTTCTCCATCCCATGCATTATCTTGTAAACCTCTATCATGTCACCCCGCAGTCGACGTTTCTCCAAGCCAAAGAGTCCCAAGCGTTTCAACCTTTCTTCATAGGGAAAGTGCTCCAGCCCTTTAATCATTCTAGTTGCCCTTCTCTGGACTTTCTCCAATGCTATAATATCCTTTTTGAGGTGCGGCGACCAGAACTGCACACAGTACTCCAAATGAGACCGCACCATCGATTTATACAGGGGCATTATGATACTGGCTGATTTGTTTTCAATTCCCTTCCTAATAATTCCCAGCATGGCGTTGGCCTTTTTTATTGCAGACACACACTGTCTTGACATTTTCAGTGAGTTATCTACCACGACCCCAAGATCTCTCTCTTGGTCAGTCTCTGCCAGTTCACACCCCATCAACTTGTATTTGTAGCTGGGATTCTTGGCCCCAATGTGCATTACTTTGCACTTGGCCACATTGAACCGCATCTGCCACGTTGACGCCCACTCACCCAGCCTCAACAGATCTCTTTGGAGTTCCTCACAATCCTCTCTGGTTCTCACCACCCTGAACAATTTAGTGTCATCCACAAACTTGGCCACTTCACTGCTCACTCCCAACTCTAAATCATTTATGAACAAGTTAAAGAGCATGGGACCCAGTACCGAGCCCTGCGGCACCCCACTGCTTACCGTCCTCCACTGCGAAGACTGCCCATTTATACTGACTCTCTGCTTCCTATTACTAAGCCAGTTTTTGATCCACAAGAGGACCTGTCCTTTTACTCCATGACTCTCAAGTTTTCTAAGGAGCCTTTGATGAGGAACTTTATCAAAAGCTTTCTGGAAGTCAAGGTAAACAACATCTATCGGGTCGCCTTTGTCCACATGTTTGTTCACCCCCTCAAAGAAATGTAACAGGTTAGTGAGGCAAGATCTTCCCTTGCAGAACCCATGCTGAGTCTTCCTCAATAACCCGTGTTCATCAATGTGCCTACTCATTCTGTCCTTGATAATGGTTTCTACCAACTTTCCCGGTATTGAAGTCAGACTGACTGGCCTGTAATTTCCCGGATCTCCTCTGGAACCCTTTTTAAAGATGGGGGTGACATTTGCTACCTTCCAGTCCTCAGGAACGGAGGCAGATTTCAATGAAAGATTACAGATTTTTGTTAGAAGATCCACAAGTTCAACTTTGAGTTCTTTCAGAACTCTCGGATGTATGCCATCCGGACCCGGTGACTTATTAGTTTTTAATTTGTCTATCAGTTGTAGGACCTCCTCTTTTGTCACCTCAATCTGACTCAGGTCTTTCAACACCCCTTCCAAAATTAGTGGTTCTGGGGAGGGCAAAAAGTTCTCGTCTTCCACAGTGAAGACGGAGGCAAAAAATTCATTTAGCTTCTCAGCCATTTCCCTATCCTCCTTCAGTAATCCTTTTACCCCATGGTCATCCAAGGGCCCCACTGCCTCCCTGGCTGGTTTCCTACTTCTAATATATTTGAAGAAAGTTTTATTGTTGGTCTTCATGTTTTTTGCAATATGCTCCTCATAGTCCCTTTTTGCCTGCCTGATCACAGTCTTGCATTTGATTTGCCACAGCCTGTGTTCCCTTTTACTAATCTCACTTGGACTGGTTTTCCACCGCTTAAAGGAGTCCTTCTTACCTTTTACAGCTTCCATTACTTTATTTGTTAACCATGCAGGTCTTTTCTTATGCCTGTTTGTGCCTTTCCTAACTTGTGGTATGTATTTTATCTGAGCTTCTAGGATTATAGTTTTAAATAGCGTCCAAGCTTCCCCGAGGGTTTTGACCGTATGTACCTTTCCTTTCAGTTTCCTCCTCACTCTTGATCCTCCTCACAAAGGCATGAATACTGAGCAACAGCCAAATCTCCATGATTTTACCAATGTTTTATAAGTGCTGGTGATCTAATATCCTAAGATTTATTCATAATATAATATAAACTCCTGATTTCTTATTGCGTAGCATTTATAAAAAGATGCTTTTTTATCAAGGCTATCTACTGCATCTGTGTTTTGGAGATTTTTCTCTGGCTGTATGTTTTGCTTACATGATTCATAAAATATGCCCATAGTATGTAGTAATGGACCTTTCCCTTGGTTCTAGGTCATGTTAGCTGAGCTCAAAGGTAAAGATGAAGTGTATGCAGTAAAAGTCTTAAAGAAAGACGTCATCCTACAAGACGATGATGTTGACTGTACAATGACAGAGAAACGGATTCTGGCATTAGCACGGAAACATCCCTACTTAACTCAGCTCTACTGCTGCTTCCAGACCAAGGTAGGCGAAGTGAAATTGATCCACTAACTGAATCTGAAAATGCTGCACAGAGTTTGGTCTGTGTTCTGGTCCATGTCAAATTGCCTGTAGAAGTAACATTGCAATGCTGTAAGCCAGTACCTCTTTAGGTTAGAGGGGAAGGGATATGTATCCTATAGCCTGATCCCAATAGCTGCTAGATTCAGGTAGTGATGGTCTGTTTGGAGGTCAGGTAGAATTTTATGCCCTGAACATTATTTTTGAAATAGCATACGCATTTCAGAAGAGCAGTGTTTTAGGAAACTGGTGCATCTACTAGAAAAGTTTGCCAGATAAATACATATTGAGGAGATAGATGTATTTTCAAACATTTAAGGCTGACACACAGCTGTGCTGAGTGATCTCAACTTGTTTATATGGAGAGGAAGGCTTAAAATGAACAGTACGTAATCCTGACAAAGTTAGTTGCAACCAAATTGAGTTCAAAGTGTTATAGTAAGACTTAGTTACGATTAATTTAAGTTCCAAGGGTTTGATATTTTTTGCTAGGTTGTAAATAATGTGTTGGAGACAGTCTTTAGAAAACGGTGAAAAATAGAATAGAGCCACATAGAATATTTGGCAATGTTATTGTGGTAGAGTACGCATCTCCAAAGACAGAGTCTACAAAGATATTGTTTTCTGTAAGAAGTTGCATTGCATTACTCTTATCAGCAATTTAAATGTATTGCACATTTTGTCAAGCAGGCAAAGGAAAATATTATCTATGAAGATTTTTATGGCAAATGTCAAACAGGGTCAAGATTTGCACAATTCATGAAGATTTTTTAAAAAAAATGAATGGAGTTTCTTTTGAACACTGTTCAGTTTACGTTTTGTGTTGTCTCCCAAGAACCAGAAGGTGGCAGTACAGAAGCAGAAAAAAAATGACTTTGGTTTTCTTTGTTTGATCTTCTTGCTTACATAACTTCATACAAATATTAACAGTAGCTGTGTTCAAATAAATGTTAACATTCTTCAAAACGAGTCAAAAGTACAATCCATGATGTAATAATAATAATAATAATAATTTTAAATTTATATCCTGCCCTCCCTGCCGAAGCAGGCTCAGGGCGGCTTACATAGCATAAAATACAAATATCACAATGATATAATAATAAAATACCCCAATTACATCATAATTCTATTTCTTAATTAAATATACTATTACATTTAGAAATAGCTTGTAACATTTTTAAATGAAAAATAATTTTGTTCAGGTGTAGTTTGTGTGTATTAAGCCAGGGCATAAGGTATGATGGGTTAGATCCTGCCAACAGATCCAAAAGATCCACCCCTTAACCCTATTAAGGGATCAAGTTGTCAGTGCTGAAAAATGCTTTGCAGCCATAATGGAGTAGTCTAGGGGTGTTTTGCATTTTAAAAATATGACATAAATGTAATATTAATTCATCAAATCAGCTGAAATCTTAGGTTGAAAGGTGATTATTTGAGATCCTTGGTATGTTTTCCAATACAGGCTCTTCATTTGGGATTTCAGATGTGAAATCCCTCTTCTGGACCACAAGCAAAAAAATGTTACAGAAACATGATAGGAATTCATTACTCTGCTGTGCTGGTGAAAGAGCATTTCCAGACTCTTGGGAGAACAAAATCAGAATGTTTGAAAGGTGCCCTTAATCTACAGCTGTGTCAAATGTGCTGTAGAAATGATGGAAACCATCCCCCATGCAAAACTAATACTTTCTACTTAGTCTTTCTTAGAGGGCTTTCATAGGGCTTGCCTCCCTGTTCCATTGGTCTGCATTGAAATGCTCTGCAGACAGTGTGCATACCAGGGAAGGCCAAGATTTGGTAACAGTCTCCTAGCTGCCATTCTAAGCAGCCACTTGCAGCTGTGCGTGTGGTGCTTTGGTGCTGGTGAAAGACACATTCTGCCACTTCAGGAGGTTCTGTTGCTCCTCAGTGTGCTTGGAGCAGGCAAGTCAAATCCCCTCATCATTGCTTCTTCTAAAAATGAGTCTGTAGACAAAAGCAGAAATTTTGTATCATAAGTGTGCAGTTAATTAAACTATTAATGTTTGTGCTGGGTTTTGGGGAGGCACTTATGGTCAGGAACACACAGGAATGCAGTTCCTGCTGGCTTGGTGGCAGGGGTGTGGCCTAATATTCAAATGAGTTCCTGCTGTGATACAATGGTGACATCAAGGGGGCAGCCTAATATGCAAATAAGCTCCTGCTGGGCTTTTTTAAACAAAAAAAGCTCTGCTTATGGTGCATATATTTTCAAGAAATCCAGTGTTCATCCATATTTAGAAACAGACTTCTGGGAATCATGACTGATGGGTAAGTTAACTACTAAAGGGGAAAGCACAGGGGAGTCCAAACTGCAGCTCAGGAGCCACATGTAGAAGATGACAAGAGATTGGATTTATACCCCACCCTTCACTACTCGAAGGAGTCTCAGAGCGATTTACAATCTCCTTTCCGTTCCCCTCCCCAGGACAGACACCCTGTAAGGTAGGTGGAGCTGAGAGAGTTCTGACAAAAACTGCTCTTGAGAGGAACAGCTCTGTGAGAACTTGTGACTGACTCAGGGTCACAACAGCAGGTGCATGTGGAGGAGTGGGGAATCAAATCTGGTTCTCCCAGATAAAAGTCTCCGCACTTAACCACTACACCAAACTGGCTCTCTCATACATGTGGCTCTTGAAGCCCCCACTGCCCCGCTGGCTGACTTGGAAAAGGCATTTGGCTCTTTAAATCACTTCGCCGAGCCAGCCGGCAGCTTGAAGGATGCATTTAAAGTTAAAATTGCTTTCTTTTCACCTCTCCCTCCCCCATCTATTTTCCTTCCTTCCTTCCTTCCTTCCTTCCTTCCTTCCTTCCTTCCTTCCTTCCTTCCTTCCTTCCTTCCTTCCTTCCTTCCTTCCTTCCTTCCTTCCTTCCTTCCTCTGCAGCGCAGCTCTCAAAATCTGATGTTCATGCCTTGTGGCTCTCAAACATCTGACTTTATTATCTGTGGCTCTTATGCTAAGCAAGTTTGGCCACCCCTGTTCTAGCACTTCTTCATTCATAGCACAAACATATTTACCATAAACATTTTTAATTAATATCATTTCTTGTGTTGCCCTTCTTTTATAGAGGTCTGTGGATATCCTCTTCTGCAGTACCTAATGACAACAACAACAACAAAATTTTATTTGTATCCCGCCCTCCCCGCCGGAGCAGACTCAGGGCAAGATCTAACAACAAGATTATGTTTTTACCTGGGCCCATGCGATACACATGCACTTTCCCACCCTGAACACAGTTCCCAGGCATGTGGGAACTGATTTCAACCAAAACTGTTGCCCATAAGGAGAAGGGACTTTTTCCTTACCTTAGTGCCATTTTCCTGACCTGAAATGACCCTAAGAGACAATTTGGTTTGTTGGGGTTCCCACATGTGCTAATGGGGTACACAAATGTTTTCCCACTGGGCAAATAGTGCTTGCCTGAAGCTGTTTAAAGGCAGGAAAATAGCATGGGAGAAAACATACAAACCTTATCTATGAGCACCACAGTCCCAGCCCAAACTGGAACTGTATGCACGTGAGAAATGAATTTCTGGCACAGTCCTCCAGGCGCATGTCTGATCATATGGGACTCAGGGGAAATATAATGTAGTTATGTCCTCTGAAAGCCTTTTTATGTGAGGGGCTGTGCATACAGTACTGTCCACCAAAGGCGCATGATCAAGAGGTGCATACGTAATTAAAGATGTGTTTCTGTATTCTGAGCTGTGCTGGGGACTTTGGTCTATACAGACCAGAAACTAGTCAAAGTGATTACTGTGCGCTATATTCTACACAATATAGTTACAAAAGAAAATCCCTACTGGATAATTCCCCATGAATAAGTCTGATCTCCCTCCGAGAGAAGAGTTAGCTGCATGCTTCATGGGGTGTGACCTTCGGAAGAGTTTTCCAAAGAACGATAATTTCTGCTATAATGTAATACTGAACAACATGTGCACGTTTATGCTTTCATGCTAAATACACCCAGTCCTTAACACTGTTTGGGCGCCCATAACATCTTTTACACAGTGGGAGGGTAACCAGTGTGGTGATGAGTGGTATATGGTGAGCAACAATGATGCCTTGTATACTGTATACTTGTACTGTATACTTGTATTCACACTTTAAACAGGAACTCTGTACTCCCCTTACTAGTCATACACTATAGCTACTCATATACTTCAAGGCACTGGGAACGTATGTTGGCCATGTTGAAACAGCTATATTGGCTGCCAGTCTATTTCTGAGTTCAATTCAAGATGCTTGTTTTGACCTCTAAAGCCCTTCATGACCTGGGACATACACATTTGAAGGAATCTTTCCTTCCATATGTCCTTGTGCACCAACAAAATACTTTTGTTATTAACAAATTTATCACAATTCCGGAGAGCCTGTAAGACATATCTGTTCAGGCAGGCTTTTAATAACTAAATGGAGGTACTTTTAACATATAAGGGGGTGTGTACTATCTACCCCACAGTAGTATCATCACAGATTAATTCCAAATAGACAGAACGCCATCTGGACTGTATTGAAACTGTTTTAACATTTTAATATTTTTTTATTGTTATAATGTGAATCTCTCATCGAATTGTTACTGTTGTTAGCCGCCCTGAGCCCATTTGGGGAGGGTGGGATAAAAGTGCAATAAAATAAATAAATAAATAAAACAAATTAGCACCTTATATTAATAAGCCTCAGTGCTTAAATGTTCTTAAGAAACACAGAGCTGAAACAGAATACAGTGTCCTATGTTCTAACTCTGTCTACATTAAAGAAAACGATTTTGTTGTTGATGCAACATTCAGTTCTCTTTGGAAGCCATTCTACATATCAATTAAGTTACCTTTCTGTGGACTCCAGTTTGCAACACTATGATCTGTTGTGCTGTAAATAAAAACATCAAAAATGTTCTTGCTCATAAAATACTTAGAATGGCAACAACTTCAGATGCTTCAGCTGAGAGATTGTGGAATCATTTTTGACAGAAGTAAAATAAAAATATGTTGACAGAGGTGTCCACAAAGTGTTAAGCTTTGTAATAAGTTAATGTATTACTTTAATGGAGTACATTAAAGTTTGATGTGTTTTAAGTGTCTGACTGAGCTGATCAACCTCTCATTATGAGAAAAGAGTTATGTTCTCCGTGCTTTTTTTCTAGCAAAAACACCTACAGAATAGTCATATTCAGGTCCCATTGAAGATTATGTTTCTAAGCCCTAGCAGCTTTCCAATAACTGATTTGTGGACTGTAGCCTAATTTCTCTTAAAATAATGGCTTCAGGGGCAAAAAATGTGTCATTTGTAATTTACAGTGCAAATGAGAGTGGCTGACTGGCTGGTGCTATATTTGTCTAGGGCTCATCAATGACTTGTAATTCATTTTACCTGATTGCCTTGTGTGTTAGTTGCTAAGCAGCTAAACTTGTTATACAGATGCTACCATATGGATGTAATTGAGTGAAGTTGCATTTACAGCATACAATATTACTGCTGTGTGTCACATTAGAGAACCTTGCAACAGTTATATTTTGCATTCTGACCCTTGGCAGGGGCATCATAGTGACCAAATGTCATGAAACTGGACATTTTGGTTGGGACATTTAAAGTCTGTTGCGGCCACTAATACATTCTGATTCAAAAATAACCCATCACAGATAAAAACCATCAAACATTTTCCCAGATTATTTCATAAAGGGTAAGGTATGAGAAAATATTTCCTTGCTTTCTTTAAGATATTTATTTAAGATAACTATTTCCTTGCTTTCTTTAAGATGGTGAGGGGTCCAGAGACCTCTATGAGGAAAGGTTGAAGGAGTTTAGTATGTTCAGCCTGGAGAGGAGACAGTTGAGAGGTGATATGATAACTATCTTCAAGTACTTGAAGGGCTGTCATATATATGATGGTGCAGGGTTTTTTTTCTGCTGGACTAAAACCAACAGATTTTTGGCAAAAATTAGGAAGAACTTCCTGACAGGAGTGTTTCCTCAGTGGAACAGGCTTCCTCAGGGGGTGGTGGGTTCTCATTCTTTGGAGGTTTTTAAACAGAGGCTAGATAGCCATCTGACCACAATGCTGATTCTGTGAACTTAGACAGTGAGACGGAGGGCAGGAAGGGTGGCATCAGTACTTAGTTCTCATGGCAGTTTGTTACACACCCAGGGAAATACTGAGCTGCCCTGAGTCCATTTGGAATGGGCAGGATATAAATGGAAAGTAAATAAAATAAATAAATGATTGCCACTTTGGGGTCAGGAAGCAATTTTCTTCAGGTCAGTTTTGGCAGGGATCCTGGAGGGGTTTTAGAACATAAGAACATAAGAGAAGCCATGTTGGATCAGGCCAATGGCCCATCCAGTCCAACACTCTGTGTCACACAGCGGCCAAAAAAAAAAAAATATATATATATATACACACACACACATACACACACTGTGGCTAATAGCCACTGATGGACCTCTGCTCCATATTTTTATCTAAACCCCTCTTGAAGGTGGCTATGCTTGTGGCCGCCACCACTTCCTGTGGCAGTGAATTCCACATGTTAATCACCCTTTGGGTGAAGAAGTACTTCCTTTTATCCGTTTTAACCTGTCTGCTCAGCAATTTCATCGAATGCCCATGAGTTCTTGTATTGGGTTCTTGTACTGGGCATGGAGCAGGGTCACTGGGCATGTGTGTGTGGGGAGGTAGTTGTGAATTGCCTGCATTGTGCAGTGGTTTGGACTAAATGACCCTGGAGATCCCCTCCAGCTCTATGATTTTGTGATTCTATATACCAAGCCTGAATGCTCCCTAGAAGCTAAAATGACCAAACTGAGGCTATGCTACTTTGGTCACATTGTGAGAAGACAAGAGTTGTTGGAAAAGACAATAATGCTAGGAAAAGTTGAACACTGCAGGAAAAGAGGAAGACCCAACATGAGATTCATTGATGCAGTCAAGGAAGCCATGGCCCTCCATTTGCAAGACCCGAGCAAGGTTGCTGATAATAGAATGTATTTCTCCCATGGGATCCAGGAAACTGGGCAAAGAAAGCTCTGGCTCTTTCCCTCCCTCCCCAGGGAACCAGGAGGGGGAGGAGCCTCAACCAACTGAGAAAATTGTGATTTTGCTTTGTAGCTCCTGTGTGATTAAGCAAGGTTTGCAAAGCAAAAGAGAAGGAGAAGGAAGCGGACAAGAGCCAGTTGCTCAGGGGGCTGATAGGAGCCCTCTGAGGGCCTGATTCAGCCCTCAGGCTGCATGTTTGACACCTCTGCTCTAGGTGATTTACAAAAGATTCCAAGAGATCTTTGTTTTTATTAATTTTTTTATTTACCCCACATCTCACACACACATTGGGGACCCAAATTGAAGAAGAAGAGTACACTTTTATACCACACTTCTCTAACTTAAGGAGTCCCAAAGCAACTTACAGTCACGTTCCTTTCCTTTCCCCATATCAGGCACCTTATGATGTTAGCTGAGGCTGAGAGAGTTCTGGGAGAACTGTGACTGGCCCAATGTCACCCAGCAGGCTTCAGGTGGAGGAGTGAGGAATAAAACCCAGTTCTCCAGATAACAGTCCACCACTCTTAATAACTATACCATGCTGGCGCTCAGAGGCAAAGTGGCTTACTGTAATGTTCTCTACCCTTCCACACAGCAGTGAAACTGAAGTAGATTAGGGTGAGAGAAAGTGACTAATCCATGGTCACCCAGCCATGGTGAAATAGGAATTTGAACCTAGGTTTCACAGATCCTAGTCCAGCACACTACCTCTATACCATATTGACTCTCTTTCTAGGTCCTGGCCTGACTGAGACCTGTTTAGCTTAAGCAGGGCTGCTGTATCATGCCCTTCAACCATGCCCATGGGCCTTCTCCCTGAACCTGGTGTCCACCATAGGTGGCAGAGCTTCTGCTTCTTGATGTACCTTTTTTCTGTAAGGTTCATTTGGTCTCTACAAAATGTATGGCTCTGTCTATAGGAGCACCTGCCTTATGGAATGGTCTGCCAGAAGAGGCATGTGGGACTCTTTCTTTGGCTAAATTTCAAATTATGGGGCATGGCTCAGTGGTAGAGCATCTGCTTGGCATGCAGAAGGTCCTAGGCTGAGGCCCCAGTATCTCTAGATAAAAGGATCAGGAGATAGGTGATGTAAAAGACTTCCACCTGAGGCCTTGGAGAGTTGCTGCCAGTGTGAGTTGACAATACTGACCTTAATTGACCAAGGGTCTGGTTCAGTATAAGGGAGTTTCATGTGCTCAGAGTGCTGTTTTATCTCAGTGTGCTTTGACAATGAAATTTGGTTTAGTATTTCCTTTGCTGCTGTAGTCTTTGCTCGCTGGATTGTAGGGCTATTTAACATTTATGTCTTTCAAAGACTACTAGCTGGATAGCTGACCTGGATAGCTGAGAAAGACCTGATATATGTTGGAAGATAAGCAGGGTCAGCCCTGGTTAGTATCTGGATTGGGGGATCATGAAGAAAGTCTAGGGTTCCTACATAAAGAAAGACAATGGCAAACTATCTCTGAGTGTCTCTTTTCTTGAACATTCTATGGAGTTGCCTTAAATTGGCTGCAACTTGACAGCAAAAAAAAAAAGTTTTGTAACCATATAAATGGGGAGTGGGGTTTCTGTTGAAGGTTGCTTTTTCTCGGGTGTTTGCTCATTGTAGAATTTTTAATTTTTTTCTATAAGCCATCTTATACAGAGAAAAGACTGGACATTTATTTTCAAATAAACTCTTGTAAATAGTCTAAACCTACTTTAACATCCCACTTGAACGTAACAGTTCATTTTTTAAAAAAATCTGGGGGAACCAGGCTCTTTTAAAATAAAATCTTGCCCTCAGTTGTTCCCCTTAGTTATAAGGTCCAAATTGAGGTTGAGGTCTAAATGCTTTGGGATCACTGCTGTGAAGTAAGGTTTGCAGGGAGCAAGAAGAAAGTAATCACTGAGGCATGATACACTTATGTGCAGGTTGCTTCTAAAGAGTAGTTCAACAGTTCAGGTCTCCCATCAATCACAGGAAAAGCCTGGCTGAGACACCTGAACTTAAGCTGGTTATGGCTTTGTTATGATTTGAATTTCCATCACCAGAGACAGGCCTTATAACTAGGTACTCTGTCCTCACTCAGAGGTGTAATTAAACTATTTTGCTTTGCTACCAGGTGGAGCTACACCTTAAACTGTCTGCTCTCCAGCTGAGGCTGACCCCAACTGACATCTGTTTTACTTCCCTCTAATATTCTGTGCCCCCCCCCAAAGGTGATCGGATGCATAAGCAGCACTTCCATTGGCTCAAGTGCAGAATAATAGGCTTGCTGTTTTACCTTTCAGGGGTAGGACAGCCTCCTGTCCATCACAGTCAACAAGATCATATGGATAGTCTGAATTCACTTTAATGATCCTTTGTACATAGCAGTGCCACTAATTTTGGATCTTCAGTCTTTACCATTTAGAATATAGCAATCATGGCCTTTCAGGAAGTTAGAAGCTGAGTAAATTACTTCTTGAATGTTATTTGCTTTGCCACTTCTCTTGTTAATGTTCTGGAGGTAATATTTTGTCACTTGTTTTTCTATCACATTACTGTTATTGGGCTTTCAAGGTGGTGGTATACAAAAACATAATATTTCAGCTAATGCAAATTAATTAACTCATTAAGGCTAATAAATGCCAACAACTGGAAAAGCAGAAACAATAAGGAAAGAACAGTTCTGTAAAGGAGACCACAAAATAATAAATACACACTTCAGCAGCAAATCCAATAATCTGATCAAAAAGGGCAAGCAACCTACTAAAAAATACATGTCAAATTCTTGGTAAATATACATGTTTTTACTTGGCACAAAACATTTAGCAAGGAAAGTGCCAGGCAAATGTTTGGATTGGAAATGAGCTTAATAATAGGTGGGGATGCCACTACAGAAAAGGTTCTGTTCCTTGAAGGTACCCACACTACCTCCAGTGTACATAAAAGTGATCCTCATAGTAGGGCATGGACTAGATGTGCGCAAGAAAAAAACCAGCTATTTATGGATTTGGGTGTTTGGAAAATATTCAGTATTTCCAAATATCCCCAAATACCAGTATTGGTATTGTACTGGTATTGGGTTAGTATTCAAGAAACCCAAATATATCCGGCTCCATTACACCCTATGCAAACAGTCCCCATATGGTATAGTGGAGAATTTCACTCATCGAGTCATGCAGAGCTGACTCAGTGAGCAAAGTAATTTAAACTTTAAACCCCTTCCATCCTTTCTTGGAGTCAGGCCCTTCTCTCTGGAGTTGTTCCACAGCTGCTGCCCAACTCAGAGGAGGAGAGAGAAGGTGTTTAAAATTTAAACCCCTTCCCCAAATAAAAGACAAATACTCTCCCAGATTGCAGAAGGATGTCATAGGAGTTTGCTCCTGAAGATAATGCGGGGAAAAATGAAAAATTGTGCTCATCAGCATGGTTCAGATGAGATGTCATGGTTTTTCACTTGGCAATGAGCTGAGAGATTTTATGGTCTTGCATACCCCATCCCCGTCCTTCCTGCCCATCATGTATTGCTAGGAAATGAAACACTTCCACTTTCCTGGCAAACCAAGGTGTATTCTTAGCTTTGAACTACAAACTGATATTTGTATCTTCCAGCCATGCCAGGATTCCAAACACCCATTTAATCCTGGTTTAGGGGACAGAGACCACAAACCTTAGCTTGTGGTTTGGTTATAGCAACTTTCAATGAGTGGTCACAGAAGTGGAAAGTATTAATTTCTGACTTGTCCATGAGGGAAGAAGTGGGGTTTATATGACAACCCAAGAATCAACCAAACTCAAGGATCATCCCAGTCATTCAAACTCACTCTCCTAATGACAAGCCATAATTTGTATTTATATGTGAACCATGTCACTAAGATATTCACCAGGTTCCTTTAAACCTAGGCTGATGATGTGATGCACGTATGCATTTGTAAAAGTGTTTGTGGCTTCACTCATGCAGACAGATGTAATCCAGATCAGAATAGCAGTGATTAAAAGGAACTTTTTAATTGCATGGACTGTATCGTTTTCTGCTGAGAGAATGGTAGAGTTTCTTAATAATTTGGTCTCTTCTGTGTAATTTTTGAGTACAGTCAGTCCTTTGAAGAGAAGTGTATATGTTTTGTTCTGTAATATCAAGTGTTCAAGGCAAGACATCACTAACAGTAATATAAATTGTAATTTAACCAGTTGATGCTGATTTTTCTGTCTGCCAGGTTATTCTGTTTGTGTCTGCAGATCAACAAATTATTTTAATTTTCAAGCTATGAAAGTAGCATTTTCTAAAGGCAGGCAAGTCTTCCCCTAAAATGTCTAAATTAAGCAAATGTTCTCTCTCTCTCTCTCTCTCTCTCTTTTTTTTTAAAAAAATGCTCTTGCAATTGTTTTCCCAATCTGCTGCTTTGATGCCATTTCCCCCCTTAAAATTACTGTTATTTTCTTTCAGGCATGAGTTGCATGAGCAAGTCCAGGGATCATGAAAGAATGGGATGGCATAGGATCTGGTTACAATATGGACAAATCAAGCCAATTCAGAATGAGAGAAATGCTTTTTATTGGCAAATACTGTACAGCTTATTTGGCACAGTTAGTAAAAAAAAATCATCAAAATGAGCTGTAGATCCCCCCACCTTTCAGAGCAACATTAGTTCCTAGTTGTTTAAATATCACAGAAAAACCATGCACTGCCGATGTGCTTGCATGCTTGTGGGAGAATCCGTTAGGCACATGTTTATGAGTTGTTTTTCTTTAAGTAAACAACTGCATCACCCTGTAGGAAGGTTCAGGAAAGAGGAAATTGTACATTAAAATTCTGATTCTTCAGCAGCTTCTCTCCCCTCCCCTCCCCCAATCCTGGGAAGTGATCTTGTTTGGGATTCTTTCAAGGCATTTTATTACTTTGGAAGGGGGGTGGAGGGAAACAAGAATAGCACAGGATAATTATACTCAAGAGTATTTCAGCAGTGTTCAGAATGTTGAAGTTTATTTAAAATTGTATCTTAAATATGTGTTTCTTTGTGCAGTTTTGCAAATAGAAAGGAATCTTCACACAATGTGTGATGGTTTTAACATGTGATTCTATGTGCTACTTTTCCCCCATGTCAAGACAGGGCAATTAAGGATAACTATAGCTCAGCTCTGAAATACATGAAGCGTTGTTGTTGTTTTTTAAGTAACTCTGAGTATGTGCCTTTGAACACACATTAATAAATGACACTTCCTTATACCAAGTAAGATCTTTGGTCTCTCAAGGTCAACATTGTCTACTCAAACTGGCAACAGATCTCCAGGTCCCCAAGTTGTAATGAACTATGGGTCTGGAGCCCATATGTCCATTGTCATTTCCTCCATTTTGTTATGTTCCTGCTTCTGCGCCAGCACTATACCTTGGGGTTATTTTTTATAAGTTTAACAACAGGTTTCTTTTTCCTAAGGAGGAGGAAGAGGGATTGGCCCTCCTCTTTCTGCCCAATGCTTAGGGTTGGCAAGTCCAATTCAGGACATTTCTGTGGACTTTGGGGGTGGAGCCAGAAACAAAGTTGTGACATGCTTTCTAATAACTGTGAAGAAAAGGGAGGGTCTCCAAACCAGGGGAACCCCTGCCCCCAACTGGGGTTTGGCAACAGTACCAGAGCTTTAGAGCGGTAGGATGCAGGACTGGCCCTTGTAGTTGTAGAGGGAAATGGCAACCAATTCTGAATCAGGGGCTGGGATCTGAGAGAGTTTGGTAAAACCCTTCCTACCTCAGTCCCTGTGTGAACTTTCCCAGGATTGCTAAACCCAGTAGCTGTTGTCATTGGGAGTTTGTGCCAATGTTAGGGTGGCATGAGCCATGCCTGCTTGCTTTAAACTGGGTTGCCAACCTCCAGATCTTCTATAATTACAACTGACCTCCAGATGACAGAGACCAGTTCCTCTGGAGAAAATGACTGCTCTTAAGGGTGGACTCTATGGGATTATATCCCACTGAAGGCCCTCCCCTCCCCAACCTGACCCTCCCCTTCAACATGTCCAGGAAGATTGGCAACCCTGTTTTAGACAAGGACAGTTAAGATGTGTTAAGAAATTTGTATTTGTTTGTCTTTGCTTGATAACCTTACCTTAGAGTTGGAAAGGATCTCAAGGGTCATCTAGTCCGACCCCCTGCACAATGCAGGAAATTCACAAATACTTCTGCCACATACATCCAAACCCAGTGACCCCTGCTCCATGGCCAGAAGATGACAAAAACCTCCAGGATCCCTTGCCAATCTGGCAAAGTGTCAAAAGGAACACAACAACGCATTGACGCAACCCTTCCTGCCCTCCTTTTCATGATCCACCTAATTCACATAATGAGCATTGCTGTCATATGGCCACTTAGGCTCTGTTTAAAAACCTCCAAGGAAGAATAGCCCACCATCTCCTGAGGAAGCCTGTTCCACTGAGGAATTGTTCTGTCAGGAAATTCTTCCTAATGTTTAGGAACACTTTTGATTTAATTTCAACCCTTTGGTTCTGGTCTGACCTTCTGGGGCAATAAAAAACAATTCTGCACCATTCTCTATATGACAGCCCTTCAAGTACTTGAATCAATTGTCTCCTCTCCAGGCTAAACATGCCCAGCTCCGTCAACCTTTTCTCATAGGACTTGATCTCCAGACCCCTCACCATCTTGGTTGCCCTCCTCTGGACACATTCCAGCTTGTCTATATCCTTCTTAAATTGTGGTGCCCAAAACTGAACACAATTCTCTAAGTGAGGTCTAACCAGAGCAGAGTAAAGCAATACCATCACTTACCCCATTAGACCACCTGGTTCTTTTATATTTATATCCCACTGGACCATCTGGTTCTTTTATACTTTTGTACTTTTTCTATTTTAAGTGTTATTTGTTAATAAAAGGTTTTCAAATCTTATTGGAGGTATTCTGTATACCTCAGTCTTGGTGGCTGAGCCAGGCTGCTTCCCTGTGACATAAAGCAGGACTTGCCATGGAGAGGTAAACTAGCACCTCTTCAGTAAAGTAAACCCTCCAATCCAGGTCCATAGCAATGGCAAACCCCACCCACCCAGTGCTTAAGGGGGTGGGGAGGCTGGACAACAGCCCAGGGAAGGGGCTCTGTGGCTGCCCTCCCATACCAAGGCCCTCTGCTTCTGTGAAACATGTCAAGGACTTCCACATCACCTATTAATATTTGCTCCTTTAAACTGAAGATATTAGGGACTGAACCTTCTACACGAACAACTGGTGCTCTGCCACTGAGTCACTGCCATCAGAAGTAATCACAGCTACTCATAAAGTATTAATAAAATGATATAGTCTCAAGTTTTGGTTTGAGCACAGTCTGGTATCACCACAAAAGTGGATCTCCTCCTCCCCACCCTTTTCCTGCTATAAATGGATATAACTGGGGTAGAAAAGTCCGAAATCAATAAGTACATGCTGCTGACTATACCATTCTTTCATGTTCAGCAGTCCAAAATTAGAATCTTACGGATGTGAAAAACTTAAAAGTTGTGTGTGTGTGCATGCACATTTCCAGCTCTTTACAACACAGCCTTTTCAGTGTATGCATGTATTTTGGCATAGATTGCAAAGCTCATGTAGTATGGATAGGAAGAGTGTATCATAGGACAATCAATATATATTAAAAGGTACGTGGGTATGTCAGACAAGAAGCTTCTAGTTTTTCTAACAATGGTCCCTGATTTCTTAGGAAATGCCACTTTTAAAACATTGGCTCTAGGGTAGATTAAACTGTAAGCACTTGCTCTGTTTGCTTCCTGAGCCTACTACTTCAAAGGAGGAGGAAGATGAATCACCAGCTCAAGATTCAAGTGTTCTCACTCTGTAGAAAGAAATAGACTTTATCTTTAAAAACTTGAGTGCTTTCCCTGAGAAATTCTTATGATGATCAGACAAAGATGTTTCTGGAGCCAGGTCTCACAATGCATTTCTTGCCTGTTTGAGTATTCTTGGTTTTCTCGTCATTCATGGTTATGGTTAACAGCTGCAGTGATTGTTTCTGTTATTTATTTCAACATTGACATTGAAATTGCTGCTGACCACATCCACGATTGCCCTGATCTCATCATATCTGTGAAAAGACAGATCAAGAAAAAGCTCAGAAAGCATGAAATATATTGTGTGAGCCAACTTTCTTCTAATAGTTATTGAGACAAAGTGGTATTTCCCCTACAGTGTTTTTGTGGGCCTCATTAAGTGGTGAAGTCCAATTTATAGCTGCGGTCACACTACAGGCTTGGCACAATCTGGCCACACCTCTAATTCCACTGTTTTATTTTGTAAGAAGTTTTGATCAGACATCCCATCCTGAACTGGCTTCACTGTGCACTTACTTCATGGTTGATCGTTCAGATGGTTGCGGCATCCTTTTCTCTTTTTTGTCTTTCACCCATGCACATAAGTGTGTATCTGAAGCTCCAGCTCCTTTTTGACAGCTCCATAATCCCTCTGCCAAATACTATGGCCCCTCTCAGCCTCTTTCCCTTTGCCTCTCTCCTTTGGAATACATGGGGGTTGCACATTTACATGACAGTATTCCCATTGACATCAGTACATTTACTCTAGCGTCAGTCATGGGATGTTCTCACACAGTTTAGTTTAGTTTTTTTAGTTTAGTTTATTTATGATTTATATCCTGCCCTTCCCAGCAAGTGGCTCAGGGCAGCTTACAGCATATAAAATCTAACATAAAAATATAAAAATGTAAACATTTTACACAATTTACACAGTTAAAACATTAGAAAAACATACAGCGGTCTAATAAAACTACACTCAGTTTCGAATGCCAGTTAGTTATAAGCCAGCCGGAAGAGGGCTGTCTTGCAGGCCCTGCGGAACAGGGCAAGGTCTTGATGCAGAAACAGGAGAGAGGGTATTTTGGGGCAGGGGATTTGTCACTCAAAAACAACTCCCCCAGGGGCTCCCTATCCAAAATGACTATATGGCTGCTTGGATATACAATCTGTGATTGACAATGCCAGGGACAATTAGGCACTTATGCACATGTCACTACCTGATTTTTTTAAAGGAGGCAAAAATGGAAGGGAAGGTTCAGATTTCCCAAATGGCTTAACTTCACAACAGTGGAGTTCAGACACAGCTGGAAATGCGTGGTGAAAGTGCAGACATCCATAAAGACTGGATTCTCCCTGGTGTCTAATCACTCTGCTTGATCTTGATTTTCAGATTTTTCCTTCATGGTGAGCAACTCATGGTGGAATAACAACAGAGAGGACAGGTTATGAATGGCTCAGGACAGAGTGCCAATGACTGGGGGAGGCAGATGTCACTGTGCGCTTTCAATCCAGAAAGAAACAGCAATTATATTAGATAAACCTGTTCGTGTTACTGCAGCCATTGTATCAGAAATTATAGAGCTAGTCATATTATTGATATCCTTGGAGTATAAGGGGAATTACATGCCTCTTCTCCCTGCTCTCCTTCTACACTATATGAATGCAGTGTCCAACTAGGAGGCACCATTTTTATGGGATTTCCCTGATTCTGATGCTTGAACTGTGCTCTCTTGCAATATATCATTTGCATCAGTCCAAAATTTTCAACAATAGTTTTGGAATGAATAATGTATATACTACACTGCTGTGCAGTAACTTTCCAACTTTCTCAGTGTAAAAAGAAAAAAAATAAACTGAAGTCAGTCCATTACAACAGATTTCAGTGAGCCAATCATTTGGTCCACAGGTTAAGGCTAACTCTTCTATGACATTACTCACTGGCAAAAAAGCTTTCAATACTAGCTAAAATGGATCTGATCTCTGCTTCTGTTGTTCACCTTTTTCATTCTGTAGTTAAATCTTAACAGAACTATAAGGCAAGTTGGAGCTCAGCACTCTCACTCTCTTTTTGCCATTGTGTTCAGTTGTCAGAGTGGTGTGTGTTGCTGGAAGTTATCATTCCCTTGAAACAGAGAAATATTGAGAGAAATAAAATAGATCTAGATAATAGAAACCTGAAGACAGCTTCATGCTTCAAAGATGGCCTCCCTGCACCACAGCACTGAAGTAGGGATAGCTGTGGCAGCTGTGTTTGTGCTATGTTGGACACTGCAAAATCTCTTGATTTCCAAGCCGTCATACTTTGATCCTTATTTATTTGCTTGTTTACATTATTTATATCCTGCCTTTAATGCCTGACCAGGGCCAGCAAAGCAGCTAACAAAACCATAAAATGCATCATAAAACCAATTGAAAAACTTAAAATACATCACTACAAACAGGAAACCAATAATAGACATCATGAAAGTAATTAACAATGGAGCTAAAATAAATACATAAAACAGCAAATTAAAAGGAAGGGCAGCAAATTAAAAGGAAGGAGGCATCACTGTTGGAATGCAGGATAAAACAAAAAGGTATTTACCTGCTGGTAGAAGACAGTGAACGAAGGGGATAAATGAATATTCTTGGGAAGATAGTTCCATATTTTTGGTGTCACATTGATAGAGGGCTTCAGAAAGAGACTTTTGACAGTATCTCCAAATGAGGTTACACATACTGTTGCAGAGCTGCATTGACAGGATTGAAAGAAGATGTTCATCATACAGCTTTAAATTCGTATATCATTGTTTAACCATACCTCCTGTAATGCACACTATGAATTAGGAATATCTTCCTCCAGTGGTGATGAAGCCATGAGCAGCACCAGGCCTTGACAACAGCAGAGAAGGCTAAAATGGGAGCTGCACCAGTCCTAGCTCAGCTCTCCCTCCCCCATTTCCCAGATCTTCATTTTTTAATCTCCTAAGAATTTTTAAAAATGGAAGTGCCTCTCAACCTCTGAAAGTCCCTGTCTGATTAACAATTATCTAGAAGATCATTCAGTATATTCGTGATTATTTCCATAGCTTAACGGGTAGGTTGATCTTGATGTTCAGATTTTTCCTTCATGGTGAGCAACTCATGGTGGAATAACTCATGGTGGACAGGTTATGAATGGATCTGTAGAAGTGAGAGTCTCCCAAAATCTTCATGCAGACAAAAAAACAAACAGTACTGCAAAACTGGTCAGCAGTTCTGTTATAATGCTTGGTAGTGTGTGTATGTGAACAGGATGGGTTTTTAAGAGTTTGCTTTACACTCTCCTATTTGATATTCATTTCCAAATAATAGTCACAAGTACATCTCTCCCTCCGCCCACCAGATATGATGCAAGATTTATATTGAGGACTTGAAGATCATAGCTTAACAGTCTTAACAGTCATGCTGCACCCAGAGGAAATCTGGATGTCAGCAGCTACCTAAAAGAACAGATGTTAGGTTAGGGCTGGCATTCTTGACTATTCAATTTCCACTGTCCTATTCTTGTAGTCACTTTCAGTTATGCTTACAATTAAGATTTGGATGAAATAACATTTCCTTGCCTCATATGTCTTGGCAGCTGTTCTGTGTCCACTAGTAATAAATGGCATTTATTACTATTTTATCACTATAGCTGTATCTAAATGCCACATAAATGAACTTCCAAAAAGAAGAAACAAATCCTATTCTTATGATATTTCTAAGTTGGAGGCTTGAGCTCGCTGTGTAGTGAAGTGTCTGAACTTGGGAACATTTCCTTAAGTGAAACTACTGGATTTTTGCTAATATGCCTAGCCTTTAATGATCCATCTGTGGGAAAAAGCTGAATTAGAACTGTTCCTGGTGATGTGCCCAAGGAGATTAGTTGCTATCCCCATAGTTCAGGTTCATGTTATATAAAAACATTTAGGATGTAGCTCATATATCCATTTGGCTAATATGTGAGCTCACTCATCTAAGTAACACAATATCTGCATATTGTTTTCCTTTACCCACTTCACTCTATTTAGGATGATGGTTTACCTTCTTAAAAGGCTTGCAAGGAACCCCAGATCCTATTATTTTGCCAGTCAGGCTCATTTGTTATGATAATCCATACAGTGAAACTCTCAATACAAGATCTGGCAAGACTGAAGCATTGACCACAGACACACCTAATGCTCCTAACTGAAGGGAAGGGGAAGTACTGCTGTATATGCAAATAGTCTACTTACCTGTATGTCCAATTATAGTGAATGCCAGCTTTTTAAAAACAGATATACCAACCCTTTGCAAATAGAGTGATAACTTCAATTGGATCAAATCACATTCCACTGTTGGCATGCGAACTTTTAAGTTAGACAGAACTCTTTTTAAGCTATAAGGATCCAAAACAAAAACATAATGAAAAAGTGTTGCATGTCTGGGCTTGATGTGAACTCACTAGTAAAGTATCCTTTAAATCAACTGAACAGTAAAGTTTGAACAGAGACAGCAGAATGAATTGCAGGTTGTTTTCAGTGTGTTTCTTGAGCACTGGCTTTATGGACAACATTGCGAAATTGCTTCTGTGTTTTCTAAAAGTATCTTGTTTGAATTAAGACTTAGTAATCATTTTGCCCCCCACGGAAAGTGTATGCCCAATACATAGCCTCTCCTTTCCCGGTGTAGTGAACGCCGCATGGTCACTGTCCGGCTATGCCTGGCAGATGGTCACTGCAATGGCCTCTCCTGCATTACTGCATCCGTGGCAACACCTTCCCGCTGGTCCCCCCCCCCCCCCCGTTTCTCACAGAGTTTGCCACGTCATGGTGCGACCGAATGTCCGGCGGTATAACCGGATGGGCAGGCTGGGCTCACCAACCTCGCCAGCCAAGAGAAGGAAAACTCTAACATCACACCCGGGCAGATAGAGCTCGTTAATGTAACACCTACCACCTGGAGGACTCGCTGCCGGCGTCCCGGCTTACTGGGCCATGGCAGATGACCCCAAGGTGAAAGGGTGGAGCCAGTACTGCGCACACTGTGCTTCACCTAAAAATTCCTCTGCGCAGGCCTGAAGGGCATATCCACATCCACAACCCACAACACACCAAGTCCTGAGGCGATGGGCAAGGGGCGAAACGGCAGGTGGAAGATGCCACTGGAAGCCGCAGTCCCGATCCTGCATGTAGGCGGTTCAGGGTATTGGTCGCCTGATGCTGACCCGGAGAGGAAAGCATTTTTCGGCTGCACCCTGAACGACCAAGCAGCCTTATCTAGGGACAGCACTGCTTGCTCCACGGAGAGGGGCCTAGAAAAGGTGGCCTAAACAAAGCTCGTCTCCCCCACCCCAGTTGGCTAGCCGCGGTCAATGGGCATCCTTACTTGTGGTCAAAAAATAACAACAAAGAAAAGGCATGCACCTGCCTCACAAAGTGTGCAAAGACTAAAACTTGCGTGTTGGAACATCAGAACCATGCTTGACACAGTAGACAGTGGTCGCCCTGAACGACGCTCTGCTCTAGTTGCCCACGAACTTCTCAGGTTGAATATTGACATAGCAGCTCTCAGTGAGGTCCGTTTTCCTGAGGAAGGTAGTCTTCAAGAACATGGTGCTGGCTATACCCTCTACTGGTCGGGTAAGTCAAAGGCTGAGAGCTGCCTTTCTGGCGTTGGCTTCATGGTCAGGAACTCCATTGCCTCCAAACTCGAAAACCTGCCAACAGGTCACTCAGATCGCATCATGTCCGTGCGCCTCCCACTTCAAAACAAGCAGCATGCAACACTCTTCAGTGTGTATGCCCCAACCCTTCAAGCAGATCCTGCAGAAAAGAACAAGTTCTATGCTGATCTACGCAACCTCGTACGGAAGACCCCTACAGAGGACAAGGTGATCATCCTTGGCGACTTCAATGCCAGAGTAGGTAAAGACATGGAAGCCTGGAAAGGAGTACTTGGCAAACACGGCATTGGCAACTGCAATGATAACGGGTGCCTCCTGCTAGAAGTCTGCACGGAGCACCAGCTCACCATCACCAACACTATCTTTCAGCAGAAGAACAGCCTGAAGACAACCTGGATGCACCCACGGTCCAAGCACTGGCACCTTATCGACTACATTCTGGTGCACCAGAGAGACCTTCGAGATGTCTTACATACCCGAGTAATGCCCAGTGCGGAATGTCATACGGATCATCGTCTTGTACGCTGCAATCTCCGTCTTCACTTTAAACCCACACCCAGGAGAGGAGGTATCTCTCGGAGGACGCTTCATGTTGGCAGCCTTCAGTCAGCCGAAGTTAAAGCTGCCTTCCAGGCAAAACTCCAGTCAAGAATTGAGGACCCCAGTTGCCTCACAGACCCTTCTCCAGAAGCACTCTGGGAACACCTAAAAACTACCATCCGGTTGATCTCTGAAGAAGTCCTCGGGTTCTCCACAAGGAAGAACAAGGACTGGTTTGACGAGAACAATCAAGAGATCCAAGAATTACTAGCGAAAAAGAGATCTGTCTACCAAGCACATCTTGCTCAGCCCTCCTGTCCCGGGAAAAAAGCAATCTTTCGCGCTGCATGTAGTAACCTCCAGCACAAGCTTCGAGACATTCAGAACAAGTGGTGGACCAAGCTTGCAGAGAGAACCCAGCTGTGTGCAGACACTGGTGATTTAAGAGGGTTCTACGAAGCCCTGAAGGCAGTATATGGCCCATCATATCAGGCTCAGAGTCCCTTGCGTAGTGCAGACGGCCAAGTGCTCCTCACAGACAAGGCATCCATACTGAACCGGTGGTCGGAGTATTTTCAGGTTCTCTTCAGTGCCAACCGCGTAGTTCAAGATTCAGCAATCCAACTCACCCCACTTCAACCAGTGAAAACAGTTGGATAAGATCCCCACCCTAGAAGAGACTGTTAAAGCCATCAAGCAACTGAAAAGTGGCAAGGCAGCGGGAGTTGATGGAATCCCACCAGAGATCTGGAAGCATGGGGGCACAGTACTACATAGCACACTTCACAAAGTACTTGTCACCTGCTGGGAACAAGGCAAACTACCACAGGACTTTCGCGATGCAATCATCATCACTCTACACAAGAACAAAGGGGAAAAGTCAGACTGCTCCAACTACCGGGGGATAACCCTGCTCTC